>NC_140011.1:2105322-2705322 GCF_964263955.1 Coregonus lavaretus | reverse complement strand
AGAAGGAGAGAGAATCCGAGGGGGGCCGTCCCCTGCACCAGCTGTGTCCGTGGAGAACACACTGCGGCTAGGTGCTGGGGAGGGTCTCCAGGGAATCGGGACAACAGGTCACACACTGGAGAGTCATTTCAGGTGAGTAGGCGCCCCACTCACCCAGAGCTCTCTGTTGTTCACTTTTGTATACCTGTAGTATTTCCTCAGGTTGCATCTCATTCCCAGCATAAGGCGCTAGTCGATTCAGGCGCAGCTGGGAATTTTATTGATCGGAAATGTTGTTCTAGGTTAGGGATTCCCCTCCTGCCCGTTGATACACCCTTTCCTGTCCATGCCCTAGATAGCCGCCCGTTGGGGTCTGGGTTGATTAGGGAAGTCACAGCGCCACTAAAGATGAAGACGCAGGGGGGTCATGAGGAGATTATTCAGTTGTACCTAATTGACTCTCCTGCGTATCCCGTGGTGCTGGGGCTTCCTTGGTTAGTCACCCATGACCCCACCATTTCGTGGCAACAGAGGGCTCTCAAGGAATGGTCTGGCCAGTGTGTTGGGCGATGTCTAGGTGTTTCCGTGGGGGCGACCACGGTGGAGAGTCCGAACCAAGTGCCCGCAATGCACATTCCCCCTGAGTATGAGGATTTGGCACTCGTGTTCAGCAAGACGAGGGCGACGCGATTGCCACCTCATAGGCAGGGAGATTGTGCGATAAACCTCCAGACAGGTGCGGCACTTCTGCGGAACCATGTGTATCCTCTGTCTCAAGAGGAGACGGCGGCTATGGAGACATACATAGCTGAATCCCTGAAACAGGGATACATACGGCCCTCCACTTCCCCTGCGTCCTCGAGTTTCTTTTTTGTGAAGAAGAAAGATGGAGGTTTGCGCCCGTGTATTGATTATCGTAGTCTCAATCAGATCACTGTGAAATACAGTTACCCTCTTCCTCTGATTGCGAGTATGACTGAATGATTACGCGGGGCGCGGTTCTTCACAAAACTGGATCTCAGGAGCGCTTATAACTTGGTGCGCATTAGGGAGGGGGATGAATGGAAGACAGCATTTAGTACCACCTCAGGTCATTATGAGTATCTTGTCATGCCATACGGGTTAATGAATGCTCCTTCAGTCTTCCAATCATTTGTGGACGAGATCTTCCGGGACCTGCATGGGCAGGGAGTGGTAGTGTACATTGACGACATCTTAGTGTACTCTGCTACACGTGCAGAGCATGTAGCCCTGGTACGCCGAGTGTTGGGTAGACTGTTGGAGCATGACTTGTATGTCAAGGCAGAGAAATGTCTGTTTTTCCAGGAGTCCATCTCTTTCTTGGGTCATCGGTTGTCCGCGTCAGGGGTGAAGATGGAGATTGACCGTGTGTCAGCCGTGCGTAACTGGCAAACCCCAACCACTGTGAAAGAGGTGCAGCAGTTTTTGAGTTTTGCCAATTACTACCGGAGGTTTATCCGGGGTTTTGGACAGGTAGCAGCTCCCATTACTTCCCTGCTGAAGGGGGGCCCGGTGCGTTTGCAGTGGTCAGCTGAGGCGGACAGGGCATTTTGTAAACTGAAAAACCTGTTCACCTCGGCTCCGGTGCTGGCGCACCCAGACCCCGCTTTAGCGTTCCAGGTAGAGGTGGACGCGTCAGAGGCCGGTATTGGGGCAGTACTGTCGCAATGCTCAGGCACGCCACCTAAGCTCCGTCCCTGCGCTTTTTATTCTAAGAAGCTCAGCCCGGCGGAGCGTAATTATGACGTAGGGGACAGGGAGCTGTTAGCCGTGGTTCAAGCCCTAAAGGTGTGGAGGCATTGGCTTGAGGGGGCTCAACACCCTTTTCTCATTCTGACCGACCATCGTAACCTGGAGTACATCCGGGCAGCTAGGAGATTAAACCCTCGTCAGGCTAGGTGGAACATGTTCCTGACCCGGTTCGTTTTTTAGATCACGTACATCCCAGGGTCCCAGAACGGTAAGGCAGACGCCCTGTCCCGGCGGTATGACACAGAGGATAGGTCCATTGAGCCCACTCCCATACTGCCGGAGTCTTGTCTGGTGGCACCGGTGGTATGGGAGGTCGATGCGGAAATTGAGCGGCCGTTACGCACCGACCCTACTCCCCCAGAGTGTCCAGTGGGTCGGACGTACGTGCCGCTCGAGGTCCGTGATCGGCTCATTTATTGGGCTCATACGTCACCCTCCTCTGGACATCCAGGTATTGGCCGGACAGTGCACTGCCTTAGTGTTAAATACTGGTGGCCAACATTGGCTAAGGACGTGAGGGTTTATGTCTCCTCCTGCTCGGTGTGCGCTCAGTGTAAGGCGCCTAGACACCTGCCCAGGGGGAAGTTACAACCCCTGCCCGTTCCACAACGGCCGTGGTCTCACCTCTCTGTGGACTTTGTCACTGACCTTCCCCTCTCCCAGGGGAATACCACTATTCTGGTCGTTGTGGATCGGTTCTCTAAGGCCTGTCGTCTCATTCCTATGCCGGGTCTCCCTACTGCCCTACAGACCGCTGAGGCTTTGTTCACCCACGTCTTCCGGCACTACGGGGTTCCCGAGGATATAGTGTCTGATCGGGGTCCCCAGTTCACCTCTAGAGTCTGGAGGGCGTTCATGGAACGCTTGGGGGTCTCGGTTAGCCTTACCTCGGGTTACCACCCGGAGAGTAATGGGCAGGTGGAGAGAGTAAACCAGGATGTGGGTAGGTTTCTGAGATCCTATTGCCAGGGCCGGCCGGAGGAGTGGTCGGGGTATATCCCCTGGGCAGAGATGGCTCAGAACTCTCTCCGCCACTCCTCTACTAACCTGACCCCTTTTCAGTGTGTGTTATGTTATCAGCCGGTTCTGGCACCATGGTATCAGAGCCAGATCGAGGCTCCTGCGGTGGATGAGTGGTTTCGGCGCTCGGAGGAGACGTGGAACGCTGCCCATGTCCATCTGCAGCGGGCCATCCGCAGGCAGAAGGCGAGCGCCGACCTCCACCGCAGTGAGGGTCCAGTCTACGCCCCTGGAGATCGAGTCTGGCTCTCGACTCGAAACCTGCCCCTTCGTCTGCCCTGCCGGAAGCTTGGCCGGCGGTTTGTGGGGCCATTTAAAGTCCTGAGGAGATTGAATGAGGTGTGTTACAGGTTGCAACTGCCCAATGACTATCGTATTAACCCCTCATTCTATGTGTCTCTCCTCAGGCCGGTGGTAGCTGGTCCACTCCAGGAGAGTGAGATAAGGGAGACCCCTCCACCCCCACTGGACATCGAGGGGGCTCCGGCGTACTCAGTCCGGTCCATCGTGGATTTGAGATGTCGGATGGGGGGTCTACAATATCTCGTGGAGTGGGAGGGGTACGGTCCAGAGGAACGGTGCTGGGTGCCTCAGAGGGACATTTTAGATCCATCCCTCCTGACTGAGTTCCATCGCAGTCATCCTACGCGCCCTGCTCCACGTCCTCCTGGCCGTCCCCGAGGCCGGGGTCGGTGCACGGCTGGAGCCGCGCGTCAAGGGGGGGGGTACTGTCACGAATTCCGCCGAGGCTGCTCCTCCTCCTTGTTCGGGCAGGCTTCGGCGTTCGTCGTCCCCGGAGTACTAGCTGCTACCGTTTGATGTTCTCTGTGTTTGTTTGGTTTTGTCTGTTTGGTGCACCTGTGTCTTATCCTGTCCTGATTATGTCACCTATAAGTTTCCTTTGGTTTTGTTTGTAGTTGTGTGTGGTTGTACGCCTGTCTGTTGAGGTTTTGGATTTTGCATTCTTGTTATTAAGTGTATTGATGCACTGTTTGCGCATCGCTTATGTTTAGTGTTTTACGCACTGTTTTGCGTATCGCTCGCCTCCGTTATTTGAGGCCCTTTATTTTGTATTGTCATTTGCTGACAAGTAAAGTCTGTTTGGACTAAGCTTCTGTGTGCTGCGCCTGACTCCAACACCACATCCACCTCCAAACACTGACACAAATCTAATGATACTGTACATAAAAAAAATTATTCCATACATTGTGGGAGGATAACCAACCTTCCAATTAATGGCAATAATTTATTAGCTACTATAAATGCTAGGTTACAGTCTCCAGTATCAACGTTTCCAAGCAAACAAAAACAGGGAAAAGGGAGAATCTGTAGACATGTTGAGATAAAGAACATACTCTTTGCCAGAATTCAGCCAGCGTTCACAAGACCACAACATATGCAAATACAGTGATCGAAAAAAGTATTTGATCCCCTGCTGATTTTGTACGTTTGCCCACTGACAAAGAAATGATCAGTCTATAATTTTAATGGTAGGTTTATTTGAACAGTGAGAGACAGAATAACAACAAAAAAATACAGAAAAACGCATGTCAAAATTGTTATAAATTGATTTGCATTTTAATGAGGGAAATAAGTATTTGACCCACTCTCAATCAGAAAAATGTCTGGCTCCCAGGTGTCTTTTATACAGGTAATGAGCTAAGATTAGGAGCACTCTTAAAGGCAGTGCTCCTAATCTCAGTTTGTTACCTGTATAAAAGACACCTGTCCTCAGAAGCAATCAATCAATCAGATTCCAAACTCTCCACCATGGCCAAGACCAAAGAGCTCTCCAAGGATGTCAGGGACAAGATTGTAGACAAGGCTGGAATGGGCTACAAGACCATCGCCAAGCAGCTTGGTGAGAAGGTGACAACAGTTGGTGCGATTATTCGCAAATGGAAGAAACACAAAAGAACTGTGAATCTCCCTCGGCCTGGGGCTCCATGCAAGATCTCACCTCGTGGAGTTGCAATGATCATGAGAACGGCGAGGAATCAGCCCAGAACTACAAGGGAGGATCTTGTCAATGATCTCAAGGCAGCTGGGACCATAGTCACCAAGAAAACAATTGGTAACACACTATGCCGTGAAGGACTGAAATCCTGCAGCACCCGCAAGGTCCCCCTGCTCAAGAAAGCACATATACATGCCTGTCTGAAGTTTGCCAATGAACATCTGAATGATTCAGAGGAGAACTGGGTGAAAGTGTTGTGGTCAGATGAGAGCAAAATGGAGCTCATTGTCATCAACTCAACTTGCCGTGTTTGGAGGAGGAGGAATGCTGCCTATGACCCCAAGAACACCATCCCCACCGTCAAACATGGAGGTGGAAACATTATGCTTTGGGGGTGTTTTTCTGCTAAGGGGACAGGACAACTTCACCGCATCAAAGGGACGATGGACGGGGCCATGTACCATCAAATCTTGGGTGAGAACCTCCTTCCCTCAGCCAGGGCATTGAAAATGGGTCGTGGATGGGTATTCCAGCATGACAATGACCCAAAACACATGGCCAAGGCAACAAAGGAGTGGCTCAAGAAGAAGCACATTAAGGTCCTGGAGTGGCCTAGCCAGTCTCCAGACATTAATCCCATAGAAAATCTGTGGAGGGAGCTGAAGGTTCGAGTTGCCAAACGTCAGCCTCGAAACCTTAATGACTTGGAGAAGATCTGCAAAGAGGAGTGGGACAAAATCCCTCCTGAGATGTGTGCAAACCTGGTGGCCAACTACAAGAAACATCTGACCTCTGTGATTGCCAACAAGGGTTTTGCCACCAAGTACTAAGTAATGTTTTGCAGAGGGGTCAAATACTTATTTCCCTCATTAAAACGCAAATAAATGTATAACATTTTTTACATGCGTTTTTCTGGATTATTTTGTTTTTATTCTGTCTCTCACTGTTCAAATAAACCTACCATTAAAATTATAGACTGATCATTTCTTTGTCAGTGGGCAAACGTACAAAATCAGCAGGGGATCAAATACTTTTTTCCCTCACTGTATGTCCCCTTTTGTGCTTTACACCTCCAGCAGAATAATACAATTTCTGAGTGCATGATACTCAGTTTCACTGGCATATAGTACGTTCTATGGATGGTCTTAAACCGCAGTAATTTATGTCTGAAATTATATGAACATGACTGGGCATTCTAACATATCTGTATCCATTGATCATCATCAATAGCGTCTCACAGGTCTTCCTCACATTTTTGTTTTACACGTTTTGTGTCATCGGGAAAAGCCTCTATCAACCGTTTATACAGTTTGGAAATAGTCTTTGGAGGTTTGTCAGACTGCCTTAAAATAGCATCTGGCTTGTCCAGTGTTTGCTGGACAGAGAGAATAAAGTGTTGTATCTGCAAAAATTCACCTCACCTCTGTCACAGACTGTCACCATCTGATCCTCCTAAAATGAGAAATGACAAAGAATTACCTTGGTGTACATTTATACATGATAATATCCAAGAATAGAATCAATGGTTTAATAATTGAAATGACCATTATTCCCAGATCCCAGACTGTAGTTTTAAGTTTAAGCTGCTACCCTTTAGCTACAGTAGGTCTACCCATCAATTCAAGATGGAAGTTTGTATCATTCACTGAATATACTGCAAAATTCACCTGAGCTCTATAGACCGGTCTTCCCTGGCAGTCTGACCCTGCTGGGACCCCTGTCAAATCAAATCAAATTTTTATTTGCCACATGCGCCGAATACAACAGGTGTAGACTTACAGTGAAATGCTTGCTTACAAGCCCTTAACCAACAATGCATTTTTAAGAAAATAAAAAAGTGTTAAGTAAAAAATAGATAAGTAAAAAAATATAAAATTAAATTAAAGAGCAGCAGTAAAATAAAATAACATTAGGGAGGCTATATACTGTACAGGGGGTACCAATACAGAGTCAATGTATGGGGGCACCGGTTAGTAGAGGTAATTGAGGGAATATGTATATGTGGGCAGAGTTAAAGTGACTATGCATAGATGATAAACAGATCTGATCACCATCTGATCCTGCTAAGACATGATGATGTAGCGGAGTCAGGCGCAGGAGAGTAAATTACGGAATAAATGTTTTATTCGATTAACAGCGGTACGCAGCAATGCGTAAATACACACCAGTGTGGTAAAACGGCACACTGGGGGAAAACAAGGCACACGGGTGAATATCCCGGCGATACACAATAAAATCTAGCTCCACTGAGCTATAATATCCTCTACAATAAACAATCACACACAAAGACAAGGGGGCAGAGGGAACACTTATACAGGTACTGATGAGAGGATATGAACCAGGTGTGAGTAATAAACAAGACAAAACAAATGGCATGATGAGATGAGGAGCGGCAGTGACTAGAAGTCCGTTGACGACGAACGCCGAAGCCTGCCCGAACAAGGAGGGGAGGCAGCTTCGGAGGAAGTCATGACAGTACCCCACCCTTGACATGCAGCTCCAGCAGCGCGCCGACACCTCCCGCACCTCAGACTCCTGGAGCGGACCAGCCACCACCAGCCTGAGGAGAGACACATTGAATGAGGGGTTAATACGGTCATCTGGAGGGAGTAGTAACCTATAGGTAACCTTGTTTATTCTCGTGAGGACTTTAAAACGGCCCCACAAACCACGGGCGCAGCTACCGGCAGGACATTGGAGGGGCAGATTCCAGGTCAAGAGCCAGACCCGATCACCCGGTACATAGACCAGGGCCTCACTGCGGTGGCGGTCAGCATTGGCCTTCTGGCAACGCACAACGCCCTGGAGGTGGATGTGAGCAGCGTTCCACGTCTCCTCCGCGCGCCAAAACCAGTCATCCACCGCAGGAGCTGCGGTCTGGCTCTGATGCCACGGTGCCAGAACCGGCTGATAACCTAAAACACATCGAAATGGCGATAGGTTACTGGAGGAGTGGTGGAGAGAGTTCTGAGCATTTTCGGCCCATGGCAAGAACACCGACCACTCCCCCGGCCGGTCCTGGCAGTAGGACCACAGGAACCTACCCACATTCTGATTCTGCCATTCCACCTGCCCATTAGACTCGGGGTGAAACCCAGAGGTCAGGCTGACCGAGACCCCCAGACCTTCCTTCCAGACCTTGGATGTAAACTGGGGACCCCGGTCAGACACTATGTCCTCTGGCACCCCGTAGTGCCGGAAGACGTGAGTAAACAGGGCCTCCGCAGTCTGCAGGGCCGTAGGGAGACCGGGCAGAGGAAGGAGGTGGCGGGCTTTAAAAAGCGGTCCACAACGACCAGGATGGTGGTGTTACCCTGAGAGAGGGGAAGATCAGTGAGGAAGTCAATACATAAGTGGGACCATGGCCGTTGTGGAAATGGTAAGGGATGTAACTATCCCGCTGGGAGGTGCCTAGGTGCCTTACTATGGGCGCACACCGAGCAGGAGGAGACATACACCCTCACGTCCTTAGCCAAGGTAGGCCACCAGTACTTACTGGTCAGGCAGCGCACTGTACGGCCAGTACCTGGGTGTCCAGAGGAGGGGGACGTGTGTGCCCAATAGATCAGACGGTCACGGACAAGAGACGGCACGTACCACAGCCCAGCTCATCACTGAGATGGAGATGGCTCTGTGCGTAACGCCCGCTTTATGTCCGCGTCCACCACCCACACTACCGGTGCCACGATGCAGGAGGCTGGGAGTATGGGGGTGTTGTCTGTGGGCCTCTCCTCTGTGTCGTATAGCCGTGACAGTGCGTCTGCCTTCACGTTCTTTGTACCCGGTATGTAGGACAGTGTAAAATCTAACCGGGTGAAGAACAGGGCCCATCCGGCCTGGCGAGGGTTCAGCCACCTTGCTGCCCGGATGTACTCCAGGTTACGGTGGTCAGTCCAGATGAGGAAAGGGTGTTACGCCCCCTTGAGCCAGTGCCTCCACAGAGTCAGGGCTCTGACAACAGCCAACAGCTCCCGATCACCAACGTCGTAGTTCTGCTCGGGTGGCGCGCCCGAGCGATGAGATAGGACAGCGCCTATCCCTACCTCGGACGCATCCACCTCCACTATGAATGGTAATGATGGATTGGGATGGGCCAGCACCGGGGCTGAGGTGAACAGAGAACTCAGGTTACTGAAAGCCCTGTCAGCCTCAGCAGACCAGCGGAGCCGGGACAGCACACCCTTCAACAGAGAGGTGATGGGAGCTGTGACCTTGCCAAAGCCCCGGATAAACCTCCGATAGTAATTGGCAAAGCCAATAAAAAGCTGCACCTCCTTTACCGTGGTTGGAGTCGGCCAATTATGCACGGCTGAAATGCGGTCTCCCTCCATCTCCACACCTGAGGTGGTGATGCAATATCCGAGGAAGGAGACGGACTGTTGGAAAAACAGACACTTTTCTGACATGGCATAAAGGTCATGTTCCAACAGTCGGCCCAGCACTTTGCTAACCAGGGACACATGCTCAGCGCATGTAGCGGAATACACCAGAATGTCATCGATGTAGAACACCATACCGCGACCAAGCATGTCCCGAAACACCTCGTTCACAAAGGACTGGAAGACTGATGGAGCATTCATCAAACCGTACGGCATCACCAGGTATTCGTAATGCCCCGTGGTTGTGCTGAATGCTGTCTTCCACTAGTACCCTTCTCGGACACGCACCAGGTTGTACGCACTCCAGAGATCTAATTTTGAGAAGAAGCGCACTCCATGCATTGACTCGATGACAGATGGAATGAGGGGTAGCGGATAACTATAACGAATTGTCCCCTTATTAAGTGCTTGGTAATCAATGAAAGGGCGCAGACCTCCGTCTTTCTTCTTCACAAAAAAGAAACTTGAGGAGACGGGCGAAGTGGAGGGACGTATAAACCCCTGGTGCAGGGACTCGGAGACGTTGGTCTCCATCGCCTCCGTTTCAGCCTGCGATGGGATATACATGACTCCTGGGAGGCACAGCGTCTACCCGGAGGTTTATCGCACAATCCCACGCCCAATGAGGTGGTAATTTGGTCGCCTGCATGTGTGCGCAAAATCGAGGTATTCGGGGGGAATGCGCACGGTGGAGGTAGTGTCTGGACTTTCCACCGTGGTTGCACCAATGGAAACAGCTAGACACCTACCCTGACACTCTCGCGACCACCCGTGAGAACCCTCTAAGGCCATGAAAAGGTGGGGTTGTGTAGTGCTAACCAGGGAAGACCCAACACAACAGGGAAATCGGGAGACTCAATAATAAAAAAGGTGACTTGCTCTCTATGGGTGTCTTGCATAACCATTGTGACTGGTGCTGTAACTTCCCTAATGAACCCTGACCCTAATGGTCGACTGTCGAGTGCTTTGATGGGCAGTGGAATGGATAGGGGAACCAATGTAATACCTAGACTATGAGCTAATGACCTGGCCATAAAGTTCCCAGCTGCGCTTGAGTCGACCGGCACCTTACACTGGGGAACTACCACGTAATCAGGGAAGTGGACGTGTATGGTAAAGTGCCCTGCCTGCCGCCTCCAGACCCAAAAGCACGCTGACGACAGCATGCAGTAGAATGTCCTCTCGTGCCTCTCGTGTCGTCCTCCGCTCTCCCAGAACATTGACCCACCCAGCTCCATCGGAATGTCATTCGGATTGAAGGGAGGTGAAACAAGCAGGCCCCCTACAAGATGTCCTCTTGAAGCCAACAGATTGTCCAACCGGATGGCCATGTCCACCAGCTTGTTGAAAGTCAACGTGTCATCCCATCAGGCTAGCTCCGTTCCACCCCGACCTAAACGCTAGAGTTTGAAACTCCAGGGCAAAGTCCTGCGCAGTCCTCGTCCCCTGCCTCAGTTGGACCAGCCATCAATCAATCAATTTTATTTTATATAGCCCTTCTTACATCAGCTAATATCTCGAAGTGCTGTACAGAAACCCAGCCTAAAACCCCAAACAGCTAGTAATGCAGGTGTAGAAGCACGGTGGCTAGGAAAAACTCCCTAGAAAGGCGAAAACCTAGGAAGAAACCTAGAGAGGAACCAGGCTATGAGGGGTGGCCAGTCCTCTTCTGGCTGTGCCGGGTGGAGATTATAACAGAACCATGCCAAGATGTTCAAAAATGTTCATAAGTGACAAGCATGGTCAAATAATAATCAGGAATAAATCTCAGTTGGCTTTTCATAGCCGATCATTAAGAGTTGAAAACAGCAGGTCTGGGACAGGTAGGGGTTCCATAACCGCAGGCAGAACAGTTGAAACTGGAATAGCAGCAAGGCCAGGCGGACTGGGGACAGCAAGGAGTCACCACGGCCGGTAGTCCCGACGTATGGTCCTAGGGCTCAGGTCTCTCAGTTGGCTTTTCATAGCTGATCATTAAGAGTTGAAAACAGCAGGTCTGGGACAGGTAGGGGTTTCGTAGCCGCAGGCAGAACAGTTGAAACTGGAATAGCAGCAAGGCCAGGCGGACTGGGGACAGCAAGGTGTCATCATGCCCGGTAGTCCTGACGTATGGTCCTAGGGCTCAGGTTCTCAGAGAGAAAGAGAGAACGAGAGAATTAGAGAGAGCATACTTAAATTCACACAGGACACTGGATAAGACAGGAGAAGTACTCCAGGTATAACCAACTAACCCCAGCCCCCCGACACATAAACTACTGCAGCATAAATACTGGAGGCTGAGACAGGAGCGGTCCGGAGACACTGTGGCCCCATCCGAAGAAACCCCCGGACAGGGCCAAACAGGAAGGATATAACCCCACCCACTCCGCCAAAGCACAGCCCCCGCACCACTAGAGGGATATCCCCAACCACCAACTTACAATCCTGAGACAAGGCCGAGTATAGCCCACAGAGGTCTCCACCACAGCACAAACCAAGGGGGGGGCGCCAACCCAGACAGGAAGATCACGTCAGTAACTCAACCCACTCAAGTGACGCACCCCTCCCAGGGACGGCATGAAAGAGCACCAGCAAGCCAGTGACTCAGCCCCTGCAACAGGGTTAGAGGCAGAGAACCCCAGTGGAGAGGGGAACCGGCCCGGCAGAGACAGCAAGGGCTGTTCGTTGCTCCAGCCTTTCCGTTCACCTTCACACTCCTGGGCCAGACTACACTCAATCATATGACCTACTGAAGAGATAAGTCTTCAGTAAAGACTTAAAGGTTGAGACCGAGTCTGCGTCTCTCACATGGGTAGGCAGACTGTTCCATAAAAATGGAGATCTATAGGAGAAAGCCCTGCCTCCCGCTGTTTGCTTAGAAATTCTAGGGACAATTAGGAGGCCTGCGTCTTGTGACCGTAGCGTACGTATTGGTATGTACGTATTGGTATGTACGGCCAGCCGCTCGCCTGCCTCTCTTCCTTCGGGCGAGTGATCGAAGACTGCACGGAAGAGGCGAGCAAACTCCCCGTAGTTGTCCAACGCGTCTCCTCCTTCACTCAAGACCGCGTTGGCCCACTCCAGGGCTTTCCCCAAGAGGCAGGAGACGAGGGCGGACACCTTCTCCCGCTCCGATGGAGCCGGGCTGATGATAGAAAAGCAGAGGTCCAGCTGCAGGAGGAATCCCTGGCAGCGGGCAGCTGACCCGTCATACTCCCTCGGTCGGGATAGGTGAATCCCTCTGGGTGCTGAGGTGTGGGTGGCTGGATCCGGTCACTCAGCTGGTCCCAAAGGGTCGGGTCCTCTCCTCTCCAGGCATTGGATGACCGGGAGAACCCAATCCAACGCTTCTCCCAAGCTGGCTAGCATAGTAGAATGCTCCCGGACCCGCGCCACGACTCCAGGCATGTTCTCTTCTCCTGCTGACTCCATGTTCGGGTGTGTGATTCTGTAGAAGAGTCAGAATATCAATCTTCAATGGTTTGGCCGATGGTTTCATCGTTTGATTCAGGTCTAGTTTGATTGAGGCAAAAAAAATTGCTAATGTAAGCCAACTTTTGGCCAGCTCTCTCTCTAACCGTACATCAACTGGCGAAAGCTTTCCAAGTTCGTTTACTTCTGAAACATGACAAAACATGTCCATACAAACAGCTACTGTTTGATAGTAGTAATAGCCACCTGATATCGCTATCTGACAGATACAGCGCATTCGGAAAGTATTCAGAACCCTCGACTTTTCAACATTTTGTTACCTTACAGCCTTATGTAAATGAAATATTTCCGTTTTTATTTGTAATACATTTGCACACATTTCAAAAAAATGGTTTTTGCTTTGTCATGATGAGGTATTGTGTGTAGATTAATTAGGGGAAAATAGTCCGGGTAGCCATGATTAGCTGTTCAGGAGTCTTATGGCTTGGGGGTAGAAGCTGTTGAGAAGCCTTTTGGACCTAGACTTGGCGCTCCGGTACCGCTTGCCGTGTGGTAGCAGAGAGAACAGGCTATGACTATGGTGGATGGAGTCTTTGACAATTTTGAGGGCCTTCCTCTGACCGCCTGGTATATAGGTCCTGGATGGCAGGACGCTTGGCCCCAGTGATGTACTGGGCCGTACGTACTACCCTCTGTAGTGCCTTGCGGTTGGAGGCCGAGCAGTTGCCATACCAGAAGGTGATGCAACCAGTCAGGATGCTCTCGATGGTGCAGCTGTATAACTTTTTGAGGATCTGAGGACCCATGCCAAATCTTTTCAGTCTCCTGAAGGGGAATAGGCTTTGTCGTGCCCTCTTCACGACTGTCTTGGTGTGTTTGGGCCACGATAGTTCGTTGGTGATGTGGACACCAAGGAACTTGAAGCTCTCAACCTGTTCCACTACAGCCCTGTCGATGAGAATGGGGGGGTGCTCAGTCCTCTTTTTTTTCCTGTAGTCCACAATCATCTCATTTGTCTTGGTCACTTTGAGGGAGAGGTTGTTATCCTGGCACCACACAGCCAGGTCTCTGACCTCCTCCCTCTAGGCTGTCTCATCGTTGTCGGTGATCAGGCCTACCACTGTTGTGTCGTCGGCAAACTTAATGATGGTGTTGGAGTCGTGCCTGGCCATGCAGTCATGAAGGAACAGGGAGTACAGGAGGGGACTGAGCACGCACCTCTGAGGGGCCCCCATGTTGAGGATCAGCGTGGCAAATGTGTTGTTACCTACCCTAACCACCTGGGGGCAGCCCGTCAGGAAGTCCAGGATCCAGTTGCAGAGGGAGGTGTTTAGTCCCAGGATCCTTAGCTTAGTGATGAGCTTTGAGGGCGCTATGGTGTTGAACGCTGAGCTGTAGTCAATTAATAGCATTCTCACGTAGGTGTTCCTCTTGTCCAGGTGGGAAAGGGCAGTGTGGAGTGCAATAGAGATTGCATCATCTGTGGATCTGTTGGGCGGTATGCAAATTGGAGTGGGTCTAGGGTTTCTGGGATAATGGTGTTGATGTGAGCCATGACCAGCCTTTCAAAGCACTTCATGGCTACAGATGTCAGTGCTACGGGTTGGTAGTCATTTAGGCAGGTTATCTTAGTGTCCTTGGGCACGGGAACTATGGTGGTCTGCTTGAAACATTTTGGTATTACAGACTCAGTCAGGGACATGTTGAAAATGTCAGTGAAGACACTTGCCAGTTGGTCAGCACATGCTCGGAGTACACGTCCTGGTAATCCGTCTGGCACTGCGGGCGTTGTGAATGTTGACCTGCTTAAAAGTCTTACTCACATCGGCTACGGAGAGCGTGATCACATAGTAATCCGGAACAGCTGGTGCTCTCATGCATGTTTCAGTGTTGCTTGCCTCGAAGCGAGCACAGAAGTGGTTTAGCTCGTCTGGTAGGCTTGTGTCACTGGGCAGCTTGCAGCTGTGCTTCCCTTTGTAGTCTGTAATAGTTTTCAAGCCCTGCCACATCTGACGAGCGTCAGAGCCGGTGTAGTACGATTCAATCTTAGTCCTTTATTGACTCTTTGCCTGTTTGATGGTTCGTCGGAGGGCATAGCGAGATTTCTTATAAGCGTCCGGGTTAGAGTCCCAGGCTCACCGGTAGGAGCGAGTACTCTGGTGGGCTATAAGGAGAACCTTTCCTCTCCACTTACTTGCACCCCCTTTCATGCCATCTTGCTGTGGGGGAACCAGTCGAATTCTCTCCGGGTACTCGTCGGTACCGATGATAGTTTTATGGACGCTACCCTGGTGTCCGAGCTGGGCATCCCCACTCAGCCCCTCTCCATTTTCATGGACATTAGAGCGCAGGACGGGCGCTCTATAGGCCGGGTCACCCACAATACCACCCCCATCAACCTACAAGTATCAGGGAACCATAGCGAGACAATCCAATTCTTCCTAATTACGTCTCCTCAGGTTCACGTGGTATTGGGTTTCTCTTGGCTCCAGCAACACAACCACTTTATTGACTGGTCTACTGGTGCCATCATGGGCTGGAGCCCGTTCTGCCACGTTCATTGCCTGAAGTCAGCGCAGCCTGCCCCGGGACGCCTTCCTGGGGCTCAGAAGTTGCCTCGGACCTCTACGCCATTCCCGCGGAGTACCAGGACCTCCGGGAGATGTTCAGTAAGACCCAGGCCACTTCGCTTACACCACACCAAACTCACGACTGCGGAATCAACCTTCTTCCAGGTACCACTCCTCCCCGGGGACGACTGTACTCGCTGTCGGGTCCAGAGACCAAGGCTATGGAGACCTACATTGAGGACTCCCTAGCTGTTTGATTCATCCGTACTTCTGCCTCCTCCGCCGGCGCAGGGTTCTTCTTTGTGGAGAAGAAGGACAAAACCCAGCGCCCGTGCATCGACTACTGGGGCCTCAACGACATCACGATAAAGAGCCGCTAACCCGCTACCACACATCTCCTCGGCCTTCGAGCCGCTCCAGGGGGCCAACGTGTTCTCCAAAATGGACCTACGGAACGCCTACCACCTGTTGCAGATACGGGAGGGGGACAAGTGGAAGACTGCCTTCAACGCGGCCAGCGGTCACTACGAGTATCTGGTCATGCCATTTGGCCGTACCAATGCTCCAGCTGTGTTCCAGGCCCTGGTTAATGATGTTCTCTGCGACATATTGAACCGGTTCATCTTTGTCTACCTCAACAACATCCTCGTCTTCTCCCGCTCCGCCCAAGAATACGTGCTCCACGTCCGACAGGTCCTCCAACGCCTCCTGGAGAACCAGCCTTTTGTGAAAGTGGAGAAATGCGAATTCCATCGCTCCACCATCCCCTTCCTGGGCTACATCATTGCTGCAGGGAGTGTACAGATGGATACCGGGAAGGTAAGAGCGGTGGTGGATTGGCCCCAGCCTACATCAAGAGTGCAGCTGCAACGTTTCCTGGGATTCGCCAACTTTTATCACCGCTTTATCCGGGGTTACAGCACCCTGGCTTCCCCCCTGTCTGCACTCACCTCTCTCAAGGTTCCGTTCACATGGTTCCCAGCTGCTGACCGGGTGTTCCGGGACATGAAACACCGTTTCACTACTACTCCCATCTTGGTTCATCCTGATCCATCCCTCCAGTTCGTGGTGGAGGCCGATGCTTCGGAAGTCGGAGTGGGGGCGGTCCTGTCCCAGCGTTCGGCCCTGGACCTCAAGTTACATCCCTGCGCCTTCTTCTCCCATCGCCTCAACACCACGGAGAGGAATTACAATGTGGGGATAAGTGAGCTTCTCGAGGTGAAGATGGCAATGGAGGAGTGGAGGCACTGGCTGGAACATTTGTTCATTGTGTGGACAGACCACAAGAACTTGGAATATCTCCGCACCGCCAAGCGTCTCAATTCTAGGCAAGCTAGGTGGGCCCTGCTTTTCACCTGGTTCAACTTCTCCCTCTCATACCAACCAGGATCCAAGAATGTCAAGCCAGATGCCGCTGTAACACCGCTATAGCCCCATGGCTACATCCCCGGAATCCGAGACCATCCTTCCCACCTCGTGCTTGGCGACAGCACTCAGTTGGGAAATAAGGAAGCAGGTCCGGGAGGCGCAGCGTTCCCCCGGGGGCCCAGATAACCGGATGTTTGTTCCTGACGCTGTCCGCTCCTCGGTCCTAGAGTGGGCCCACTCCTCCAGGCTTGCCTGCCACCCGGGCTACCGTCAGACCCTGGCCTTTGTGCAACAACGCTTTTGGTGGCCTACCATGGTTCCCGACGTCTCCGCGTTCGTCGCGGCCTGCAAGATCTGTGCGCAGAACAAGACTCCTCTGCAAGCTCCGGCTGGTCTCCTCCAACCTCTGCCTGTTCCTCACCATCCCTGGTCTCACATATCCCTGGATTTGTCTGATGGTAACACCGCCATCCTGACAGTTGTGGACCAGTTTTCCAAAGCCACCCACTTCATTCCTCTCCCCAAGCTACCCTCCGTCAAAGAGACGGCCCAGCTCAAGGTACAGCACGTCTTCCGGATCCATGGACTCCCAGTGGACCCTCAGTTCTCGTCCCGGTTCTGGAAGGCGTTCTGCACACTCATTGGGTCGTCGGCCAGTCTGTCCTACAGTTTCCACCCTCAGTCCAACGGCCAGTCGGAGCGAGCCAACCAAGACCTGGAAACGACTCAAAACAATTGTTTTGAAAAAGTGAGTTCTGTTTGGACAAATGTGCTCAAGCAAGCTGTAAAGTATTTGACCAAGGTCTAGTACATTTCAATTGTCACCAAAAACAGAGAGAGAGAGAGCGAGATCAATATCAGGTTCATTAAATACAGGTAATACCATTCATGAAAATAGTATGCACACCCAGCTAGCACATTTGGTTACATGGAAGTTGTGAAAATGTTCCTTTATATTCTGAGAACGGAAGTGAACTTTTCACCTGTTCCGGGAACTTACCTTTTTTGGTTGCAGGGAGGTTCTGAGAACGTTTTACTATGGTTCCCTGAAAGTTATCCTGGGATGTTTTATTAATGTTCTGAAAACGGAAATTCTATGTTATTTGAAGGTAATTAAATAACGTTCTGAGAACATGTTTCAATATGTCACGGTTCTCTAAGACCGAACCCAGAAGCAGACCAGGACAAGGTGAGTTGAACGGTGAGTGTTTATTAACAGATTCAAAAGGATGCAGAATAATCCAGGAGACGGAGCGGGTGGCGGAGATGAGTAGGTGGAGGTGAAGTGGCAGATTAAATGATGGCACGGCAGGGGTTGGGTGAAGGTTCCGGGAGAATGACTGTAGACAGAAAAAACGGAGGTAAGTACAAGGCAGGTCAACAAGGTGCAAAAACAACAAAACTAACGCTAGTACTCAGAGGCTGCTATGCTGGCAAAACATACTGTTAATGGCTAACGATCCGGCAGGGAATGGATGTCAGGTCAGAGCTTAAGAAGGGGTGATGATCAGGACCAGGTGTGCCGAGGTTGATGAGAAGCAGGTGCGGGTAATCGAGAGATCACCCGCCTAGCAACGTCGCCCGGCAACCGGACAGGGTGCGTTCAGGAACCCTTGGGAAAACAGGAGATACCGAGCAGAAAAACGGCAACCCAGGCAGGAACAGACTCAGGACGCAGGGTTCATGAAACAATAATACTTTTAATAACACTGCTACTAGCATAGTTTGGGTTAACTGTTTTGAAGACGTGCACAGATAGGACATATGGAAATTAATTTGCTTAGGCATTAATCAATCAAACACATTTCTTTTTTTATTGTGGCACAGCGTCAGTGAGATTAGAATCTATGATCTTTTGTTCGCTATCCATGGAATTAGTCCACTGCACCACCAGGATGGAGCTCACATACCATGTTTTTTTTAACACTCATACAAAGCTGTTCATTTAAGTCTATTTAAACATACCCAATTTCAAAGGAAACAAGCACTCATTAAGATCAGTTGTGGCCAATTAGTGGGACACACTTAACAAGATAGAAGATAGAGTTTTGTGGATGCTGAGAACGGAATGTAGATGTTTTTAAATTACGTTATTTGAACATTACTAATGTTTTCTTGTGTTTTTTATGGAAAGTTTTCTTAATGTTCTGAGCACATAACTTTAAATAGAACCATGAGAAAACCTGCAGAAAACGTTATGCTGAAGTACTGAAATTCCCACAGAAGAACGTTATTGCTTAACATTCTCTGAACGTTCTGAGAACATTATTTTAAATAGAACCATGAGGAAACCTGCAGAAAACGTTATGCTGAAGTACTGACATTTCAACAGAAGAACGTTGTTTCTTAACATTCTCTGAACGTTCTGAGAACATGGCTTTAAATAGAACCATGAGGAAACCGGTAGAAAACGTTATGCTGAAGTACTGAAATTCCCACCTAAGAAACATGTGGTTCTCAGAACGTTATGTGCTAGCTGGATACTTATCAAACAATTACCACTTTGATGCATTTTGCAGTTGGCAAGCATATGGGGATGCCTGTCAGTGGTGACATCTATGTTTCAGAAATGAGGGACATGTGGCAACAGAGTGTAAGGCCAGCTTTCAACACTGCACTAGTCCCAATGTTACCAAGTTACAAGACCAAAGTATAACAACAGGCTGCTGTGTACAGTGTGTAGTAATACTGTATGGCTTGCTCTTTGGGGTTTTAGGCTGGGTTCTGTATAAGCAATTTGTGACATCTGCTGATGTAAAAAGGGCTTTATAAATACATTTGATTGACTGATATGATAGGATGGGTGTTGAAGAAGGCCCTCCAAGGATTTGGGTCCACTCATATTAGAAATCTACCTCATATTATGGATACCAAGGAAGTAGTCTATGGACCCCGATTGTTTCTTAGACACCAAATGGAAGAAAACTGAGTAAAATAAGGAGGGACTGACTACCTGGACCCTCAATTTTAGTTTTCAGTTACATGACCTAATGAACACAACCCTGGTAAGTCAGCTATTTGTTTACAGTAGCCACAGCAGGGGGATCGTAAGGTTGTGTGCAAAACAATGGTAGTGATACTAACACCTGTCTACATTTTTCAGGAGCAGGAAGCTAACTTAACCCTGCTAAAACAACTAGATTATACAAATCAGACTTTGAGATATCTCATTGCTGTACAACTGTTTGATAGCTGCAGTATCAGCCATTTCATACTAAAAATGTGTTGTTTTGTTCAACATCTCGCTTGCTATGGACATTTTGGACTTGCTATGGACCTTCATAATTACTACCATTGGTACACCAGCCAATTAAAATGTCGTAATCACGTTTGCTCAATTATGGGCATGAAGGCCAGAATTCTATACAATTGCTGAGATAGTGCTTGATTCAGTACAGAATAAAAAAGAGGAAGAAGACAATCTAACCAGGGATCAGAAGATAGAACAGTAAAATCACAATTTACTGTATGTCCAATAGCTAGATATGAAGACTGCCATTGTGAGGCAAAACACAATGCCATCTAATGTCATTCTCATGAGCCAAATCCAGGTTAGCTAGAACTTTCTGCCTGTATGATCACTTTGAAATAAGGCTGACGGAGTACAGTGGCTGACAATGAAACCAGTAGACCCTGTGGCCCTCAGGGCTCAAATAAAATGGCCTACTGTGGTCCGCACGTTCACCTATTTATGCTATTTATGTCAGTTTAAAGTGAACTGCCACCACATACACACGCATGCACACAAGCGTGCGCACAAACACACACACACACACACGCACACACTCAGTCTATGGAAAGCTGAAAGATGACAACCACAATAATAGCCCTCTAAACTGCATCAACCCATCCTTCCGGTGCATCACTCAAGGAGGCATTAAAACACCCTCCCTTCAGGGTACACTGAACTTGGTGTATCATTCCCCCACCGGAGAGTGTGTGTGTGTGTGTGTGGAGCAGGGATCACAGCACATTTGCTCGACAGGCCCCGTCGCGCCGATCGTCCCCTCGAGGCCTTCAAGGTGGATCACTGTCTGGCGCCCGGGAGCGACGCTGTGATCTGAGCAGTGCTTATCACTATGCCCCCTCGCCTCCCCCCATCAACCACACTGCTACCCACACCGCCCGGGCCCAGCGTATTATGAAAATATCTGTCACACGGGAAATGAGGCGCGCCTCCTCCACCCCATCGCCCTTTCACTAGGAATCAGAGGCCAAGGCAAGTGACGTGAAACTTGGACGGGGCTCAATGTCTCGCCAACCGCCAGTCACCCTGGGTAATTAGAGGGGAGGGGGGGATTTGGGTGATAGTGTTAGTGTGTGGAAGGGGGGGGGGGGGGGACCGGGTGGTGGGGTCTTTCCCTCTCTCCTGTTCTTCATCTGCTCCTCATCCTCCTCCCCAGTAAGATCCCAGCTAGCACACAACGTTCTGAGACCCATATGCTTCTTAGAGCTTGGTGAGAGCGTGGTTATCCTATGGTTATTTTGCATACAACCTTCCCACAACTTTCCTGGAATGGTGCAGGACAGTTGCTTGGTTTTGGAACATTCTCAGCACATTTAAGGAACTTGACAAAAAAACATTATTTTCTTGGTATTTCATTACTTTAACAAAACGTTCCCTAAAAGTTCAAGCATGGTTACGTTTCATAAAAATGTTGGCAATGTTCTAGGAACGTTCTCCAACTGGTTTGACAATGCGAGAGCTTGGGAATATAAGGTGCTATCTGCATTTTGTTATTGACATAGCCTTGTTCTGTTCAATGTTCTCTACCTACAGTATATAATACTCTAAATACCCCAATTCATGTTGTTCAGTTCAAAAGAATACAAGATAAAAATAGCTGACACCATTCAAACCAATGAGGGATCGGAACTTTAAAGCCAATTATCTCAGACTCATCTTTTTGCAGATAGAACAGTATAGTCTCAAGCTCTCGATTGGGAATGTTCTCAAATTGTTCCAAGAACAGAAACAACGTTCTTCTGTGGGAATTTCAGTACTTCAGCATAATATTTCCTACTGGTTTCCTCATGGTTCTATTTAAAGTCATGTTCTCAAATTGTTCCAAGAACAGAAACAACGTTCTTCTGTGGTAATTTAGGTCCTTCAGCATAACGTTTCCAAGAACGTTAAGAAATTATGTCAAAGACCACTCGAGCCACGGCCTGTTCACCCCGCTACCATTTAGCCCAGGGGTTCCCAAACGTTTTTGGCCCACGACCCCATTTCAATATCTGAAAATACTCGCAACCCCACCCATGTGAAAAAGATTATGTAATTAACAGCCAATGTTTACTTTTTTTATTTGAGGCTATGGCAGTCAATTGAAAACATTCTCTGTATCGATGTCTTCTCATCTCACCATGACATACTTTTAATGTGGGGCAGACAAATGCAAATTAGTCTGACAATAATGTCTCTTATCTCACCACCACTAATGAGATGGGTGTGCTTTATGCATGTCGCGTCGGGCCTCCTCAAAGTCAGGGGGCGCGGTCAACAGTGCACACCTCATCTCTGCTGTCACATCCAACCGGGATCGATATTTTGTTTTAATGCAGACGAGAGCACTGAGTCCAGCTTCACACAGATATGAGCTGGTGAAGGGTAGCCTACCATTAGTTTTATGGTGCTTTCAAGACAACTGGGAACTCGGAAGAATACGAGGTCAAATCATGACGTCAGTGATCTGTAGGTCGGAAAGTCAGAGCTCTAGAAAGAGGCCAGAGTTCCCGAGTTGGAATTCTGAGTTGGATGACAATTCAAAAAAAAAATTCCCAGTCATAGCTAGTTTCTTTCCGAGTTCCCAGTTGTCTTGAACGCACTGAAGTTGGATGTCAGAGATTTCCCAGTTCCTATTTACCAGTTGTTTTGAACGCAGCATTAATGCTCAGAGGGAGAAGGCAGGGTATTCCCTTTGTTGTCTGCAGCATTCGGTCACATGAAAGCTCGATCAGCTGTTCGATTTCACTTACCAGCATGTCAACTGAGCCAGGATCACAGTCAAACGGATTGGGAAGTAGGTCCGTCCCAAAGTGCTGTTCCAAGCGTTGGAGGTGAGCAGTTATCACTCGTGTGGGACACTAACTGATGCTGTTTTCTGTTATTTCCTTTTCATTACACGGAAAGTCAACCAAGCCAGTTCTTTTTACATCCATTGTGAATGACAACAGTTTCTCTCTCAACGCGAAAAATCTTTCCAACACTCCCCCATGATAACCACCAAGCCTCGGTGTGAAATAGAACATTGTCATGCTCTGATCCCATATCTCCACATAGTTTTGCGAACAGGCGTGCACGCAGTGGATGTTTTTGATGTAGTTTACAATCGAAGTTACCTGTTGCAGTATATCTCAGAGTTCTGTGCTCAGCTCTTTTGCCACCCGTTGCTCTCGGTGTATCATACAATGCGTCCATATGCCAGAGGGAGACACATTCATAACTAGAATGCAGAGGCCTGCCCGCCGTCCCGTGATAGATGGATCTGTGCAAAAGCCCACCATTCTATCCCATATGGAATCTGTTTTTGGTCAATATAGCCACGCAGCACACTGAATATCCCCTATGCTGTTTCATGCTCGGGAATTGTGAGACAGAACAATATGTCCTCGTAAATAGCATCCCCCGACATGTAGAGCGAACAAAAATCAATGCATGGGCACCTCGGACCTCACAGCTAACATCCATTTGGAGTGCAGAAGCTGGGGAGTTTTTGAGTTGTTCAGTCAGAGTTTCCTCTTGATTGCTAGCAATAGAATAAATGACTTGTGTAACAGTGTTATCTAATAAAGGTATTGATGTGAGTTTCTGTGCCTTGCCTCCCCACACATTGTTTTCACCATATCAATTGCGTCAGGTAATATAAAAGTATCTTTAATAGTGTGTGGTTTCATAGCCTAGCAGGCTAGCCATTCACCGTGGAAATGATTGAAGTGAAATGGTCAAGTGAGGCTTTTTCCCATGATCTAAGGCACTCTCTGGTTGAATTTTATCTTTGATATTTGAATAATTTTCATTTTTAAGGTTAACTACATTACAGTGATTATGAGATACAAAGACGATATTATAATATTCTTAATGTATATATTACATTTTTTTAGGGATTTTGGAAATTCTCCCACGACCCCATTTTCATATAAAGCGACCCCTAGTCTGGGAACTGCTGATCTAGCCTTTTCACGAGTGAGTTCCAAATATCTCTAATGGTCCCCCCAGAGTGAGTTTTCTTATACACGTGATTTCAGAATTCACTGTTCCAAAATTAGATTGTTATGCTGCCCTCAAACCAAGGCATGCTGCCTGCTAATTACTGAACAAAAATATAAATGCAACATGTAAAGTGTTGGTCCCATGTTTTATGAGCTAAAATAAAAGATCCCAGAAATGTTCCATATGCACAAAAAGCTTATTTGTTTACATCCCTGTTAGCGAGTATTTCTACTTTGCCAAGATAATCCATCCACCTAACAGGTGTGGCATATCAAGAAGCTGATTATTACACAGGTGCACCTTGTGCTGGGGATAATAAAAGGCCACTCTAAAATGTGCAGTTTTGTCACACAACACAATGCCACAGATGTCTCAAGTTTTGAGGCAGCGTGCAATTGGCATGCTGACTGCAGGAATGTCCACCAGAACTGTTGCCAGAGAATTTCATGTTCATTTCTCTACCATAAGTCGCCTCCAACGTTGCTTTAGAGAATTTGGTGTACATCCAACCGGCCTCACAACCGCAGACCACGTGTAACCACCCAGTGGGTGGACCTGGCTCTCAAGTGGGTGGGCCTATTCCCTCCTGTGTCCCTGCCCAGTCATATGAAATCCATAGATTAGGGCCTAATGAATGTAATACAATTGACCGATTTCCATCTATAAATATTTGAAATTGTTGCATATTTTTTGAATAAATGAATGTGTTTTAACACAGAGTAGAGCAGTAGGCCCTAGAACCGAGTGTTACATCCATAATTAAGGGATACACATTGTTTATTTTGCTCTAGTTATCTCCAATCAACACCAAAATAAATGCGTCGCATTGCTTGGTTTTACGAGGTGGTGATGGATATTAAGAAGATGTGTTCTGTCTTAGTCTTGGTTTCTGGTAATTTCTTGGGTTTATCCAATGTAAACAATTACATGGGAAAATGTGAGGATATCACCCAGTGGAATCATCTCGTGGTCCTCTGTAGCTCAGCTGGTAGAGCACGGCGCTTGTAACGCCAAGGTAGTGGGTTCGATCCCCGGGACCACCCATACACAAAAAAAATTATGCACTCATGACTGTAAGTCGCTTTGGATAAAAGCGTCTGCTAAATGGCATATTATATTATATCATGTGAGAAGAGTATAGCTGCACATATTCCCAACAGAAAGTTGGTCAGAAATTTTATATTTGAACCATCTAAACCACGATTTGAACCACCTCTAGACAATCATGTCCTTTTCAGATGCCATTGTTACTGACAGAGTCTAAAGTATAACACTTAAATTTGAGGCATACGGAGTCCATGAATTGAGGAGTTGATGTCCTTGACTCCTTGATGTATAAAGTATATTGACTGTAAACTGTTTAAAAATGGAGAATAGCTTCATTACTAGCCTCCTACATCACCCTTCTACCTCCTACATCACCCTTCCCTTTCCACCAGACTTTGGCAAAAGCAGACAGACCCTGAATAAATTAAAATATCAGGTCAAATCAAATCAAATGTTATTCGTCACATGCTTCGTAAACAACAGTGAAATGCTTACTTAAGGGCCCTTCCCAACAATGCAGAGAGAAAAAAAATACAGAAATAATGGAAAAGTAAAACATTTAATAATCAAAGTAATAATAAATACACAATGAGCAACGACAACTTGGCCATATACATGGGGTACCAGTACCGAGTCGATGTGCAGGGGTAGATATGCACATACAGTGCATTCGGAAAGTATTCAGACACCTTGACTTTTTCCACATTTTGTTACGTTACAGCCTTATTCTAAAATTGATTAAATAGTTTTTTCCCCTCATCAATCTACACACAATACCCCATAGTGACAAAGCAAAAACAGGAATATCACATTAACATAAGTATTCAGACCCTTTACTCAGTACTTTGTTGAAGCACCTTTGGCAGCAATTACAGCCTCAGGTCTTCTTGGGTATGATGCTACATGTTTGTCACAACTGTATTTGGGGAGTTTCTCCCATTCTTCTCTGCAGAACCTCTCAAACTCTGTCAGGTTGGATGGGGAGTGTCGCTGCACAGCTATTTTCAGGTCTCTCCAGAGATGTTCGATCGGGTTCAAGTCCGGGCTCTGGCTGGGCCACTCGGGACATTCAGAGACTTGTCCCGAAGCCACTCTTGCGTTGTCTTGGCTGTGTGCTTAGGGTCGTTGTACTGTTGGAAGGTGAACCTTCACCCCAGTCTGAGGTCCTGAGCGCTCTGGAGCAGGTTTTCATCAAGGATCTGATCTCTCTGTACTTTGCTCCGTTCATCTTTGCCTCGATCCTGACTAGTCTCCCAGTCCCTGCCGCTGAAAAACATCCCCACAGCATGATGCTGCCACCACCATGCTTCACTGTAGGGATGGTGCCAGGTTTACTCCAAACGTGACGCTTGGCATTCAGGCCAAAGAGTTCAATCTTGGTTTCATCAGACAAGATAATCTTGTTTCTCATGGTCTGAGAGTCCTGTAGGTGCCTTCTGGCAAACTCCATGTGGGCTGTCATGTGCCTTTTACTGAGGAGTGGCTTCTCTGGCCACTCTGCCATAAAGGCCTGATTGGTGCAGAGATGGTTGTCCTTCTGGAAGATTCTGCCATCTCCACAGAGGAACTCTAGAGCTCTGTCAGAGTGACCACCTGGTTCTTGGTCACCTCCCTGACCAAGGCCCTTCTCCCCCGATTGCGGCCAGCTCTAGGAAGAGTCTTTGTGGTTCCAAACTTCTTCCATTTAAGAATGATGGAGGCCACTGTGTTCTTGGGGACCTTCAGTGCTGCAGACATTTTTTGGTACCCTTCCCCAGATCTGTTCCTCGACACAATCCTGTCTCGGAGCTCTATGGACAATACCTTCGACCTCATGGCTTGGTTTTTGCTCTGACATGCACTGTCAACTGTGGGACCTTATAGAGACAGGTGTGTGCCTTTCCAAATCATGTCCAATCAATTGAATTTACCCCAGTTGGACTCCAATCAAGTTGTAGAAACATCTCAAGGATGATCAATGGAATCAGGATGCACCTGAGCTCAATAGCAAAGGGTCTGAATACTTATGTAAATAATGTATTTCTGTATAACTTTTTGAGGATCTGAGGGCCAACTCTAAGTCTTTTCAGCCTCCTGAGGCGTTGTCGTGCCCTCTTTACGACTGTGTTGGTGTGTGTAGACCATGATCGAGCCTTAGTGATGTGGACACTGAGGAACTTGAAGCTCTAGACACGCTCCACTACAGCCCTGTCGATTTGATTGGGGGCGTGCTCGGCCCTCTGTTTCCTGTAGTCCAGCTCCTTTGTCTTGCTGAATTTGAGGGAGAGGTTATTGTCCTGTCACCACACTGCCAGGTCTCTGACCTCCTCCCTATAGGCTGTCTCATCGTCGTCGGTGATCAGGCCTACCACCGTCGTGTCATCAGCAAACTTAATGATGGTGTTGGAGTCGTGAACAGCCACGCAGTCGTGGGTGAACCGGGAGTACAGGAGGGGACTAAGCACGCCTGGCGGATATGTTGTTGCCTAACCTCACCACCTGGGGGCAGCCTGTCAGGAAGTCCAGGATCCAGTTGCAGAGGGAGGTGTTCAGTCCCAGCATCCTTAGCTTAGTGATGAGCTTGGAGCGCACTATGGTGTTGAACGCTGAGCTGTAGTCAATGAACAGCATTCTCACGTAGATGTTCCGCTTGTTCAGGTAGGAAAGGGCAGTGTGGAGTGAAATAGAAATTGCGTCATCTGTGGATCTGTTGGGGTGTTATGCGAATTGGAGTGGGTCCAGGGTGTCTGGGATGATGGTGTTGATGTGAGCCATAACCAGCCTTTTAAAGCATTTCATGGCTACAGATGTGAGTGCTACGGGGCGATAGTCATTTAGACAGCTTACCTTGGTGTTCTTGGGCACGGAGACTATGGTGGTCTGCTTGAAACGTAGGTATTACAGACTTGGTCAAGGAGGGGTTGAAAATGTCATTGAAGATACTTGCCAGTTTAACAACTATGCTTTGATTTTCTGGACGATTAGTCTGCGGCAATGGAATGGAGGCGGGGGTGGTGATGAGGTCATGGGGTTGGGGGGGTGACCTGGATCATAGGCCGGCTCTCAGGCCAAGCTGAATCGAGTTCACCCCCCAGCCTCAGCATTGAGCCCAATGCCTACGCATTCCAGCCCCAGTTCACAGCCAAGACTCAAATCACACTATAGCTCACAGAAACCAGCCACAGTTAAGTCGGGTGCTAAAACTAGCCTTTGAGAGAGACCAAATGTGCTGCACACATGCAGAGCCTTCTCTTATGTTCAAATAAAGACAAGCGATGAAGGCTTTAACAGTGAGTGTGCAATCCTAAAAGCACACAACAGGGCAATGAGGAAATAATGGGCCCTATAAACTTTAATATGCAATATTATGACCTTTTCTCTTCCGATTAAGTGTTTATCAGGCTTAAATATCCAGGTATTACTGTATTCGCTGTCAGCACTCAAATATGCGCAGCACCAAAGTGAGTCGAATAAGTCATTACTGTGCCTTGACCCCTGTGAGACATGACATCACACATCGTATATGTCCTGTAAAATCATGTTTTCCCCACTGTCCTGCATTACTGGCTGCGTTCCTGCTTATTGTCATCCACACTTGTCTACTCAAGGCAGGATGTTTTCATTCAGTGAGCACTTTAACACTGGACTCCAATTGGGTTTCTCTCTGAGCATGTTTTTCTTTAGGCATGGACGGAGGGGGGGGGACGACTAAATGAGGAATTTGGAGTAATTAGGGATTTTTACGGGTTCAGCAAAGGCAGTAATTGCCTCCGATCACGGTGGGGACCATCAAATCTCTCCTCTGGCTACTACATCAGTGAGATCTGGGGAACACTCCCCCGAACGAGACTCTTTGATCTCGTGCACCACACCTTCGGCCAGACACCCTCAGCTCTCCTTGCCTGCACGTCAGTTTAACCCTTCCCCAGTGGAACCTTTGGCAAAGAGTAGTAAAATTGGGTTTTAAAATGCTTGGGGACTTGGAGTAGTAGTCTGGGTGAGATAATGATTTGGGCAGCGGTGCCATTTAGTGAGCTCTGAAATGTGAACTGATTTAGGATTCTAGGATTCTATTCTGAAAAACATTCTGAAAAACATTCTGTATCAGCTTCCTGTGGATCACTCTTTGTTGAAGATGTAGAGAGCTGTAAGGTGAAGACAGACACCTGCAATTTGTCAGGTGTTGTAGGCCTACATCTGTGCATATCTTTTTCAAAAGCTTCGAAATGTGATCCATATAAACTGATACCAGGCTGACATCTCCTATTGTAATATATGACTTTAGGTCCTTCAGCATACTCTGTGGAAACATCCAGAGAACAACAGTGATAGAAAATGCTATATTACCCTTCATTAGGAATTCATTGGTATTTTGCTCAGTATCATCATATACAGAAGTCGGATCTTAATTTGACCCGTTTCGGTGCAGGAGGAAAATAATCCTGCAGCAGGAGGATTTTAATATCTGAAGAAATATTTAGAATCGCCGCCAGAGGGCAGCTGGAAGAGTTGTTTGTATACAATGCAGTACCATACCTACTTTGTACCTTAGACTGCAGGTCCACTGGGCGCCAGTTCAAGTAACATATGTAGCTGTGGAGGCTGGTGGGATGATATATAGGAGGACAGGCTCATTGTAATGGTTGGAATGGAATAAATTGAACGGTATCAAAAACATCAAACATATGGAAACCACATGTTTGACTCTGTTCCATTTCTTCCATTCTAGCAATTACAATGTGCCTGTCCTCCTATAGCTCCTCCCACCAGCCTCCTATGATATGTAGGCTACATGCAGGCTACAGTGCGTCTTGTGTGAATTCTTATGTGGATTATAATAAATTGACATATTTGTATGGGGTAGATGTATCTTTCGTTAGGGAAAATCTTTTTTATTTAGATCATCTGTTTTAATATACAGTATGTTCAAGGCAAGCCATAGGCAGAATAAATTATGGGTGGCATCAGTGCCTGTGTGGTCCTGCGGTTACAGCCGCTGACCCCAGTACACATATGCCAGAGTTGGCATGATCTCAATTGCAACCATTATTGGTTACCTCATTACCGATCCCTAAAAGATTATGTCAGTTTGACCTTTGTCCTGCTTGTAACCAAAGTTTTTCAAGATATGTTCGCCCTCTGGCTGGTATTATCATCCTTTTTGAACAGACTAAGGGAGATTTATCTATTTGACAATAGGTTACAATAGAAAAAAAGTATTTGTTTACCACGGCAAATCTACTGTGGTATTTTAGGCTACCCGACACTTTATATGAATGGAAACTAATGTTAGTGTAGCCTACTGTTATTATTTCATTAGTTTCCTATTTATGTTATCCATTAAATACAACTGTCTTTAAAATAAAAATGTCTGCTATGGTCATTTCTTATTGAGATCGGGCGTAAAATATCCCTGGAGTGTCAATATTTCAAATGTATAACTAAATCAAGTTAATCGGGGGGATTGAGCGATTTGTGCCAGAAGGGCATGGACCAGAATCGAACCCAAGCTGACACGGTAGGCCTATATATGTGCGCGCTGAAGGCAGTGGCCCTAATCGCTAGACCACTCCATGCCGCGATTGAACAAACATTTGACAGTTGATTCGTTACCTTAGGTTCGCTAGAAGCCTTAAGATGTCCTCTTTTTCCATAATATATACTGTAGATCTCATTTCGGATACACTTGACGCTTGTATGTCATAGTGGAGACCAATATCTATCTTGTGTTATTAAACTAGATAAAATTACGGTTGTTGATTTCAGATACATTTTTGTACATTTCAATGTTGCAGTAACAGAACTTATAGGCCTACAGTAGCAGTAGGACATGTATTAATATTCTGTCTTAAGCCTTTGAGCGAGTGAGGGAGGATGATTTTGATAGCTGGTACTGGTCCGAATCACTTGACTGCCACCACATGGAGAGAAAGAGAACTGTGTTTTTTTGTGTGAACGTATTAGAATCACGAGGCTCATTTGAATTTCCTATTGCGCAGGGGGAAAAAGTCTGAATAAAGAATGATCAAATTAAGATCAGACGTCTGTAGCTACGTAAATGGTACCTTAGATCTGTCTTTATACTATGGGCACCGATAGCTAACGAGCAGCAATTGTTCTGGAGCTTGGGTTTTTCGTCACTGGTTATTTGGACAAATCACGATTTCGCAAGTGTTAGCATCTTTGGAATTTCGGAAGGGGGAGGGGACATTCTCCCCCATAGACTTGCCTGTAACTTGCAAAGAGAGAGTCCATCCTATTCAACTATTGCTGTATATATATTATTCTATCCTATGTATTCTACAGATATACTAAACATTCTATCCACATACTGTCCATAATGTCTATACATCCCATCACATATATATATTTATACTCCGGACTCCCACATTGCTCGTGCTAACATTTATATATTTCTTAATTCCATTCTTTTACTTTTAGATCTGTGTGTATCGTTGTGAATTATTAGATACTACTGCACTGCTGGATCTAGGAACACAAGCATTTCGCTACACCCGCAATAACATCTGCTAAATATGTGTATGCGAACCAATAACATTTGATTTGATTTGGAGCGGAGCTCCTCATTCTGGTTCCACTCCTTGTTCTAGCATCTCTTAATCTCTTCTCTTAACATGTATGGACCGAGAACTTAATCGAGCAGCTGACCAATTACGCAAGACTTTAGCTCTGGGTTAACTGAGATGAAGTTACATACAATATTTGTATCTTATATGCACATTACCATAAATTCAAACATCAGTGTATGACAGTTGAGATGATCAACCATATATCAACCACATTTTCAACCGCATTTTCAACCACATTCTAACTAGCCTAGCACGTTTCGCTTGTTGGTTTCTGGTATCCTTAGCTTGTCCATTCCTCTCCATGTTCTATCTCAAAACCAATACACAGCAGGGGTTAAAGAGATGACAGAATGAAATCAATGCAAATCTCCTTAAGCCTATTATCATGTTAAACTCTCTACTTCAGAGGCAAGAAAGGAGAACAGACTGGGCATTAGAAATGCACTGAGCCTTCGGTCTCAGCCCACTACTACCATTGTGTAGCTTATGTAGCGGATGGGGGCCATGGCATAGTATAGACACGCACACACAGAAGCACCCACGCACGCATGCAGACACACACACACATACACTATAGAACCTCTTCCCCTCCGTGTCTCTCTGCAGACAAGAGTGTACACTTGGGGGGGGGGGGGGGGGGTGTTACTCTGCATTGTCAGTAGAGCACGCAGATGTAGCTGAAGAGTGTACCGCCCCACCTCCACCCTTTCCCCCCATCCCTTCACCCCTTCACTGATCACTGGGCCCCAATCATGTGTATAGAAGTATGAGGAAAAAGAGAGAGCGGGAGCGAGAGTATGGCCACAGCAATTAAATACCCTGGCTGCCCAATTGACTGTGCTCATGGAGGAGGGGAGAGGGGGAGTGGAGTGGGTCCTTGAGTGTAATGCGTAATGAAAAAATTAGGGTGTATGCAGATCAGGGGGCCGCGGCCAAGGCCATTAACTGGCCATTTAGGGGAGATTAGGACTCTTGTCCAAGCCCCCGAGGTTTCCCCTGACCCCTGGGTTCGTTAATTAGAGACCCCAAGGAGGCACACACACACAGACATGTTCCAATCTACAACCCAGAAACACAAACACGTGCGATAGGTTTTTATGTGATGCATACCTACAGCCTAGACGAAATTAGAATGATAAATTGGTTTTTGGCACACGGCCAAGCGGTTTTACGATTCACCCTCCTGTCACATCGATGACAATCTCGGGGCGGGACAAGTGATCGCGGTGGCCCTCCGAGTAGGACTGACCCCTAGGAGGGGAAGGCAGTGTCTCGTTAATGGCAATTATGCCTAATTAGGTGAGTGGGCCATTCCTGTAGGGGACTAAGGGAACGCACCCTATTTCGGAGTATACTGATACCTAGCTAACCAGTAGGGTGTGGGTCTGGTCACTTTTGCACAGGAGAAGTGGATTCTTGCACATTTCTCTGTATGCTAACAGAAAGTCTGCTATAGTTTCTTCTTGCTGTGCATCGATCTTGACATTGCTTGCTTATGATATTTTGTCCATTAACAATAAAGTCTATGCAATACCATAATTATTGGTATTGCATGTATGGCTAACAGATTAGAATCGTTTCTACACACAATACTTTCTACCATACGCATTGGTTTGAGAAGTGTGTAGTAACTGTACGCGGTGTCTGTGTCTATCTAGTTATGCACAGAGGTTTTGTACTTTTCCATACTCTTCTATTCTCCCACTGTTCCCTGCCTTCAGTCATTAGTGAAATGTAGTGTATTAGTGGTGAGCTGGAGAAAAAATATGCAATATCGTGGTGAAGTTGAGAAACACTGCCGTGGAAAGCCTCCTCTTGCATAGTGGTGTATCATCTATGGCTGCAGGCAGTAGTATGTATTTGAGCTGTGTTGAGAGGACATCTACTGGTCTACTAGGTGAATGACATCACCAAGGCCAGGGCCCAAATTCAGTGTCTCAGATTAGGAGTGCTGACCTAGGATCAGTTTTTGTGCTTTAGATCATAATTAATTATATTATATGGACAGAGTGGACCTGATCCTAGATCAGCACTCCTAGTCTGAGACACTTTATGAATACGGGCACAAAGCTCAGATACTAATGAGTCAGGGGTTCCAAGCTCGAATGTATTATCTCGTCACCAAACGGAAGCTAACGGGGCGAAAAATGGAGGATCCTACCTGAATTTGTCCAATTAGAAACTCTCATTTTTCTTGCAAAAGGTTTTCCTTTGCAAAATATTTTTCTATGGTTTTGTCATGACTGCCCTGTTCTGGTTGCAAAAGGGCAGATCATGTTTACAATGGATAAACTTCTACCAGACCCCTCTCACCCGTAGAGGGGAGGAGGGTTTGGTGTGTTATTTTTTTTACACTTAACACCCTGTCGTAAGATTCTCTCCTGACCCTCCAGTATTGGCTAAAGGAATGCTTTGTCTCCAGAGATTTTTTCACGCCCAAAACTCTAACGTCCAAAAAGTAAATACCGGAACAATATTCCTAACAGAAGAATGTGGGGAATGGTCAGTGGGGATCTAAAGAATGATCATGTCATATGGGTTGTTATTTTGTGATGTCATTAAAGCTAGTTTCAAGAAAATATTGTAACTTGAAAAGTATACACACTATATATGTCAAGTTTTCATCTTTTATGTTGTATAGGAAATATGAAGAATGATGAGAGTATTTTCGTTAAGATAGGAATGTGATTTTAGTTTTCTAATGAGATCATAGTTTTTAGCCACGCCCAGAGAGCGTGTCCGCATGACGGAACATCCCTTTTAACCAGAGTGTATAAAAGGATGAGTTAAGAATGAACATATCAGACCAGAAAGACTCGAGCTGCAGCTCATGTCTCTATATTGGTTATAACCCTGAAAATCAACAAGAGGTGAAGACAACAAAGTCGCCTCTCTAACAATCAATGTTACAGCTGATTAGCTGTTCTAAGTACTGTATCTAGGAAAGTGAATTTAAGTAGGACCATCCTGTTACTCTCTTCAAACCATCGTCTACTACACTGCTCTCATCACCCCACTGGGGATCATTGACACGGCTGATTAGCTGTCTAAAGAGGAACAGTCTTCCAGAACGAGTGAAAGGAAACACCACCCTGTGTCACACCCTGATCGGTTTCACCAGTCTTGTGCTTGTCTCGTCAAGCTTACCCACGTTTTTCCCGTACTCCTGTTTTGCTCTAGTCCCTGTTTTCCAGTTTGACCATTCTGCATGCCCCGACTCTGACCCTGCCTGCCGTTTCTGTACCTTTCGGACTCTGCTCTGGATTACTGACCTCTGCCTGCCCTTGACCAGTCGTTTGCCTGCCCAGTTTTTGTAAATTAACGTTTTGCTATTTCGGACTCTCTGCATCTGGGTCTTATCCTGAGCCTTGATAGTACGAACTGGCCATGACGGACCCAGCAGACTCGGACCATCTCCACAATACCGTCTCCTCCCAAGGAGCCACCATTGGGAGACACAACTTGCTGCGTGGTCTTATGGAGGGTTTCCAGACATTGACCGAACGCCATGACCACGCGTTGAATACATTGCTGGAGCAATTCCGCGGGTTGTCTGTTAGGCATCCTACCACGACGGTAACCTCCCAGCCCCTCAGTAACCCGGCTGTCAACATTGCGTCTCTCCTGGCCACCCCGGCTTCCCGAGAACCCTGCTTACCTCCACCGGAACACTTCGCTGGAGAGTCGGGAACCTGTCGGGTGTTTCTCGCTCAGTGTTCCCTCATTTTTTAGCTGCAGCCCTCCTCCTTCCCCTCGGACAGCTCGAAGATAGCGTACCTCATCACGCTGATATCCGGGCGGGCTCTCGCCTGGGCTACGGCAGTGTGGGAACAACAGTCTGCCGTGTGCTTCAGTCTGGAGGAGTTCGTGGACGAGGTGAAGAAGGTTTTCGATTCTCCATTGTCCAGGAGAGAAGCTGCCTGGAAGTTACTCCAGCTTCAGCAAAACTCCCGCAGTGTGGCAGACTATGTGGTAAATTTCCGCACGTTGGCTGCTGAGAGTGCAAGGAACCCGGAATCGCTGTTTGACACATTCCTGCATGGGTTATCGGAGGAAGTTAAGGACGAGCTAGAAGCCCGGGAACTACCTACGGATCTCAACTCGCTAATCGCCTTGACTATCCAGATCGATAGGCGGCTGCGGGAACGTAAGAAGGAGATGAGGTCCGATTCCACTCACCCGCCCAAGGATTACACGTCGCCTCCGAGGCATCCCTGAAGTCCCCGACGTCTCCGTCTCCGAGAGAATCTGAGGCTACCCGATTCGTCTCTTCCCGAGCCGATGCAATTAGGCAGAGCGTCCGAGCTGGACATCCTCACTCAGCCCCTCTCCATTCCCATGGACGTTAGAGTGCTGGACGGGCGCTCTATAGGCAGGGTCACCCACAATACCACTCCCATCAACCTACGAGTGTCAGGGAACCAAAGCGAGGCTATCCAATTCCTGCTTATTAAGTCGCCTCTGGTTCCCGTACTATTGGGATTGTCTTGGCTCCAGCGACACAATCCCCTCATCAACTGGACTGCTGGTCCCATAATGAGCCCATTCTACCACGCCAATTGCCTGAAGTCGGCGCAGCCACGTCTTCCTGTGGGCTCGGAAGTTGCCCCAGACCTCTCCGCCATTCCCGCAGAGTACCAGGACCTCCGGGATATTTTTAGTAAGACCGGGCCACTTCGCTTCCTCCACACCGACCCTATGACTGCGGGATCAACCTTCTCCCGGGCACCACACCACCCCGGGGACGGCTGTATTCACTGTCGGGTCCGGAGACCTAGGCTATGGAGAACTACATCGAGGACTACCTGGCTGCAGGGTGTATCTAGCCTTCTGCCTCCCCCATGCATCGACTACAGGGGCCTCAATGACATCACGGTTAAGAACCGGTACCCACTACCACTCATCGCCTCGCCTTCGAGCCGCTCCAGGGGGACCGTTTTCTCCAAGTTGGACCTGCGGAACGTCTACCACCTGGTGTGGATACGGGAAGGGGGCGAGTGGAAGACTGCCTTCAACACGGCCAGCGGTCACTACGAATATCTGGTCATGCCATTTGGTCTTACCAATGCTCCAGCTGTGTTCCAGGCCCTGGTTAATGACATTCTCCGCGGCATGTTGAACCGGTTTGTCTTTGTCTACCTCGACGACACCCTCGTCTTCTCCCGCTCAGCCCAGGAACACGTGCTCCACGTCTGACAGGTCCTCTAGCGCCTCATGGAGAACCAGCTTTTTGTGAAAGTGGAAAAATGCAAAATCCATCGCTCCACCATCCTCTTCCTTGGTTACATCATTGCTGCGGCGAATGTACAGATGGATCCCGGAAAGGTGAGAGCGGTGGTGGATTGGCCCCAACCTACGTCCAGAGTGCAGCTGCAACGCTTCCTGGGATTTGCCAATTTTTATCGCCGCTTTATCCGGGGTTACAGCACCCTGGCTTTTCCCCTGTCTGCACTCACCTCTCCCAAGGTTCCGTTTACGTGGTCCAAAGCTGCGGACCGGGCGTTCCGGGACCTCAAACACCGCTTCACCACAGCTCCCATCATCTTAATGCCACGTAGAGGAATTACGATGTAGGGAATCGTGAGCTTCTCGCGTTGAAGATGGTGTTGGAGGAGTGGAGGCACTGGTTGGAGGAGGCGGAACATCCTTTCATTGTGTGGACGGATCATAAGAATCTGGAATATCTCCGCACCGCCAAGGGTCTAGATTTGCCCTTCTTTTCACCCGGTTTAACTTCTCCTACTCCTACCGCCCGGGTTCCAATAATATCAAGTCGGATACGCTCTCATGCCTCTATAGCCCCGCGGCTACCCCATTGGCCCCGAGACCATCCTCCCCACCTTGTGTCTGGCGGCGGATCTCAGCTAGGGAATTGAGAAGTAGGTCCGTGAGGCGCAGCGTTCCCATCCGAACCCCGGGGAGGGGGGCCCAGATAATGATTTGTTCCTGACGCAGTCCGCCCCTCTGTCCTGGAGTGGGCCCACTCCTACAGGCTTACCTGCCACCCAGGTTCCCACCGGACCCTGGCCTTTCTGCGACAATGCTTTTGATGGCCTACCATGGTCCCTGACAACTCCACATTCGTCGTGACCTGCACAATCTATGCGCAGAATAAGACTCCTCAGCAAACTCCAGCTGGACTCCTTCAACCCCTTCCTGTCCCTCACCATCCCTGGTCACAAATCCCTGGACTTTGTCACTGGTCTCCCTCCGTCTGATGGCAACACCGTCATCCTTACTGTGGTGGACCGGTTTTCCAAAGCCGCCCATTTCATTCCTCTCCCCAAACTACCCTCTGCCAAAGAGACGGCCCAGCGCATGGTGCAGCACGTCTTCCAGATGCATGGACTCCTGGTGGACATGGTGTCCGACCGGGGTCCTCAGTTCTCGTCCCGGTTCTGGAAGGTGTTCTGCACGCTCATTGGGTCATCGTTCAGCCTGTCCTCCGGGTTCCACCCCCAGTCTAACGGCCAGTCGGAGCGAGCTAATCAGGACCTAGAGACGACTCTTCGCTGCCTTGTCTCCGCCAACCCTACCACCTGGAGCCAGCAACTCGTGTGGGTTGAGTACACCCGCAACACCCTTCCCTGCTCTGCCACTGGTCTCTCGCCTCTTCCCAGAGCAAGAGGAAGAGGTCGGCATACCCTCGGCCCAGATGTTCGTCAGTTGCTGCCGCCGTACCTGGAAGAGAGCCCAGTCGGCTCTTCTCAAGACCACCTCCAGGTATCGACTACAGGCGGACCGCCACCGGACCCCGGCTCCCTGGTATCGTCTCGGGCAGTGGGTATGGCTGTCCACAAGGGGATGTGCCCCTCCGGGTGGAGTTCCGCAAACTTTCCCCCCATTTTATTGGCCCTTTCCCCATCTCCAAGATATTTAGCCCCTCTGCTGTTTGTCTTCTGTTGCCCCGTACCCTCTGTATACATCCCACTTTTCATGTGTCTTGGATTAATCCTATGTCTCACAGCCCTTTGTCTCCTGTTTCCGGTTTTGACCATTCTGCCTGCCCTGACCCTGAGCCTGCCTGCCATTTCTGTACTTTTCGGACTCTGCTCTGGATTGCTGACCTCTGCCTGCCCTTGACCTTCCTTCCCCCTGTTTTTGTAAATAAACGTTTTGCTATTTCAAACTGTCTGCGTCTGGGTCTTATCCTGAGCCTTGATACCCTGTTGGTTTTTGCCCAGACTACATGACCAGTCATTGAAGCAACGGACAACTAAGATGAAGGACATTGTGACCTCTTGAGGACAATCAGAGCCTTACAGTCAAAGTTTGAGAAAAGGCCCAACCGACCCCTTCCCAAGAAGGCTTGAGTCCAACAGAGATAAACAACGAAGGAAGACATCCACACATTATGATTTCTTACTCCAAACGGGCTGCGGTTAGTGTGCAAAGTATTATGATTACTGTGAGGGTAGTTTCCAAATGTATGAATGTTGTGTCTCTCTTTCTGAATATCTTTCTCTCTCTCTCTACTCCTCCCTCTTTTGGTAAACAAGCAGTCATGTTGTTGTTAGTCCTCTAGGGACCTGTTTCCATTGTATTACGTTTCTAATCAATATCTTATACTGTGTGTGTGTGTGTATCCTGTGTTATCATTTAGTTGGTTAGTAAATCAATAATTAAATCAATTTGTGTGGTACGGAATGATCAGTAAAGCTGGGGATTGTGCAGATGCTAGGAGTATGCAACGTTCAGAATGACATGATACGAGGTAATGATTAATAAGTGGCTGTTATTGACGTAATAGATATCTATATATCTTCTAGAGTTTAATTCGGGAGATGGTAACTCGTTAAACAACTTCTTCCGTGGTGCCCCAAATACTAAAGAGTTAATTGTTACATGATTAATTTAATCGGGTAACAATTAAACATAGTTAGTTAATTAGAGAAATAACAGTCATCAGATTAATGTCACGTTACGACAGTTTGCTATGGTGTGCGCTAATGAATACACCCAAAGGTTTTAGAATAATTAAGATTGAGTTGTTTCACAGTATTTACAAGTTAGGGTTAGCTGTTAGCTGTTTAGCTAGCATTGCTCATGCATAGTGGAATACACCATAGACAACTGTTTCTATAGATTTCCTCTATGCCAAACAGGAGAAACAAAACATTTATATTAATCAAATCAGTTGCCAGTCCGATAGATAACTACAAGAAATGCCATCACAAGATTCATATGAAGGATGCTTAACTTGTCCTTATTAAAATGAGTGTTTGACGCATTCCAATGCTGAATATCAGTAACTAAACATGTAATTTCTGCCAAGCCAAAGACATGTAAATAAATCAACATTAATCAATGTTAATATCAGATGTGACAGTATCCCATTATCAGCAAAGAAACCAGAGACCATACCTTTATGATACATAAAGCCATCTCCTCAGCCTAAGGTGTTATCGATTGGTCCAACCCTCCATCCGTACCTTTAGACTGTAACAACAAACACAGTGATAGGCTATTCATCTAGCTCACGTCTCCGGAGACGATCATGTATATGAGAAAGGTTGCAATCAAGGGAGAGGCCATTTATTTTGGTGTGTGGGACGAGGTGTGTGTGTATGTGAGTACGAGAGGCCCAACTGATTTCCACAGGGTTCCTTCAGAGGATCTGCACCGGTAGTTTATCAGGAGCTTATTGGCCCATTATAAATCAATTGAACTAGCGACACATGAACTTTACAGTGTGCAATAGTTAAAAGCCATAAGAATAGGTCTCCCTCTCTCATTTGTGAAAGAGCTCACATATGAACTGTGCAAATGTGCTACAGAGTGTGTGTAAAGTTGCATGTTCTTGGAACAGCATAGAAGGCTACATGGAAATAAAAAGGTCCCATGGGATGTGTCAAACTCCTGAGTTTATGTTTCAGTGTCAAGCTTTTAGACTACACACTTGAAAAAAATCAAGGCCTAAAATGACACATCGTGTTGATCAAATTGATATGCTACCGTACGTTTGTAAAAATCCTGCCCATTGATGAGTCTATGACACGTACACACGCACTTGATGTATCTGGTTTCAAAGGGTTGCAAAGGGACCTCCTTGGCCCTCTCTCTCTCCCTCCCTCACACTCTCTTTCCCCTCTCTCTCAAAGCTCTGGGCTGCCTCCCCTCTCGCCACAAAGCTTGGGGGCTTCCGCCCCCCTTAGTCCTGTCACTCACTCAGGTGAAGGGGTGCAGGGGTGCTCTGAAAGGGGGCCTATAGTAGCTCCATCGAGCCCTCCTTGCTCCAGACTCCTTCAAATGGGCCACCCCCCGAGGAAAAAGGCTGTCCCATTGTATCGCCCATTGTCCCCCCCAACAACCCCCTCCTACCCTCCCTCCTTTGGCCCTGTCTGCGATGATGTAAGAGGGACCCCTGGCAGTCAGAGAATGAGCCCCTGGTGAATAGACGAGGATGTTCATCACTATTAAGGGATATATCTCTTCAGTCTGCTGCCCAACAAGGCTTCACACAAAGGACGAGAAGCTTTTAATTCACAGGGGCAAGCTTTTCTCTTCCTCCTCCATCTCCTACTCCTCCTCGCTTTTCTCTGACTGTCCTCTTCTATTGCTCTCTGTCACTCGTTCTCCTTTGAGAGGAATTGTAGCCATTGTCGACAGACAGGGAGTGTTTTGGTTTGTCTTTGGGTTTTTGGGGTTGGCTAAAGGGGTTAATCCTGCTGTTAAGGTTTCTTAAGGTTGTGAAAGGGTTTATCAAATAATGCGCCAAATACAACAGATGTAGACATTACAGTGAAATGCTTACTTACAAGCCCTTAACCAACAATGCATTTTAAAACCAACATTAAAAAAAAAGTGTTAAGTAAAAAAAATAAAAGCAAATAACTAAAGAGCAGCAGTAAAATAAAATAACAGTAGGGAGGCTATATACAGGGGGGTACCGGTGCAGAGTCAATGTGCGGGGGCACTGGCTAGTCGAGGTAATTGAGGTAATATGTACATGTGGGTAGAGTGACTATGCATAAATAATAAACAGAGTAGCAGCAGCGTAAAAGAGGGGGGTGGGGGTGGGGGTGGGGGGGGGGCAGTGCAAATAGTCCGGGTAACCATGATTAGCTGTCTTATGGCTTGGGGGTAGAAGATGTTGAGAAGCCTTTTGGACGTAGACTTGGCGCTCCGGTACCGCTTGCCGTGCGGTAGCAGAGAGAACAGTCTATGACTAGGGTGGCTGGAGTCTTTGACAATTTTGAGGGCCTTCCTGTGACACTGCCTGGTATAGAGGTCCTGGATGGCAGGAAGCTTGGCCCCAGTGATGTACTGGGCCGTACGCACTACCCTCTGTAGTGCCTTGCGGTCGGAGGCCGAGCAGTTGCCATACCAGGCGGAGATGCAACCAGTCAGGATGCTCTCGATGGTGCAGCTGTAGTACTTTTTGAGGATCTGAGGACCCATTCCAAATCTTTTCAGTCTCCTGAGGGGGAATGGGCTTTGTCGTGCCCTCTTCACGACTGTCTTGGTGTGTTTGGACCATGATAGTTCGTTGGTGATGGACACCAAGGAACTTGACGCTCTCAACCTGTTCCACTACAGCCTCGTCGATGAGAATGGGGGCTTGCTCAGTCCTTTTCTTTTTCCTGTAGTCCACAATCATCTCCTTTGTCTTGATCACGTTGAGGGAGAGGTCGTTATCCTGGCACCACACGGCCAGGTCTTGGACCTCCTCCCTATAGGCTGTCTCATCGTTGTCGGTGATCAGGCCTACCACTGTTGTGTCGTCAGCAAACGTAATGATGGTGTTGGAGTCGTGCCTGGCCATGCAATCATGGGTGAAAATGGAGTACAGGAGGGGACTGAGCACACACCCCTGAGGGGCCCCCGTGTTGAGGATCAACGTGGCAAATGTGTTGTTACCTACCCTTACCACCTGGGGGCGGCCCGTCAGGAAGTCCAGGATCCAGTTGCAGAGGGAGGTGTTTAGTCCCAGGATCCTTAGCTTAGTGATGAGCTTTGAGGGCACTATGGTGTTGAACGCTGAGCTGTAGTCAATGAACAGCATTCTCACGTAGGTGTTCCTCTTATCAAGGTGGGAAAGGGCAGTGTGGAGTGCAATAGAGATTGCATCATCTGTGGATATGTTGGGGCGGTATGCAAATTGAAGTGGGTTTCTGGGAAAATGGTGTTGATGTGAGCCATGACCAGCCTTTCAAAGCACTTCATGGCTACAGACGTGAGTGCTATGGGTCGGTAGTCATTTAGGCAGGTTATCTTAGTGTCCTTGGGCACAGGGACAATGGTGGTCTGCTTGATACTTTAACTGAGATTTGCTGTCTGCAGGGTGAGGTAATTGTGTTATTTTTGTTTAAGCTTTTCTTTTGTTTGAGAGAGAGGCCGCAGACAGGGTCAAATCGAGGTCTGTCCATTCTAAGACACACAAACGGCCTTGTGTGTGTGTGTGTGCATGTGTGTCTCTTACTTTGTTGATTAATTTTCCAGAACACTGCTTTTCTATGGAGCTCACTTCTTCAGAGACCAAGTCATTCAAAGTGTCTCTTAAAAAAACATGTATTATTATACCACAACATCACCAGCCAGATCCCCACCAGCCGGGAATCGAATCCACAACCTTGCCGTTGCAAGCACCATGCTTTACCAACTGAGCCACATGGCACCTACTGTAAACACTAGATACTATGGAACACAAAGCTTTTACTATCTCACCCTGGAATATTCAAGGTCTGAGGTCATCTGCCTTTGGCCTAAGGAGCAGAAACCCAGACTTCATCAAAAAATTGGATATACAGACATTGTCATCCTACAAGAAACATGGTATAGAGGAGACGGACCCACTGGTTGCCCTCTAGGTTACAGAGAGCTGGTAGTCCCATCCTCCAAACTACCAGGTGTGAAACAGGGAAGAGACTCATGGGGTATGCTAATTTGGTATAGTGCAGACCTAACCCACTAGCTAGAAATAAATAAGGAAATTATCTCAAAAGAGAAAACATTTCCTCATGTGTGCTACCTACAGTATATCCCCCCCAAATAATCCCCATACTTTAATGATGACAGCTTCTCCATCCTAGAGGGAGAGATAAACCACTTCCAGGCCCAGGGACATGTACTAGTATGTGGTGACCCAAATGCCAGACCTGGACAAGAACCTGACACTCTCAGCACACAGGGGGACAAACACCTACACTGTACCTGGAGGTGACAGCATTCCCTCCTCAATATGTCCCCCTAGACACAATTACAACAAAACAACCAACAAAAACGGGTCACAACACCTACAGCTCTGTCGCACGCTGGGTATGTACCAGTGGAGGCTCCTCAGAGAAGGAAGGGGAGGATCCTCAGTGATTTTCATAAAAATAAAAATAGTGAAACATTAAAAAAAGTTATCCTTTTTAGATAAAACTATACTAAATATAGTAATACAGTGAGGGAAAAAAGTATTTGATCCCCTGCTGATTTTGTATGTTTGCCCAATGACAAAGACATAATGGTAGGTTTATTTGAACAGTGAGAGACAGAATAACAACAACAAAATTCAGAAAAACGCATGTAAAAAATGTTATAAATTGATTTGCATTTTAATAAGGGAAACAAGTATTTGACTCCTCTGCAAAACATGACTTAGTACTTTGTGGCAAAACCCTTGATGGCAATCACAGAGGTCAGATGTTTCTTGTAGTTGGCCACCAGGTTTGCACACATCTCAGGAGGGATTTTGTTCCACTCCTCTTTGCAGATCTTCTCCAAGTCATTAAGGTTTCGAGGCTGACATTTGGCAACTCGAACCTTCAGCTCCCTCCACATATTTTCTATGGGATTAAGGTCTGGAGAGTGGCTGGGCCACTCCAGGACCTTAATGTGCTTCTTCTTGAGCCACTCCTTTGTTGCCTTGGTCGTGTGTTTTGGGTCATTGTCATGCTGGAATACCCATCCACGACCCATTTTAATGCCCTGGCTGAGGGAAGGAGGTTCTCACCCAAGATTTGATGGTACATGGCCCCATCCATCGTCCCTTTGATGCGGTGAAGCTGTCCTGTCCCCTTAGCAGAAAAACACCCCCAAAGCATAATGTTTCCACCTACATGTTTGACGGTGGAGATGGTGTTCTTGGGGTCATAGGCAGCATTCCTCCTCCTCCAAACATGGCGAGTTGAGTTGATGCCAAAGAGCTCCATTTTGGTCTCATCTGACCACAACACTTTCACCCAGTTCTCCTCTGAATCATTCAGATGTTCATTGGCAAACTTCAGACAGGCATGTATATGTGCTTTCTTGAGCAGGGGGACCTTGCGGGCACTGCAGGATTTCAGTCCTTCACGGCGTAGTGTGTTACCAATTGTTTTCTTGGTGACTATGGTCCCAGCTGCCTTGAGATCATTGACAAGATCCTCCCGTGTAGTTCTGGGCTGATTCCTCACCGTTCTCATGATCATTGCAACTCCACGAGGTGAGATCTTGCATGGAGCCCCAGGCCGAGGGAGATTGACAGTTCTTTTGTGTTTCTTCCATTTGCGAATAATCGCACCAACTGTTGTCACCTTCTCACCAAGCTGCTTGGCGATGGTCTTGTAGCCCATTCCAGCCTTGTGTAGGTCTACAATCTTGTCCCTGACATCCTTGGAGAGCTTTTTGGTCTTGGCCATGGTGGAGAGTTTGGAATCTGATTGATTGATTGCTTCTGTGGACAGGTGTCTTTTATACAGGTAACAAGCTGAGATTAGGAGCACTCCCTTTAAGAGTGTGCTCCTAATCTCAGCTCGTTACCTGTATAAAAGACACCTGGGAGCCAGAAATCTTTCTGATTGAGAGGGGGTCAAATACTTATTTCCCTCATTAAAATGCAAATCAATTTATAACATTTTTTACATGCATTTTTCTGGATTTTTTTGTTGTTATTCTGTCTCTCACTGTTCAAATAAACCTACCATTAAAATTATAGACTGATCATTTCTTTGTCAGTGGGAAAACGTACAAAATCAGCAGGGGATCAAACACTTTTTTCCCTCACTGTATGTCACCAAATAATTGATGAAAACACACTGTTTTGCAATGAAGGTCTATAGTAGCGTCAACAGCACTCTGTAGGGGAGCACCATGGTGTAGCCGGGGGCCAGCTAGTTTCCGTCCTCCTCTGGGTACATTGACTTCAATACAAAACCTAGGAGACTCACGGTTCTCACGGTTCTCACCCGCTTCCATAGACTTACAGTAATTATGACAACTTCCGGAGGACGTCGTCCAAACTATCAGAGCTCTTGCAGCATGGGACCGAGAGACTGAAAAACAGCTTCTATCTCAAGGCCATCAGACTGTTAAACAGCCATCACTAGCACATTAGAGGCTGCTGCCTATGGACATAGACTAGAAATCACTGGCCACTTTAAGAAATGGAACAGTAGCCACTTTAATATTGTTTACATATCTTGCATTACTCATCTCATATATATATAGAGACAGCTGATGTTCTGAAAGAGCTGCAAAATCTGGACCCCTACAAATCATCTGGGCTAGACAATCTGGACCCTTTCTTTCTAAAACTAGCCGCCGAAATTGTCGCAACCCCTATTACTAGCCTGTTCAACCTCTCTTTCGTAACGTCTGAGATCCCCAGAGATTGGAAAGCTGCCGCGGTCATCCCCCTCTTCAAAGGGGGTGACACTCTAGATCCAAACTGTTACAGACCCATATCCATCCTGCCCTGCCTTTCAAAAGTTTTTGAAAGCCAAGTCAACAAACAGATCACCGACCATTTCGAATCCCACCGTACCTTCTCCGCTATGCAATCCGGTTTCCGAGCTGGTCATGGGTGCACTTCAGCCATGCTCAAGGTCCTAAACGATATTATAACCGCGATCGATAATAGACAGTACTGTGCAGCCATTTTCATTGACCTGGCCAAGGCTTTCGACTCTGTCAACCACCGCATTCTTATTGGCAGACTAAATAGCCTTGGTTTCTCAAATGACTGCCTCGCCTGGTTCACCAACTACTTCTCAGATAGAGTTCAATGTGTCAAATCGGAGGGCCTGTTGTCTGGACCTATGGCAGTCTCTATGGGGGTGCCACAGGGTTCAATTCTTGGGCCGACTCTTTTCTCTGTGTATATCAATGACGTCGCTCTTGCTGCTGGTGACTCTCAGATCCACCTCTACGCAGACGACACCATTTTGTATACATCTGGCCCTTCATTGGACACTGTGTTAACAAACCTCCAAACGAGCTTCAATGCCATACAACACTCCTTCAGTAGCCTCCAACTGCTCTTAAACACTAGTAAAACTAAATGCATGCTCTTCAACCGAACGCTGCTTGCACCCGCCCACCCGACTAGAATCACTACTCTCGACGGGTCTGACCTAGAGTATGTGGACAACTACAAATATCTAGGTGTCTGGTTAGACTGTAAACTCTCCTTCCAGACTCACATTAAGAATCTCCAATCCAAAGTTAAATCTAGAATCGGTTTCCTATTTCGCAACAAAGCCTCCTTCACTCATGCTGCCAAACATGCCCTCGTAAAACTGACTATCCTACCGATCCTTGACTTCGGCGATGTCATTTACAAAATAGCATCCAACACTCTACTCAGCAAATTGGATGTAGTTTATCACAGTGCCATCCGTTTTGTCTCCAAAGCCCCATATAATACCCACCACTGTGACCTGTACGCTCTTGTTGGCTGGTCCTCACTACATATTCGTCGCCAAACCCACTGGCTCCAGGCCATCTATAAATCACTGCTAGGCAAATCCCCGCCTTATCTTAGCTCATTGGTCACCATAGCAACACCCACCCGTAGTCTGCGCTCCAGCAGGTATATCTCACTGGTCATCCCCAAAGCCAACACCTCCTTTGGCCGCAATTCCTTCCAGTTCTCTGCTGCCAATGACTGGAACAAATTGCAAAAATCTCTGAAGCTGGAGACTCTTATCTCCCTCACTAACTTTAAGCATCAGTTGTCAGAGCACCTTACCGATCATTGCACCTGTACACAGCCCATCTGAAATTAGCCCGCCCAACTACCTCATCCCTATATTGTTATTTATTTTGCTCATTTGTACCCCAGTATCTCTATTTGCACATCATCTCTTGCACATCTATCATTCCAGTGTTAATACTAATTGTAATTATTTTGCACTATAGCCTATTTATTGCCTTACCTCCATAACTTGCTACATTTGCACACACTGTATATATATATGTATTTCTGTTGTATTTTTGACTTTGTTTTGTTTTACCCCATATGTAACTCTGTGTTGTTGTTTTTATCGCACAGCTTTGCTTTATCTTGGCCAGGTCGCAGTTGTAAATGAGAACTTGTTCTCAACTGGTTTACCTGGTTAAATAAAGGTGAAATAAAATAAAAATAAATAAATACTGTATTCTATAACATTCTCCTGTATTTTAGTCCATGCCGCTCTAACATCGCTCGTCCATATACAGTACCAGTCAAAAGTTTGGACACACCTACTCATTCAAGAGTTTTTCTTTAATTTTACTATTTTCTACATTGTAGAATAATAGTGAAGACATCAAAACTATGACATAACACATATGGAATCATGTAGTAACCAAAAAAGTATTAAACAAATGAAAATATATTTTATATTTGAGATTCTTCAAATAGCCACCCTTTGCCTTGTTGACAGACTCTTGGCATTCTCTCAACCAGCTTCATGAGGTAGTCACCTGGAACGCATTTCAATTAACAGGTGTGCCTTTTTAAAAGTTAATTTGTGGAATTCTTCTTAATGTGTTTGAGCCAATCAGTTGTGTTGTGACAAAGAAACAGAAAAGTTGAGCGTGCATTACTATTCACCCCCCCAAAGTCAATACTTTGTAGGGCCACCTTTTGCAGCAATTACAGCTGCAAGTCTCTTGGGGTATGTCTCTATAAGCTTGGCACATCTAGCCACTGGGAATTTTGCCCATTCTTCAAGGCAAAACTGCTCCAGTTCCTTCAAGTTGGATGGGTTCCGTTGGTGTACAGCAATCTTTAAGTCATAACACAGATTCTCAATTTGATTGAGGTCTGGGCTTTGACTAGGCTATTCCAAGACATTTAATTGTTTCCCTTTAAACCACTCAAGTGTTGCTTTAGCAGTATGCTTAGGGTCATTGTCCTGCTGGAAGGGGAACCTCCGTCCCAGTCTCAAATCTCTGGAAGACTGAAACAGGTTTCCCTCAAGAATTTCCCTTTATTTAGCGGCATCCATCATTCCTTCAATTTCCCAGTCCCTGCCGATTAAAAACATCCCCATAGCATGATGCTGCCACCACCATGCTTCACTGTGGGGATGGTGTTCTCGGGGTGATGAGAGGTGTTGGGTTTGCACCACACATAGCGTTTTCCTTGATGGCCCAAAATCTCAATTTTAGTCTCATCTGACCAGAGTACCTACTTCCATATGTTTGGGGAGTCTCCCACATGCCTTATGGCGAACACCAAACGTGTTTGCTTATTTTTTTCTTAAAGCAATGGCTTTTTTCTAGCCACTCTTACGTAAAGCCCAGCTCTGTGGAGTGTACGGCATAAAGTGGTCCTATGGACAGATACTCCAATCTCCGCTGTGGATCTTTGCAGCTCCTTCAGGGTTATCTTTGGTGTCATTGTTGCCTCTCTGATTAATGCCCTCCTTGCCTGGTCCGTGAGTTTTGGTGGGCGGCCCTCTCTTGGCAGGTTTGTTGTGGTGCCATATTCTTTCAATTTTTTTATAATGGATTTAATAGTGCTCCGTGGGATGTTCAAAGTTTCTGATATTTCTTTATAACCCAACCCTGATCTGTACTTCTCCACAACTTTGTCTCTGACCTGTTTGGAGAGCTCCTTGGCCTTCATGGTGCCGCTTGTTTGGTGGTGCACCTTGATTAGTGGTGTTGCAGACTCTGGGGCCTTTCAGAACAGGTGTATATATGCTGAGATCATGTGACACTTATATTTCACACAGGTGGACTTTATTTAACTAATTATGTGACTTCTGAAGGTAATTGGTTGCGCCAGATCATATTTAGGGGCTTCATAGCAAAGGGGGTGAATACATATGCACACACCACTTTTCCATTATTTATTTTTTAGAATCTTTTGAAACAAGTAATATTTTCATTTCACTTCACCAATTTGGACTATTTTGTGTATGTCCATTACATGAAATCCAAATAAAAATCAATTTAAATTACAGGTTGTAATGCAACAAAATAGGAAAAATGCCAAGGGGGATGAATAATTTTGCAAGGCACTGTATATAGATGTCCTAGCCTACCTCTTTCAGGTAATACATTCAATGCAGTATTAGCCTTTTATGTAGGTAATGAATGATGGGTTATGCATAATAAGCTTCTAGCTTATAGCCTCTGTCTCTTGCGCAACACGCACCTGTGCTCCGCTGGCCACTGTTAAAAAGGCTCCTTAGCTCTTGGGGTCCCATGCAGGAAAAGCAAGACTAGAATAGCTTGCTGCACATTATTTTTTTTAGCATTTCTTATACGAATAGACTATTCGAAGAGGGACGCAAGCTCTTTTTTCAGAATTTTAAATAAAGCAGCCAATAGAACTCACGGGTAGTTTGAAAGAAGACCGAACGTGCGATGGTGGTAGGCTATAACAGTTATTTATTCAGACCCATAACCATTCAATCCTCGTGAAGAGAAGTGAAAGCATTCTGCATCTCATTCTTGTCCCACATTATTCAAGCATGTCATTAGAATTATGAAGATAAGAACAACAAAACGTATTTAATTTAACTGTTGAAAGTGAGGAAGGAATGACGCAACACTAGAGAGAAAGGGGAGTTAGGCTAATAACATTAGGGGAACTATTAAAATCAAATTCGCTAGCCTATACTTGTACCTTTGTAGGATGTGCTGCACCAGAATCGTATGTTCTTGTCATGTGTCAGTGTAATGTGGTGGATCGATGTCAGGCGCAGGACACAGAACTCTATGAAACGTACTTTACTGAATAAGTAAAGAAAACAATACGAAATACCTCCACACAGGGAGGAACAAACCCGCCCACCTACGACACACGAAACGAAAACAAACACGCACAAAACACACTGGGAGCCACCGGGTTAAATAGGAGTAATTACTGATGGGAAACAGGTGTGTGACAATCAGACAACAACAGGTAGAACATAGAAACATAGAACATAGATCGGCAGCAGCTATTATTCCGGTGACGACGAACGCCGAAGCCTGCCCGAGCAAGGAGGAGGGGCAGCCTCGGCAGAATCCGTGACAGTTCTCTCCATGCTTTATCATGGTTTGAACGAGGTGCATAATTCCAGTACATATAATACAGTGTAATACAATACAGTACAGTAATAGAGTTCACACTCAAAAAGATTAGCATACTGGCGCTTGTTTAATTTATTTACCCAAGAGAGCATAAGTAGGACTACATCTATGGGCTTGGATGTTTCTCTGTCGTGCATAATGTTCAGTGGTCTACATATCATGTGTAATGAATACTCGGACAGAGTGGTAAGATCCAATCGCAGAATTGCGATGCTTTATTAGAGTACAGACAAGGGAATAGCTTAATCGTGGTCTGGCGAGCTGTGGTCAAAACCGGGCAAGGCAGAGACAGGCAGAGGTACCAAGGGAGCAGGCGTAGTCGTAGTCGAGGGCACGGGCACAGGTTCAGAGTACGGTAATCACTGGGATAGACAAGCAGAGGATTAAGCAATTCGGGGAGTCAAACAACGAAGCACAGGGCTGGTACACTGGTAATCAAAACAAACTATCTCTCACTCTCTCTGAACAAAACGCTTAGCAAGTCACAAAGGAACAATACCTCGCACCGACTGAACTTCTGAGCACACCTTATATCCTACTCTAATTACTGACAGGTGTGCTCAGAACTCAGGTGAAACAGATCGAGTCTGATGACTCCCCCTCTCTGTAGATCGGGGAAGTGTCAGACTCTGTCTAGATCCAGCCAAACCCCGATCCCTTATAGTATCCCCCTCCCCAGGGCCGGCTCCTGACGGCCTTCTACCTCTACCGGGTGGTCTTCCTCTGGGTCAGGGTCCTGGATGATCTGGGTGTTCAGCGTGGAAAGTGGCCTTGAGAGCGGGATCCAGTATGTCCTTCGCAGGGATCCAGGACCGTTCCTCAGGTCCATATCCCTCCCAGTCCATGAGATATTCGATGCCCCCTCGTCTCCGTCTTGACTCCAGTATCTCGTGGACTGTATAAGTGGTGTCCTGTTCATCCTCCAAAGGTGGTGTAGTAGGTTGTTGAGTGATTGGGGGGTACATCGGGCTATAGTGGACAGGTTTAAACAGGGAGACGTGGAACGTAGGGGTTATCCTGTAGTGTCGGGGAAGTAACAGACGGTAGGTGACAGGGTTAATACGTCTCAGTATCTTGAAAGGCCCGATGTACCTGGGTTGAAGCTTCTTGCAGCTCCGTCGGAACCGCAGGTCCCGGGTAGACAGCCACACTCGTTGCCCGGGTTGATAAGTGGGAGTAGGTCTCCGGCGTCGGTCGGCGTAGGTCTTTTGCTGTTGTGAGGCCTGACTGAGATGTTGATGGGCCGTCTCCCAGACCTGCGCACTCCGACGGAACCACTCGTCCACAGCCGGTACCATCCCTGGTGTGGTATCCCACGGGAACAGGGGTGGTTGATACCCTAGAACACACTGGAAGGGCGTTAGATGTAGGGAGGTGTGAATGAGTGAGTTCTGAGCATACTCTACCCAAGGAAGGAATCGGCTCCACTCTTGCGGCTGCCGCGAACATTGTTGCCGTAGATATTTCCCAAATTCCTGGTTGAGCCGTTCTGTCTGCCCATTGACCTGGGGATGATATCCGGAGGTTAGGCTAACCGAGATGCCCAAGCGTTCGCAGAAGGCCTTCCATACCTGGGATACAAACTGGGGTCCCCGGTCGGAAACAATATCCTCCGGAACACCAAACTGCCGGAACACCTGGTTAAACATAGTCTCAGCCATCTGAGTGGCTTTAGGCAAACGGGTCATGGGTACTAACTGGCACATCTTGGAGAATCGATCGATGACCACGAGAATTACAGTATGGCCCTCTGATTCTGGTAGATCTGTAACGAAGTCCATTGCAATGTGCGACCAGGGTCGTTGAGGAGTTGGCAATGGCATCAGCTTACCCTCCGGTAGTGCACGAGGTACCTTGGACTGAGCACATACTGGACAGGATAAGACATAGTCTCTGACGTCATCTGTGAGGGAATCCCACCAGTATTTTCGGCTGATGAGTTGTGTAGTTCGAGTGATTCCGGGATGACCAGATCCCAGCGACGTGTGGCACCATTCCATCAGTTGAGGTCGAAGCGGAGCTGGTACAAACACCTTTGACACCGGGGTTTCTGGAGGGGCTGGTTGCGCTTGTAGGCTCTCCTGAATAGTGTCATCAATAGCCCACCTCACAGGACCAGCACGGCAACTCATGGGGAGGATAGGTTCTGGTTCCACGGGACTTTCCGCGCGCTCGAACCGTCGGGAAAGCGCGTCCGCCTTCCCATTCTTGGACCCGGGGATATAAGAGACAGTGAATCGGAAACGGTTGAAGAATAAAGACCACCTTGCCTGTCGGGAGTTCAGTCGTTTAGCACTGTGAAGATACTCCAGGTTGCGGTGGTCCGTGAGCACTTGGAACGGATGATCTGCTCCCTCCAGCCAATGTCTCCACTCCTCCAGTGCTAACTTCACCGCCAGTAATTCACGATTACCCACGTCGTAGTTCTGTTCGGCCGAATTCAGTTTCCTTGAAAAGAAAGCACAGGGTCGTAATTTAGGCGGCTCACCTTGGCGCTGGGATAACACGGCTCCAACTCCAACCTCCGAGGCGTCCACCTCCACGATAAACGGCAAGGTAGGGTCCGGCTGACATAAAATAGGAGCGGTGGTAAAGCGTTGTTTCAACGTCTCAAAAGCACACACTGCCTCCTCCGTCCAGTTCAGACCGCGACCCTTGTAGCTGGTCATCGCCGACAGGGGAGCTGCGGTAGTGCTGAAATTACGCACGAACCGTCTATAGTAATTGGCAAACCCTAAGAATCTCTGGAGCTCTTTCACCGTCTGGGGTCGAGACCAGTCTTGTACCGCTTGCACCTTGGATTCATCCAGTTTAACCCCGTCGGGTTCAATCGCGCAGTCCCAGGCCCGATGAGGTGGTAACACGGTATCCCTCTCCTTGGAGAACACCTGCGCGTAATCCTGGTATTCTGTTGGAACAACAGTAGACACTGCACCCTGCGCATCCTCCACAATAGACGTTTTGCACGGTAAATTGAGGCACTCTGCCCTACATACCTCACTCCAAGCAGTGATATCGCCAGATTTCCAGGAGATGACCGGATCATGGGTGACGAGCCAGGGGTGGCCGAGAACTAGCGGCTCCCGTGGAGCGGAGATGACGAACAGAATGATGTTCTCATGGTGTATGGAGCCCACTTGTAACTTGATTACATCTGTACGGTGCGTAATGAACCCAGTGCCCATGGACTCACCGTCTAGCGCGTTGACTCGCAGGGGAGGTTGAATTGGGATAAGTTGAACTCCTAATTCCTCAGCGAGACCCATATCCATAAAACTGGCAGCCGCTCCGGAATCAATAAGACCTTCCAACCTGCGCACTTTCTCTCCGACAGATAAGGTAACTGGCACATACATTTGTTTAGATGTAATGTTGAAAACTTGAGTCTCACTCACCGGTTTGGCAGTTCCGAGGCAATATCCTGGGGTATGGTTTGGTCGTACCGGATATTGACGAATGAAATGACCCGACTGACCACAATACAGGCATAGTCCGTCTTGTCGACGTTGTTGTCTCACCGAACCTTGTAAGGGCGACCGTCCCAGTTGTATGGGTTCCTCCTCAGATTCTCTCCTCCGCTCTGTCGATTTCTTAGGACCTGTGACCGGGGGCTCCCGGACTGCGGATACCCTGTGTGGCACTATCAAATTATCAATAGAGATGGCTATGTTGATAAATTCATGTAGCGCAGTGATATCTCCCCGACAGGCCAACTCAGTCTGTACTTCTTTGCGCAGCCCTCTTCGGAAAACGGTGAGCAAAGCCGTCTCGCTCCAGCCGCTACCAGCTGCTATAGTCCGAAACTCTAAGGCGTAATCGGCTACTGTGCGACGGCCCTGCTGAAGTTCGCATAGTTGGTCTCCCACGCTACGCCCAGATACTGGGTGGTCGAACACCTCTCGAAACAGTCTCTTAAACTGAACTTCCACATTCAACTCGGGGACCTCAGCTGCCCATAGCGCAGTAGCCCAATCCAGTGCTCTTCCCGTTAGCAGAGAAATCATGAAATCCACCCTGCTACGGTCATCGGAAAACATAGTACGATTGTAGGACATATACAGGGACGTCTGAAGTAGAAACCCCTGACATTTGCCAGGTTCCCCATCGTACTTAGTCGGTAGAGAAATCGGAGGTGCATGACGAGGACTGACCGTGCTCGGGGTGGTGCCTTCAGCCACACCAGCGTTGAGTAGTTGCAGGAGTTCATCCATCCGTTTCTCCTGTATCTCCCATCGCCTCTGTAATTCCGCTGGATCCATGGTTCAGGCGAGGTATTCTGTAATGAATACTCGGACAGAGTGGTAAGATCCAATCGCAGAATTGCGATGCTTTATTAGAGTACAGACAAGGGAATAGCTTAATCGTGGTCTGGCGAGCTGTGGTCAAAACCGGGCAAGGCAGAGACAGGCAGAGGTACCAAGGGAGCGGGCGTAGTCGTAGTCGAGGGCACGGGCACAGGTTCAGAGTACGGTAATCACTGGGATAGACAAGCAGAGGATTAAGCAATTCGGGGAGTCAAACAACGAAGCACAGGGCTGGTACACTGGTAATCAAAACAAACTATCTCTCACTCTCTCTGAACAAAATGCTTAGCAAGTCACAAAGGAACAATACCTCGCACCGACTGAACTTCTGAGCACACCTTATATCCTACTCTAATTACTGACAGGTGTGCTCAGAACTCAGGTGAAACAGATCGAGTCTGATGACTCCCCCTCTCTGTAGATCGGGGAAGTGTCAGACTCTGTCTAGATCCAGCCAAACCCCGATCCCTTATATCATGTAGTCTATGTATTGATAACGACACAATAATTTAGGCTTTTTTGGGCTTGGGCTTATTAAATGTCTTTAATGTAGGTCTTATAAAATGTATTTAATCAGGCTCAGGGTGCATCAGGCTTGAATTTTCTATCAAAGCTCCAATCAAATCCAGACATAGGCCTATTTATATGCTTTATAATGCTTTTGTATGACACTTCCGGTTTTGGCGGGAAATACTGGGTTACCCGGGAGAAAAGTGATTTATTCTCAGGATGGAACATTTGTAAACTACCAGGAAAATAGTCAACCCTAGAAGGGGCCAGAGACAATTACTCGATGCCGACACATATTTATAGCTAAGTTATAGGCTGAAGCTATGTTGCACTTGATGAGCTGTGACTGTTTCATCCTAACATTGTTGGTGCCGACATGTAAAACAATATCCCAATAGTCTCTACAATTGCCAATTTTAGTCTCAAGCCCTGTACACATCGTGACATATTTCATTCACCCAATTTTTTTGTTCTGCTACTGGATGGAGACACCAATTCAGTGGCCTTGTGGTTAGAGTGTCTGCCCTGACATTGGAAGGTGTTAGTTCAATCCCTGAGTCCTACCAAAGACTGTAAAAATGGGACTTGATGTGTCTCTGCACTCAGCTTTAAGAAGATATGTTGGGGGTAAGGTCTAGCATCCTGTCCAGGAGTTGTACTTGTACAACAAGCTGCCTCACACTACAGAGATAGGATATGGGCCGTACTTATTGGGCATAGGGATTCACAAGAGGGAGGAGAGTCTCTCGTCAGAGATCACATTTATTTTGGGAGATTGCAAAATATGACCTTTTCATTCAAGACAGGAGAAACATATTGTTTCAGGTGACAATAAATGTTTCGTTTATTTACTTTTTCCTCGACTTACAGAGCAGCTAGCTAGCCAGCTACAAGCTAGGCTAGGTTGAAGATATTGTAGCTAGTGAACTCCACCTAATAATGATAATCAAAAACAAATGTAATTCCCGTCACAATAAACTAAAACGGAAGGCGTTTATGTGCATTATTTAACATTACTATTACAATAGTACTCACTTATAGAAATGGGTAATTGTTTACAAGTTGCTAGCGATCCCATAAAGCCATCACATATTTTCATCTTGCTCTGTGGTTTGGTAACTTCCTGTTCTATTGACGGACTCTGGCTGCACTAAAGACGTCGCAAAGTTTGGACAAATTCAAAGTATGCGGCATCCGTTTCGCAATGGAGCCTTGAACCGCAAGGGGGTGCTGTAACACCACTCCATTGTGGATGGTCCTCATTGAAATGAATGACATCTGGCGCAATGCAACGGACTGCTCAGATGTGAATCGGGCATCCACCAGCATCATCTTCAGATTAGCCTCTACGTCGTTAGCCCTGTCCGCTGGTAAACAATGTATGATCGCTGGATGATTATTTTTAAGTCTAATATTGTGGGTAATGGAGTCGCCAATGACTAGGGTTTAACATTTAGTCAGGGCTAATAGTGGGAGGCTTCGGCGGGTGGAGGAGAGACCTGAGACGTCTCCGGCTCTGACTCCAACTCATTGCTTAGTGGGGAAAACTGGGTTAAAAAATATATCTACAGCCACCGGTTGAGCATGCCTACAGCATTTCTTTCCAGAAGCTGTGAGAAAATGGTCCGTCTGCGGGGACTGTGCAGGGGATTAACACTACTACCTGTACTTAGTGGTGGCACAGACGCTGTTTCATCCTTTCCTAAATTTAAATTGCCCTTGTTTCTGATGCCAGGCTTGCAACTCGGCTATCCACACCATAAGGCGATTGTTCTCCTGCATATTATGAGTAGGGTAGTTTGGGGCAATTAGCCACCTTAAAGGTGCACTATGCAGAAATCGCTCCACCATTTCCTGGTTGCTAAAATTCGAATAGTTCGCCTGTCGGAGCTAGAAGCACAAGCATTTCGCTACAACCGCAATAACATCTGCTAAACACGTGTATGTGACCAATAACATTTCATTTCATTTCAGTTTATGTGACAAAACAATCAAGTATAGTGTAGAGAATCACTGTACAATCTAAACCGCTGTAAAATTAATGTTCCATAACCAAAAATATTTTATGCTGGTGTACAAAGCCGAGAGTCCTAAAAGATACAAAAATGAAACGTAATAACAGGAAGCATATAAATAGGGCACATAGAACAGATCTACCGCGTCTCAGACTTGCTTTCAATGAGAATGACAGATCTATTATTTCTATGTGAATTGGTCAGGTTGCCCAAAAATTTACACATTGCAGCTTTAAGCAAAATGTCTAATTGCTGACACAAAAAAGTTTTGTAAAAATGTGGTATGTGGATGATGGCCATGCTTAGGCAAACAAATGATTAAATAAAATAAACGGATAACACACACACACACACACAAACAAACACATGGTGTAACTTGCCCCATGAAGATTAGTGTGTTCAAATCTATTTTAGAAATTTGATTTTGAATTTTTTGAGTAATTAACTCTTAAAAGCTAAAGTCTAATCATCTTATTTAAATCTAATCTAATATTGAAACAAAATGGCATTGCAAGTCTCACTATTAATATCCTATTAAAAAATGACTGTGTTAACAAAATGAAGTTATTTGGACATGATTTGGAAAATGCTAAATTAGGTACCATTGACTTGCATTGGATTGCCCGTGGGGCAAGTTGCCCCATTGGAAGGGGGGCTAGTTGCCCCCAGCACACTCACCTTCAATTTTATTGCTTTAATAAAAACGGATTAAAATGTTTCTCTCTAAACAAGTTGATTATTTATCTTTAGGCTCCCCTAATGGTCGATATATAAAAAGGTTATAGATGTAATTTCATTACATATACAACATTTACATTTACATTTTAGTCATTTAGCAGACGCTCTTATCCAGAGCGACTTACAGTTAGCACATACATTATTTTATCGAACCCACAACCCTGGCGTTGCAAACGCCATGCTCTACCAACTGAGCTACATCCCCTGCCGGCCATTCCCTCCCCTACCCTGGACGACGCTGGGCCAATTGTGCGCCGACCCATGGGTCTCCCGGTCGCGGCCGGCTACAACAGAGTCTGGATTCAAACCAGGATCTCTAGTGGCACAGCTAGCACTGCGATGCAGTGCCTTAGACCACTGCGCCACTCGGGAGGTAACTTTTTCTAAATGATGAAATATTAGATCAACTTACCTTAGAATCATTTAGTTGGAGGGACTTGACATTTTTAGATGAGAAAGATTAAATGATTAGTTGAGCAAGAGTAGTGGCAGCCAGGGAAAGTGTTGGGAAAAAAATTGGTGACATAAAGTGGTTTCTGTGAGAATTACGGGGGGGGGGGGCAAGTTGTCTATGAGAAGTCCAATAACAACTTTTACATGTTCATATCATTGTCACAGGACCACCATGCCTTGACACTTCTTTTGGTTCGAACCAGGACAAAATGAGGTACCCACTTTATTTTATTTTGTTTGACACAGTGGGGCCTTTACGGAATAAACCGTAATGAAAGCTAAAATGGATAAAGGAAGGTCAACCACCACCACACATAAATCATCACTTCCTGTTGTGGGTAATATGAACTTCCCCAATCACCTCCCCACATTCACATCAGTACATCCACCGTGGCAACTTAGGATCAATGGATGGGAAATAAAATGTTATACCTCATGACATGAATAACAAATCACTTTTTATTGTTTAATTTGCAGGGATACACTGGAACTATTTACATCAGTACATTCACAGTGGCAACTAGATCAATCAATGGAAAATAAAACGTTACACCGTATGACATACTGTATTCAGAATACCGAATCACTTAGTATCATTTAATTGCAGGGATACACTGTCTGGAACAAAAACGAGTATGAAAACACAAGAGAATATGAGCAGTGTTGTTCTTGCAGTTATGATAGGGCATCTCCAGGGGCTCCAGCAGTAGTAGCCCCCTCTTTTCTATATTTTCTCTCTCTTTCCATCTCTCCATTAATCCAGAGATGTTGGCATCTCTCTCCAGTTCAGAGGGAGGGAGAAAAAATGTTAGGCTAAAAAACAATGAGCAGTTTGATGAATGTAACGTCCTCTCGCTGTTATCCCTCTAGGAAGGGCCAAATGGTTTTGTAAAGAGCCTTGTTGTCGGATCTAAAAGGTTCCTGCATGTTTTGGTCCAGGGGGAGCTATTTTCATTGTGCGCCTAAAGCCTGAGTGTAATAAAACAACGTACGTTTAAAGTGTCTTTGTGCATTTGGCGGGATTGTTTGCAGTGGAGAATAAACATAGGCGCTGAATCAAGCGAGAACCATTGTTTCCTTAATACTCACCTTGGAGACTCCTTTAGCTGAGACACACCATTCAGGTTGTCCTGTTGGTAATATTTACAGTACCGTTTCAGATGTGCTCTAACAACAGCCAGCTTGAATGATGGTATACATGACAGGTTCATTACATGTCCCCCCAATGTTAAAAGCAGGTAAAATGCCCCCCCTTAATAAAAAATAATGATCTGCCCCCACTGACTGCTTTGTTCTCACTCTCGGTTGTTAAAAGCAGTGTGGCAGTGTGTGAGTGAGGGAAAAAATACTGTGCAGCACCGCCATCATTACTCACCGCACTGGGTAAAGTAATTGTTGTTGGCAACAACAAGTACGGGTAAGTAAAAAGTGTATGAATGTGAATAAACCTTGATATGTCAGAACGAACGTGAGCAACTATAAGCTTTCTCCTGGCTAGTAGCTAGTTAGCTTTACATTAGCAGTTTAGTCATTTTTAGCTGTGTCAGGCTTTATCTAACTAGCTAACCCTGGGTAGTTCTGGCTGTGTCAAAAACTGATAGTGAATATTTTGAAGCCAAGAATACTGTCGAGTTACAGAATTACTTGCACAATCACTGTCTTAATCTTCATCTTCATCATAGTTAGCAAGTTAGCAATTGATGTGCCGCCAGTCAAGAAGAGAAAAAAAAGACATGAGGTTTTTTCAAAGGAGTGCAAAGGACTGTAAGTAAGATTATTGGCAGCTGCCCGCACACCACCCCTGGCAAATTTGAGTGCTTTCGGCTTAGATGTCTTTAACTTCATCACAGTGATTATGGGTCATGAAGGTGTGTTCCATGTTTTAAGATCATAGCAGGAGAGTGACAGCCATGAACAGACAGACAGGCAGAGAGGGAGAGGGAAAGAAGCCACAAACCAGCAGGAAATGAGAAGTGCCTCTCCAAGCTCATAGAGTTCATAGACTGATGATCTGTCATAATGTGAATCAATCTGAATGATATGATCTCTGATGAAATGATAGAAGGTTAATTCTAGAGGGTGTATTGCATGTGTTAACTTTATGCAGGAGAGAGGCAGCCATGATTATATTTTATTTTTGATAATTGTTTAGTGGAGATTGATTAAATTCAGTTGACCTTTCATACCTACCTTTTTTTTATTACAGCAATTTTTAATTGTGTATGTTGTTGGTTATTATTACAGTATAATAACTTTATTATAAGGGGGGGTGCATATGTACGAATCTGCATGTGCGATTTGAATATTTTTCCTTGACTCGCTGTGTTATATTTCCCACTGGGGGCCTCTCTAGTAGATGTGGGTGGCTTGGAGCGACAAAACTTGGACAAGATAGCTCAGTTGGTAGAGCATGGCGCTTGCAACGCCAGGGTTATGGGTTCCATTCCCACGGGGGGCCAGTATGAAATAATGTATGCACTCACTCACTAACTGTAAGTCGCTCTGGATAAGAGCGTCTGCTAAATACAAAATTAAAAAGATACGTAAGAACATAACTGGCTTCCTATCGCGGGTTTGAGGAGCGAGAGCCAAGAGAAAGAATAAAACCAGTCAGATATAATTTTCTTCTGATAAACAAGGATTGGAGAAGCACGATGATAGCATCGTGAAAAAAGAAGCTTTGAAGCCCAGGATTGGAGAATATGTTTGTGAATGTGTGTACGTGCATATATTGTGTATTTCATTATGCTACAGTATACTGAGTGTACAAAACATTAAGAACACTTAATACTGTTTCCATGACATAGACTGACCAGATTAATCCAGGTGAAAGCTATGTTCCCTTATTGATGTCACTTGTTAAATCCACTTCAATCAGTGTAGATCAGGGGTCTCCAACAGGTCGATCACTAGCTACCAGTAGCTCGCAGCCCATCTATGAGTAGCTCGCCAAACTATTTTGAAATTACATGCAATTTTCACGTGTTCCACTGCAAACTGTTAAGATAAAGGCGAAAGAAACGCACACCTATTTAGGCGAGGTGCTGGCTGACGGCGTAAAACACTTGAAAAAGAAAAGGAAAGCCGCACAATCTAGGAGCTCAGATGCAATAGTTTAATATCCTAATAACCAACGTTTCGACAGACAAGCTGTCTTCATCAGGGTATAATGACAAACACTGCGGGTCACTAGTTTATATAGTGTCAAAGGACACACGCAGGTGTCTGTAATCATGGCCGGGTGTGGCCTAATAGCATTGGCCAATTCACAGATAAAAACAACATACAAAAAACATGGATAGCATATGATCATAGATACTTGGCTACATAGGCCCACAACATTTACAATAAATAACAAAATCACAAGAATGGCTTCAAATCAAAGTCTACGTTGAGACCGAAGGGAGCAACGGTCTTTGAATTAAAGATCCAGGCAGCCTCTCGTTTTAACAATAAGTTGTCGAGGTCACCCCCTCTCCTAGGGAGGGTGACCTGTTCGATGCCGATATAACGTAGGGAAGAAATCGAGTGGTTCGCTTCCAAAAAGTGGGCAGCGACTGGGTATGTCGAGTTTTTGCACCTAATGCTCCGAGATTCGTACTTTTAATTTGCGCTTTGTTTTACCCACATAATTTTTACTACAAGGACAAGTTATAAGATAAATAACTGCCTTAGTGGAGCACGTAATAACACCTTTTGATTGGGATCTGTTTCCCTGTTTGGGGGTGTTTAAAGGATCTACATTTGTAAGTGCCATTGCATTGAGCGCAGCCGTTACACTTAGACGTTGTGCAGGGATATTTAGGGGTGGTAAATCAGAGTTTACGAATTGATCTCTGAGATTTCTTCCCCGCGAGAATACAACCAAGGGAGGGTCTGAAAATCCATTACCAATACTGTCATCGGATCTTAGAATGTGCCAATGTTTGTGAACGATTCCCTCAATTTGTTCAGAGCACTTTGAATAGCGTGTAGTTAGAACGCAAGAATGTGTCACACCCTGGCTCTGGGACTCATTATGTTGAGCCAGGGTGTGTGCATTCTATGGGTTCATTTTCTATGTTGGGTGTTCTAGGTTGTCGATGTCTATGTTTGATTTGAGTGACTCCCAATCGGAGGTAACGAGTGTCAGCTGTCGGCTCGTTATCTCTGATTGGGAGCCATATTTAAACTGTGTGTTTTCACCTTGGGGTTGTGGGTTTTTGTTCCGTGTCGGTATGTTTTACCGTGGACTTCACGAGTCGTGTTTTGTTTTGGTTTTCGTGCTTTAATTAAATAAAGTCATGTTTATTTCACACGCTGCGCCTTGGTCTACTACTCACTCCTACGACGATCGTGACAGAAAAACCCACCATACCAGGACCAAGCAGCGTGTCCAGGAGCCAAGGGTCTGGACATGGGAGGAGATTGTGGACGGTAAAGGGTCTTGGACTTGGGAGGAGATCCTGGAAGGGATGGATCGCCGGCCATGGAGTAAAACAGTGGAGAGGCGACTGAGAGAGGAGCAACGGCGTCAGCAGGGCCATCGTCGGAAGGACGAGAGGCAACCCCAAAAAGTTTTTGGGGGGGGGCACATGGCTTGGGCGGCTGGGCAGCAGGAGGCTGCCACAGGGAGACGTGGAGAGAAGGCTACCGGATTACGGGAGCCATTGGCGAGTAGAGGGAGGGAAGTAGTTGAGGCACGGCGTGAGAGACTGAGGTGTGTTGCCAGTCCGGTCCGGCCCGTTCCTGATCCCCGGTTAAGGCCAGTGGTGTGTGTTCCCAGTATGGACCGGCCTGTTCCTACTCCACGTACAAAGCCTATGGTGTGCGTCGCCAGCCCAGCCCGGCCTGTTCCTGCTCCACGCACAAAGCCTACGGTGTGCGTCGCCAGCCCTGCTCGGCCGGTTCCTGCCACCCGCACTAAGTTTATGGTGCGCGTCGCCAGCCCGACCCGGCCTGTTCCTGCCACTCGCACCAAACATACGGTGCGCGTCGCCAGCCCGGTCCGGCCCGTTCCTGCTACTCGCACCAAGCCAAGGGTGCGAGTCGTCAGTCTGGTCCGGCCTGTTCCTGCTCAACGCACAAAGCCTACGGTGTGCGTCGCCGGCCCAGCCCGGCCTGTTCCTGCTCCACACACAAAACCTACGGTGTGCGTCGCCAGCCCAGCCCGGCCTGTTCCTGCTCCCCGCACCAAGTCTACGGTGTGCGTCGACAGCCCTGCCCGACCTGTTCCTGCTCCACGCACCAAGTCTACGGTGTGCGTCGACAGCCCAGTCCGGCCCGTTCCTGCTCCCCGCACCAAGTCTACGGTGTGCGTCGACAGCCCTGCCCGACCTGTTCCTGCTTCACGCACCAAGTCTACGGTGTGCGTCGACAGCCCAGTCCGGCCCGTTCCTGCTCCCCGCACCAAGTCTACGGTGTGCGTCGACAGCCCTGCCCGACCTGTTCCTGCTCCACGCACCAAGTCTACGGTGTGCGTCGACAGCCCTGTCCGGCCCAGTCCTGCTCCCCGCACCAAGTCTACGGTGTGCGTCGACAGCCCTGCCCGACCTGTTCCTGCTCCACGCACCAAGTCGACGGTGTGCGTCGACAGCCCAGTCCGGCCCGTTCCTGCTCCCCGCACCAAGTTGGTGGTGCGTTTCGTCAGCCCTGTCCGGCCCAGTCCTGCTCCCCGCACCAAGTCTGTGGTGCGTTTCGTCAGCCCTGTCCGGCCCGTTCCTGCTCCCCGCACCAAGTCTGTGGTGCGTGTCGTCAGCCCTGTCCGGCCCGTTCCTGCTCCCCGCACCAAGTCTGTGGTGCGTTTCGTCAGCCCTGTCCGGCCCAGTCTGCTCCCCGCACCAAGTCTGTGGTGCGTTTCGTCAGCCCTGTCCGGCCCGTTCCTGCTCCCCGCACCAAGTCTGTGGTGCGTTTCGTCAGCCCTGTCCGGCCCGTTCCTGCTCCCCGCACCAAGTCTGTGGTGCGTGTCGTCAGCCCTGTCCGGCCCGTTCCTGCTCCCCGCACCAAGTCAGGGGTGCGCTTCGTCAGCCCGGTCCGGCCCATTCCTGCTCCCCGCGCCAAGGCAGTGGTGCGCGTCGTCAGCCTGGTAAGGCCCGTTCGTCCTCCACGCACCAAGCCAGGGGCGCGTGTCGTCAGTCCGGCTCCGGCCAGCGGGGCTAGACAGGACCAGGGGTACTTTGGGGGGTTGGAGAGGAGGTGGGGATCAAGGCCGGAGCCAGAACCGCCACCGAGGAGGTATGCCCGCCCAGCCCTCCCCTGTTTTGGTTAGTTGAGGCGCGGTCGCAGTCCGCGCCTTTAGGGGGGGGTACTGTCACACCCTGGCTCTGGGACTCATTATGTTGAGCCAGGGTGTGTGCATTCTATGGGTTCATTTTCTATGTTGGGTGTTCTAGGTTGTCGATGTCTATGTTTGATTTGAGTGACTCCCAATCGGAGGTAACGAGTGTCAGCTGTCGGCTCGTTATCTCTGATTGGGAGCCATATTTAAACTGTGTGTTTTCACCTTGGGGTTATGGGTTTTTGTTCCGTGTCGGTATGTTTTACCGTGGACTTCACGAGTCGTGTTTTGTTTTGGTTTTCGTGCTTTAATTAAATAAAGTAATGTTTATTTCACACGCTGCGCCTTGGTCTACTACTCACTCCTACGACGATCGTGACAGAATGCTTCTTTTTGCGAGACTGTCCTTGAAAGAGATCAGGTCTCGATTTGTTTTGAATTTTCTCAATGGCAGTATTAATCTGACCATTTTTGTACCCCCTCTCCTTGAATTGTCTTTGCGTCTCTGCCATATTACGGTCGAAATCTGATTGTTTTTTGCAAATTCTTTTGATTCGACAGAATTGGCGGTAGGGCAAACTGTTTTTCAAGGGAAGCGGGTGACAACTATCAGCCCTCAACAAACTGTTACGATCAGTAGGTTTCCTGTAAAGATCAGTGTATAGAACATTATCCTCACACAAAATCAGAAGATCAAGGAAACTGATTTGACGTGTGTCAGATTGCACAGTAAATCTCAAGTGCTCAGAACAAGAGTTAAGAAAAGCATGGAATGCCTGGAGCTGTTTCGAATCACCCCTCCATAGAACAAAAATATCATCAATGTACCGTTTCCAAATAATAATGTTAGGCAAGAATTTTTTTTTGAGAGGATTGAAAATTGACTGTTTCTCAATGTAACCCACATACAAATTAGCATAGTTAGGAGCCATAGGGGATCCCATAGCTGTACCCTTCGTCTGAATAAAGAAATAATTTAGAAACATGAAGTAGTTGTGTGTGAGTACTATTTCAGCCAATGTTATAATGCATGCACTGGAAGGTAGTTCATTAGGGTCAAGTTGCAGAATAAAATGTTCCATGGCTTCAATACCGCCCTCGTGTGGAATATTCGTGTATAACAACTCAACATCAAAAGTAACTAACAATGTATTATCAGGTAGAGGATCAAGAGATTCAATAATAGAGATCATACTGCTGGTGTCCTTTACAAAGGAGGGGAGCTGTTCTGCGAGAGGTCTAATAAAAAAGTCAACAAAGGTCGATAAAGGGGCTGTTACTGCATCAATGCCTGCTACAATAGGGCGCCCTGGAGGTTTTGTAACATTCTTGTGTAATTTCGGCCAAGTATAGTGTGGTGTCGAGACAACGATGCTGATATGCTGTGTAGACAAGAAATCCGCTTGACACTGTACTTGATTATCAAGGTTTATTATATCAAAGGTTCCAGCGTCAATTTACAGATTTCTGCAGAAATCCGGAGAACAACTAACCCAATCTAAAAATGATTATTCTCCCCGTCCTTTGTTAAAACATGGTATTTATCCTATGTAACATAAGATGGGTGTTTTTTTGATAGACCAATCCCTGGCCTCCACATATCTCCAAATGTCCTCTATTCCAAGGGGCCCCTGTAGTAATGCTTTCCAGATGTTTCAGCAAAGCAGAGTAAGTTCATCTATCACACCATTTGCAAACGTCAGCCAAAATGATTAACTGTTCAGATACTACATATTTCCCCCCTTCGAGACTAATTAAGTCTCGAAAACAAAAAGCATAGGATTATGACAAATAACAATTTTTCTTCTTGAGTAACTTTAGCAATAAAACAAAATTTATGGAGAGTGAACACATTTTTATGTAGACACATTTTTGAGGAGTGTAAACAAATTGTTATGGAGTGTAAGAGCGAAAAACCTGTCTGGCAGCTTTCATTCCAAATATCCATCAATCAATCAAGTGTCACGGATTCTGCCGAGGCTGCCCCTCCTCCTTGCTTGGGCAGGTTTCGGCGTTCGTCGTCACCGGAGTACTAGCTGCTGCCGATCTATGTTCTATGTTTCTATGTTCTACCTGTTGTGTCAGATTGTTTCACACCTGCCCAAAACCCATACTCCTTTGTGATCTTTCTCCTAACCTCCCCCCTTGCAACATGAGCTAACCCATGTGCTTCCTGAATCATCAGACCTAATAGGTCTAGAGGCGCTACTATAAACCCCTCATGGTTTCTCCAAAGACCAGTAGCATCTTTGATGGCACCTCTGTCTAGCCATAACTGTTTGTCGATCGTAGAAGCAGCTTCCTGCATCAAAATCACATCCTTAAGCGTAATTTTGTCTTCCAAGTCCACTCCATGAGTGACCAGAAAAACCTTGCCCAATTTGTCCACTCCTGTGACGGCTTTTGCAACTTCATCAGCAGATTTGTTCCCTTGTGTGACTTTTGATACATCTGTTTTATGAGCTGCACACTTAGCTATCGCTATCTCTTTAGGCTTCATCATAGCATGCAACAATTTCATTATTTGCGCATGATGTTGTATCGGAGAACCATCCGTTTTCTTAAACCCTCGACCTTTCCACACTGCTCCAAACAAATGACATACACTATGTGCATATGCAGAATCAGTGTATATCGTCACTTGCTTTCCTTCTGCTAACAAGCACGCTTCTGTTAGCCCCACAAGTTCAGCAAGTTGTGCAGACGCAGGCTGTGGTATTACTTCAGCCTTTTCAAAAACAAATCCAGTTCCTTGGGCTTTAACTACTGCATAGCCAGCACACAATTTATCTCCCACACGATAACACGATCCATCAGTCCAATACTCCAGGTCTGCCTCACGTAATGGAAAGGCTTGCAAATCTGATCTAAGCCTTGAGTATTTCTCTGCTTCTTGAACACAATCATGTGGCTCACCATCCTCTGAAGTTGGCAAGTTCTCGGCTGGATTCACCGTATCACACCTCACTAGGGTGACATCTTCCTGCTCTAAGAGCCTATGATAGTATCTGAGGCTAGGCATAGTCAATGTATATTTCCCATAGTTCAGAATATTTCTGAGAATATGATGGGTAATAATTGTTACTGGGTAACCCATCGTAACAGATGATGCTTTGTCATACATTTAATATACTCCCACCATTGCTCTGTAGCATAGTGGTAGCCCTAGTTCTACTTCTGAATAGGCAGTAGAGTAGTAGGAAATAGGCTGAGGATTCGTCCCTGTACCTGTCGGCTGACAAAGAACTGCACATGCATATTTACCTCCAGTAGAAGTAGACACATATAGCAAAAAATTCTTAGAGTAGTCTGGTAGTGTGAGTGCAGGTGCCTCCTGTAACCTCTGTTTGATCGTTTCAAATGCCACAAGGTCTTCCTGTGTCCAGGAAAGATTGCTATGGAGTTGACCACTCCCAGTATCTTTAACCATAGCTCTCAAAGGTCCCGTCAAACTAGCATAGCTCTCAACCCAAGCTGAAGAATAACCAGCAATACCAAGAAATGTCATCATCTCTCTGACAGTTCTAGGCTTCGGAGCCTTACGAATAGTATCGTATCTGAAGATTATGCCTTTGTTAAATGTTTTTCATGACGAAATGGAATGTTGGTTATGTTAGTATAATGTAACATATAATAGACAGGAAGTGTATTGTAAACTGGCCAGCAGAGGGAGCCATCTGGTTGCATTGGTTATAAATAGGGGTACACGAAGAAGATAGGACAGAGCAGACATTAAAATTGGAGGACACTGCTCTCCGGACCACGCGTGTCTGTAAACTCATGCTGAAGCTTGTGATCTAAATAAACCTTATGATCAATGTTCAGTATGAGCAGACTTCTTTTGTTGACAGCATAATGATCATCATTCATCATATACGACAGAATGGCGAGCTTGCCAGGAGGGATGATGCAATCCTTCTTTGCTGCATTTGGAGTCATCAAGCTAAATCAAGCTGACTTTGGTCTGGAGTCATGACCCGACTAGACACAGCTAAGTTGTTGGTTTGTTACTGCTTATGTACACTGGAGGAATGTACCCTTACGACCGTGTTTCGGGTGGCGTTATGGCTGTTAACTGGGAGTCTGAACGAAAATATTTTAAATTTGGTTGATGTGTAAACGCTGTTTACAACAATGGATTGTACAAATGGATTGGTAGAGAATAATGTTGGGAAGATATCTGCATAATTAGAGCACCGTGAATCTGGAAAAGACCTCGAGGAGGCGATTCTTTATGAATGGGCTACAAATCCAGACTTAGTTAGTATTGGGTCAGGTTGATTTCTTAAGCGGGAATTATGAAGTGAATTGGTGTATTTATGTTATACTCCTCCTCTGGCCGACGGGAAATTGGTTGGGGATAACCGCTTGATATGAGATTCATCTTTCAAGGCAACAAAAAGTTAGAAGGAGATATTATTGATAATCATGGACAATGATTGGGCCGCGGTGCAGGATATTGATTTGTGTAGTAGGCTGCAGTTGGCTAGAGGCTGAAGCTAAGGCTGGGTTGTTTCAGGCCACGTGGTACATCGTGGCTAAAGGCTGATGTTAATGCTTAAGGCTAACGGCTAATTGTGTTTTGTGCCACGGTGTACCTTAGGCTAAGCTAAAGGCTAATGCTACAGGCTAATTGTGTTGCGTGCTACATGCTAACGGATATCCTTAGAGATTCCATTGCGATGGATTAAAGTCTCTTAAACTTGTCACTGTCTGTAAGTCAGGTTGTATGTTTTGTGAGCGCTGTTAAATGTTGTTTGACTATAAGGGGGAAATGGGAATTACAGCTGGACTGGTATTATTCTGTTTGGGGAGAGAGAAGAGAGAATCTTTCTTCCACGGGGAAAAGGTATTTTTGAATGGTTGTGCGCATGCGTTTAATTTTGCGACACTACACTATAGAAAGGGGAGTTTATGGCACGAGATTAGGGAACGTTTTATTTTACGGCACTAAACGACACCACGAGGGGATGCTGCAACTCAAGCATGAGGTTAAAATGATATTTGCGCATGTGTGGGATTCTGCAAAACAACACATTGGTTAAACTGCAGGGGGAGACAGAGGAACACAGACGACGGAACAAATAGGCACAGGGAGAGTTTAACACGAATCTTATAAGTTTAAACTGCGATAGGTTAAAGATGAAACTTGTTTTGTAGCCTATTGAATTTATAAATTAAATATAGGATAACGGATTATAATAGATTGAATTAAATAATTAAATGACGGATTAAAATCAAGGTTTTTGGGCGATCTATTCGTCCTGAGTTAAAGTCTTAGAGCGAATGTAAAACGGACGAATATTGAATGTGGATAACTTGGTTAATTGCATAAACTGCTGAAATCGTGTGTGTTTCTATGTTTTTGTGAAATATGAGAGGAACATGGAACGGCGAGACGAGAGAGAGAGAAGGGGCTGACTGTGTGCGTCACGAACAAGGTGTGACGAGGCAGACGAGAGGATCGGATCAGGCTAGTACACAAACTCATCCTAACAGAATATGTGATGTTATGACGAGTTTACATGGGCTTGGCAAATTCTATTTCAATAAAAGTTACATTTTGGAGGCTATGTGCATCACTGGGCTGGATTACAGTTCGATTGGAAATCAGGTACTGACATTATTTTGCAATTATGATACTTGGGGTTTATATCATAGGAAGAAACAAGGGGTTATGGGAATTGGAGTATTGAAGGGTTGTAAGGTTAGAAGGCTTTGTTTATGGGTATTTTAGTCTGAAGATGACTAACTTGCATTTACTTGCATTTGATGGGTTGTGGTAATATACTCAACACTAATGGATAAGTTGGTGACATAGGATATAGGAATAAAAATTGGGTTTAATTATTCAGGATTTATTTGGAGTTGTTAGGGTTATATTAATAATTACAGGGGGGAAGTCTATATAACTTATACAGTCTAAAATAAGATAGTTCACAATAAAGGAATATAAAAGGGTGTTACAATGGGGAAAAGATATCAGGACTATGAAAGTCATTACACGGGTTGATATAGTGCATAGTGGTAATCCTTTAACTAAAGTGTTGCTAGGGTATCCGGCAAGTGAAACAAAAGTTGCCCTTCATTCTCAAACAGAAATTGATAAAATAGGTTTAGAAAGTAGAGCTTAGGGATGTTTATTCTCAGCTTACAATGATTATCCAGGAGTGATTATTGCATCAGAAATATAGAGTAATAATAGATAGGGTACCAGCAGAAACAACGATGAAGATGAATTCAAAACTCCAGAAGTAAGAAGAACCGACATGTCTGGAAACGAAGAGAAGGAGGTTCAGAAAGATGAAGATGAAGATGAAGAGAAGAAAAACTGATGAAGGAAAGGATCCCAACAATAGGAGATGTCTGGAACGTGAAGAGGATGATGAAGATGATATTTCGAGGACAGAACTTAGAACTAAGGTTGAAGAATACTGATATGTCAACAACAAAGAACAGGACGAAGAAACTCTGAGAAGTCAATCATACAATTGGTGGAGAAGAGAAGCTTGTGTGATGAAGAATCAGAGTGAACCAAATCAACAATCACTGTTACAGCTTTAACTGAACAATATCAAAGGCAATTGTACCAGCCAAGGGGGGACCAGATGTTCCATATCGACTGTCAGTTTCTGGACAGACACAGAATTGGAGAAGAAGAAACAGAGGAAGATCAACGAGCAAGTGAAGATCACCTGTGCTTCAGGTGAACACTAAATATTCTAGAGTGCCGAGAATATCCGGAAGGGGTGCATTGCTGAGAGCATCGATTAGAGAAGAAGAGAAAATAGCCAACAATTGAAGTAAAAACAACTGACCATTAGAAGTGATAGTGAATAGGGGAAAACTTATCTGTGTTCAGCCTAAAGAGGTTAAACATCTCACTAATTGATAACTAATTAGGATAGGGATTTGAGGTAGTACTTACTCTTAAAGTACTAATATTAGAAGATACTGTTATTGTAGTGTTGGGAAGAGAATTGAAGAGTACAATCAGAGGCACAATAGACGACTGACTGTCTGGTAGACTATTTTAAGAAGTAGGGTTTTTGGGGAATCATTTGCTTAAAAGATAAATATCATAGGAAGGATGATAATGTATTAGATTGCCTGTTAGACAATCTGTCTGGGAAAAAACTTAATAGGGGTGACTGTTATTTTGGGTTACATTCTTACACTAAGAGATTTGAGGCTAGGCTAAAAGGTGGTTAGTCGTTTTGCCAAGTCTGTGTGTAATGAGTCAGAAGCAGGTGGGGAACTTTCCCAATCACATATTCTAAAATTTGGTGGTAAGAGATTTTGTCAATAAGTCAGGGGAAAAGGTTTTAAATATTAGAGAGAAAAGATTAGATTAAAATAAGTTAGGGGTAGGCTAGGTTGAAGGGACTCTGAGACAGTAAGCTAAGTTTCAACGTTAGTAGTAAGACAGAGAGAGAACAGTGAGGAAGGACATTTTAAAGTTTAGAGGTAGAACTGAAAGGGGGAAAAAGTGACACTAGTGGTGATTGATGGAAGTACAAGGAAAGAGTTCAGAGCTTAGGGGAAAACTAGGGATGAGGTAGTAACAATAATGACATCAACACGTGAGTCTATTAAAACAACAGGTAGAAGTAATTTAACTCTTTCAACATTGATAGTTATTAAAGCCATAAATATAGCGCATTTGATTAAGGGTCCAGCATCAATTATAGGGGGAAAATACTGTTATGAGGGTTAGGAGAATAATAATTATAATATGCCATTTAGGATGATGACGTTTCTTTCACAGAGAGAGAGAGAGAGAGATAATTAGGGAGGATAAGTATTGTTAGCAGGATCAGAAGTAGGAGCTGTTGCACCTACTCAAATAAGGGATTATTTTGCGTAAGGTTACAGATAAAGATCAGGGAGAATATGTGTACTTATCTAGTGAAAGCATAGAAATTTGTTCCGGTTAAGAATGATTGGTTAAAGGGCTATGTAATTTGTAAGGTGATGCTTATAATGGAAGATTTGAAGTCTGTAAAACTTTCCACAGTCACAGAGGGAGTTAAGGATAAGTTTATTACAGTAGTCACTCCAACAGGGAATAATCGAATAGGATGTTGGTAGTTTCACACTAGAGGGAATTAAGGGTTTTAATTCATCAACTAAATCAACGACGTTAATGGTAACTTTGGGAAGGGATTAATGATACGATGGTAATAGCAAATGTAGGAAGGATGACAACAACTTTTCTGAAATTAAAGGAGGCAGCAAGAGAGACTCAGGGGTTTAGGTTACGGATGGAGAGTGCTGTCAATGATAGTATGAATAGGATTAAAATAGGAGAGCAGATAGAAACAATAATCTGAAATGGAGAATAGAGATTCATCATGGAAGCTGCAGGATGGGGTCTTTTGATTTTGATGACAGAGGGGGGGGGGCATCTGATCAGTGCTGCTCGTTCCTCTGTTGTGAAAATTAGAGATAGATTAACTCATTCTGTAAGAATCAGTGAGGAATCTTGAGGGTTGATGTCTGTTGGGGATGCCAGCCCAAGACGTGTTAGACGGTCGCGCGGCCTCTGGCAGGTGTGGGTCAGGGTTATGCTTTGTCATGACTGTGGTGTCGGCAACAGTCATTGACAGATAAAATAATGTAGTTGTCAGAACAGTAGGGTTTAAGGGTTCTTGGGTGAATGGATTACCCTATGGGAATTGTTAGATGGAAAGGAAAATCAGATAACAACGGAACCCTGAAGTATTCAGGTGAAATATTGAGGGCTAAAAGTTGTTTGTTCTAATAAAACATATGAGGTAAGGGGTGTGTTTATGGGAAGATCAGATTGGGATGTTAGATGATAACTTTGGATAAGTATGACCTTAAGGGTAGTAATGACAAATAATAGGTTACTTTTTATATATCAGGTAGTAAGAAGAGCAGGACTTTGATGGTTAAAAGATTAGCTTTTGACTGACAATGTGACTATGGGAATTTTAGAGATATTTGGTGGGTTTGTGATGATAAAATATATATACTTATATTAGGGATGGACAGGATTTGGTTACATGTCAACGTTTAAGCTTCCATATGAGGTTTTACCATTATAAGAGGGATAGCATTGGACACAGCTAACTCTAGGGTTAAAAGGGTGACATTACATTTACATTTTAGTCATTTAGCAGACACATGGCGACATGTCATAGTCTTCAAGTCTATCATTGAAGGATGAATTGAAGGGAGAAGGGGGGACTTCATTCATGGTATGGTGTAACATTTGGGAAGATAATATTGATAAATATTAGTTATACTTTGAGTCCAGATAGTTCAGATAATATCACTGGGGTTATAGATGCATTATAAGGGATGCATTTGAAAGGATTTGGTTGCAAGATCAATTAGGCCCAGTAGGGGCAGTGATGGGTCAGATTCTAGTTTAAGCTTTGATAACACTGTGTGATGTTTGTACTGACTTTTGAGAAAGTTATGAGATTGAGATAGGTTGGAGAAGTGGTGCCTGGAGACAACACTCAGATGCCGGTGTTGACTCTTCCTGATCTGGATAAAGATGGACAAGTGGAACTGATGGATAAATATCATTTTGGATTATTTGATGATTTTTCCAAGTGTTTTTTCAATATTAGTATGATTTTTAGTATGATTTATGAATCAAAGGGGGGAATGGATAATGTGATTCATGCATCATTTATGAATCATTTTTTAAATTCTTAGGTGAAATGGAGGTTTAATTTGAAAGTGGTTGTTTTGCAAAAGATACTGTTTGGTCGTTTATTTTCTTGTCATTCCAGAAGCATTTGGGAGAACATGTGGAGATTGGAATACTCAAATAAAGACAATATGAAGGGACAATATGACTGGAGGAGATGAAACAAGGAGGGTGTGGCTGATTCCATCATCAACAAGTCCATTGGAAGAGGACACTACGGAGGGAGATGAAGTGTAGTGAACTACATTCCAGTGTCAGCAATGAAATATAGACATATTGGATGTGTAATACATAATTGTGTCATATTCTTAGGTATTGATTTTAGTAGAATGATGTTTGATGTTATTGAATGCAGATGAGGATCTTAGATGCTTTTGTTTATTTCGATGGGGTTAGGGACAGAAGGTCTAGGAAGGGAGAGATTCATTGTACGATTCGATGGGTTGACCAGTCGTACAATGGATATTTATGGATAGGATTTTGTTTACATGGGTATTTAATTACATCATAGTTTCAAATGCATTTACATGGTTAATGAGGTTATCTGGAGTACCGACGGTGGTTGCCTGGGGCAGAGGGACCGTGAGAGAATTTTACTGTCTTGATTGATATGGATGGATGGCTGCTGGACAGTTTTTCGCTCTCACACTCCATAGAGATTTATTCATAATTCATAGTAATGTGTTCATACTTCATAAACAGTTGTTCATATGTCATAGTAATGTATTCACACTTCATAAACAGGTATTTCATAGAAAGGTATTTACACTCTAGAGGAGAATGTGTTGGGTTTAATGTTAAAGATACTCAATGATATAAATGGTTAATAGTCATAATCTTATTCTGTTTGTTTTCGAGACGTTTATTTCGTCTCGAAAGGGGGGAATATCGTATCTGAAGATTATGCCTTTGTTAAATGTTTTTCATGACGAAATGGAATGTTGGTTATGTTAGTATAATGTAACATATAATAGACAGGAAGTGTATTGTAAACTGGCCAGCAGAGGGAGCCATCTGGTTGCATTGGTTATAAATAGGGGTACACGAAGAAGATAGGACAGAGCAGACATTAAAATTGGAGGACACTGCTCTCCGGACCACGCGTGTCTGTAAACTCATGCTGAAGCTTGTGATCTAAATAAACCTTATGATCAATGTTCAGTATGAGCAGACTTCTTTTGTTGACAGCATAATGATCATCATTCATCATATACGACAATAGCTTCCAATTGACTGTCCGAAATGCTTCTGTGTCCATGCGTTACTTTCTGAACCAAATAAACAACCTTCTCCTAGCAAAATTGCAACTTTTTCTGTGAAACCTTATGCCCCTTTTCTGCCAATACCTGTAGCAATTTAATTGAGTCTTTATGACACGTTTCCTCATTCTGTGAGCAGATAATTATATCATCCACGTACTGAATGACAGTGCTTTGCAATATCTGATCTATCCCTACCAAATCATCCTTCAGTACTTTATTGAAAATGTGCGGGCTATGCTTGTACCCCTGTAGCAACCTACTGTACTCATAGAACTGTCCCTTATATGTGAACCCAAATAAACCCTGACTTTCTACACTAAGTGGAACACTAAAAAATGCACCATATAAGTCTAACACTGTGAAATGTGTCGCATCAGGAGGAATTTGGGCTAACAAGGTATGCGGGTCTGGCACTTCTGCTGGAAAATCAGTTACCACTTCATTCACTGCTCTCAAATCATGAACCATACGATAAGTCTCATCGGGTTTCTTCAAAGGCAACAAAGGTGTGTTACTCTGAGGATTTTTTGTTGTCCTCAAAACAACTGATTTCGAAAGTCCTTCAATTTGTGGTTCGATCCCTTGGATTGCTTAATCTTTCAATGGATACTGATTCTTCCAAGGAGGTCTGGCTCCTGGTCGAAGTTCAACTTTCACCGGTTGGGATGATTTCACAAGTCCAATATCGGTACTGTGTTGAGACCACAAACATTCTGGAACTTGTTGCAACATCTCCTCTTTCATAGAGTCTGAATCCATCTTCGCACTGCAAATAGATTCATGTGTCATCCGTACAGCTTGTGGCTGTCCTTGTCCTTGATCAGAAATCATGATTTTGAGAAATCGCTGATCTTCACTCCTCCAAATCGCCAAATTCTCTTTCATCGGTACAAAAACAGCTTTCTCTGCTTCTGTCATCATTTCTCATATTTGCTTCTGCTCATAGCCTTCAGAAACCAACAAGGTCACGTTTTATTTTATTTTATTTTTTTACCTTTATTTAACTAGGCAAGTCAGTTAAGAACAAATTCTTATTTACAATGACGGCCTACACCGGCCAAACCCGGACAACGCTGGGCCAATTGTGCGCCGCCCACATGTGGCACACTCTTCTCAATCTCAAATTCTTTATCCAGATAATCATCTGTGTTTATCTTCATAGCTGCTCCTTGTGGTCCTAAAATTATGCAACATGAGCTGAGTTGAACTTTCTTTGGTTGATGACTCAACCATTCCTCTGAATTCGATTGGGCAGCATTCTTGAAATATTTGAGCGTACAATGAAATGGATATTCTGGAAGCCTCGCACCTGGCATGTTTGCCACAATGAATTTCTCCCATATCTTAGCCTGCTTCAAAAAATCTGCACTGAGATTTCCAATCCAAAATACTGAAGAAGAATCCATCTATGTCGTCATCAACAATTGGTAAACCTTTTCTTTTGGCACTTCTACCAGACAGCCGTCTGGCGTACATTTTATTGCACAATTTAATCTACACAATGCATCTCTTCCCGACAATGCAATAGGTGTATGTTCTGATACCAGTATGGATATTGTAATTTTCTGATTTTTATAGCAGAGCTCAATTGGTTCCGTAAGAGGAATCAGCTGTTTCACTCCCTCAAATCCGATTGTCCTAATTAGTTGATTGGACATAGGGAGATGTGTAGCATCTTTAGGCCGAACACAGGTGAAAGCAGCTCCGCTATCCGCCATCACCTCCAATGGTCAGTTGTTTACTTTCACCTCAATTGTTGGATCTTTTTCCGGTCCTGACGCTACCAGCTGACACCCCCCTTTTGGATCTTCTGGGCACCTCTAGAATCCTTGCTCCGGGCCCCTATAAGGGTTCACCAGTCCTCCAGATGATCTTGACTGGCCCCTGTATCTTCCTCTGAAATTTCCTCTGGTGTTTCCTCCTGGCCCATTACACTCACGGGCAAAGTGACCAAGCTGTCCACAATTATAACACACTTCTGAAGATTGCTGGAAGTATGGCTTAAATCTTCCTCCTCTTCCTCTTCCTAAGCCTTCTCGTCCTCTTCCTCTCCAATTCTGTGTCTGTCCAGAAACTGGCTGTGGATATGAAACAACTGGTACCGCTAGGGGTGACTAGTACAATTGCAGTTGGAACTGGTTCGGTTGAAGCTGTGGCAGTGATTGTTGATTTGGTGAACACTGATTCTGCATAACCAAAGCCTGTTTCTTCTCCTTCTTATTCTCCACCAGTTGTATTTGATTGAGTATTCTGAGAGTTTCTTGGTCCTGTTCTTTCTGGTTGTGTTCCTTTTTCCGGTACAGATCCACTTGATGGGCTATATGATCTGTATAGACACCTTTTGTCATGCTTCCAAGTCCAACCACCTCTGCCAGTTTGCTCCTTACAGGTGAGGGCAGTCCCATCTACAGTTTAGCTCGCAAAATTGACTGCTCTATTTGACTCACATCTGGATCATTTCCGGCTCTCGGATTTTCTTGTTGTCCTAGTGGGTCAATCAGAATGTTGTCAAGATGCACATTTGTTGGAAACATATCTTTCAGTGCTCTCCACAGCCGATTTCTACTTGCAGCTAACAATTCAGGATCATTCACCGCAGTCCAGCTCTCTGAAAAATATATTCCATACCTGGAATCTCAAGGAGATTAGCCAAAAGTCTCTTAATGTCTCCTATGGCAGATTGTGTTCCCACCGTAATTTCTTCCAACTTTGAAATCCAAGGATATGCTCCATCTTGAAGAGTAGGCAGCTTCTCAAGTATATCTGACATATCGGTATTCTGCAAAGGCTTATACTCCAGGTTCTGTCCTCGAATTATCACTGGCATCATCTTCTTACTTGTGTTCCCTTTTCTTGGCCTCAATATGTATTTCCTCTCCAATTTTTGAGATTCTTTTTTCAGCAGTTTCTCCTTCTGTATCTTCAGCTTCTTGAGTTGTTCTTCCAGTTCTCTTACTTCTTCTAAATTATTCGCCTTATCCAAGCATGATATGCATCGGTCTATATCTCTTTCTATTTCTCCTGTGCTAGTCATTGTAGAATAAAATTATCTTGAACATGAAGCACCTTTAATCTCCAAATCTTCATCGCTGTCTTCATCTTGACTTTCATCAGAGCTCGGATCTCTTGTATCCTTCTCCTTCCAACTTCCATCACCCCTTCTTTCCGCTCTGGCCAACCTCTGTCTGATCACAGGGTCATATCCACCCATGATCTCTTCTGAATCACTCTGATCATCATCATCATCATCTTCAAATTCCATCCTCCTGAACCTCACTCTACCCTTAGTTTCCAGACGTGTCATTTTTCTTCTTACTTTTGGAGTTTGGATTCATCTTTATGGTCGTTTCTGCTTGTCCTCTCTCTATTATTCGTTCATCTTCATCTCTGATGCAATAATCACCTTCCTGAATGATCATTGGAAGCTGAGGATAGACGTCCTTAAACTCTACTTTTTCCTCATAAGGTGGGGGCCTTTTTGCTGAATCCGTATGTGAGAAAGGTGTATTGACTTCTGCCATTAGTTTTTCTGTTACCTTCACCTCTTTTGCCATTTTCTCTATACCTCTGTCTCTTTTATCTTTTGTATCTTTTATCAGTTTTTGTCCCTCATTTTCAAACAACTTAAGAACCCCCAGCTCTCTTTGTCTCTTTTCTTTACGTTGTTCCCCTTTTTTCCCCTTCTTTTGATCTGCCTTATACGTCGACACAAGCACTTGCATTATCTTGATGACGTCTGGGTTAAGAGTCCCTTCCACTGGCCATGGTTGTTCAATGTCAGGCCAACGTTTATTCCATTTTCCAGATAACCTTGCAATACCATTAACTAATGGATTACTATTTTGTACTACATCAACAGGAGTAATTACTTTCATAGTTTTGATGTCCTTTTTCCCCATTGTAACAACTCTTTTATATTCCTTTATTGTGAATTATTTTATTACTATTATTATTTTTAACCAATTAATTAGTAAACCCAAAAAACTTTAAGCTATGTAGCTTATCATAAAAAAATATATATATAATATATATTTTTTTTATTATCATTATTATTATTTTTATTTATTTATTTTTATTCTACCAAGTTATTGATTAGTGGCAATCTTACCACATCTGATCAGGAAAAGTAAAGGAAACAAGTCAACTTCAGAGCAATCAAAAAAGAAAGACCTGCAATCCAGCAACACTACAGCACCCACAAACCAATTGCTTAATAAGCACCCAATCACCTTAATTTTATAGAATAATCTCAGTGCTGGATTTCCAACACAACTCTAATCAAAACAACTCATGCACAAAAAACCCTAATGTGCAATTCTCAATTACATCAATTGATCAGTCTGTTGCCAAGTCCCTGCTAAATGGTCACAACATGAAATATTCTATGCATACACAATGTATCCATTATATCCTGTAAGGGAAAGTAAATTTGTGGATTGAACAGTACTGGCCTTAATTGGACTGGATCCGGGGCAGCACACCCTGTCGCGTGACGCACTGGTCAGCACCTCCTCTCTCTCTGTCTCCTCCTTCTCGTTTCTCACATCACAGAAGAACAAAAGAAACAGACAAGAATTTAGTATTTTATGCACTCACTGGGTTATTTCAACCATACACTACCCTTTTAGACATACCTATGTTCACATTCGCGCTAAAAACAGCTTAACTCAGGAATATTATAAATAGCGCAATAACATTTTATTTTATTTATTTATTTAATTATTTTTCTTTTTAATCCGTCAACATATCTCTCATTTATAAATTCCATGGATCTCAATCAAATAGTTTGATAGGTAAGCAACAGCCACTTGTCAAACAGAATACTTTATCCTCTTTCTTCTCGGTCTGCATCTCTAAGTCTGCGTGTCACAGCAGCTCAGTGCAGGCAGGGGAGTGGCACACTCACTCCGCGCAACTCTAAATTCCTAAAATCCCACACATGCGCAGCTCATTCACCAGTGCGATTTCATGGTGAGAGGAGCTCCCGCAAGCAACTTTTCTCTAAGTCAAACAGCAGACAGACCAGCTGTCCCTCTGTTTTTTCCAACACAGACAAACAGTAACACTGAACAAAACGCACAAACCAACACAAAACATAGAACACAAATCCTACTTAGAAGTTTCTTATCTTCACTTATTCTAATCTGCAGATTTATAGTTATTTTCTTATCCATTACAAATCATCTCTATACAATCATAACGTCCTCCCAGGGGGCTCATAGTTTTTTAACAATGTTTAAAAACGTTCTCTCAAATGGAGACTCATAAGGTTTGAACCGTAACGTCCTCCCGGGGAGCTCATATATTTTTAACAATTCTGGAAACGTTCTCTCAAATGGAGACTCATAAGGTTTTAACCGTAATTAACATATTTCCTTACAAAAAACTAAAACCCCTGTTCTCAACCAAAACATATATATGTATATATCTCTAACATAAATCTTATCATAGCATGAGTCGACACACAGCTGGAACCCAGCAGAGACCTCCCCATGTACACACACGCATAGGCTCTCTTTCACACACACACACACACACATAATCAAACAAGAATGCATCCGTTCATACAATACTCTAAAGCATGCTTACGTTGCTCCTTTTTTCCTTTATATTCCTTCCTAAATTTCTGCTACCTTGAGTTGCAGATAATCAATGAGAGGCTACATCGGACGTATACTTCGTCAACTATATTCCGAGAGGTAACATGCAATTGAATAAACATTGTACAATCTCACAGTTCCCAGAACTGACCCGAAAGTCAACCTAGTGACTTTCCTAGGATTTGCGGCCCATCTTAATGATCGCCTCGTTTGAGTGCTTCCGTAGATCAGCGACGTCCTAACAGTATACTATTTTCCTTATTTCCTTGTCTTATTCCTTCATTCTATTCCTGGATACTCCTTTAAATTTATTCAAGCCAAATATCCCTGTGCCCAGTGTTATCAATTCCTATAGACACTCCCCCCTGTTTGCGTTGTTTTCAACGCAAACAAATTTAGAAATTTAGAACGGATTGTCATCCCACAGCAAATAACAGCAAGTCGCACACACAAGTTCTTTGACGGTACATCCCCTCAACGCACACACACAGCCACATGAACAGACCAGCGCCCAAAGTTGTGAGAAAGCTCACCTTATCTGCCGGCCTCTGTAGCGGGAGTCAGTTCGCGGTCCATGATGAAACGCTGAGAAAAGACGCAACACGTCGCCAAATCCTCGTCGCCAAATCCTCGTCGCCAATTAATGTGGTGTCGAGACAACGATGCTGATATGCTGTGTAGACAAGAAATCCGCTTGACACTGTACTTGATTATAAAGGTTTATTATATCAAAGGTTCCAGCGTCAATTTACAGATTTCTGCAGATATCCGGAGAACAACTAACCCAATCTAAAAATGATTATTCTCCCCGTCCATTGTTGAAACATGGTATTTATCCTATGTAACATAAGATGGGTGTTTTTTTGATAGACCAATCCCTGGCCTCCACATATCTCCAAATGTCCTCTATTCCAAGGGGCCCCTGTAGTAATGCTTTCCAGATGTTTCAGCAAAGCAGAGTAAAGTTCATCTATCACACCATTTGCAAACGTCAGCCAAAATTATAAACTGTTCAGATACTACAATAGAAAGTAGCAATTTTAGGGTGTTGAATAGCCAAAAAATCGTGTTCTTTTTTGGTGATTTGACCAGAACTTAAATACCCATCTAGGACAAAAAAGATAGTGTTCTGAAATTGGGAAGTGGGGTCACTTCTGAGTTTCTTGTAAAAGGTGTTGTCAAGTAGTTGTCTGTGACACTCATTTACATAAACTGTCCTATCCATGAGTACAACTGACCCACCCTTATCAGCAGGGCGGGTAAGAACTGACGTATCGGATTGTAAATCAAGCAAAGCTTGTTTTTCATCCTTGGGTAAATTTTGAAAAGATATGTACTCCTGTTTGTTCTTAAGGAGATTACCAACATATTTTTCAACGAGTCTGAAATATGTCTCAATAGAGTGATTGCGATTGGCTGGAGGTACAAAATAACTCTTACTTCTGAAAGGAGTCGGAATATGTGCAGGTGAGCCACCTTCATGTTCAGTTGAAATATCACGATTAGGGGAGCTGAAGTATGCCCTTAAACGGATGTTTCTAAAAAACTTAAACATGTCTACATTAACATCGAAATCGTTGCACTGAGTTGTAGGCACAAAATATAACCCTTTATTAAGCAAGGAGACATGGGCAGGACTCAATATCTTGCTTGATAAATTAAAGACAGCTCGCCAAACAATTTTGAAAGTACATGCAATTTTCACGTGTTCCACTGCAAACTGTTATCAACAAATGTCACACGTATCAGACACCGCAATCTCCCTGATACCCTTACCGAAGAAACAGGCTTCTGGCAAAAGTTGTGGCAAACCTTTGGCCAATTGGCAAGCTCATATTTCCACATGCAAATTAGTTTTGTCCCAAACTGTTGCAGTACATTTGCGGCAACTTGTGAACTTCTGACAAACAATTCTGGGAAACTTGTGGCAAACTTTGTTTCCTGCAAACTCATTATGAATATGCAAATTAGATCAGGTTTTTGATTACGGTGCTAAATAACATTGAAATGTATCTACATAAACAAAATTAACTTACTTCATAGAGATAAAAATGAAACATACTAAATGTAGTAAATATACTAAACAACATGTATTCAACGTCTTTAACAGATAAAAATAAATCCAATACAACTTGAAATAATCTGCATGGTAATGAAGAAAATAGCAAAGACTGGACATTTCCCTAATAAATTGATTAATCTTTTTATATAGCTACAACATTTACATCAAAAATAAATTCAGATCAAATCAAATGTTATTTGTCACATACACTTGTTTAGCAGATGTTATTGAAGGTGTAGTGAAATGCTTGTGCTTCTAGCTCCGACAGTGCAGTAATATCTAACAAGTAATATCTAATAATTTCACAACATATATCCAATACACACAATCTCAGTAAGGAATGGAATTAAGAATATATACAGTGCCTTCCAAAAGTATTCAGCCCCCTTGGCGTTTTTCCTATTTTCTTGCAATACAACATTTAATTTAAATAGATTTTTATTTGGAGTTCATGTAATGGACATACACAAAATAGTGGATTGAAAAAAATGACTTGTTTCAAAAAATTCAAAAAATAAATAAATAACGGAAATGTGGTGCGGGCATATGTATTCACCCCCTTTGTTATGAAGCCCCTAAATAAGATCTGGTGCAACCAATTACCTTCAGAAGTCACATAATTAGTTAAATAAAGTCCACCTGTGTGCAATCTAAGTATGACATGATCTGTCACATGATCTCAGTATATATACACCTGTTCTGAAAGGCCCCAGAGTCTGCAACACCACTAAGCAAGGGGCACCACCAAGCAAGCGGCACCATGAAGACCAAGGAGCTCTCCAAACAGGTCAGGGACAAAGTTGTGGAGAAGTACAGATCAGGGTTGGGTTATAAACAAATATGACACCAAAGATAACCCTGAAGGAGCTGCAAAGCTCCACAGCGGAGATTGGAGTATCTGTCCATAGGACCACTTTAAGCCGTACACTCCACAGAGCTGGGCTTTACGGTAGAGTGGCCAGAAAAAAACATTGCTTAAAGAATAAAATAAGCAAACACGTTTGGTATTCGCCAAAAGGCATGTGGGAGACTCCCCAAACATATGGAAGAAGGTATTCTGGTCAGATGAGACTAAAATTGAGCTTTTTGGCCATCAAGGAAAACGCTATGTCTGGTGCAAACCCAACACCTCTCATCACCCCGAGAACACCACCCCTACAGTGAAGCATGGTGGTGGCAGCATCATGCTGTGGGGATGTTTTTCATCGGCAGGGACTGGGAAACTGGTCAGAATTGAAGGAATGATGGATGGCGCTAAATATTGTCACGACTTCCTCCGAAGCTGCCTTCCCTCCTTCTTCGGGCAGGCTTCGGTGTTCGTCGTCACCGGCCTTCTAGCCACTCCCGCTCCATTTCTCATCATTCCATTTGTCTTGTTTGTCAATTACACACACCTGGTTCATATTCCCCTCATTAGTACGTGTTTAAGCGTTCCCTCTGCCCCCTTGTCCTAGTGGGTGATTGTTCATTGTGAGAATTAGTGGCTCGGTTGAGCTTAGAGCTCAACCGAGTATTTTCCCCGTGTGCATGTTTGTTGCAGTGCACCTGGTTTGCACACTGGACTGATTACGCTGGATTACGGAATAACCTCTGTATACTGTGATTTACCCTCCTACGCCTGACTCCTTCAAATCACGCATCACATAATTACCCACCCACTATGGAGTCAGCGGGAGAGGAGTGCATGCCTGGAGTCGTGGCACGGGTCCAGTAGCATTCAACAATGCTAGCCAGCTTGGGAGAAGGGATGGATCGGGTTCTCCAGTTCGTCCAATGCCTGGAGAGGAGAGGACCCGATCTGTCGAGACCAGCTGGGCAACCGGATCCAGCCACCCACACCCCAGCACCGAGAGGGATCCATATATCCTGACCACGGGAGTTCGACGGGACAGCTGCTTTCTGCCAGGGAATCCTCGTCCAACTGGAGCTCTACTTCTCCAGCATCAGCCCCACCCCATCGGAGCGGGAAAAGGTGTCCGCCCTCGTCTCCTGCCTCTCAGGGAAAGCCCTGGAGTGGGCCAACCCGGTCTGGAATGAAGGAGGAGCCGCGTTGGGCAACGACGGGGAGTTCGCTCGCCTCTTTCGGGCTGTCTTCGATCACCCGCCCGAAGGTCGAGAGGCGGGCGAGCGGCTGGTCCACCTGAGGCAGGGGACGAGGACTGCGCAGGACTTTGCCTTGGAGTTTCAGACTCTAGCAGCTGGGTCCGGATGGAACGAGCGGCCCCTTATCGACAACTTCAGGTGCCATCTGCGGGAGGACGTCCGAAGGGAGCTAGCCTGCTGGGACACCATGTTGTCCTTCACGCAACTGGTGGACATGGCCATCCGTTTGGACAACCTGCTTCCAACCCCGAGAGAGAGGAGGACGACAGCGCCTGTGTCACTATGGTGGCACGAAGGGACATTACACAGCACGATGTCGTCAGCGTTCTTTTGGGTCTGAAGGCGGCAGGCAGGGCACTCTCGCATCACCCCAGGTATCGAACACCCACACTTGTTCAGAGCACTCTGCTGCGCAGTCTACCCTACCCATCCACTTTTCTGATCACATTGTAGTTCCCCACTGTAAGGCGCTAATCGATTCAGGCGCAGTTGGGAACTTTATGGACAGGGCATTCTCACACAGTCTAGGCATTTCATTGGTTCCCCTATCCATTCCACTCCCCATCATAGCACTTGACAGTCGACCATTAGGGTCCGGGTTTGTTAGGGATGTTACCGCACCAATCACCATGGTTACCGACAAGACTCATTGCGAGCAAGTCACGTTTTTTATTATTGAGTCTCCTGCTTTCTCTATGATACTAGTAGCACTCCACAACCCCACATTCTCATGGCTGCAGAGAGTTCTCACAGGATGGTCACGAGAGTGTCAGGGTAGGTGTCTTGGTGTTTCCGTTGGTGCAACCACGGTGGAAAGTCCTGACAGTACCTCCACCGTGCCCATTCCCCCCGAATACCTCGATTTGGCGAACATGTTTTCCAAAAGGCAGGCGACCAATTTACCACCTCATTGGGCGGGGTATTGCGCGATAAACCTCCGGGTAGACGCTGTGCCTCCCAGGAGTCATGTGTATCCCCTGTCACAGGCTGAAACGGAGGCTATGGAAACATACGTCACCGAGTCCCTGCGCCAGGGGTTTAGACGTTCCTCCACTTCACCCGCCTCCTCTAGTTTCTTTTTTTGCGCCGAGTGGCGCAGTGGTCTAAGGCACTGCATCGCAGTGCTAGCTGTGCCACTAAAGATCCTGGTTCGAGTCCAGGCTCTGTCACAGCCGGATGCGACCGGGAGACCCATGGGCGGCGCACAATTGGTCCAGCGTCGTCCAAGGTAGGGGAGGGTTTGGCCGGCAGCAATGTGGGTTCGTTTCCCACGGGGGGCCAGTATAAAAAAAATAAAAAAATACTAAAAATAAACATGTATGCATTCACAAACTGTAAGTCGCTCTGGATAAGAGCGTCTGCTAAATGACTAAAATGTAAAATGTAAATGTAAGAAGAAAGAAGGCGGTCTGCGCCCTTGAATTGATTATCGATCACTGAACAAGGAGACGATATGATTTAGTTATCCTCTCCCCCTCATTCCTTCAGTGATCGAGTCAATGCATGGGGCACACATCATCACCAAATTAGATCTCCGGAGTGCGTACAACCTGGTGCTTGTCCGAGAGGGGGATGAGTGGAAGACAGCATTCAGCACAACCACAGGGCATTATGAATACCTGGTGATGCCCTACGGTTTAATGAATGCTCCATCCGTCTTCCAGGCCTTTGTGAACGAGGTGTTTCGGGACATGCTTGGTCGCGGTACAGTGGTCTACATCGATTACTTTCTGGTCTATTCCACTACGCACGCCGAGCATGTGTCCCTGGTTCGCAAAGTGCTGGCCCGACTGTTGGAAAATGACCTTTATGCCAAGGTAGAAAAGTGTCTTTTTTTCCAGCAGTCCGTCTCCTTCCTCGGATACCGCATTACCACCTCAGGGGTGGAGATGGAGGGAGATCGCATTTCAGCTGTGCGTAATTGGCCGACTCCAACCACGGTTAAGGAGGTGCAGCGCTTTATTGGCTTTGCCAACTAATATCGGAGGTTTATCCGGGGCTTTGGCAAGGTCGCAGCTCCCATTACATCTCTGTTGAAGGGTGGGCCATCACGCCACCCAAGCTCCGCCCCTGTGCCTTCTTCTCTAAGAAGCTCAGCCCGGCAGAGCATAACTACGCTGTTGTCCGAGCCCTGACCGTGTAGAGGGATTGGCTCGAAGGGGCGAAACACCCTTTCCTCGTCTGGACGGACCACCATAACCTGGAGTACATCCGGGCAGCGAGGAGGCTGAATCCTCGCCAGGTGGGCCCTATTCTTCACCCGGTTTGATTTACACTATCATACATCCCGGGTACGAAGAACGTGAAGGCAGACGCATTGTCACGGCTGTATGACACAGAGGAGAGGCCCAGAGACAACACCCCCATACTCCCGGCCTCCTGCATTGTGGCGCCGGTAATATGGGCGATGGACGTGGATATAGAGCAGGCGTTACGCACAGAGCCATCTCCACCTCATTGTCCAGCTGGGCTGCAGTACGTGTCTGCTCTTATCCGGGACCGTCTGATATACTGGGCACACACGTCACCCTCCTCTGGTCACCCAGGTATCGGTCGTACAGTGCGCTGCCTGACCGGAAAGTACTGGTGGCCTACCTTGGCTAAGGAGGTGAGGGTGTATGTCTCCTCCTGCTCGGTGTGCGCCCAAAGTAAGGCACCTAGGCACCTCCCAGCGAGTAAGTTACAACCTTTACCAGTTCCAAAATGACTATGGTCACACCTGAGTGTTGATTTCCTTACCGATCTTCCCCTCTCCCAAGGTAACACCACCATCCTGGTCATTGTGGACCGCTTTTCCAAGGCCTGCCGCCTCCTTCCTCTGCCGGTCTCCCCACAGCCCTGCAAACTGCGGAGGCCCTGTTTACACACGTCTTCCGGCGCTACGGGGTACCAGAGGATATAGTGTCTGACCGGGGTCCCCAGTTCACATCCAAGGTCTGGAAGGCGCTCATGGAACGTCTGGGGGTCTCGGTCAGCCTGACCTCTGGTTTCCACCCCGAGTCTAATTGGCAGCTGGAACGGGTAAATCAGGATGTGGGTAGGTTCCTGCAGTCCTACTGCCAGGACTGGCCGGGGGAGTGGTCGGTGTTCTTGCCATGGGCCGAATATGCCCAGAACTCTCTCTGTCACTCCTCCACTAACCTAACGCCATTCCAATGTGTTTTAAGTTACCAACCGGTTCTGGCACTGTGGCACCAGAGCCAGACCGAGGCTCCTGGGTTGGATGACTGGTTTCGGCGTGCGGAGTAGACATGGGATGCTGCCCACGTTCACCTTCAATGCGCCGTGCGTCGTCAGAAGGCCAACGCTGACCACCACCGCAGTGAGGCCCCCATCTTTGTACCGGGGGATCGTGTCTGGCTCTCGACACGGAATCTGCCCCTCCGCCTGCCTTGCCGGAAGCTGAGCCTGCGGTTTGTGGGGCCGTTCAAAGTCCTGAAGAGAATCAACGAGGTTACCTATAGGTTATTACTCCCCCATGATTATCGTACAGTATTTAGCAGATGCTATGCTTGTGTTCCTAGCTCCAACAGTGCAGAAGTATCTAACAATTCACAACAATACACACATATCTAAAAGTAAAAGAATGGAATTAAGAAATATATCAATATTAGGAGGAGCAATGTCGGAGTGGCATTGACTAAAATACAGTAGAATAGAATACAGTATGTACATATGAAATGAGTAAAGCAGTATGTAAACATTATTATAGTGACTAGTGTTCCATTATTAAACTGACCAGTGATTCCACGTCTATGTACATAGGGCAGCAACCTCTAAGGTGCAGGTTTGAGTAACCGGGTGGAAGCCAGCTAGTGATGGCAATGTAACAGTCTGATGGCCTTGAGATAGAAGCTGTTTTCCAGTTTCTTGCTCCCAGCTTTGATGCACCTGTACTGACCTCGCCTTCTGGATAATAGTGGGGTGAAACAGGCAGTGGCTCGGGTGGTTGATGTCCTTGATTATCTTTTTGGCCTTCCTGTGCCATTGGATGCTAAAGGTGTCCTGGAGGGCAGGCAGTGTGCCCCCGGTGATGCGTTAGGCAGACCGCACCACCCTCTGGAGAGCCATGCGGTTGCAGGCGGTGCAGTTGCCGTACCAGGCAGTGATACAGCCCGACAGGATGCACTTAATTGTGCATCTGTAAAAGTTTGTGAGGGTCTTAGGGGCCAAGCCAAATTTCTTCAGCCTCCTGAGGTTGAAGAGGTGCTGTTGCGCCTTCTTCACCACACTGTCTGTGTGGGTGGACCCTTTCAGATTGTCAGTGATGTGCATGCCAAGGAAGTTGAAGCTTTTCACCTTCTCCACTGCAGTCTTGTCGATGTGGATAGGGGCATGCTACCTCTACTGTTTCCTGAAGTCCACGATCAGCTCCTTCATTTTGTTGACGTTCAGGGAGAGGCACCACTCCGCCAAGGCCCTCAACTCCTCCCTGTAGGCTATCTCGTCATTGTTGGTAATCAGGCCTACTACTGTTGTGTCGTCTGAAAATTTGATGATTGAGTTGGAGGCGTGCGTGGCCACGCAGTCATGGGTGAACAGGGAGTACAGGAGTAGGCTGAACAAACTGTGTTAAGGATCAGCGAATTGGAGGTGTTGTTTCCTACCTTCACCACCTGGGGGCGTCCCGTCAGGAAGTCCAGGACCCAGTTGCACAGGGCGGGGTTCAGACCCAGGGCCCCGTGCTTAATGAAGAGCTTGGAGGGTACGATAGTGTTGAAGGCTGAGCTATAGTCAATGAACAGCATTCTTACATAGGTATTCCCCTTGTCCAGATGGGATAGGGCAGTGTGCAGTGCGATGGCGATTGCATCATCTGTAGATCTATTGGGGCGGTAAGCAAATTGAAGTGGGTCTAGTGTGTCAGGTAAGGTAGAGGTGATATGATCCTTAACTAGCCTCTCAAAGCACTTCATGATGACAGAAGTGAGTGCTACGGGGCAATAGTCATTTAGTTCAGTTACCTTTGCTTTCTTCGGTACAGGAACAATGGTGGGCGTATTGAAGCAAGTGGGGACAGCAGACTGGGATAGGGAGAGATTGAATATGTCCGTAAACACTCCAGCCAGCTGGTCTGTGCATGCTCTGAGGACGCGGCTAGGGATGCCGTCTGGGCCGGCAGCCTTGCGAGGGTTAACACGATTAAATGTCTTACTCACGTCTGCCACAGAGAACGAGAGCCCACAGTCCTTGGGAGCGGGCCGCGTCGGTGGCACTGTGTTATCTTCAAAGCGAGCGAAGAAGATGTTTAGCTTGTCCGGGAGCAAGATGTCAGTGTCCGCGACGTGGCTGGTTTTCCCTTTGTAATCCATGATTGTCTGTAGGCACTGCCACATACATCACGTGTCTGAAATGTTGAATTGCGACTCCACTTTGTCTTTGTACTGAAGTTTTACCTGTTTGATTGCCTTATGGAGGGAATATGTACACTGTTTGTATTCAACCATATTCCAAATCACCTTGCCATGGTTAAATGCGGTGGTTCGCACATTCAGTTTTGCCATCAATCCACGGTTTTTGGTTTGGGTAGGTTTTAATAGTCACAGTGGGAACAACATCCCCTATACACTTCCTGATGAACTCAGTCACTGTGTCCGTGTATACGTTAATGTTATTCTCAGAGGCTACCCGGAACATATCCCAGTCCACATGATCAAAACAATCTTGAAGCATGGATACCGATTGGTCAGACCAGCATTGAATAGACCTTAGCACGGGTACTTCCTGTTTGAGTTTCTGCCTATAGGAAGGGAGGAGCGAAAATGGAGTTGTGATTTGATTTGCCGAAGGGAGGGTGGGGGAGGGCCTTGCAGCCATCCCGGAAGAGGGAATAACAATGTTCGAGCGTTTTTGCAGTCGAGTACTGCAGACAATGTGTTGATAGAACTTCGGTAGTGTTTTCCTCAAATTTGCTTTGTTAAAATCCCCAGCTACAATAAATGCGGCCTCAGGATATGTGGTTTACAGTTTGCACAAAGTAAAGTGTAGTTCCTTGAGGGCCGTCGGGGTATTGGCTTGAGGGGGAATATACACGGCTGTGACTATAACCAAAGAGAATTCTCTTGGGAGGTAATACGGTCGGCATTTGATTGTGAGGTATTCTAAGTCGGGTGAACAAAAGGACTTGAGTTTCTGTACGTTATCACCATTACACCATGAGTATTTAATCATGAAACATACACCACTGCCTTCTTCCCGGAGAGTTCTTTATTCCTGTCTGAGCGATGTACTGAGAACCCAGCTGGCTGTATGGACGTGGACAGTATATCCGGAGAGAGCCATGATTCTGTGAAACAGAATATGTTACAGTCCCTCAGCTCGTCTACTTTACTGTCCAGAGACTGAACATTAGCGAGTAATATACTCGGAAGCGGTGGATGGTGTGCACTCCTCCTGAGTCGGACTAGAAGTCCACTCCGAATACCTCTTCTCCGCGTCTTGGAGCAGCCTCTGGGGATAGTTAAATTGCCCAAGGGGGTACGAACAAAGGATCCAATTCGGGAAATTCCTAGTCGTAATGCTGGTGAGTTACCGCCGCTCTGATATCCAAAAGTATGTAATAATATCACAAGCAAACGTTCTGGGCTAATAATGTAAGAAATAACACACACAAAAACGAAATACTGCAAAGTTGCTTAGGAGCTAGAAGCAGAGCTCCCACGTCTGTTAAGGCATCCTCAACCCACTGACCCAGAAAAGGTATTTCTAGGTCCGGGGTGACAGTATTTCAGGTCTCAGGGAGGTATTACCAATGCTAACTTAGCCATCTGCTACATTTGGCAACAGTCTATCAAATATCAGAGTGAATTGATTTGTGTGTGTCTATGTGCATGTGTGTGGGTGTCTATGTGCATTCTTGTGTGTGAGCGCTTACCCTTAGGCGAGCCACAGTCACCTGAACTGCCGCCTATGTATGATATCATGACTGTGTTATCAGTTATTACCCAACATTGGTTATTATGACCGCTTATGAAACCTGTTTTCTAATGCTTATGACAGCTTAATGTCTGTGAGTTTCAGATGAGTGTTCAGTAAACGCATTACCTTACAGGATATGCATGACTTGTTACTCATTCCTGTATAAGAGACATTACGAGCAAGTGTCTGCTTGTCTTACCACTCGCCTCGAAAGCTGTGGGCCTCCTAATCAGTGCGATGCAAATACTTTTTTTGGGGAAGAAATATGTTTCACAACATGCACAGCGGCAGGGCGTACAAGGCATACCAGAATCACCAGAGCACAACTAAGGGGAATATCTCAGACACAAGAGTTCCTTTATGAGAATGTATCTCACCTGGAACTGTTGTTTGGCTATAAGCGTGGAAAAGTCAGAGAGAAGTCAGTCTAACATTGCATAGCCTACTGTATGTCTATAGACCTTTTTAACAGCTTTTTGAGGAGGAGCGGAAGTGAACATTGGAACCCCAAAGAACTTCCGGTGCGTTTGTAGACAACAGCTGTACCATCTGGGCTGTAATCAACTAGCTAGCTAACTTAGTCTAGGTGTTTTATTCGCAGATGGGATGGTCCTTATGACCGGGGACAAATCCATTTTTAAAAATGTAAGTTGATCCTTAGCAGCAGGAGGTGGTGGTTCCAGGATGATGTGTAGTACACAGGTAAGTTGTTTATCAAGTTAACCATATATTATAGGTAACGTCAGTTAGCTAAACTAGCTAGCTAATGAACAGATTTACAGTCCCAAAGAGAGAACTATGACAATACGATAACACAATTGCAATGAAATATCAAAAGTTATATCACTTGAGAATAATTGTGATGAGGTGGTGATGAAGGAGTCATGCGCAGGAGGGTAAATCACAGAATAACAGGCTTACGCAGAAATGCGTCAAACACACTCCAGGGCACAAAACAGGCGCACTGGAAAATACAAGGCATACAGGAAAAATACTCCCGTTGATACACAATACACGAGCTCCACCGAGCTTCACTAACCTCCACAAATAAACAATCACCCACAAGGACAAGGGGGCAGAAGGAACACTTATACACAGACTAATTAGGGGAATAGAACCAGGTGTGTGTGATTGACAACACGTAGAAATCCGAAGTGCCAGCAGAGATAGGTGGGATAGGCTAAGGGAAACTGAGGGTTGGGATGTGGAACTGGAGACAAGTAGGAGTGAAGTTGCTGGGCGGAAGGTAGAATGACGGTCAAAGATAAAAGTCAAAAATAAATTACGTTTCAATGACACTAAAAAGGAACGCTGTTACATCCAATACCTGTTTGCATGATGCTGATGCCACGCAAGTGCTTGTACATGCGTACACATGCATACACACACTCACATTCAAACACACATGTGCACACACGGACACACACACACACACACATCGGGGGTTCGGAGGGGACTGTGAGGGGTTCTTGAATGGTTGAGGGGCCGCTCTCGGGGGGGAGCTGTGGGGGCATCTTGGATGGTTGGTGGCCCGGCAGTTGGGAGCTTGGGCCGGTGGCCACTGTGGTCACTGGTTCCGTTCCCCAATTCGACTTGGTGGGAGACCTGTTGATGTGGCCTTGGGTGGGGCTCTTGACCCTGGTTGTTCCTGTGGGTCGCTCTGGATGGGGTGTCTGCTATATGACTGAATGTAATGTAAATGTTGAGTGGCTTCACTGCATGTAGATTGTATGTTTTCAAATTCAATGAAAAATAAAGAATAAGAATAAAAATAAATAAAAATAGAATAACTTCACTAAACGAGCACTATTGTGAGAGGTGATAATCTTCTATTTGTAATAATAATAATAATAATAATGTGATGAGTATGACTATTAGGCGTAGGTAACAGATCTTCATCAGATGTAATTTTCAGCGATTGGAGCGCCCTTTGTGGTGCTGTAAGGACAGCGCCAGGATCGCGCAATGATGTTAAAGAAGTTGAACCAACCTGTGTTGCTGAAGGACAGCTCTGCCATTAGGCCAGTTCAGAAACAAACGACAATAATTTGCAGTAGCCCTATAATCTAATAGGCCTACGACTACATGGTTTAGCTATTTGTAGGCTATAGCCTAATGTAAATACAAATACATAGCTTAATATAATTTGCGTGGAGAGCTTTATTGCGAGTAGGCATTTCATTGTATTGTGTAGCTTACACACTGTATCATAAATAAACTTTGATTTGATTAGCTTGAACACATGGTTACAATATACCATATTACAGAATAAAACAAAACAGAGGTGAACTATCAATTCATATATTTGATTTTTATAGATTAAACATGCTATCAAGTAAATTGACCAAGTAGTGAACATAAATCATTACTATGTAGAATTGCAGGAAATGTGTTTTAAAAGAGCCATAAAATCAAGCTTTTGGTGTGGTGTTCATGCATCTGAATAAACTATAACCGAATGCATTATTACTTCCAACTTGACCCAATTCACATTTCTAATTGCACACCCTGACATACTGTACCAAGCCAGAACGGGGCCGGTGTATCAACCAATAGCCAATGTAGGCTAAATACCCCAAGCAGGGCTACAGTAAGTTCCAGAGAGGGTCAGACTCCTTGGGCTTTGCAGTGGCCACTATGGTTTGGGTGTCCTCGGCAGAACGGTGTCACAGTAACCAAGTGGTCACATATAATTCTGGGTGTTATGAACATCAAGGCAGACACACAGTGAATTTAGATTTTTTGTTCAAATTTCTGATTCAAATCATGTCCAATCAATTGAATTTACCACAGGTGGACTTCAATCAAGTTGTAAAAACATCTCAAGGATGATCAATGGAAACAGGATGCACCTGAGCTCAATTTCGAGTCCCATAGCAAAGGGTCTGAATAAGGTATTTCTGTATTTTATTTTTAATACATTTGCAAAAATGCCCCAAAAACGGTTTTTGCTTCGTCATTATGGGGTATTGTGTGTAGATTGATGAGGAATTTGTATTTATTTAATCAATTTTAGAATAAGGCTGTAATGGAAAAAGTCAAGGGGTCTGAATACTTTCCGAATGCACTGTATCTATCTGTTGGTCACAGGGGTGTGGATCAGAAAACCAGTCAGTATCTGGTGTGACCACCATTTGCCTCATGCAGCGCGACACATCTCCTTCGCATAGAGTTGTTCAGGCTGTTGATTGTGGCCTGTGGAATGTTGTCCCACTCATTTTATATTTACATTTTAGTCATTTAGCAGACGCTCTTATCCAGAGCGACGTACATTTAGTGAGTGCATACATTTCCATACTGGCCCCCTGTGGGAAACAAACCCACAACCCTGGCATTGCAAGCGCCATGCACTACCAACTGAGCTACATGGGGCCCTCCTCTTCAATGGCTGTGCAAAGTTGCTGGATATTGACGGGAACTGGAACACACTGTCGTACACGTCGATCCAGAGCATCCCAAACATGCTCCATGGGTGACATGTCTGGTGAGTATTGATAAAGAAATGTGCGAGTAAGATATGACTAAAATGTCACACCCTCAGTTAAACTAGTAATGTATGACTAATTAGTAGACTAGAGCTTAGAGAGTTAATCAAATGTGTTTATATCCCAGCAACAGAGTACGATTGAAACCAATAACAGGAGACTGGTTCAAAAAACACACAGGGAAAGGAGAGTATGAAAAGGTTTCAGAATATTGTGAGGACGGCGATATCTAAGGAATGCAGCCTGCCTGAGCAAGGAGTAGAATATGATTATAACATGTGTGTGTGTGTATGTGTGTGTGTGTGTGTGTGTGTGTGTGTGTGTGTGTGTGTGTGTGTGTGTGTGTGTGTGTGTGTGTGTGTGTGTGTGTGTGTGTGTGTGTGTGTGTGTGTGTGTGTGTGTGTGTGTGTGTGTGTGTGTGTGTGTGTGTGTGACCTGATGGTCAGGAGAGCAGAGGAAAACATGAGCTAAACCCAGGTACAGTGGAAATAAACAGCCCGCCTACAGCGGGGTGGGATTTTTCCTCTGACGTGTGCGTATAAAAATATTGTACGACCATTTTGTTGCAGAGCGCTCTCACGAATAAATATGCTGACCATTGCAGGATTGAGTCTTTGTTTAATGTATTTAAACGAAGAGATTTACAACCTTTTGGGAATTATTCTAAGACTTAAGAAGTAGTTGGCTTCAACCATTGAGATAACAAAATTTTTGTGACAGCTTGGTCCTTCAAGCCGGATATCAATACCCGTCCTCTGTCATCCGGGGGACACCGAAAACCGTGCACGGGTGGATGATACATCCGTATAGACAAAGACCTGCCCTCCGAAATTGGGGGTTCAAATACTGGCCGGTAACAACCTGGAGATGACAGAAACGGTGACGATATCCAACCAAAATTGAGCTGCAAAACTAAGGTCAGTAATCTTTATTCATTGGATTTTGGGGGAATTGAATCTGTAACCTGCAGTAAGGATTTATGGAGTTTAAATTTGCTGTAGTGAGGTTCCGTCAATAATCCACAACGGGATCGACATCCCGGTAGCCCGTTTTTAAACGTTTATCTAGAGAAACCCAATGCGGCAGTATTCTAGATAAATAAAAAAACGGAGGTGAAACTTCGAGGAGGGAGAGGTGATAGTGAGACGGTCTGGGACCGTCAATAAATATCAAGGAGGGAAATAAATATTCTCGTGTGAGATAGATACATTAAACAAGTCAAAAGTCATAAACAACTGTCGATTAGCCGTAACTCTATCAGTTTCAGTGAAAACTGGAGCCTTACAAACTCTGGGTTACCGATAGTGTTAACTAATAATCATATAAGGTTGTATACGTGTGAGACCTAATGATCCATCGAAAGTCGCGATAATTAATTGTTTCAAGGAAAGGACTGAAATAGGTCGCGTGAGAAATAAAGTTAATATAATTGAGTAAATTTGGACGGTTAAGATCACTAGAAAAGAGGGAGAACCCATTTCTGTTGTATGAGACTGTCAGGAATTGTCAATATTACAATTGAGGGGATAAATTACTCTGTAATGGTATGAGATAATTCTGGGGGACTAGTCAAGACTACATAAACAGAAAGGGGTGATTCCAGGTGTTAGGTGGCTAGAGGAGGGAGAACCCATTTCTGTTGTATGAGACTGTCAGGAATTGTCAAGATTACATTTGAGGGGATAAATTCCTCTGTAACGGTATGAGATGATTCCGGGGGACTAGTCAAGACTACATAAACAGAAAGAGGTGATCCCAGGTGTTGTGTGAAACTGTTTTGAATTACTTGTTATATAGAAAAGGAGTCAAGGGATAGGAGAAACCTCCATTATGTGACCAGGTGGAGGGAGAGGTATGGTTTTGAAGGACGTCTGGACGCAGACAAACTCGAATCCATGGTAAAACAGATGCACAAGGTGTGTAAAGGCAGAGTAGAGAGAGAGCGAGTGAAAGGGCTAGATAGGCCAGGGTGTGGCTCTCGGAGTCTCAAAAGAGAGAGGAGGGTGAGAGACAGAAAAAGAAAGTCAGAAAGGAAGGTCTAAGACAGAACCCACAGCTCCCCCTGTAGAACGATCTGGATCCAGATTATACCCCTCTTTGGCAGATCAGGCCTGGAGGGAAAATCCAGACAATGAAGTAGTGGTGGTGAGGGGAAGGGTGCCACAGCAGGCTGCCGCTGTGGAGCCTCCACTCCATACCAGAACCAAGGGGAAGCTGAGGCAGAAAAGGAAGAAAGTACAGTTGAGGTTCTTAAGAAACTTTTGGAACAACAGCAGCAACCCAATTGGAATTGCAGAAATTAGAAAGAGAGAGAGAGAGAGAGACGGAAAGAGAAGGCTTAAAGTAACTAGAGTACTAGGGTACAATTGGGGGGTCAAGGGACCGAAGGGTGGATGACCCAGGTCCCTGAGGAGACTTGAACCCCACAACAGACTTGGGCCCCAGCAACCTCAGATATTAGGCCAGAACAAAGGGACAGTGTCCTGGAAATCACAGTCTTTGTTTTTTTTCAGTTCAGCTGGGAGTATATTTGATGAAGGGGATTTGTGTTGAATAAGAGGCTAGAGACTTCATAAAATAATAATTGGAATAATAATTATATATTAATTTGCTCACCCAAACGTAGACATACGTCATGGGTGAGACATAATTAATATGGGGTTTCTGAATAAATTGACCAGAAGTAATGTGGTTAAAGACGTGAGTTATAATATCGTACAAAGCCAAAATTAGGGTTTCCATTAAGGAACGTCAATCACTACATTGGATATTAATTTTATGGAGATAAATTAAATATACAGTGGGGAGAACAAGTATTTGATACACTGCCGATTTTGCAGGTTTTCCTACTTACAAAGCATGTAGAGGTCTGTCATTTTTATCATAGGTACACTTCAACTGTGAGACACGGAATCTAAAACAAAAATCCAGAAAATCACATTGTATGATTTTTAAGTAATTAATTTGCATTTTATTACACGACATAAGTATTTGATACATCAGAAAAGCAGAACCTAATATTTGGTACAGAAACCTTTGTTTGCAATTACAGAGATCATACATTTCCTGTAGGTCTTGACCAGGTTTGCACACACTGCAGCAGGGATTTTGGCCCACTCCTCCATACAGACCTTCTCCAGATCCTTCAGGTTTCGGGGCTGTCGCTGGGCAATATGGACTTTCAGCTCCCTCCAAAGATTTTCTATTGGGTTCAGGTCTGGAGACTGGCTAGGCCACTCCAGGACCTTGAGATGCTTCTTACGGAGCCACTCCTTAGTTGCCCTGGCTGTGTGTTTCGGGTCGTTGTCATGCTGGAAGACCCAGCCACGACCCATCTTCAATGCTCTTACTGAGGGAAGGAGGTTGTTGGCCAAGATCTCGCGATACATGGCCCCATCCATCCTCCCCTCAATATGGTGCAGTCGTCCTGTCCCCTTTGCAGAAAAGCATCCCCAAAGAATTATGTTTCCACCTACATGCTTCACGGTTGGGATGGTGTTCTTGGGGTTGTACTCATCCTTCTTCTTCCTCCAAACATGGCGAGTGGAGTTTAGACCAAAAAGCTCTATTTTTGTCTCATCTGACCACATGACCTTCTCCCATTCATCCTCTGGATCATCCAGATGGTCATTGGCAAACTTCAGACGGGCCTGGACATGCGCTGGCTTGAGCAGGGGGACCTTGTGTGTGCTGCAGGATTTTAATCCATGACGGCGTAGTGTGTTACTAATGGTTTTCTTTGAGACTGTGGTCCCAGCTCTCTTCAGGTCATTGACCAGGTCCTGCCGTGTAGTTCTGGGCTGATCCCTCACCTTCCTCATGATCATTGATGCCCCACGAGGTGAGATCTTGCATGGAGCCCCAGACCGAGGGTGATTGACCGTCATCTTGAACTTCTTCCATTTTCCAATAATTGCGCCAACAGTTGTTGCCTTCTCACCAAGCTGCTTGCCTATTGTCCTGTAGCCCATCCCAGCCTTGTGCAGGTCTACAATTTTATCCCTGATGTCCTTACACAGCTCTCTGGTCTTGGCCATTGTGGAGAGGTTGGAGTCTGTTTGATTGAGTGTGTGGACAGGTGTCTTTTATACAGGTAATGAGTTCAAACAGTTGCAGTTAATACAGGTAATGAGTGGAGAACAGGAGGGCTTCTTAAAGAAAAACTAACAGGTCTGTGAGAGCCGGAATTCTTACTGGTTGGTAGGTGATCAAATACTCATGTCACGCAATAAAATGCAAATTAATTACTTAAAAATCATACAATGTGATTTTCTGGATTTTTGTTTTAGATTCCGTCTCTCACAGTTGAAGTGTACCTATGATAAAAAATCACAGACCTCTACATGCTTTGTAAGTAGGAAAACCTGCAAAATCGGCAGTGTATCAAATACTTATTCTCCCCACTGTATGCTGGTCAACTACGGCATGTGTTTGGTGTTATTTGTAGCATAGTTAGAAAGGACAGTTACCTATATCTGCTGTATTCTAAACAATGACAGATTGGGGGTTTCATAAGAGGTGTGTCACGATCGTCTAGGAGTGAAGGAGACCAAAGCGCAGCGCGTTGAACGAACATGACTTTAATTAGAGTAAAGCACGTAAAATACAAAACAAAAGACGACTCGTGAAGTCCACAGTACAACGACTGAAACACGGAACAATAACCCACAATGCCCACAAGAAAACATACAGAATAAATATGGCTCCCAATCAGAGATAACGAGCCGACAGCTGACACTCGTTACCTCCGATTGGGAGTCACATGACTAATCAACAAAATTACAACACTTTGACACCCAACATAGAACCAAACCACATAGACTGCACACACCCTGGCTCAACATAATGAGTCCCAGAACCAGGGTGTGACAGTACCCCCCCCTAAAGGCGCGGACTGCGACCGCGCCTCAAAACCCCCAAACAGGGGAGGGCTGGGCGGGCATACCTCCTCGGTGGCGGTTCTGGCTCCGGCCTAGACCACCACCCCACCATCGTCACTACCCGCTTACGTAGGTTCCTCCAAATGACCCCCACCGGTTTAAGGGGCAGCACCGGACTAAGAGGCAGCACCGGACTAAGGGGCAGCACCGGACTAAGGGGCAGCACCGGACTAAGGGGCAGCACCGGACTAAGGGGCAGCACCGGACTAAGGGGCAGCACCAGGATAAGGGGCAGCACCTGACTCAATGGCGGATCCTGGCTGGCTGGCTCTGGCGGATCCTGGCTGGACGGCTCTGGCGGATCCTGGCTGAACGGCTCATGGCGGGCTGAAGGATCTGGCTGCTCATGGCTGGCCGACGGATCTGGCTGCTCATGGCTGGCCGACGGATCTGGCTGCTCATGGCTGGCCGACGGATCTGGCTGCTCATGGCTGGCCGACGGATCTGGCTGCTCATGGCTGGCCGACGGATCAGGCTGATCCTGTCTGGCCGAAGGCTCTGGCTGATCCGGTCTGGCGGAAGGCTCTGGCTGATCCGGTCTGACGGAAGGCTCTGGCTGCTCCTGTCTGGCGGAAGGCTCTGGCTGATCCTGTCTGGCGGAAGGCTCTGGCTGATCCTGTCTGGCGGAAGGCTCTGGCTGATCCTGTCTGGCGGAAGGCTCTGGCTGATCCTGTCTGGCGGAAGGCTCTGGCTGATCCTGTCTGGCGGAAGGCTCTGGCTGATCCGGTCTGGCGGAAGGCTCTGGCTGATCCTGTCTGGCCGAAGGCTCTGGCTGATCCTGTCTGGCGGAAGGCTCTGGCTGATCCTGTCTGGCGGAAGGCTCTGGCTGATCCGGTCTGGCGGAAGGCTCTGGCTGATCCTGTCTGGCGGAGAGCTCTAGCGGCTCCGGTCTGGCGGACGGCTCTGAAGGCTCATGGCAGACGGGCGGCTTTGCAGGCTCAGTACAGACGGGCAGTTCAGACGGCGTTGGGCAGACGGACAGTTCAGACGGCGTTGGGCAGACGGGCAGTTCAGGCGCCGTTGGGCAGACGGGCAGTTCAGACGGCGTTGGGCAGACGGACAGTTCAGGCGCCGTTGGGCAGACGGGCAGTTCAGACGGCGTTGGGCAGACGGACAGTTCAGGCCCCGTTGGGCAGACGGCAGACTCTGGCCGTCTGAGGCGCACCGTAGGCCTGGTGCGTGGTGCCGGAACTGGAGGTACCGGGCTGAGGACACGCATCTCAGGGCTAGTGCGGGAAGCAGCAACAGGGCATGCTTGGCCCTGGGGACGCACATAAGGCCTAGTGCGGAGAGCAGCAACAGGGCATGCTGGACCCTGGGGACGCACATAAGGCCTAGTGCGGAGAGCAGGAACAGGCCAGGCTGGGCTGGCGACGCGCACCGTATCCCTGGTGCGAGAGGCCGGAACAGGCCGGGCCGGGCTGGCGAAGCGCACCGTATCCCTGGTGCGTGGAGTAGGAACAGGCCGGGCTGGGCTGGCGCCGCGCACCGTATCCCTGGTGCGAGTGGCCGGAACAGGCCGGGCTGGGCTGGCGACGCGCACCGTAGGCTTCGTATGAGGCTCAGGAACAGGCCGGGCTGGGCTGGCGACGCGCACCGTACACTTAGTGCGAGGGGCCGGAACAGGCCGTACCGTACTGGGGACACACACTACTGGCTGTACCTCGGGATTAGGAACGGGCCGGACCGGACTGGTTACACACCCCAGTACCTCTCGCCGTGCCTCTACACCTTCCTTCCCTGCCTTTCCCAGTCGCCCCCTTAACCTGGTAGCCTCCTGAATCCGTCCCTTCTCTGCCTCCGTCAGCCCCCTTAACCTGGTAGCCTTCTGAATCTGCCTTGTGGCAGCCTCCTGCTGCTCAGTCGCCCAAGCCATATGCCCCCCCCCAAAAACTTTTTGGGGTTGCCTCCCGTCCTTCCGACGATGGCCCTGCTCCTCTCCTGCCAGGTTCTCCCCCTTCATCGCCCTCCGGTACCGGACGGCCTCCTCCTGGGTAATATGTCCCCAGCCGAGGAGGACATCCACCAACGTTCTCTCCTGACCCGGCGCCTCCTCCGATGTCCAGACCCTTTGCTCCTGGACGCGCTGCTTGGTCTTTCTTTGGTGGGTTATTCTGTCACGATCGTCTAGGAGTGAAGGAGACCAAAGCGCAGCGCGTTGAACGAACATGACTTTAATTAGAGTAAAGCACGTAAAATACAAAACAAAAGACGACTCGTGAAGTCCACAGTACAACGACTGAAACACGGAACAATAACCCACAATGCCCACAAGAAAACATACAGAATAAATATGGCTCCCAATCAGAGATAACGAGCCGACAGCTGACACTCGTTACCTCCGATTGGGAGTCACATGACTAATCAACAAAATTACAACACTTTGACACCCAACATAGAACCAAACCACATAGACTGCACACACCCTGGCTCAACATAATGAGTCCCAGAACCAGGGTGTGACAAGGTGGCTATAATTTAAGTTGATAACAGAGGTAATAGGATGTAGTTTACGATGCCTAGAGAAGCAAATGTCTTATATTCATGGGAAGTCAAGTAAGGGAACTCAGAATAATAGGATTATTAAACAAACACTAAGAATAATGAAACAGTGTTGGAAGGAAGCAGAGTACCTAATTGCCACTCTGGGAGAGATGGCAGGTAGAAGTAGATTCTAGTGAGGAGGAGACTGAGGAGCCCACTGATCCAAGTTTTGAGGTGTTTGAATTAGCTACTATTGACCTAGCACTTCAACAGGAACAAAAACCTTATTTGACATTGACAGTAATGGGTAAGAAAATTAAATTGTGATACAGAGGCCTGCAGGTCAGCCATCTGTTCAGCAGACAAACCAGAGGGAGTGAATATTGATGGGGAGAAAATCATTTATTGAAAGGTTATCAGCCCCAATAACCCTAAAACATGACCAATCAGAAGGAGAGGCAACCATACCCGTCCTGATATCTATGCTGTGTCCGGTAAATTTACTAGGACGTGATGTAATGACTAAATTGAATGTGGCCGTCATTTCCACTGAGAGGGGAATGAAAGCACACATAGTCAGAGACAATATGGTGGTCTGTGGGGAAGGGGAACCATGTTATTGGTATAGTCAAGACTTGTTATGGGGGGGAATAACTGATATTCCCAAATCTTAATGGAACTTGCTGATGATGTGGTACCAGGCCCCACTAAAATGTCCCCCGATGACCTACACTGTATTCTCTGGTATAACCAACACCCAGGTCCAGATTCAATCTATGAGGAAGCACTATTTAAAACCACAGAAAGAACTGTAGCACTAAAATGGTTTCACTATGACAATACCCACGCAGCAGTGGAAGTGGAACTAGGGCCCCAAAGTCAGAGAGTGTTTAGGGAGAGATAGAGCCCACATGTGTCCCTAGCAAAGGAGCCAGCAGAGGACTGGAACGACATAGGCCAGTGGGTATCCAAGGGTAAGAGGATCACTGATTGGGTCAACATTGAGAATGGAAATCAGCACAGCACATCCATGGATAGGTATCGTTGGAAATTGAATTGGAGAGCCAATTAAATTCCTGTGGTACATTTAGATGAGGGTAGAGATTGTAGAGGATTTCCTGTGTGAAAAAAAGTAATAGAAATTGGGTGATGAGAAATGTTGAATTGCATTGTTTAAGCAAGAATGGTATTAAATTCATGCTTTCTAGTTATGTGTATGCAAATATGTTATTTGATTTTGGTGGTGTGTGGATAGAATTTACTAATGCCAGGATTTAGTAAACAAAGCAGAGGGTAATGTGAAGTGGATGTCTGAATAGTTTGTTTATACAACAGTGAGTTATGCAGACAGTTCATATTGTACAATGGGAGATCATTTTTACTATTAGGCTGATGGTGTAATAAACATTTTTCGAAGGTTCTGGATTTATTAAACAATAGGTTTATATTTTAATAAATTAATGCAACAGGTTTAAATCAGTAGATTACCGGAAGGTGGTTATGGGCCTGTTATTTATAGGTTTAGTGAATTTCATTAAACGTGGAGTTATCCGATGTGTTCTGAGTGGGGAGTTTTTAGTTTTTTGTTTTTTCCCAGGATGGAGGGAAATCCCCTACAGTATATGTTAAGGGATAGTAGGAGACGACGTATCGATTTTTAAAAAAATAGATGCCTAGGAACAAAATATCACTGCTTACTTATACGAAGTAAGGGATTATATTGGCAAATTAGTGAAATATTGACATTAAGAAGGGTGACAGGAACAATATACAGGGAAACAGATATTTTCTATGTTCATTTTGCATTTTGGCCATTTGGCAGACGCTCTTATCCGGAGCGACTTACAGTTGGTGAGTGCATACATTTTCATACTGTAAAGAAAGGGGCAATCCTACAAGATAATGTCTGGCATAAATTTATTAAAGTCACTGTTTTGATATGCGGAAATATTGACACATGGGTAAAGCAATGTGTCAATAGGGGTATGGTAGAGCAGGTTAGATGGTAGTGCAGGTTAGGAAACACTTTGTGGCCTATGGTATAACGAATTACTAAAAAAATTATCACCAAGATAGACAGAGATCACCCCAGGGGGAATATCCCCCTGGCAAAATATCCAGTCCAGCAACTAGAAATAGATTTTATAGAGTTATCACGGAGTGAAAGGAAGAAATTGTGTACAATGTCTACCGATAGTATTAATGACGATTAGGGTAACACCAGATAAATTGGGTTGTCCCCCTTTGAGAAAGTGTTTGGAAGACCTTACAGAATGCCACAGTTGGCAGGACCAGAACAGGCAGACATAGAACTAGAGAATACACTAGCAAAACACATGAGAAAATTGTTCGTTAACCATACCCTTATGTCTAAGAATTTGTGTCCTACAGGAGAATTAAAGGAGAAGGTGACTCATAGTATACAACATAGAGACTGGGTGTGGATCCAATTGTGAGGAAAAAGGTTTGAAAGCAGTCACGCTGGGAGGGACCATACCAAGTCCTATTGGTAACTGCCTTCGCTATAAGAATAGCTGAGAGAGCCACTTCGGTCCACGTTACCCACTGCAAAAAGGTAGGCCCACATACCAACACCGCTGAACACACACAGAGTTAAAGAGAAGAACCGACCAACTAGGGTTCGGGGGTAAACTCTGTTAACGAAGAAACCCTACCCCGAGCTTTCATCACTGTGGGGTGTTTATAGAGGTGTGGGTATGGGGAAGTACCAGGCAGATGGGTCAGGGACAGGATTGGGATGGCAGTTTTTGGGTTTTTGGGGTACTCTGAGCTGCATCATCATGTTAACCATATTATGGATTAATCCAGGTCAACCTAAACAGGGACATGATGAACAAAATAATACCAAGGCACTGATTCGATCTCGTAGAAATACTGAAACCAAGAAAGACAATTGGGGGAATGATTATTTTATAGTTAAAGTCAGTTTAGGACAAGATTGGGGATTCAAGATACCATTGGACTTCTCCCATGAAGAGATAGGAGGTTTTGGGGGCTTTGGTAAGAAGGGGGCGTGTACAAGAATGTTAGGTCCTAGAAGGTATGGTAAATACATTTGCACTGGGGAACGCTTATGTCCTTGGGCAAGGGTGTTTAAACATACCTGGGGAACATACTATGAGAATGGAATGGACGCAGCACACCGATGGGGAATTAAACAAACACATGATAAATGTAAAACGGAAATGGTGATAACGGTAAAGTCAATTATGCAAGATGACATAGCAAGGAACTATTGGGCCTGTGTTGATGATTTCGGGGCATATATATGTTTGAGGTTCATTTTTCAGGAAAGAAATGAATATTCCACCTCCGAGACAGAACAGCAGGTAGATCCAATGTTATCACCAGAGGTATCAAAAAATAGTCTAATACCCCTTGAAAGGCCCTCAGAAGGAATCCTAAATAGCACTAAACCACCAAGAGTAGAAGATTTCCTCATGCAGGAAATGAACCAAGGAGAAGTAGAAGGAATTTCAAAGAGAACTTCTGGGTAAGGTGGATGAACTATACAGCTAGGGCGTTGGGTCAAACTAATTGTTATGCCTGTTCAACAGGTAGGCCAACCCGTTTAACTGCACCAATGCCTCAGACCATGTTCTCTTGTGTGATAGATTTGGGATCAAACCAAACCTCACCTAATTGTTCTGATATTAAAACAACCACTCTTAAAAAGGATAATACTAAGGCACCCCAATTCACCATGACCCCCGGAGATTATCAATGTTATAGACACCAAAGTAATGCGAATCACAGATCAAACATGAGAAGGGTTTACAACAACGTTTTTCTGGTGGGTTACAATTAATAAAAATGTTGACTGGATTAATTACATCTACAAAGGTTCGTTAATTAGACAAGGTATGCAGTGAAGGGAATCTCAGACCAACTATCCGCCACCTCACTCATGACCTGACAGAATAGGTTGGCTCTCGATATGCTTTTAGCAGAGAAGGGCGGGAATTTGCAAGATGGTGGGAGGTCATTGTTTTACGTTTATCCCCAACAATACAGCCCCAGATGGTACAGTAACTAGAGCACTGGCCGGTCTCACAGCATTAAGTGAAGAATGGGCTGAGAGCTTGGGGGTGAATACATCAATGACTGAATGGTTTGATAAAATGTTTGGTAAATGGAAAACTATTGTTGCAACTATTCTGGGTGCAGCTATAGCTTGTATGGGCATGCTTGTTCTTTGTGGATGTTGTCTTGTTCCCTGTGTCAGAGGGTTGGTAAGCAAGGCATTGGAGAAAGCAGTGACCTATGGGCCCATTCCCTACTTAGACCAATGGAACGACGACCCATATCCTCCCGTTCTAGTGGACGATGCAGAAGATTTTAACCCTGAGAACCTAAATTGGATGAGACAATTTTTGATGTTTAGTATACTATCTTTTCAATGAAAGTTACAGTGAAAATCCTAGCAAGGAGAGTGAGTTATGGTTGGAAGTAAAATTTGGTAGCAAAGCAAGACAAATTGTATTTTTATAGTGTGTTTTGTACAAGTGACTAATGTAATATGCAAAACAAGTTGTATGCCTTGTTGTGTGTTTCATTTTATAAGAATGTGTTTTAAATGTGTGTGTGAAATTTAGTCAAAGGGTGGATTGATAAAGAAATGTGTGAGTAAGATATGACTAAAATGTCACACCCTCAGTTAAACTAATAATGTATGACTAATTAGTAGACTAGAGCTTAGAGAGTTAATCAAATGTGTTTATATCCCAGCAACAGAGTACGATTGAAACCAATAACAGGAGACTGGTTCAAAAAACACACAGGGAAAGGAGAGTATGAAAAGGTTTCAGAATATTGTGAGGACGGCGATATCTAAGGAATGCAGCCTGCCCGAGCAAGGAGTAGAATATGATAAGTACATGTGTGTGTGTGTATGTGTGTATATGTGTGTGTGTGTATGTGTATGTGTGTATGTGTGTGTGTGTGTGTGTGTGTGTGTGTGTGTGTGTGTGTGTGTGTGTGTGTGTGTGTGTGTGTGTGTGTGTGTGTGTGTGTGTGTGACCTGATGGTCAGGAGAGCAGAGAAAAACATGAGCTAAATCCAGGGACAGTGGAAATATACAGTCCGCCTACAGCGGGGTGGGATTTTTCCTCTGACGTGTGCGTATAAATATATTGTACGACCATTTTGTTGCAGAACGCTCTCATTAATAAATATGCTGACCATTGCAGGATTGAGTCTTTGTTTAATTTATTTAAACTAAGAGATTTACAACCTTTTGGGAATTATTCTAAGACTTAAGAAGTAGTTGGCTTCAACCACTGAGATAACAAAATTCTCGTGACAAGTATGCTGGCCATGGAATAACTGGGACATTTTCAGTTTCCAGGAATTGTGTATAGATCCTAGCGACTTGGGGATATGCATTACTATGCTGAAACATGAGGTGATGGCAACATGTGGTCACTCTCCAGGGTTTTTATTTTTCTTGCCTCCACTATCCGTGCTCTACCCTTTTGGTTCCATTGTTTACAGTGGATGTGAGATTATTTATGGCATGCATGCCCAATGCAGACATATGATGTTATTAGTATTGGCCTTGTCAGCATGTCTAATGCACTTGTACATGTGGCTTTTCATACTGAAACAGGGTTAGCAAATCCTCACATATTGTTTACATTCTGTTGAGATGTTTTCTCCATTTGAAATGATACCATTTCATTTATACAACATGCCTACCACTTTGAAGATGCAAAATATTTTTCTTGTGAAACAAGCAAGAAATGAAACCAAAAAAATGAAAACTTGAGCGTGCATAACTATTCACCTCACCAAAGAATACTTTGTAGAGCCACCTTTTCTCTGGAAGACTGAAACAGGTTTCCCTCAAGAATTTCCCTCTATTTAGCACCATCCATCATTCCTTCAATTCTGACCAGTTTCCCAGTCCCTGCCGATGAAAAACATCCCCACAGCATGATGCTGCCACCACAATGCTTCACTGTGGGGATGGTGTTCTCGGGGTGATGAGAGGTGTTGGGTTTGCGCCAGACATAGCATTTTCCTTGATGGCCAAAAAGCTCAATTTTAGTCTCATCTGACCAGAGTACCTTCTTCCATATGTTTGGGGAGTCTCCCACATGCCTTTTGGCGAACACCAAACGTGTTTGCTTACTTTTTTTTTTAGCAATTACTTTTTTCTGGCCACTCTTCATTAAAGCCCAGCTCTGTGGAGTGTACAGCTTAAAGTGGTCCTATGGACAGATACTCCAATCTCTGCTGAGGAGCTTTGCAGCTCCTTCAGGGTTATCATTTGTCTCTTTGTTGCCTTTCTGATTAATGCCCTCCTTGCCTGGTCCATGAGTTTTGGTGGGCGGCCCTCTCTTGGCACGTTTGTTGTGGTGCCATATTCTTTCCATTTTTAAATAATGGATTTAATTGAGCTCCGTGGGATGTTCAAAGTTTCGGATATTTGTTTATAACTCAACCCTGATCTGTACTTCCCCACAACTTTGTCCCTGACCTGTTTGGAGAGCTCCTTGGTCTTCATGGTGCCGCTTGCTTGGTGGTGCCCCATGCTTAGTGGTGTTGCAAACTCTAGGGCCTTTCAGAACAGGTGTATACAGTGAGGGAAAAAAGTATTTGATCCCCTGCTGATTTTGTACGTTTGCCCACTGACAAAGAAATTATCAGTCTATAATTTTAATGGTAGGTTTATTTGAAAGAATAACAACATAAAAATCCAGAAAAACGCATGTCAAAAATGTTATAAATTTATTTGCATTTTAATGAGGGAAATAAGTATTTGACCCCCTCTGAATCAGAAAGATTTCTGGCTCCCAGGTGTCTTTTATACAGGTAACGAGCTGAGATTAGGAGCACACTCTTAAAGGGAGTGCTACGAATCTCAGCTTGTTACCTGTATAAAAGACACCTGTCCACAGAAGCAATCAATCAATCAGATTCCAAACTCTCCACCATGGCCAAGACCAAAGAGCTCTCCAAGGATGTCAGGGACAAGATTGTAGACATACACAAGGCTGGAATGGGCTACAAGACCATCGCCAAGCAGCTTGGTGAGAAGGTGACAATAGTTGGTGCGATAATTCGCAAATGGAAGAAACACAAAAGAACTGTCAATCTCCCTCGGCCTGGGGCTCCATGCAAATTCTCACCTCGTGGAGTTGCAATGATCATGAGAACAGTGAGGAATCAGCCCAGAACTACACGGGAGGATCTTGTCAATGATCTCAAGGCAGCTGGAACTATAGTCACCAAGAAAACAATTGGTAACACACTACGCCGTGAAGGACTGAAATCCTGCAGCGCGTCTGACCTCTGTGATTGCCAACAAGGGTTTTGCCACCAAGTACTAAGTCATGTTTTGCAGAGGGGTCAAATACTTCTTTCCCTAATTTAAAATGCTAATCAATTTATAACATTTTTGACATGCGTTTTTCTGGATTTTTTTGTTGTTATTCTGCCTCTCACTGCTCAAATAAACCTGCCATTCAAATTATAGACTGATCATTTCTTTGTCAGTGGGCAAATGTACAAAATCAGCAGGGGATCAAATACTTTTTTCCCTCACTGTATATACTGAGATCATGTGACAGATCATGTGACACTTAGATTGCACACAGGTGGACTTTATTTAACTAATTATGTGACTTCTGAAGGTAATTGGTTGCACCATATCTTATTTAGGGGCTTCATAGCAAAGGGGGTGAATACATATGCATGCACCACTTTTCCGTTATTTATTTTGTAGACTTTTTTGAAAAAAGTTATTTTTTCATTTCACTTCACCAATTTGGACTATTTTATGTATGTCCATTACATGAAATCCAAATAAAAATCCATTTAAATTACAGGTTGTAATTGTCATGTCTCCTCCCGTTGCTCCCCTCCAGCGCTCTGATTCGCCGGTCTACTGAGCCACCGGTCTGAGCGCACCACCTCGGTAACACTGGAATGGTGCCGGAGAAGGTATGGCGCCGTAGAATAATGGTGCAGGAGAAGATGGCTGCCGTTTTACAGCCCTCTAACCAATTGTACTATTATGTGTGTTTTTCCGCGTTATTTGTAATTTATTTTGTACATAATGTTTCTGCCACTGTCTCATATAAACAATAAGAGCTTCTGGATATCAGGACAGCGATTACTCACCTCGTATTGGACGAAGATTTTTTCTTCAACGAGGTGTCCGCGAAGGATATCCTACAGACAACTCACAAGGCCCAAATCCCTGTCATTCGCATGTGGAAGAGACAGAGATATCGTGGACGTAGGTCGGGGTGCCTTGTAAGGATCCGACGGCGAGCGAGTAAACTGCCACATCCATCAATCCTATTAGCCAATCTTCAATCATTTGAGAATAAATTGGATGACCTAAGATTACGGTTATCCTACCAACAGGACATTAAAAACGGTAATATCTTATGTTCCACCGAGTCGTGGCTGAACGACGACATGGACAACATACAGCTAGCGGGCTATACGCTACATCGGCAGGATAGAACGGCTGACTCCGGTAAGACAAGGGGTGGTGGTCTGTGTATATTTGTAAACAACAGCTGGTGCACAAAATCAAATACTAAGGAAGTCTCGAGGTTTTGCTCGCCTGAGGTAGAGTATCTCATGATAAGCTGTAGACCACACTATTTACCAAGAGAGTTTTCATCTATATTTTTCATAGCTGTCTATTTACCACCACAAACCAATGCTGGCATTAAGATTGCACTGAATGAGCTGTATAAGGCCATAAGTCAACAGGAAAACGCTCATCCAGAGGCAGCGCTCCTAGTGGCCGGGGACTTTAATGCAGGGAAACTTAAATCCGTTCTACCTAATTTCTACCAGCATGTTAAATGTGCAACCAGAGGAAAAACAACTCTAGACCACCTTTACTCCACACACAGAGACGCATACAAAGCTCTCCCTCGCCCTCCATTTGGCAAATCTGACCATAACTCTATCCTCCTGATTCCTGCTTATAAGCAAAAACTAAAGCAGGAAGCACCAGTGACTCGGTTAATAAAAAAGTGGTCAGATGACGCAGATGCTAAGCTACAGGACTGTTTTGCTAGCACAGACTGGAACATGTTCCGGGATTCTTCAGATAGCATTGAGGAGTACACCACATCAGTCACTGGCTTCATTAATAAGTGCATCGATGATGTCGTCCCCAGAGTGACCGTATGTACGTACATACCCCAACCAGAAGACATGGATTACAGGAAACATCCGCACTGAGCTAAAGGGTAGAGCTGCCGCTTTCAAGGAGCGGGACTCTAACCCGGACGCTTATAAGAAATCCCGCTATGCCCTCCGACAAACCATCAAACAGGCAAAGAGTCAATACAGGACTAAGATTGAATCGTACTACACCGGCTCTGACGCTCGTCGGATGTGGCAGGGCTTGAAAACTATTACAGACTACAAAGGGAAGCACAGCCCCGAGCTGCCCAGTGACACAAAACTTCCAGACGAGCTAAACCACTTCTATGCTCGCTTCGAGGCAAGCAACACTGAAGCATGCATGAGAGCACCAGCTGTTCCGGATGACTATGTGATCACGCTCTCCGTAGCCGATGTGAGTAAGACTTTTAAGCAGGTCAACATTCACAAGGCCGCAGGGCCAGATGGATTACCAGGACGTGTACTCCGAGCATGTGCTGACCAACTGGCAAGTGTCTTCACTGATATTTTCAGCATGTCCCTGACTGAGTCTGTAATACCAACATGTTTCAATCAGACCACCATAGTCCCCGTGCCCAAGGACTCTAAGATAACCTGCCTAAATGACTACCGACCCGTAGCACTGACATGAAGTGCTTTGAAAGGCTGGTCATGGCTCACATCAACACCATTATCCCAGAAACCCTAGACCCACTCCAATTTGCATACCGCCCCAACAGATCCACAGATGATGCAATCTCTATTGCACTCCACACTGCCCTTTCCCACCTGGACAAGAGGAACACCTACGTGAGAATGCTATTAATTGACTACAGCCCAGCATTCAACACCATAGTGCCCTCAAAGCTCATCACTAAGCTAAGGATCCTGGGACTAAACACCTCCCTCTGCAACTGGATCCTGGACTTCCTGACGGGCCGACCCCAGGTGGTAAGGGTAGGTAACAACACATCTGCCACACTGATCCTCAACACGGGGGCCCCTCAGGGGTGCGTGCTCAGTCCCCTCCTGTACTCCCTGTTCACCCATGACTGCATGGCCAGGCACGACTCCAACACCATCATTAAGTTTGCCGACGACACAACAGTGGTAGGCCTGATCACCGACAACGATGAGACAGCCTATAGGGAGGAGGTCAGAGACCTGGCCGTGTGGTGCCAGGATAACAACCTCTCCCTCAACATGACCAAGACAAAGGAGATGATTGTGGACTACAGGAAAGAAAAGAGGACTGAGCACGTCCCCATTCTCATCGACGGGGCTGTAGTGGAACAGGTTGAGAGCTTAAGTTCCTTGGTGTCCACATCACCAACGAACTATCATGGTACAAACACACCAAGACAGACGTGAAGAGGGCACGACAAAGCCTATTCCCCCTCAGGAGACTGAAAAGATTTGGCATGGGTCCTCAGATCCTCAAAAAATTATACAGCTGCACCATCGTTAGCATCCTGACTGGTTGCATCACCGCCTGGTATGGCAACTGCTTGGCCTCCGACTGCAAGGCACTACAGAGGGTAGTGCGTACGGCCCAGTACATCACTGGGGCCAAGCTTCCTGCCTTCCAGCACCTCTATACCAGGCAGTGTCAGAGGAAGGCCCTCAAAATTGTCAAAGACTCCAGCCACCCTAGTCATAGACTGTTCTCTCTGCTACCGCAAGGCAAGCGGTACCGGAGTGCCAAGTCTAGGTCCAAAATACTTCTCAACAGCTTCTACCCCCAAACCATAAGACTCCTGAACAGCTAATCATGGCTACCCGGACTATTTGCACTGCCCCCCCACCCCATATTTTTACACTGCTGCTACTCTGTTAATTATTTATGCATAGTCACTTTAACTCTACCCACATGTACATATTACTTCAACTACCTCAACTAGCCGGTGCCCCCGCACATTGACTCTGCACTGGTACCCCCCTGTGTATATATAGCCTCCCTACTGTTATTTTATTTTACTTCTGCTCTTTTTTTCTCAACACTTTTTTGTTGTTTTATTCTACTTTTTTATAAAAAAATAAATGCACTGTTGGTTAAGGGCTGTAAGTAAGCATTTCACTGTAATGTCTGCACCTGTTGTATTCGGCACATGTGGCCAATAAAATTTGATTTCATTTGATTTGAAACCCAACACACCCTAATCACCTCCAGCGCACCTGCACCTCATCATCTCATCACCACCCCTATATGGCCCTGGACTGTTCTGGATGATGTTGTGTGTGATTGTTAAGCTTCGTATCGTTTACTCTATCTTTGTTATTTATCTTGCTCATTGTTAAGTAAACCTTGACCTTGTTAATTCCTGCGTTTGCGCCCTGCCTCTTCGTATACTCAGTACGCATCACAGTAATGAAACAAAATAGGAAAAACGCCAAGGGGGATGAATACTTTTGCAAGGCACTGTAGGCTTGGGCCTTCAGCACATTACTTGTGTGAGAATTATACTATAAACACACAGAAGAGCCTTATCTAGAATAACCACCTGAGCTGCAAAATAGAAAGTAAAAATGATTTAGGCTATTCCACTATTTAAATATGCCATGCTGTTGTGTGTTATTTAATGGCCATATAATTGCATAATTTATTTTTATAGCCACGAGGGACTACTGTGGAGATCATGTAACGTAATGAATCACACTTTTTCCAGTATTTGGGAGCACGGACTGTGGGCCTTATATTAGGCATTTTGACTTGTATTCGCGAATTCCACTCTGTATTTAGGGTTGTTATAGCCATTTGCATTGCACAACCCCATCACGCAGAGGCTACATCCGTTACAATAAATGAGACAAAACAAAATATTGATTAAGTCTTGGCTATAACCTGTCCTGAGCGAAATAGCCAAGGGGCCCCAAATGGTCCAGACTATCTATAGCCTATTCTTGCCAGTACTGTTTTCCCCATCAGCCACTGCATGTGCTTCTTCAACTATTTTGTTTCAAATGTATTTAGAGGCTATATTTAGAGGCCTGTGAGCTAGGGTCTCTTTTTAAGGGGAGGCCTATAATAAAAACAGTTATAAAACACAAATAGAGTTCTAAAATTATTCAGCAAGACACCAGTACCCAAAATGATAGCCTAAATTGCAATGCCTACAAGTTGAATGCCTACTTTTTTTTTTTTTTGGTTAGGCCTAAATTAAACATTACATTATTAAAGTGATAGGCTAAAGAACTTTGGAGAATTTAGATCATTTTAAATTCACACATGGATTTCAATAAACAAATAGGTAAGACTGTTCCATTCTCTTTGATTTAGTTCCTATTGAAACTCAGACAAATGACAGAATGGATGACATGCTGACTGACTGAACTGAATGAAGGATTCATTAAATGTTCAAATATGTTGGAATGACGAGTTGCACGCATCATGCATGCTCTGCACTTCGTCTAGTAGGCAAATAGGCCTACATTAGGCCTACACAAGGCCAAATAGGCCTACACAAGGGCATCTTCTGAGGCTGAGAAGAAGCATGGTGCTGTGGTACTGCATGTAGATCACAAGCTCTTCAACTGGGCAGCAGTGTCGTGATGGAAGGCCCACTACATCACTCAGTGATGTAGTGGGCCGTACGCACTACCCTCTGTAGCGCCTTGCGGTCGGATGCAAAGCAGTTCCCATACCAAGCGGTGATGCAGCCAGTCAAAATGGAAGGAATAGCCTATACGGAGACTACCTAAGACCACTGCAACAGAGTTATTGTAAAGTGTGGGAATAAGCTTATGCCAGACTTAGCCTATGTTTAACCTCTCCCTTGTTCATTTCAAAGTCCATATGTTCATGACCCGATTCATATAAATCATATTTTAAATTCATATTAACCCCTCCTACAGAATATGCTTTGGCAAGATTTTGAGTGATAAAATAAATGTCAAAATATTCTATAAAATAATATTTTGAGTGGCAAAGACACCAGTGGTCATACATCATTCATAGATTCACCAAACATCTATTATTATTCTATGTTTCATTATTCCTGGTATATACTACTGGTTATGATTGCAGACAGAGCCCAGAGAATGGAATATTGAATTATTCATATTTTGATAAGGTACATGCATGGGTCTTGCACCTCTTTGGTAATTGGATATTGCCCACTCACTCGCATGCTGTGGTTCGGCCCACTTGGGCACTGGACGCAGCCAGGGTGTGTAGGACAACACTTTTAAAATGTAACAGAGCATTTCCGGAAGCCGCTGTCATTCAAAGCAGTGTGAAGGAACCCCGTTGTCATTGCAGTTATTTGAATAAACTCTAGACGGGGCACTGACAGTGTGTGTGATTGGCATAACTAGGGCCTGAAGGGGCAATTTTGGCAACTGCACAAGGATGGGTAAAACAAATGTGGCCTCCATCAAGTGGATCAACAGGGATTCGCATCTGCAGAAACAGACCAGTTCAATTGTGACGAAGCACCCAAACACTGTAAAGACGATATGAGATTTATCAGTGGTATGAGAACAATGTGTTAGATAAGATCTGTGATTTGTGCTAGCAAAGGAATATGACTAACACACACACTCGCCACAAGGGAACCTAAGACTGACCAGGGGCTGAAATACACTGAGAGACCAAAATATGTACAGTACCAGTCAAAAGTTTGGACACACCTACTCATTCAAGGGTTTTTCTTTATTTTTACAAATTTCTACATAATACTGAAGACATCAAAAACTATGAAAAAACACATATGGAATCATGTAGTAACCATATTGTATATGTTAGATTCTTCGCAAGCCACTGTATGGAATCATGTAGTAACCAAAAAAGTGTTAAACAAATCAAAATATATATTTTATATTTGAGATTCTTCAAATAGCCACCCTTTGCCTTGATGACAGCTTTGCACACTCTTGGCATTCTCTCAACCAGCTTCATGAGGTAGTCACCTGGAATGCATTTCAATTAACAGGTGTACCTTCTTAAAAGTTAATTTGTGGAATTTCTTTCCTTCTTAATGCGTTTGAGCCAATCAGTTGTGTTGTGACAAGGTAGGGGTGGTATACAGATTTATGGCAAGAACAGCTCAAATAAGCAAAGAGAAACGACAGTCCATCATCACTTTAAGACATGAAGGTCAGTCAATATGGAACATTTCAAGAACTTTGAAAGTTTCTTCAAGTGCAGTCGCAAAAACCATCAAGCGCTATGATGAAACTGGCTCTCATGAGGACCGCCACATGAATGGAAGACCCAGAGTTACCTCTGCCGCAGAGGATAAGTTCATTAGAGTTACCAGCCTCAGAAATGGCAGCCCAAATAAATGCTTCACCGAGTTCAAGTAACAGACACATCTCAACATCAACTGTTCAGAGAAGACTGTGTGAATCAGGCCTTCATGGTCGAATTGCTGCAAAGAAACCACTACCAAAGTACACCAATAAGAAGAGACTTGCTTGGGCCAAGAAACACGAGCAATGGACATTAGACCGGTGGAAATTTGTCCTTTGGTCTGGAGTCCAAATTGGAGATTTTTGGTTCCAACCGCCGTGTCTTTGTGAGACGCGATGTGGGTGAACGGATGATCTCCGCATGTGTATTTCCCACCATAAAGCATGGAGGAGGAGGTGTTAGCTCAGTTGGAGTGTATGGTGTTTGCAACGCCAGGGTTGTGTTTCGATTCCCACGGGGGCCAGTAAGAAAAATAAAAAATAATGTATGCACTCACTAACTGTAAGTCGCTCTGGGTAAGAGCGTCTGCTAAATGACTTAAATGTAAATGTAAAAATGTTATGGTGCTTTGCTGGTGACACTGTGATTTATTTAGAATTCAAGGCACACTTAACCAGCATGGCTACCACAGCATTCTGCAGCGATACACCATCCCATCTGGTTTGGGCTTAGTGGGACTATCATTTGTTTTTCAACAGGACAATGACCCAACACACCTCCAGGCTGTGTAAGGGCTATTTTACCAAGAAGGAGAGGGATGGAGAGCTGCATGACCTGGCCTCCACAATCCCCCGACCCCAACCAAATTGAGATGGTTTGGGATGAGTCGGACCGCAGAGTGAAGGAAAAGCAGCCAACAAGTGCTCAGCATATGTGGGAACTCCTTCACGACTGTTGGAAAAGCATTTCATGTGAAGCTGGTTGAGAGAGTTTGCAAAGCTGTCATCAAGGCAAAGGGTGGCTATTTGAAGAATCTCAAATACAAAATATATTTTGATTTGTTTAACCCTTTTGGTTACTACATGATTCCATGTGTTATTTCATAGTTTTGATGTCTTCACTATTATTCTACAATATAAAAAATAGTACAAATAAAGAAAAAACTTTTTTCACATGCTTCGTAAATAACAGGTGTAGACTAACAGTGAAATTCTTACTTCCCAACAATTTAGAGAGAACAAATTTGAAATAATATAAAAATAATAACACAATGAATAAATACACAATGAGTAACGATAACTTTGCTATAAACACGGGGTACCAGTACCAAGTCGATGTGCAGGGGTACTAGGTAATTGAGGTAGATATGTACATATTGGTTGGGTTGTTTCCAGACTTGGTGCATTGGTACCGCTTGCTGTGCGGTAGCAGAGAGAACAGTCTATGACTTGGGTAGCTGGAGTCTTTAACAATGTTTAGGGCCTTCCTCTGACACCGCCTGGTATAGAGGTGCTGGATGGCAGGGAGCTCGGCCCCAGTGATGTAGTGGGCCGTACGCACTACCCTCTGTAGCGCCTTGCGGTCGGATGCGAAGCAGTTCCCATACGAAGCGGTGATGCAGCCAGTCAAAATGCTCTCAATGGTGCAGTTGTATAACTTTTTGAGGATCTGAGGGCCCATGCCAAATCTTTTCAGCCTTCTCAGGGGGAGAGGCGTTGTCGTGCCTTCTTCACGACTTTGTTGGTGTGTGTGGACCATGATAATTCCTTAGTGATGTGAACACTGAGGAACTATAAGCTCTTGACCTGCTCCACTCCACTACAGCCCCATCGATGTTGATTAGGGGCGTGCTCGTGTGACAAAGGGAAAATGTAGGGTTTCCAACAACCTCGCTCGCACTGCACGCAATGTAGATATCAAAGAACACCGCAGTTCGCAGGCAGAGTAGTGGGTGAAACCATTCACTTCAGAAAAAGGTGTGAAATAAATAACGTTTCCTTTCATTATGTGTTGTCGAATTCATAAAAATATTTGCTGCCATTGTAGTAAGGTTGGCAATATAAGAGGTCTTCAGACACCTTTTTAATTTTATTCTTGAAAGAACAACTGGTGGGTTTTGAGTGCTTCTCCCCTATTTGGAAAATTGGTCTGCCTGCTCTTCAGTCTGAGAGAGATATTCTGAGAGCAGGTTTGTGTCTCTTTCCTCTGTACATAAAAAACTGTTTAAAACTGTACAACACAATAGTGCCTTTGGAAAACTGGTTCATATATCCCGATGTCATTTACAAAATAGCCTCCAACACTCTACTCAGCAAATTGGATGTAGTCTATCACAGTGCCATCCGTTTTGTCTCCAAAGCCCCATACACTACCCACCACTGTGACCTGTACGCTCTTGTTGGCTGGTCCTCACTACATGTTCGTCGTCAAACCCACTGGCTTCAGGCCATCTATAAATCACTGCTAGGCAAATCCCCGCCTTATCTTATCTCATTGGTCACCATAGCAGCACCCACCCGTAGTCTGCGCTCCAGCAGGTATATCTCACTGTGTCACGGTCGTCTAGAACAGGAGACCAAGGCGCAGCGTTGCGAGTGAACATATTATATTTATTAAATGCTCACAACAACAAAAGCAATAAACAACGAAAGCGTGACGTCCAGTGTACAACACGAACACACACGAACAAAATCCCACAACCCGAAAGGAAAACAGATAGATTAAATATGGCTCCCAATCAGAGACAAACAGCCGACAGCTGACACTCGTTTGCCTCTGATTGGGAGTCACACCGGCAAACATAGAAAATAATCCACCTAGAACACCCACCAGAGAAACCGAAAACATAGAATGAACACACCCTGGTTCAACATAATGAGTCCCCGAACCAGGGTGTGACAGTACCCCCCCCTAAAGGCGCGGACTGTGACCGCGCCTAAATACGAGCAAAACAGGGGAGGGCTGGGTGGGCATTCTTCCTCGGCGGCGGCTCCGGCTCCGGGCCTGATCCCCACTCCCTCTCCAACCCCCCAAAGTACCCCCGGTCCCGTCTAGCCCCGCTGGCCGGAGCCGGACTGACGACACGCGCCCCTGGCTTGGTGCGTGGAGCAGGAATGGACCGGAATGGGCTGGCGACGCACACCACCGACTTGGTGCGGAGAGCAGGAACGAGCCGGACAGGGCTGACGAGACGCACCACAGACTTGGTGCGGGAAGCTTGGATGGGCCGGACTGGGCTGGCGACGCGCACCACAGACTCGGTGCTGAGAGCAGGAACGGACCGTGCCGGACTGACGACGCACCCCACTGGCTTGGTGTGGACAGCAGGAACGGGCCGATCCGGGCGGCCGAAACGCACCACAGACTTGGTGTGGGGAGCTTGGATGGGCCGGACTGGGCTGGCGACGCGCACCACAGACTCGGTGCGGAGAGCAGGAACGGGCCGTGCCGGACTGACGACGCACACCACTGGCTTGGTGTGGACAGCAGGAACGGGCCGATCCGGGCGGCCGAAACGCACCACAGACTTGGTGCGGGGAGCAGGAATGGGCCGGACCGGGCTGGCGACGCGCACCACAGGCTTAGTGCGGGAAGCAGGAAAAGGCCGGACCGGGCTGGCGACGCGCACCACCGGCACGATGCGAGGAACAGGACCAGGCCGGCCCGTACTGGAGACACACACCACTGGCCCCACGCAGAGATCAGGAACGGGCCGGACCGGACTGGACACACACCCCAGTACCTCTCGCCGTGCCTCCACACTATCCCTCTCCTCTGTGACCAGTAGCCCCCTCAACCTGGCGGCCTCCTCTTCACACCCGCTGGACCGCTCCATCGCGGCCTCCTGCTGCCCCGTCGTCCACGTCGTGAGCCCCCCCCTAAAAATTTTCTGGGGTTCTCTCCTCCCCGTGGACCAGGCCTCCCTAGCTCTCGTCAGACTCTCGATCCATTGCTTCATCGACCAGCCTCTCTCCTCTTCATTTAGCGTGGCCCAGCCGAAACTCCTACTCCCCTGATCCCAGGTCCTTCCTTTCTCCTCCTCACGCTGCTTGGTCTGGTACTGGTGGGATTTTCTGTCACGGTCGTCTAGAACAGGAGACCAAGGCGCAGCGTTGCGAGTGAACATATTATATTTATTAAATGCTCACAACAACAAAAGCAATAAACAACGAAAGCGTGACGTCCAGTGTACAACACGAACACACACAAACAAAATCCCACAACCCGAAAGGAAAACAGATAGATTAAATATGGCTCCCAATCAGAGACAAACAGCCGACAGCTGACACTCGTTTGCCTCTGATTGGGAGTCACACCGGCAAACATAGAAAATAAACCACCTAGAACACCCACCAGAGAAACCGAAAACATAGAATGAACACACCCTGGTTCAACATAATGAGTCCCCGAACCAGGGTGTGACACACTGGTCATCCCCAAAGCCAACACCTCCTTTGGCCGCCATTCCTTCCAGTTCTCTGCTGCCAATGACTGGAACGAATTGCAAAAATCTCTGAAGCTGGAGACTCTTATCTCCCTCACTAATTTTAAGCATCAGTTGTCAGAGCACCTTACCGATCACTGCACCTGTACACAGCCCATCTGTAATTAGCCCACCCAACTACCTCATCCCTATATTGTTATTTATTTTGCTCTTTTGCACCCCAGTATCTCTATTTGCACATAATCTCTTGCACATCTAGCATTCCAGTGTTAATACTAATTGTAATTATTTTGCACTATAGCCTATTTATTGCCTTACCTCCATAACTTGCAAAATTTGCACACACTGTATATATATTTTCTGTTGTATTTTTTGACTTTATGTTTTTTTACCCCATATGTAACTCTGTGTTGTTGTTTTTATCGCACTGCTTTGCTTAATCTTGGCCAGGTCGCAGTTGTAAATGAGAACTTGTTCTCAACTGGCTTACCTGGTTAAATAAAGGTTAAATAAAAAATAAAATAAAGGGTTGTGCTTGTGCTCTGTATTTATGGTTTGATGTCACTTCACATTGTGGGCATGTATTGTTACTGTTGCTCGTATCTATCTAAAATATATCTTGTGTCCTACTAACCAATGAACGTGTGGCTGTGACCGCCCTGTCAATGCCTGTCATCACTGTTTGATATCTTTTACTGCATATAAAAACCAAGTCAACCTGAAGTGTGGGTGTCCGTGTGCCTTTCTTCTGGGTGGCTACATGAAGTTGGTTACACTCGGCCCTACGTTTCCAGTAGTCCATGATCATCTCCTTTGTCTTGCTGATGTTGAGGGAGAGGTTTTTGTCCTGGCACCACACTGCCAGGTCACTGACATCCTCCGTATAGGCTGTCACATCATATTCGGTGATCTTTATCAAGGGTGCTAATCATTTTGGAGGTGACTATTTCTTATGATTTGCTTTTATTCAGAAATATCCGATGACTAGAGAAAGGGCAGAGTTATTTCCATCTCTTCATGTGTGGTTGACAATATCATTAAGGTTACCAAATGCAGAGGGCGACAACTGTCAGAAGGTGAATACAGTGCCTTCAGAAAGTATTCATACCCTTTTTCCACATTTTGTTGTGTTACAGCCTTAATTAAACAAATATTAAATTGAGATTTTTGGTCACTGGCCTACACACAATGCCCCATAATGTCAAGTGGAATAGTGTTTTTCTAAACTTTTACAAATTAATACAAAATGAATAGCTGAAAGGTCTTTATTCAATAAGTATTCAACCGCTTTTTTTGCATGGCAAGCCTAAATAAGTTCAGGACAAAAAAATTGCTCAAAACGTCACATAATAACTCACTCTGTGTGCAATAATAGTGTTTAACATGATTTTGAATGACTACCTCATCTCTGTACCGCATACAATTATCTTTAAGGTCCTTCAGTCGAGCAGTGAATTTCAAACACAGATTCAACCACAAAGACCAGGGAGGTTTTCCATTGCCTCGCAAAGAAGGGTACCTATTGGAAGATGGGTAAAAAAAAAGCAGACATTAAATGTCCCTTTGAGCATGGTGAAGTTATTAATTACACTTTGGATGGTGTATCAATACACCCAGTCACTACAACGATACAGGCGTCTTTCCTAACTCAGTTGCCGGAGAGGAATGAAACCGCTCAGGGATTTCACCATGAGGCCAATGGTGATTTTAAAACAGTTTAATGGCTGTGATAGGAGAAAACTGACGATGGATCAACAACATTGTAGTTACTCCACAAAACTAACCTAATTGATAGAGTGAACAGAAGGAAGCCTGTACAGAAAAAAAAATATTACAAAACATGCATCCTGTTTGCAACAAGGCACTAAAGTAATACTGCAAAAGAATTTGCAAAGCAATTCACTTTTGGTCCTGAATACAAAGTGGTATGTTTGGGGAAAATCCAATACAACACATTACTGAGTACCACTGTCCATATTTTCAAGCATAGTGGTGGCTGCATCATGTTATGGGTATGCTTGTAATCGTTAAGGACTGGGGAGTTTTTCAGGATAAAAAAGAAACGGAATGGAGCTAAGCACAGGCAAAATCCTAGAGGAAAACCTGGTTCAGTCTGCTTTCCACCAGACACTGGAAGATTAATTCACCTTTCAGCAGGACATTAACCTAAAACACAAGACCAAATCTACACTTTAGTTGCTTACCAAGAACACAGTGAATGTTCCTGAGTGGCTGAGTTACAGTTTTGACTTAAATCTACTTGGAAATATATGGCAAGACCTAAAAATGGTTGTCTAGCAATGATCAGCAACCAATTTGACAGAACTTGAAGAATTTTGAAAAGAATAATGGAAAAAAGTTGCACAATCCAGGTGTGGAAAGCTCTTAGAGACTTACCCAGAAAGACTCACAGCTGTAATCGCTGCCAAAGGTGCTTCTACAAAGTATTGACTCAGGGGTGTGAATACTTACAGTGCATTCGGAAAGTATTCAGACACCTTGACTTGTTCTACATTTTGTTACGTTACAGCCTTATTCTAAAATTGATTTTTTTTTTAAATTTCCCTCGTCAATCTACACACAATACCCCATAATGACAATGCAAAAACATATTTTTAGTAATGTTTGCAAATCTATTCAAAATAAAAAACAGATTATTTACAAAAGTATTCAGACCCTTTGCTATGAGACTCGAAATTGAGCTCAGGGGCATACTGCTTCCATTGATCATCCTTGAGATGTTTCTACAACTTGATTGGTGCAGTTGAAGTCTGAGGTTTACATACACCTTAGCCAACTACATTTAAACTCAGTTTTTAACAATTCCTGACATTTAATCCTAGTAAAAAGTCCCTGTCTTAGGACAGTTAGGATCACCACTTTATTTTAAGAATGTGAAATGTCAGAATAACAGTAGAGAATGACTTATTTCAGCTTTTATTTCTTTCATCACATTCCCAGTGGGTCAGAAGTTTACATACACTCAATTAGTATTTGGTAACATTGCCTTTAAAAAGTTTATCTTGGTTCAAATGTTTCGTGTAGCCTTCCACAAGCTTCCCACAATAAGTTGGGTGAATTTTGGCCCATTCCTCCTGACAGAGCTGGTGTAACGGAGTCAGGTTTGTAGGCCTCCTTGCTCGCACACGCTTTTTCAGTTCTGCCCACACATTTTCTATAGGATTGAGGTCATGGCTTTGTGATGGTCACTCCAATACCTTGACTTTGTTGTCCTTAAGCCTTTTTGCCACAACTTTGGAAGTATGCTTGGGGTCATTGTCCATTTGGAAGACCCATTTGCGACCAAACATTAACTTCCTGACTGATGTCTTGAGATGTTGCTTCAATATATCCACCACATTTTCCTTCCTCAATGTGCCATCTATTTTGTGAAGTGCACCAGGCCCTACTGCAGCAAAGCACCCCCACAGCATGATAATGCCAACCCCGTTCTTCACGGTTGGGATGGTGTTCTTCAGCTTGCAAGGGACCCCCTTTTTCCTCCAAACATAACGATGGTCATTATGGTCAAACAGTTCTATTTTTGTTTCATCAGATAAGAGGACATTTCTCCAAAAAGTACAATCTTTGTCCCCATGTGCAGTTGCAAACCGTAGTCTGGCTTTCTTATGGTGGTTTTGGAGCAGTGGCTTCTTCCTTGCTGAGCGGCCTTTCAGGTTAGGTCGAAATAGGACTCGTTTTTATGTGGATATAGATACTTTTGTACCTGTTTCCTCCAGCATCTTCACAAGGTCCTTTGCTGTTGTTTTGGGATTGATTTGCACTTTTCGCACCAAAGTACGTTAATATCTAGGAGACAGAACGCGTCTCTTTCCTGAGCGGTATGATGGCTGTGTGGTCCCGTTGTGTTTATACTTGCATACTATTGTTTGTACAGATGAACGTGGTACCTTCAGGCATTTGGAAATTTCTCCCAAGGATTAACCAGACTTGTGGAAGTCTACAATGTTTTTTCTGAGGTCTTGGCTCATTTCTTTTTGATTTTCCCATGATGTGAAGCAAAGAGGCACTGAGATTGAAAGTAGGCTTTGAAATACATCCACAGGTACACCTCCAATTGACTCAAATGATGTCAATTAGCCTATCAGAAGCCATGACATCATTTTCTGGAATTTTCCAAGCTGTTTAAAGGCACAGTCAACTTAGTGTATGTAAACTTCTGACCCACTGGGTCACATGGGTGGAACTATATTAATATGTTTCACTGGAATTGTGATACAGTGAATTATAAGTGAAATAATCAGTCTGTAAGCAATTGTTGGAAAAATTACTTGTGTCATGCGCAAAGTAGATGTCCTAACCGACTTGCCAAAACTATAGTTTGTTAACAAGAAATTTGTGGAGTGTTTGAAAAACGAGTTTTAATGACTCCAACCTAAGTGTATGTAAACTTCCGACTTCAACTGTAAATTCAAATGATTGGACATGATTTGGAAAGGCACACACCTGTATATATAAGGTCCCACAGTTGATAGTGCATGTCAGAGCAAAAACCAAGCCATGAGGTCGAAGGAATTGTCCGTAAAGCTCAGAGACAGGATTGTTTCGAGGCACAGATCTGGGAAAGGGTACCAAAACATTTCTGCAGCATTGAAGGTCCCCAAGAACACAGTGGCCTCCATCTTTCTTAAATGGAAGAAGTTTGGATCCACCAAGACTCTTCCTTGAGCTGGCCGCCCTGAGCATTCGGGGGAGAAGGGCCTTGGTAAGGGAGGTGACCAAGAACCCGATGCTCACTCTGACAGAGCTCCAGAGTTTCTCTGTGGAGATGGGAGAACCTTCCAGAAGGACAACCACCTCTGCAGCACTCCACCAATCAGGCCTTTATGGTAGAGTGGCCAGACGGAAGCCACTCCTAGGTAAAAGGCACATGACAGCCCGCATGGTGTTTGCCAAAAGGCACCTAAAGGACTCTCAGACCATGAAAAACAAGATTCTCTGGTCTGATGAAACCAAGATTGAACTCTTTGGCCTGAATGCCAAGCGTCAGCAGGAAACCTGGCACCATCCCAACGGTGAAGTATGGTGGTGGCAGCATCATGTTCTGGTGATTTTATTCAGCAGCAGGGACTGGGAGATTAGTCAGGATCAAACGAAAGATGAATGGAGCAAAGTACAGAGATCCTTGATGAAAATCTGCTCCAGACCGCTCAGGACCTCAGACTGGGGCGAAGGTTCACCTTCCAACAGGACAACGACCCTAAGCACACAGCCAAGACAATGCAGGAGTGGCTTTGGGACAAGTCTCTGAATGTCCTTGAGTGGCCCAGTCAGTGCCCGGACTTGAACCCGATCGAACATCTCTGGAGAGACCTGAAAATAGCTGTGCAGCGATGCTCCCCATCCAACCTGACAGAGCTTGAGAGGATCTGCAGAGAAGAATGGGAGAAACTCCCGAAATACAGGTGTGCCAAGCTTGTAGCGTCATACCCAAGAAGACTCGAGGCTGTAATCGCTGCCAAAGTTGCTTCAACAAAGTACTGAATAAACGGTCTGAATACTTATGTAAATGTTATTAAATGTGTGTTATTTTTGTCAATTTTAGAATAAGGCTGTAATGTGGACAAAGTGAAGGGGGGCTGAATACTTTCCGAATGCACTGTATTTAAATGAGATAATTCTGTATTTCCTTCTCAATAAATTAGCAAAGATTTCTAAAAACATGTTTTTTCACTTTGTCATTATGGGGTATTGTGTGTAGATGAGTGGGGAAAAAAACGATTTAATCAATTTTGAATTCAGGCTGTAACACAACAAAATGTGGAATAAGTCAAGGGTATGAATCCTTTCTGAATGCACTGTTTATCCGTTCACAATCAGAGTGAAAGAGAGAGAGAGCGAGAGAGAGAGAGAGAGAGAGAGAGAGAGAGAGACAGAGAGAGAGAGAGAGAGAGAGAGACAAATGCGAAAAAATAATGCTTTTCATGCTCGGAGGGACAGGGAGCAAGTCTTGGCCATGCCCATGTTGTTATTTTGTAGCCCTTTCCTGCAGTCAAATGACCAAGTGGCCTCATGGGTGGAACTATATTAATATGTTTCATAATTTTATAATTAATAAACATATATATTTTGTATATATTATGTCAAAAAGACCCATGGGGTGGTGCGCAATTGGCCCAGCGTCGTCCAGGGTAGGGGAGGGAATGGCCGGCAGGGATGTAGCTCAGTTGATAGAGCATGGCGTTTGCAACGCCAGGGTTGTGGGTTCGATTCCCACAGGGGGAAAAATATATAATGTATGCACTAACTGTAAGTCGCTCTGGATAAGAGCGTCTGCTAAAATGACAAAAAAAAGTAAAAATAAAAAATAGGTTTTGTTATATTGCAGTCTGCTGTGATGTTCATAAAGTGTAATATTGGGATGCAAACTCAAAATCGAATAAATTTCAACTCTATATCTGACATGGTTCAGGTGTCTTTTTTATTTTAAGCCCATAACCATGTGTGTGAGGTGTATACTTTTGTTTTGAAGTAGATTTGTTTAAGACTACCAAGAAACACTCTGTGTGACCCTGATTTATCCCACCGCAGTAAAAGGTTAAGGAGCCATGTGTGGTCCTTTCCTTTCTCAAGAACTGGGTAATTTCTCATCATAATGGGTCATTTTGTGACTCATGTTTTCTTTCAACTAGGTTGTTTGTCATTTAAGTGGCTCCAACCAACTTGGTTAGTTGCATTTGTGTCATAAATAGTCATGAGTCACATTTTCACTCCTTATTTCCTTATTGAGTGGAAAAAAGCAACAGAACAGGCTTGCCAAATGCTCCCTCTGCAGACGAGTGCGAGGAACAAGAAACTAGGTAAATCAATCGAATCATCCGCTTTAGTTGAACGCTGTCAAAACTGTCAAAAGGTCACGGACTGCGTTCCCCAGCTGAGTCCGGCAGGTCACCCGGGTGATCTCCTCCCATTCAGTGCCATTGACCCAGTCCCAAGGAAAAGCCAAGCCAACTGGAAGTCATTAATGTCGCTCAGTTACCACTGGGTATCCATTGTCCTCGCAGTGCAGGATGGAAGAAGAGAATCCAGGGATCTAGGTCAGGGCTGGGGCCATCGGCAGCCAGTATTGGGCCATTGCTTTTAATTGCCTTAATCAGTAAAGGTGGGTGGGGGGCGGGGGTGGAATGTGGTTTACAAGGACCGTCCCCATTAATGCAGAACCCCCCCCCCCCCCCCCCGTCTTTTAGATGTAGGAGATGTCAATCATTTTGCTTCCCCCTCACCCAGCCGTCAATGTGTGGTGAAATGGGGGGGCGGGTGTACCTACTACTATGGAGTTGAGTGTCTAATTAGGCTTGGTGGTTTAAGTGTGTGTGTGTGTTTGTGTGTGTATTTGTGTGGCTGTATTTGTGTGTGTGAGTCACTGCACATGGGTGTTGCGGGTTTGTATGATTGAGTGTGTGTCAGAAGCAGCCTCGAATGCAATACTGTTGTACAGGGGAGTGGCTCATCTGTCTGTCTGTGTCTGCCTGCCTGTGTCTGTCTGTCTGTCTGCTGCTGGTCTTGGAAGCTTTTAAAATCTGCAGCCTTTATTGTGGCACTGTCATGGATGTGTGTCTGTGGGGGGCTTAGTTTGTGGTTGAGCCCCTGACACAAAATGAAGGAGATGAGTGGAGTGAAAGCAGGCCGCATCCTCATTTACAGTAAGAGGGAGAAGCAGCTCCCGCTGTGATACTTTGATCTGCCTAAAGAGCCTCTGGCCTTTAGCATTAGACCGTAAACAAGTCTTAAAGAGCAGAAATCAGCTTTTAGTCAGACGACTGTTTGGGAATGGAGCACGCTTCATTATATAGCAGAAGTGGAGAGGGTGACAATAATATAGTGGTTATATGGGTGTTTGTGCCTTTGTGGGTGAGTGTGTAACTGAGTGAAAGTGTGTGTGTGTGGGTGGGTTAGGACGAACTCAATATACTATACTTTAAAATGACTAAAACCAAATTGAAACTGTGTAGAAATGATAATGGATCTACATTCATAACGTTTCTTGACTGTCCAGCTCGCTAATATGCCGCTTTCACGTGCTAGTCGGAACTAGGAAACTTGAAAATGTTGCTTTTACCACATGTAATGATTTGCATGATATTAATAAATATGAAGCTTAGTTTGTTGTAATGTGGTAAGGTAGGCCTACTGTAATTTTACATTCTTATGAGAGGGTTAATCATTCATTTTTGATAGGCTAACGTTACTTGATGAAGAAATGCTGTTAGCAACTGTGCTTTTGTCTTGAAGCTAAAATGTAATGATGAATTCTGATAAATTATATTTCATTACCTCTGAAATTCCATGAAAATTATAGAATGACAAAGTAAATAAATATGTTTGCTATAGCAGCCTATAGGTAGGTAAATTGTGGTGTCTTCCCTGTCTTCTCTCTCTCTGTCAGTGGCGCGAATGATAAATAACTGTAGGTGTGCAGAGGCCCGTCGATCGGAGGCTTGACCACTTGAGTGGGCCAAATCCAACGTAACAAGAACAGACACAGACAGAAAACTCTACCAGGGGTTGCTAAAACGTCTGTCCTCAAAACAGTTTGTTATGGACTTGGGGCTAATGTACGACGCACTTGAACTGTCCGAGTGCTTAGCTTACAGAAATGTACCACCTCTATTACGTATGCAGACAAACTGATCCACTGCATGAACCTTATCATCACACCAACGAGATAGAGGATCCAAATTTACCGTGTCTGCCTTAATGTTAATAAAACTCCATGGACCTTGTGCAGTGGAACCCAGAACGATGTGTGGCCACTTGGTTCCGGTGCTGTCGTTTCAGCACCACAATTCAAAGAACGCTCAAATCGCTTAAAATAACCCTCATCAATATCTGTTGCCTATGCCTAATAGTCCTACCCATCACATTATTATTATTAAAAATAGATTATCACTTCTCACAATGGTGCTCGTTTAGTAAAGTTAGATCAAAGTTGAATCGATATCTCGCAAGATCACATAATGATTAATTAGTATTTTAGCATAGTAGGCCCATGTTACACCAAAAACACCTCCTCAATCATTTCTTATCTGAAGCTTTGATTGAAACAGGCCTAATAGTTTATTGACACCATCTGCTTTAATTCGCTCACGAAACAGTAATTCAAGAAGATCTAAATGCAATGATTGGCATGCAGTTTGGACATCTTACCGGTAAAACGTGAAGAATTATCTTTCACGAATAACAGTGATGATGGACTAACTGAAATGAGGTATGCCTAATAACCCTACATTGCAAACACCAACCCCAAGCTGGAAATGTGCATGTATCGGCAGCCACAGCATTCAGTGGTGGATCCTGTCAAAATCATTAAAGGTACATCTTTACATTTACAATTTAGTAATTTAGCAGACGCTCTTATCCAGAGCGACTTACAGTTAGTGAGTGCATACATTTTCATACTTTACTCACTTGCCAATATTCAACTTGGTGTTTATGCAATCTACATTTCATTGGTTTCTGATGTTCCTCTCAGTGCTGCAGGTGAAGACTATCTGCGCATCAACAGACTACGACCATCTCAACAAACTGCTAAATCCCACCATCTATTGGCAGGGGAAGACTGACCAGAGGGCCCTCATTTAGCTGGCTTCAGAGCAAGCTTCTGTGACACTTGGTGGGGCCATGAGAGCTGACACACCAGGTAGGCACCACAGGTACCACACTACTATATATCACAAGGTCTTCATGATTTGCCCTTGTAGAGCAAACTTAGTGTACTGTCTCACCCCTACTAAGTCTCTCATAAGAAAGAGGCCCCCAGTTATTTGAAAAGGAAATCATCTCCCAAATATCACAATTTCTAAAACAAGCCATAGAAAGTTGGTTGCAATTTCAATTTAATCCTCCAGAAACGACAAAACAAATAATGCAACAAATATTGTGGTTAAACTCAAATATACTAATTGACAAAAAACCTTCTTTTTTTGGACACATTTAAAAAAAAGGTATAATCTTCGTAAATTATATCATCGGTAGGACTGGTGGAGTTATGTCGCACATGCAGCTAACAAAAACATATGGAAATGTCTGCTCTACCCAAAATTACAACCAAATAATTGCAGCCTTACCGCAAAAATGGAAGAGGAAAGTGGAAGGGGGAGAAAGTAAGGAACTTGTCTGTCGGCCTTGCATTAAAGAACATAATTGGTTAAGGAAAACTGTCATAAATAAAAAAGTATACCAGTTTCATTTCAGGACCAAAGGATTGACAGCCGTCCCATATAGATTGCAAAATAGTTGGGAAGAGATTTTTGACGTACCGATCCCATGGCATATTGTTTATGAATTGATACGCAAAACGACACTGGATTCAAAACTTAGAATCTTTCAATTTAAATTAGAATATAAAATTCTTGCTACCAATAGAATGTTATTTATATGGGGGATACAATCTTCCCAGCTCTGCAGATTTTGCTGCGAAGAGACAGAATCATTAGATCATTTGTTTTGGTACTGTCCATCTTTAGCTTGTTTTTGGACACAGGTCCAGGAATGGCTAAAGGATTGTAATATTGACCTGGAGCTAACCTTGCAGATAGCATTACTGGGTGATCTGAAAAGTCATAGTCAATTGAACAATAATATTATAATACTTTTAGCAAAAAAAAATATTTTCAATTCACAATCTGTAGAAACAATAAGAATAGAAAGGTTCAGAACTTTTGTAAAACATCACAGTACAGTTGAAAAATAAATGGCAAATAGAAATCCTATATGGATGGTGTTAAGAGATAGATGGGTGGTGTTGAATGGAGTTGAAGGATGGGACTAATAACAACTAACAACAAATAATAACAAGATAACTAATAATGTAAGCATACTGTGTCCATAATAAGTATATAGGTTGTAGGTTGGGAGCTTTTGTGACAGAGCACAGTTAGAAAGATATGGCATATAGAAGCAAGCCGGATGGACATCATGAAAATGATTGGAGAGGTTGAGAGTAGAAGAAGTTCAGGAGAAAAAACAAACAAAATATAATTAGTGTCCATAAAATGTATATAGTAAGTATAAGCTGGAAGTAGAGGCCTAAGCATTGTTGTTCACTAGTTTACTCAAAGTAGGGAAAGGGTGGTGGGGTTGGAAGGTAATAAAGGGGATTTTTTAAAGGATGTATATGTGTATATGAGTATATATATATATATATATATATATATATATATATATATATATATATATATATATATATATATAAAACATGGGGGATTGGAAGTGATGCAGACAATTACATTGATGGAAGTTACAATCTATCTGCAATATTAAGCTGCTCTACCCCCTTAGATTAAAAAAAATATATAAAATATAAAAATAATAATCAACCAATAAAAATAAATAAATACAAAAAGAAAGTGGCCCCCATTTTTGGTAAATTGTACTTAATTCTGCCACAAATATGCCCCCCCAAAATAATGTAAAAAAAAATAGATAGTACTTGTTTGAAACATTACATGTTTAAATTACACAATATTTAAAATCTTTACAAAATTTGTGCAACAATCACATGTAACCTTTCTTTCAAAAGGCTACATTGACACACTGCAGAGACTCCTGTTTGAGGAGGTGGTCCAAAGACCCAGGCACTGCCAGGCTCTGCTGGCACAGGTGGAGGTGCTGGACAGTCTCTGCTCCAGCTACGCCAGGCCAGAGAAAATGGGCAATCAAGCCAGTGTAGTTTCCTGTCACATCAGGGAACTCTGCACAGGACGACACGAATCCGCCTTCACAAATACTGCCAACACCAGCCAACAAAACTGCGATATGCATTATGTTTGTAACGTCTGTAAATAGAGAACATGAAGCAATTACTTTTTCGTATTGTTGTGCTTGCTCCTGTGATGTGGCATTACATTTTCTGAAACATGGTGCCTGACTCTGCTACTCCTCTTCCCCATTCCTCTGTCTGTCCATGTATTTGGGATGCTGCAGCGCCCACCGAGCCAAACAGACTTCAGCAAATCCAGGGTGCAGGGTCATGCATCTGACACTGTCTTGTAACTCGGGGTCCTCTCATTTCTCCATGACCTGTAAAACAATACATTTTTGCGTTAGAGTATTAGACCTAAATAAGGATGACTATGGGACATGTATAGCTTGGTAACCCATAGGCAACAAACAACACATGGTCACCGGAACTAATCAGTTCTAGTCAAGCTACTGAAACTTACCCGAGTCACATTTCGACAGCAGATGTTTTCCTCAGCTGTTGGCATGTTTTCGCAGTGGCCACCACAAGAACACCTATGGGTAAAAAAAATGTTATTATTAAGTAGCAGATCACTGCAGCTAATTAAGTAATCTCCATTCATTCTAAACAGTGGCATGGAAATACACTGGCATGGATAAAGTAAGCAAATAGCTAGCTAGCTAAGAAGCTAATAACAAACCACTGTCATAATCGCCAGTTTTACATTTAGGCTGATGGCTATGTTGCCATTACCTAGCAACTATCACCATAAGCACCATAAACTAAACCAGTGAATAAACAAATCGGTAAGGCTCTGGTTTATAATGTTTACAGATAACATTTATATAGAGGCTTTGTCATAACTTTCAGTGTTGTGCCAGCTAGAGATACATTTAGCAAGCTAACATTAGCTATCTATAACGACGTACTACATAACGTTACATACCATTCAGACACGTCGCTGGGCAGGGATGGCTGAACTCCGTTTTCCAAACTCACATCTTCTTCGTCGCTAGAAGCCAACGGCTCGAACATATATGGTTGGATCTGTTGGAATTCTCTGTAGATCTTCCAAGGGAAGAGAATCTCCCTCTGGGATGTAGTCAGACACAAAGCTGCTCTCGCTGTCAGAGACATCTGTGTTGCCCATTTTTACACCGTGTTGTGTGTGTGTGTTGCCGGAACTATAAGCCAGCACAGGTAAACACCCACTTTTGCAAGGTAACACCTGCCCTTCGACCTTACGCCTGCCCACATGTGAAAGTTCATGTAAATCATGTGATTAATGACGTGTGTTTTGGAGGTGTGTTTTGGGTCATTGTCCTGTTGAAAAACAAATGATAGTCCAACTAATCGCAAAGCAGATGGTAGCCATGCTGGTTAAGTGTGCCTTGAATTCTAAATAAATCACCAACAGTGTCACCAGCAAAGCACCCCCACACCATCACACCTCCTCCTCCATGCTTCACGGTGGGAACCACACATGCGGAGATCATCCGTTCACCTACTCTGCGTCTCACAAAGACATGGCGGTTGGAACCAAAAATCTCACATTTGGACTCATCAGACCAAAGGACAGATTTCCACTGGTCTAATGTCCATTGCTCGTGTTTCTTGGCCCAAGAAAATCTCTTCTTATTATTGGTGTCCTTTAGTAGTGGTTTCTTTGCAGAAATGTACCATGAAGGCCTGATTCACGCAGTCTCCTCTGAACAGTTGATGTTGAGATGTGTCTGTTACTTGAACTCATTTATTTGGGCTGCAATCTGAGGTGCAGTTAACTCTAATTAACTTATCCTCTGCAGCAGAGGCAACTCTGGGTCTTCCTTTCCTGTGGCAGTCCTCATGAGAGCCAGTTCCATCATAGTGCTTGATGGTTTTTGCGACTGCACTTGAAGAAACTTTCAACGTTCTTGAAATGTTCCGGATTGACTGACCTTCATGTGTTAAAGTAATGACGGACTGTCGTTTCTCTTTGCTTATTTGAGCTGTTCTTGCCATAATATGGACATGGTCTTTTACCAAATAGGGCTATCTTCTGTATACCCCCCTACCTTGTCACAACACAACTGATTGGCTCAAACGCATTAAGAAGGAAAGAAATTCTACAAATTAACTTTTAACAACGCACACCTGTTAATTTAAATGCATTCCAGGTGACTACCTCATGAAGCTGGTTGAGAGAATGGGAAGAGTGTGCAAAGCTGTCATCAATGCAAAGGGTGGCTAGTTTGAAGAATCTCAAATATAAAATATATTTTGATTTGTTTAACACTTTTTTGGTTACTACATGACTATTTCATAGTTTTGATGTTTTGACTATTTTTCTACAATGTAGAAAATAGTAAAAAATAAAGAAAAACCCTGGAATGAGTAGGTGTGTCTAAAATGTTGCCTGGTACTGTACCTACTACAGTACATACCATTTTATTTTCCAATGCTATACACTCTTAGAAAAAAAAGGTGTTATCTAGAACCTAAAAGGATTCTTCGGCTGTCCCCATAGGAGAACCCTTTGAATAACTATTTTTGGTTCTAGGTAGAACCCTTTTGGGGTCCATGTAGAAACCTTTCCACAGAGGGTTCTGCATGGAACTCAAAATGCCTCTACCTGGAACCAAAAATAGTTATACCTGGAACCAAAAAGGGTTTTCCTATGGGGACAGCTGGAGAACCGTTTTGGAACCCTTTTTATAAGAGTGTACACCACATATTTATATTCTGGATTCTGACATTTCTTGATTTCTTTTTTAGAATTGTTGATCATTTATGTATTTGTATTATATTTGCTAGAAATTCTACTGCACTGTTGGAGCTAGTAACATAAGCATTTCGCTGCGCCTGCTATAACACCTGCAAATATGTTGACACGACCAATAAACGTTGATTTGATTTATTGAGTCTCGCTAGAAAACTGGGTGTAGTAATGGCAAAATATGGAACTACAATGTACAGAAGGCTTGTGTAAACTGATGTTCATTGGAAATCATTAGTTCCTGGTATTGATTAAGAAAATCTGACATGGTCAGGAACATTTGGATGGCTCGGTACATACTGTGTGAACGACTGATGCTGTGTGTGAGAACGAATGACAAACTGAACAAACAGATTTGATCAGAACTTTCTCGTTTTTTTACATTTAAATTTTTTACATTTTAGTCATTTAGCAGACGCTCTTATCCAGAGCGACTTAGAGTTAGTGAGTGCATACATTTTTTCATACTGGCACCCCGTGGGAATCGAACCCACAACCCTGGCATTGCAAGCGCCATGCTCTACCAACTGAGCTACACGAGACCCGTCAATACTTTAGCCAGTGTCAATGCTTTGGTAACACTTAATTTGAAGGGGTCCTTATTATAGTGTAATTATATATGTCATTACACTGTAACAACTATTGTAGTTAATCACAATAACTCATAGTTACACTGTAATAACAACATGTAACTGGTGGTAATTGCAGTCTGTAATTACAGAGGTGTAACAACAAATGCTTCTTTCCATGCTTGTTACAACTGGGCAAGTTTCCACTAAATTCACCAATTTAGCGTTAAGTTTCTTCTTAGCTGCATCCGATTCAGTAATAACTGTCACAAGGTTGTAATCTCGTGGCCAGATATGATGGGTGTCCGAGATTACAAAGATTGGAGGCTCAATAGGCTCTAATTACCTACCCGTGAATGCACACTTTTCAAACTTTCCGCTCAATGTTGTTGCTTGCACTTGCCCCCAAAAAGTGTACTATCTGGGTTAACTTGGTTGAGTTTACAAAAACAGATCAGATATAGGTCAACCTCACTGACAGGATTTAAATAATTAAAATGAAGTGTATCTTGAGGTGTACTTACTTGTAATTATTGTGTACCTAAGAAGTATGTCACTCATTCTGACATCTAATCGTCAGCTTCTGAAAGCGCCATCCAAGTGAGAAAATAAACACACTAATACATCACAGAGTACATATCTGTAATATCTGCATAAGTACAAGGTCGTCGCTACTTGTTATACAGGATTTAGCTATTTAAAGTTAAGTGTAACTTTATAGTTACCTATGAGCAATTTCTATCTAATACGTATTACTCATTGCCAAGTGAAAATACCTACAAACAAAAGATGAGCTTCTACTTTAGTCAACTTTATTGCAACGTAAAAAATTCCTTACATTTCTTTAAAAAATAATAAGGAGTTTTATTTTTAGACTAATCATTTTATTAAACAAAGATATAGGCCTATTCAATAACATAAAAATAACTATTCTAGTGGTGACTCAATTCTGTAGCCTACAGTATGATGAGTAGCCTAGATAGCTAATTTAGAAAAATGGGATTGTCTTTTTCTTCCCTTTTTAACATTACAAGTAAATATGGAAATCGCCAACTCTGTCTCTGAGTCTGACTTCATCGGTTTCTTTCTTGTAAGCATTTTCCCATCCTGGATTCTGAGACCTTGTGAGAATCTGCGGTAGAGAAAAATAATGTATGACAATTTAGCATAGACACTACATTACCCCTAGTTATCATCATCATGATTTATATAGTTTTGGCTATAGCTAGCTAGGCCTAGCTAGCTACCTAGGTAGTTGTTGTGTTATCCAGCTAGCAATAATAGTGCTTGCTAAAACTAAGTTAGCTGGTTTAGCTACATTGAAAAGGAACTAATGTTACTCATAATGTGTTGACACAAGTAGCTAACTAACTAGCAAGCTAACGTTAACATTCTGGGTGTGTCACACGTAATACCCTTGGGTAACAGATACCCTAAGAACAAGGTTTGGGGAAGATAAGACCATCGAGCCCAGTTAATGTTAGCTAGCTAGCTAGTTAGCTAGATAGTAGCGACCATAGCCAGTCAAAGTTAGAAAAGTAGCTAGCTAGCGTGCTAGCAAATAAAAACCAACTAGTTGGTAGGCCCAACAAAAATGCCAGCTAACATTTGCTATCTAACTAGCTACAGTTAGCTATTCAGCCAACACTAGGCTAGCTAGCTAGCAAATGCTAGCTAACCACCTATGCTAAGTCGTCCGGCAGAATTAATGTATACAAACAATTTTAAAAAAGCATGCAAAACGTACTTTCTATCTCCTGTGTTGATGTTTTTGAGCTACAGCACTTTGTTATTGCGCGGAAATCTTTCATGTCTGGATTTTGTACACTGACCTTCTTCTGGACCCTGTTCTTTGCGCACTGTTACATGACATAAGAGTAAACACATGTGGGCACGTTCGAGGTCGTCATTATTTTGAGCGTGTTGCACAGATCTTGACATGTTGCCTTAATTCCTTGGATGAATAAATTATTGCACCAATGCATCCCATCCAAATGTGAGAATGTTCTTCAACAGTGAAACCCTTGCAAGGTTGCATGATGGAATAAGAGTTTGTCTTATGACCATTTTAAGTGCATTTATAAACCATTATTCAACCAAGCATAATAGCAAAGATTTGTATAACTAACCCAAGACAGACCACAGCCTGTCACTTCCAATGGGAGCAAATTAATCATAGTGGGCAGAACAATCAAGGAGGTGGGCAGTGCCAAGCATGAGCTAGCGAGATCCTATTGGCGCGTTCTAGCATGTATTTGAAAATTAGCAGAATGTCGGCCAAAATCCATATTGCTCCATCTTCTCCCACTGGGCTTCCTCTCATCACAGTACTTCATAGTGAGTGGAAACGCAAACCGGATGCTCACAGTTATACATCCGGTGAGAAAATGTATCTGGCTCATTGTTCTATCTGTGATAATAGGTTTTCAATTTGACAAGCACAAATGACAATTTTAACTTTAACTTTTTATTAAAGGGAAATTTCACCATGGCTCTGCCACGGCATATAGTCATTACTATTTTAACAACATTAAGTTTTTGTCATAAACATCAAAATGATCCAAATCACAAGCTAGAACGAGTTTTCATTTCACTGGTAGAATCAGGAAGTTTCGACTTCCTGTGTATTCGTCTGCTCATAGTGAACCACAAAGGCTAGCATTCATAGCGAATGCAGATACCGTCTGGCTAGGTAGATGGGGCGTACTCACAAACTTGAAGTTCTCTATGAAAATGGCTGTGATAGGAGAAAACTGAGGATGGATCAACAACATTGTAGTTACTCCACAATACTAACCTAATTGACAGAGTAAAAAGAAGGAAGCCTGTACAGAACAAAATATTGAGGCAAAGCAATTAACTTCTTGTCCTGAATACAAAGCGTTATGTTTGGGGCAAATCCAATACAACACATTACAGAGTACTAACCTCAATATTTTCAAGCATAGTGGTGGCTGCATCATCTTATGGGTATGCTTGTAATTGTTAAGGACTGGGGAGTTTTTCAGGATAAAAATAAATAAATGGAATGGAGCTAAGCACAGGTAAAATCCTAGAGGAAAACCTGGTTCAGTCTGCTTTCCACCAGACACTGGGAGATTAATTCACCTTTCAGCAGGACAATAGCCTAAAACACAAGGCCAAATCTACACTGTAGTTGCTTACCAAGAAGACAGTGAATGATCCTCAGTGGCCGAGTTACAGTTTTGACTTAAATCTACTTGAAAATCTATGGCAAGATCTGAAAATGGTTGTCTAGCAATGATCAACAACCAATTTGACAAAGCTTGAAGAATTTTGAAAATAATAATGGACAAATGTTGCACAATCCAGGTGTGGAAAGCTCTTAGAGACTTACCCAGAAAGACTCACAGCTGTAATTGCTGCCAAAGGTGCTACTACAAGGTATTGACTGAGGGGTGCGAACACTTTGTCATTACATTTACATTTACATTTACATCATTTAGCAGACGCTCTTATCCAGAGCGACTTACAAATTGGTGCGTTCAACTTATGATAGCTAGTGGGACAACTACTTTTTTATGGGGGGGTGGGGGAGGGGGGTGGGGGTTGAAGGATTACTTTATACTATTCCAGGTATTCCTTAAAGAGGTAGGGTTTCAAGTGTCTCCGGAAGGTGGTCAGTGACTCTGCTGTCACCATTGCAAATAGCTTTGACTGGGCTGAGCGGGAACTGTGCTTCCGTAGAGGTAGGGGAGCTAGCAGGCCAGAGGTGGATGAACATAGTGCCCTCGTTTGGGTGTAGGGTCTGATCAGAGCCTGAATGTAAGGAGGTGCCGTTCCCCTCACAGCTCCGTAGGCAAGCACCATGGTCTTGTAGTAGATGCGAGTCTCAACTGGAAGCCAGTAGAGTGTGCGGAGGAGCGGGGTGACATGAGAGAACTTGGGAAGGTTGAACACCAGACGGGCTGCGGCGTTCTGGATAAGTTGTAGGGGTTTAATGGCACAGGCAGGGAGCCCAGCCAACAGCGAGTTGCAGTAATCCAGACGGGAGATGACAAGTGCCTGGATTAGGACCTCTGCCACTTTCTGTGTAAGGTAGAGTCGTACTCTGCGAATGTTGTAGAGCATGAACCTGCAGGATCAGGTCACCGCTTTGATGTTAGCGGAGAACGACAGGGTGTTGTCCAGGGTCACGCCAAGGTTCTTTGCACTCTGGGAGGAGGACACAATGGAGTTGTCAACCGTGATGGCGAGATCATGGAGCGGGAAGTCATCATAGGTACACGTCAACTATGACAGATAAATTGAGGAAAAAAAATCCAGAAAATCACATTGTAGGATTTTTAATGAATTTATTTGCAAATTATGGTGGAAAATATGTATTCGGTCACCTACAAACAAGCAAGATTTCTGGCTCTCACAGACCTGTAACTTCTTCTTTAACAGGCTCCTCTGTCCTCCACTCGTTACCTGTATTAAATGCACCCGTTTGAACTTGTTATCAGTATAAAAGACACCTGTCCACAACCTCAAACAGTCACACTCCAAACTCCACTATGGCCAAGACCAAAGAGCTGTCAAAGCACACCAGAAACAAAATTGTACACCTGCACCAGGCTGGGAAGACTGAATCTGCAATAGGTAAGCAGCTTGGTTTGAAGAAATCAACTGTGGGAGCAATTATTAGGAAATGGAAGACATACAAGACCACTGATAATCTCCCTCGATCTGGGGCTCCACGCAAGATCTCACCCCGTGGGGTCAAAATTATCACAAGAACGGTGAGCAAAAATCCCAGAACCACACGGGGGGACCTAGTGAATGACCTGTAGAGAGCTGGGACCAAAGTAACAAAGCCTACCATCAGTAACACACTACGCCGCCAGGGACTCAAATCCTGCAGTGCCAGACGTGTCCCCCTGCTTAAGCCAGTACATGTCCAGGCCCGTCTGAAGTTTGTTAGAGTGCATTTGGATGATCCAGAAGAGGATTGGGAGAATGTCATATGGTCAGATGAAACCAAAATATAAATTATTGGTAAAAACTCAACTCGTTGTGTTTGGAGGACAAAGAATGCTGAGTTGCATCCAAAGAACACAATACCTACTGTGAAGCATGGGGGTGGAAACATCATGTTTTGGGGCTGTTTTTCTGCAAAGGGACCAGGACAACTGATCCGTGTAAAGGAAAGAATGAATGGGGCCATGTATCGTGAGATTTTGAGTGAAAACCTCCTTCCATCAGCAAGGGCATTGAAGATGAAACGTGGCTGGGTCTTTCAGCATGACAATGATCCCAAACACACCACCCGGGCAACGAAGGAGTGGCTTCGTAAGAAGCATTTCAAGGTCCTGGAGTGGCCTAGCCAGTCTCCAGATCTCAACCCCATAGAAAATCTTTGGAGGGAGTTGAAAGTCCGTGTTGCCCAGCGACAGCCCCAAAACATCACTGCTCTAGAGGAGATCTGCATGGAGGAATGGGCCAAAATACCAGTAACAGTGTGTGAAAACCTTACAGAAAACGTTTGACCTGTGTCATTGCCAACAAAGGGTATATAACAAAGTATTGAGAAACTTTTGTTATTGACCAAATACTTATTTTCCACCATAATTTGCTAATAAATTCATTAAAAATCCTACAATGTGATTTTCTGGATTTTCTTTTCTCATTTTGTCTGTCATCGTTGACGTGTACCTATGATGAAAATAACAGGCCTCTCTGATCTTTTTAAGTGGGAGAACTTGCATAATTGGTGGCTGACTAAATACTTTTTTTCCCCCACTGTATGTCTGCCAGACATGCAGAGAATCGATTCGCCACCTGGTTATCAGAAGGGGGAAAGGAGAAAATTAATTGTGTGTCGTCTGCGTAGCAATGATAGGAGAGACAATGTGAGGATATGACAGAGCCAAGTGACTTGGCGTATAGAGAGAATAGGAGAGGGCCTCGAACTGAGCCCTGGGGGACACCAGTGGTGAGAGCACGTGGTGCGGAGACAGATTCTCGCCACACCACTTGGTAGGAGCGACCTGTCAGGTAGGACGCAATCCAAGAGTGAGCAGCGCTGGAGCTGCCCAACTCGGAGAGGGTGGAGAGGAGGATCTGATGGTTCACAGTATCAAAGGCAGTGGATAGGTCTAGAAGGATAAGTGCAGAGGAGAGAGAGTTAGCTTTAGCAGTGCGGAGAGCCTCCGTGACACAGAGAAGAGCAGTCTCAGTTGAATGACCAGTCTTGAAACCTGATTGGTTTGGATCAAGAAGGTCATTCTGAGAGAGATAGCAGGGGAGTTGGCTAGAGACGGCACGCTCAAGAGTTTTGGAGAGAAAAGAAAGAAGAGATACTGGTCTGTAGTTGTTGACATCGGCGGGATCAAGTGTAGGTTTGAGGAGGGGTGCAACTCTCGCTCTCTTGAAGATGGAAGGGACATGGCCAGCGGTCAAGGATGAGTTGATGAGCGAGGTGAGGTAAGGGAGAAGGTCTCCGGAAATGGTCTGGAGAAGAGAGGAGGGGATAGGGTCAAGCGGACAGGTTGTTGGGCTGCCAGTCGTCACAAGTCGCAAGATTTCATCTGGAGAGAGAGGGGAGAAAGAAGTCAAAGCATAGGGTAGGGCAGTGTGAGCAGGACCAGCGGTGTCATTTGACTTAATATATGAGGATCGGATGTCGTCAACCTTCTTTTCAAAATGGTTGACGAAGTCATCCACAGAGAGGGAGGAGGGAGGGGGAGGAGGAGGAGGATTCAGCAGGGAGGAGAAGGTGACAAAGAGCTTCCTAGGGTTAGAGGCTTGAATTTTAGAGTGGTAGAAAGTAGCTTTAGCAGTGGGTATTGTGTGTAGATGGGTGAGATGTTTTTTTTTAATATGTACATTTTGAATTTAGGTTAACACAACAAAATGTGGAATAAGTCAAGGGGTATGAATAATTTCTGTAGTCACTGTAGGTCTTTGAGATGAGGAAGGGGGTTTTGGTTGTGCTTAGAGACAGTAAATGTAATGCTGTGTATGAGAATGATTGAAAGGTGCCATTTCTCCTCAATCTACCATACACAACAATACATACTGTGTCAGAACTGCCCTCCTAAGACTTTTCACACCTTCTGCAGCCCCCCAGTCCATTCACTTTGTTGACTGATCGTTCCTCTCAAAAGCAGCTCATAATGTCCCTCATTGTCCCTAAACAATACACTAGTCTGTTTCTAAACACTTAGGTCCCAATCGGTGGACACCTTTACCAACAAAGGCGTGCTGCCCTACGTCCCTTCCACAAAAAGTGTAAAATGGTAACACCACAACCATGTCTTGACGTGCAGTACCAGCAAATCTTCTGCAAGAGGTCCAAACAGTTGGTGGTTAAGGTCTACGAGCCCTACACCCCTTCCGGCAGAGTCTTATCCAGCTGGTCGTACACCGCAGACAGGACAAGACCATTCGCCACAAGCACAAAGAGTCTCAACTTCCACAGCCCACCATGCCAAACACCTTTGCCAGTGTACCAAAGCCGGATAAAGGACAGTGCGTCTCAGCATAAGATCATGTAGAACCATCATAAAATTAATATGGATATTTTCTATCAATCCTCAAAATCTGTCTGCCTATATGATTTCTCAGAAGAAATGTATATGCTATACTGGGCTCTGTAGCATGAAACAGATGTTAGACATTCAGATATATCCCCCCAAAAATGTATTTGTCAAAATCTAAAATACAGGGGAGTGTACAATATTTAATGTTAACTCAAAAAGAGAACTGGGTATTGAACAAGAATGTTATATAGTAAAAGTATGAACAGCGTAGTACAGTTCAGTGTGTCTCAGGTGTAGTAAAGTGCAGAGAACTGTAGCTACAGATTGTTACACCAGATAATTTGATTTATCCATTACTGAGAGTTACAGTATAGGTACTGTTTGGTGTAGCACAGAGAATATTCGACCAACCTTAGCATGGCAATACTGTCTTCGTCCTCGAAACAGGAGTCTCATAAAATGTCTGTGTGCAGTTGCAGGGGGTCCATTTGAATTTAGGAAACTTAAAAATTTGTAACAAGCATTCGTTGTTACACCCCTGTAATTACAGACTGCAATTACCACCAGTTACATGTTGTTATTACAGTGTAACTATGAATTATTACAATTCATTACAAAACTTGTTACAGTGTAATAAGGACCCCTTAAAATGAAGCGTTACCAAAGCTTTGATACGAGCGTGATTCACACAAAGGTTAGCATCAACCTTTTACGGACTGGCTGAGAATTGCAAGCCCTTAGCTGTTAATAGTCACATAGTCACATAGTCACAGAGCTGACAGAAAGTTTGCTACAGTGCTACTCTTTTAGATTTGTCAGACTCAGATTTTTGTTACTGTTGTAAGGACAACATAGACGTGACAGATATGCCAGTGCCGACAGTATGCCGGTGCATGCATGTCCAACCTTTGAGAAAACTGTAGCCATTGTTTACATTATTAAATCACCTGAGTGATATTAGGGCACATTCATTAGAATCCTTGACAACTGTCACTAAAACATATAGAGGAATTGGTCCCACTTTAAACAAATACAACTTATAAAGCCTCTATACACTGAGTATAAAAAAAACATTAAGAACACGTGCTCTTTCCATGACATAGACCAACCAGGTGAATCCAGATGAAAGCTATGATCCCTTATTGACATCATTTGTTAAATCCACTTCAATCAGTGTAGATGAAGGGGAGGAGACAGGTTAAAGATGGATTTTTAAGCCTTGAGACGATTGAGACATGGTTTGTGTAAGTGTGCCATTCAGAGGATGAATGGGCAAGACTAAAGATTGAAGTGCCTTTGAACGGGGTATGGTAGTGGGTGCCAGGCGCACCGGTTTGTGTCAAGAACTGCAACGCTGCTGTGTTTTTCACGCTCAACCGTTTCCCATGTGTATTAAGAATGGTCCACCACCCAAAGGACATCCAGCCAACTTGACACAACTGTGGCAAGCATTGGAGTCAACATATGCCAGCATCCCAGTGGAACGCTTGAGGCTGTTCTGAGGGCAAAAAGGGGGTATACTCAGTGTAAATGCTTCACAAACCACTTATAAGCGTTTGTCATACACTATGACCAACATGGGCACATGAACCTCCTCTCTCAACAGGGTACTATCTCTCCCTAACTAAAATTAGCCATTCTTCCCCACACAGAGAAACATGCAGAGCTACCAGTTCTGCTGCACGCTGGCCAACTTTCGCATCGAGAAGATTGGCGGGGCCAGTTCAGCAAGGTGTACAAAGCCACCTACCTTCCAGGTGGCTCTGAAGAAAGTCCAGGTACTGTAATTAGTCCTTCTTTTTTGGGTGAATCTCAATAGTCTAAAGTGGCTTCTTTTCCTTGTATTCTCTCCTTCATTTGCACTGATCTGTAAAACGATATGGTGAATACCTGGTTATACCAGACAAGCTATTTGTTTTACCGACATAGTCCTTTCACATCAGCGCTGATTAAGGACTATTGAGATACATCCAATGGTTGGCAAAGGCAGTGTTCTTCACTTCTGGTCCTGGAAGGCCACAGCTATTGCAGGTTTTTGTTCCCACCTATTGCAAGAAATCACTGAACCAAGTTGGTAAGTGCTTGGAACAGAGGCCTGCACACAGAGGCCTGTTATGTGTTAAAGATAGCTGAAGATTCTGTGGGCTACCTCTGACAATACAGTCAGATAACGGTAATAACTTCTCTGTTCTCCTCTTTAGATATTTGAAATGATGGACGCCAAGGCTCGCCAGGACTGCATCATGGAGATTGACTTGCTGAAGGTAAAGTTGATGGAATGCTTTTTAACTGCCTAAGTCTCTTCATGGTTTTCTTATAATCTGGTTTAACATTGGGACACACTTGAAATCAGTAGGTATAGGTAAGGAAACATTTTAGAGATGGGGGTGAGTAGGGCTGTGGCGGTCATTACATTTTGTCAGCCGGTGATTGGTCAAGCAAATAACTGCAGGTCTCACGGTAATTGACTGTTAATTAACATAAACACATTTAGCATCTCCTGGCTTCCACACATAGCCTACACGCCACTGTTGCAGACCTTTGGACCATCTACATTTTAAACAGTCTAATAAATCCATGTAATATAACCTTCACCATCACAATAAATCCATTATTTATTTTAGGCAGGTCTAAAGAAACATGATATGAAGAAAATGTAGTCTATTTCAGAAGAACAGAATAGCATACTCTGCATTGTCCTTATGTTAGACCCTGATCTGGCTATGCCATATGGCTGTGGGCTACACTAGTTCATTTAGCAGACAATATTTGATTAGAATTACGTGGCATTCTTTTATAGTATGAAGAATACAATTGAACATAGCTGACTAAAATAGAAAGGATATTTTCTCCAAACGATTTGAGGGAGTGTGCATGCATTGAGCGGTTAACAAATAAACAGGTACTCCTATATGCTTAATTTAGAGTTATTTATGTAACTTTAGTTGTGATACAAATGTTGGGCTATATGTTCTGATTTTATATACATTCTAAGGCTGCATGAGCAAATCCAATGATGATTTGAAAAAAGTTGCATGAAAGGCATAAGCTCTGCTTTGTTTTTTTGCGCATTACACACTTCATCAGTCTCGCATTCACAATTTGACAAGCACTTGATAATGCCTCTAATTTCCCGGCTGCATCCCCTTTGTGTGGCCATAATCCCCCCAAAGAAATCCATGCCTTTTGCAGCAAGTGGCCATTGTGCCTTTGGGCTGAATATAATAATTATAATTCCCTTCTCCCCGCTGCGTGTCGAAGCACCTCTCACTCACATGGCTCTCAGTCACGTGATCGGTTCTTCTCACAGGCTATAAGTGAAGACAGACACATTGGGGGCGCAACTGCACGCGTCCTTATCCAATTCCGAGGCGCATATTGAAGATATTGGAAGAACTGTCCACATTTACTTTTCGTCAGCCAACAAGATGAGTAGGCCTAGCGAACAGCAAAAGCACTAGCCTATGTCAATCTACTGTCCCCGATAGTACAAAAGTTGACTTATTCAATTCTGTGCGATAAATAAATATTCCAAACATAGTCCGGGACAGTTGTGGGATGCGATAGATCCCAAATTAATACAACCAATAGCATCAAAAAAACTGTTTTAAGCAATGAGCCTGATGCAACAAATGATAACATATAGCTTAAAATGTTGATAAACTATTAGGCTATTTCTTCACATTATATATAAGCATGAATGTTCCATTAGTAGGAAAACACCATTCTCAAAAGTGATCACAAATGTGATTATGCATGTAATGCTTTTATTATAAAGGTGCATTTTTATGGTGAAAATAATCTTCCCCAAAATTGAAACTCACGCGCTGCATATGTATGCCATTTAGGCTCTACACCCATTGTAAAGTGGATTAATGTGCTTCAATTTAAGAAGTTATTTGGCCACTTTAGTTGTTATACAAACCTTATCAGAACATATAAGCCTATGGGCTACGCTACATGAGGTGTGCGACTATGATTTGAAAAGGTCGCCAAAAAAAGAATGCGCTTTTTGCCTTAAGCTGGGCATCATTCACAAGTGATAATATATAATTCACAAGTTATAGGCTAATATTGTCACCCATCACACTATTATTGATTTAATCTTGACTTTATATATACTAAATAATATACAGTGCATTCGGAAAATATTGAGACCCATTGACTTTTTCCACATTTTGTTACGTTACTGTCACGGTCGTCTTCGAAATGAGCGGACCAAAGCGCAGCGCGTTGAGTGAACATGACTTTTATTTATATAAAGCAACCACGAAAAAACAACAAATGACGATACGTGAAGTCCAAAAGTTACAAATACTGAAACACGGAACATGGAACACTGGAACAACAGGAACAAAAACCCACAAACACAAGGTGAAAAACACACAGTATAAATATGGCTCCCAATCAGAGATAACGAGCCGACAGCTGACACTCGTTACCTCCGATTGGGAGTCACCAGACCAATTACCAAAAACACAAACAAATGAAACTCACCCATACCCAACACCACCAAATGAAATACACCCTGGCTCTAACACACAGTCCCGGAGCCAGAGTGTGACAGTACCCCCCCCCAAAGGCGCGGACTCCGACCGCGCCTAACCCAAAAAATGGGGAGGGCTGGGTGGGTGTTACTCCACGGAGGCGGCTCTGGCACTGGTCGTGATCCCCACCCCACCATAGTCATTACCCACTTAAGTAGCCTCCTCCAATCGACCACCCTACATCCTAACCCCACTGGATTAAGGGGCAGCACCGGACTAAGAGGCAGCACCGGACTAAGGGGCAGCACCGGACTAAGGGGCAGCACCGGGCTAAGGAGCAGCACCGAGCTAAGGGGCAGCACCGGACTAAGGGGCAGCACCAGGATAAGGGACAGCACCAGGATAAGGAGCAACACCGAGCTAAGGGGCAGCACCGGACTAAATGGCGGATCCTGGCTGGCTGGCTCTGGCGGATCCTGGCTGGCTGGCGGATCCTGGCTGGACGGCTCTGGCGGATCCCGGCTAGACAGCTCTGGCGGATCCCGGCTGGACGGCTCTGGCGGATCCCGGCTGGACGGCTCTGGCGGATCCCGGCTGGACGGCTCTGGCGGATCCCGGCTGGACGGCTCTGGCGGATCCCGGCTGGACGGCTCTGGCGGATCCCGGCTGGACGGCTCTGGCGGATCCCGGCTGGACGGCTCTGGCGGATCCCGGCTGGACGACTCTGGCGGATCCTGGCTGGACGGCTCATGGCTGGCTGACGGATCTGGCTGCTCATGGCTGGCTGACGGATCTGGCTGCTCATGGCTGGCTGACGGATCTGGCTGCTCATGGCTGGCTGACGGATCTGGCTGCTTATGGCTGGCTGACGGATCTGGCTGCTCATGGCTGGCTGACGGATCTGGCTGCTCATGGCTGGCTGACGGATCTGGCTGCTCATGGCTGGCTGACGGATCTGGCTGCTCATGGCCGACTGACGGATCTGGCTGATCCTGTCTGGCGGAAGGCTCTGGCTGATCCTGTCTGGCAGAAGGCTCTGGCTGATCCTGTCTGGCAGAAGGCTCTGGCTGATCCTGTCTGGCAGAAGGCTCTGGCTGATCCTGTCTGGCAGAAGGCTCTGGCTGATCCTGTCTGGCGGAAGGCTCTGGCTGATCCTGTCTGGCGGAAGGCTCTAGCGGCTCCGGTCTGGCGGACGGCTCTGATGGCTCATGGCAGACGGGCGGCTTTGCAGGCTTTGGGCAGACGGGCAGTTCAGGCCCCGTTGGGCAGACGGCAGACTCTGGCCGTCTGAGGCGCATCGTAGGCCTGGTGCGTGGTGCCGGAACAGGAGGTACCGGGCTGAGGACACGCATCTCAGGGCTAGTGCGGGGAGAAGCAACAGGGCATGCAGGACCCTGGGGACGCACCGTAGGCCTGATGCGTGGTGCCGGAACTGGAGGTACCGGGCTGAGGACACGCATCTCAGGGCTAGTGCGGGAAGCAGCAACAGGGCATGCTTGGCCCTGGGGACGCACCGTAGGCCTGATGCGTGGTGCCGGAACTGGTCGGGCTGGGCTGGCGACGCGCACCGTACACTTGGTGCGGGTGGCAGGAACAGGCCGAACCGGGCTGGCGACGCGCACCGTAGGCTTCCTACGAGGCTCAGGAACAGGCCGGGCTGGGCTGGCGACGCGCACCGTACACTTGGTGCGGGTGGCAGGAACAGGTCGGGCTGGGCTGGCGACGCGCACCGTACACTTGGTGCGGGTGGCAGGAACAGGCCGAACCGGGCTGGCGACGCGCACCGTAGGCTTCCTACGAGGCTCAGGAACAGGCCGGGCTGGGCTGGCGACGCGCACCGTACACTTGGTGCGGGTGGCAGGAACAGGCCGAACCGGGCTGGCGACGCGCACCGTACACTTAGTGCGAGGGGCCGGAACAGGCCGGGCTGGGCTGGCGACGCGCACCGTACACTTGGTGCGGGTGGCAGGAACAGGCCGAACCGGGCTGGCGACGCGCACCGTACACTTAGTGCGAGGGGCCGGAACAGGCCGTACCGTACGGGGAACACACACTACTGGCTGTACCTCGGGATTAGGAACGGGCCGGACCGGACTGGTTACACACCCCAGTACCTCTCGCCGAGCCTCTACACCTTCCTTCCCTGCTTTTCCCAGTAGCCCCCTTAACCTGGTAGCTTCCTGAATCCGCCCCTTCTCTGCCTCCGTCAGCCCCCTTAACCTGGTAGCCTTCTGCATCTGCCTTGTGGCAGCCTCCTGCTGCTCAGTCGCCCAAGCCATGTGCCCCCCCCAAAAAATTTCTTGGGGTTGCCTCTCGTCCTTCCGACGTTGGCTCTGCCGACGCCGTTGCTCCTCTCGCCGTCGCCTCTCCACCGTCTCGCTCCATGGTCGGCGATCCATACCATCCAGGATTTCTTCCCACGTCCAGGACCCCTTTCCGTCCAATAACTCTTCCCATGTCCAGACCCTCGGCTCCTGGACACGCTGCTTGGTCCTTTGATGGTGGGTTTTTCTGTCACGGTCGTCTTCGAAATGAGCGGACCAAAGCGCAGCGCGTTGAGTGAACATGACTTTTATTTATATAAAGCAACCACGAAAAAACAACAAATGACGATACGTGAAGTCCAAAAGTTACAAATACTGAAACACGGAACATGGAACACTGGAACAACAGGAACAAAAACCCACAAACACAAGGTGAAAAACACACAGTATAAATATGGCTCCCAATCAGAGATAACGAGCCGACAGCTGACACTCGTTACCTCCGATTGGGAGTCACCAGACCAATTACCAAAAACACAAACAAATGAAACTCACCCATACCCAACACCACCAAATGAAATACACCCTGGCTCTAACACACAGTCCCGGAGCCAGAGTGTGACAGTTACAGCCTAATTCTACACACAATACCCCATAATGACAAAGCGAAAACAGGTTTTTAGAAATATTTGCACATTTATACAAAATAAAAAACAGAAATACCTTATGTACATAAGTATTCAGACCCTTTGCTATGAGACTCAAAATTGAGCTCAGGTGCATCCTGTTTCCATTGATCATCCTTGAGCTGTTTCTACAACTTGATTGGAGTCCACCTGTGGTAAATTCAATTGATTGGACATGATTTGGAAAGGCACACACCTGTCTATATAAGGTCCCACAGTTGACAGTGCATGTCAGAGCAAAAACCAAGAGGTCAAAGGAATTGTCCGTAGAGCTCCGAGACATGGTTGTGTCAAGGCACAGATCTGGGGAAGGGTACCAAAAAAATTCTGCAGCATTGAAGGTCCCCAACAACACAGTGGCCTCTATCATTCTTGAATGGAAGACGTTTGGAACCACCAAGACTCTTCCTAGAGCTGTTCGCCCGGCCAAACTGAGCAATCGGGTGAGAAGGGCCTTGGTCAGGGAGGTGACCAAGAACCAGATGATCACTCTGACAGAGCTCCAGAGTTCTTCTGTGGAGATGGGAGAACCTTCCAGAAGGACAGCCATCTCTGCAGCAGTCCACCAATCAGGCCTTTAGCAGTCCACCAATCAGACGGAAGCCACTCCTCAGTAAAAGGTACATGACAAGCGTCACGTCTGGAGGAAACCTGGCACCATCCCTACGGTGAAGCATGGGAGTGGCAGCATCATGCTGTCGGGATGTTTTTCAGGGACTGGGAGACTAGTCAGGATCGAGTGAAAGATTAACAGAGCAAAGTACTGTAGTGGAATTTTACTGTGTCTCTTTCTGCTTACAGTGTCTCACACTTATCATTCATGTTTGAACTGTTGCATAGTTAGAAATGCGCCTGCCATAGACAGACAGGGTGTCTGAGGTTTTCTCTCACAAGGTCGGCTCAGCGGGAGTGGAAATATTGGCTGAACACACAGACAGTGGTTGCCAGGTGTTCTCCTCCTTTGCAGCCGGTCTCTGGGAGCAAACGCTTTGCTGAGAAAGGATGCACTTGGCTATCTTTGTGTAACCCAAAGTGATAGTATAACATTGCTGAGGGGCAAGTATTTCCTCAGAGCTTCTGACTAACTTGTACATCAAGTGCTGTTTGTCTGTAATCTCTCTGCTGGCGTGAATAAACTAATTCATTTAAGCTTGACTTTGGGGCCCTTAGTGGTAATTTCCACGACAGTACAGCAAGATCCTTGATGAAAACCTGCTCCAGAATGCTCATGTCCTCAGACTGGGGCGAGGGTTCACCTTCCAACAGGACAACAACTCTAAGCACACAGCCAAGACAACGCAGGAGTGGCTTCGGGACAAGTCTCTGAATGTCCTTGACTGGCCCAGCTAGAGCCCGGACATGAACCCGATCGAACATCTCTGGAGAGACCTGAAAATAGCTGTGCAGCGACACTCCCCATCCAACCTGACAGAGCTTGACTCGTGACCGCCGGTGTTGCGGTAATACGGTCACCGTAACAGCCCTAGGGGTGAGAGTTTGAGGGAGTGGATTGAATGCCAATAAGAGTTTTAGTATGGCCCTTTGTTCCAGGAGCGGAAGACGTGTGTTTGTGCAGCTTTTGTGTGGTTGTGACTGAGTGGGTCTTTATGTGTTTCTAGTTAGTATTTCGCACATTGTAATGTAAACACAGACTCATTGACACACGCACACTTACACAGTGGCATATACTGTATGCATACACACACATACACACACACACACAGACACACACACACTTATATGCATAAATATGTAAGTGGAATATCGTTATAGGCATATATTTTTCCATCTGTCTGTTCATGTGTGTGTGTTACTCTTTGTCATTGTATGGGATCAAAGAGAGCCTCTGTTCTGACACTCCAAGTGTGTTTGCTGTCATCTCACAATGGCTGGGAAGTGTGTGTATGTGTGTGTGTGTGTGTGTGTGTGTGTGTGTGTGTGTGTGTGTGTGTGTGTGTGTGTGTGTGTGTGTGTGTGTGTGTGTGTGTCATCGCATGGTGTGGGTGGAGGGACTGTTTAGCGTCGGCTGTGCTGTGTGTGTGTGTGTGTGTGTGTGTGTGTGTGTGTGTGTGTGTGTGTGTGTGATCGCAAGGTGTGGGTGAAGGGACTGCCACAGACAAAGTGATGAGTGTATAAGAAGGAGAGGAAGAAGAAGAAAAAGGAGGGAGGGAGGAAGGATGAGGCGGTGGCCCTCCACCTCACACACACTGTCAGGTTCTTGATCCCGCCTGCTTGTCACTTTAACGACCCGTCAAATCACACACGCCTCATCTGCTGCTTGTTCCGCCTCCCGGAGTTATTGGCGGCTGGGGTTTTAGTGGCCGCATAAATTGAAGTGGATTGTTGTTGTTTTTTAAGAGAGGACAATGACACGATCTTCATCATCATCAGTGGGGACTCAGGTGACATTGTTTTGGTGCGGAGTGCCAGCGGTAAAGTGGAGTTTATGACAGGGACTTGAAGTGTATGGGCAGAGACCCGTCAGGAAGACTGGATCAGATTACCATACGAGCAGTGTGTGTGTGTGTGTGTGGCTGCCGTGATAAAGGAGTGCAGCACAACAGGCAGTTAGGCACACATGTACAGATGCACAAACACACGCACACACACACACACACTGCTATATAAAGTGGGGGGAAAAAGTATTTATTCAGCCACCAATTGTGCAAGTTCTCCCACTTAAAAAGATGAGAGGCCTGTAATTTTCATCATAGGTACACGTCAACTATGACAGACAAATTGAGGAAAAAAAATCCATAAAATCACATTGTAGGATTTTTAATGAATTTATTTGCAAATGATGGTGGAAAATAAGTATTTGGTCACCTACAAACAAGCAAGATTTCTGGCTCTCACAGACCTGTAACTTCTTCTTTAAGAGGCTCCTCTGTCCTCCACTCATTACCTGTATTAATGGCACCTGTTTGAACTTGTTATCAGTATAAAAGACACCTGTCCACAACCTCAAACAGTCACACTCCAAACTCCACTATGGCCAAGACCAAAGAGCTGTCAAAGGACACCAGAAACAAAATTGTAGACCTGCACCAGGCTGGGAAGACTGAATCTGCAATAGGTAAGCAGCTTGGTTTGAAGAAATCAACTATGGGAGCAATTATTAGGAAATGGAAGACATACAAGACCACTGATAATCTCCCTCGATCTGGGGCTCCACGCAAGATCTCACCCTGTGGGGTCAAATTTTTTATTTTTTTTAACCTTTATTTAACCAGCTAAGCCAGTTGAGAACAAGTTCTCATTTACAACTGCGACCTGGCCAAGATAAAGCAAAGCAGTGCGATAAAAACAACACAGAGTTACATATGGGGTAAAAAAACAAAGTCAAAAATACAACAGAAAATATATATACAGTGTGTGCAAATGTAGCAAGTTATGGAGGTAAGGCAATAAATAGGCTATAGTGCAAAATAATTACAATAGTATTAACACTGGAATGCTAGATGTGCAAGAGATTATGTGCAAATAGAGATACTGGGGTGCAAAAGAGCAAAATAAATAACAATATAGGGATGAGGTAGTTGGGTGGGCTAAATTCAGATGGGCTGTGTACAGGTGCAGTGATCGGTAAGGTGCTCTGACAACTGATGCTTAAAGTTAGTGAGGGAGATAAGAGTCTCCAGCTTCAGAGATTTTTGCAATTCGTTCCAGTCATTGGCAGCAGAGAACTGGAAGGAATGGCGGCCAAAGGAGGTGTTGGCTTTGGGAATGACCAGTGAGATATACCTGCTGGAGCGCAGACTACGGGTGGGTGCTGCTATGGTGACCAATGAGCTAAGATAAGGCGGGGATTTGCCTAGCAGTGATTTATAGATGGCCTGGAGCCAGTGGGTTTGACGACGAACATGTAGTGAGGACCAGCCAACAAGAGCGTACAGGTCACAGTGGTGGGTAGTGTATGGGGCTTTGGAGACAAAACGGATGGCACTGTGATAGACTACATCCAATTTGCTGAGTAGAGTGTTGGAGGCTATTTTGTAAATGACATCGCCGAAGTCAAGGATCGGTAGGATAGTCAGTTTTACGAGGGCTTGTTTGGCAGCATGAGTGAAGGAGGCTTTGTTGCGAAATAGGAAGCCGATTCTAGATTTAACTTTGGGTTAAAATGGTCACAAGAACGGTGAGCAAAAATCCCAGAACCACACGGGGGGACCTAGTGAATGACCTGCAGAGAGCTGGGACCAAAGTAAAAAAGCCTACCATCAGTAACACACTACGCCGCCAGGGACTCAAATCCTGCAGTGCTAGATGTGTCCCCCTGCTTAAGCCAGTACATGTCCAGGCCCGTCTGAAGTTTGCTAGAGTGCATTTGGATGATCCAGAAGAGGATTGGGAGAATGTCATTTGGTCAGATGAAACGAAAATATTACTTTTTGGTAAAAACTCAACTCGTCGTGTTTGGAGGACAAAGAATGCTGAGTTGCATCCAAAGAACACCATACCTACTGTGAAGCATGGGGGTGGAAACATCATGCTTTTGGGCTGTTTTTCTGCAAAGGGACAAGGACGACTGATCCGTGTAAAGGAAATAATTAATGGGGCCATGTATCGTGAGATTTTGAGTGAAAACCTCCTTCCATCAGCAAGGGCATTGAAGATGAAACGTGGCTGGATCTTTCAGCATGACAATGATCCCAAACACACCGCCCGGGCAACAAAGGAGTGACTTCGTAAGAAGCATTTCAAGGTCCTGGAGTGGCCTAGCCAGTCTCCAGATCTCAATCCCATAGAAAATCTTTGGAGGGAGTTGAAAGTCCGTGTTGCCCAGCGACAGCCCCAAAACATCACTGCTCTAGAGGAGATCTGCATGGAGGAATGGGCCAAAATACCAGCAACAATGTGTGAAAACCTTGTGAAGACTTACAGAAAACGTTTGACCTGTGTCATTGCCAACAAAGGGTATATAACAAAGTATTGAGAAACTTTTGTTATTGACCAAATACTTATTTTCTACCATAATTTGCAAATAAATTCATTAAAAATCCTACAATGTGATTTTCTGGATTTTTTTTCTTCTCATTTTGTCTGTCATAGTTGACGTGTACCTATGATGAAAATTACAGGCCTCTCTCATCTTTTTAAGTGGGAGAACTTGCACAATTGGTGGCTGACTAAATACTTTTTTTTCCCACTGTATATTACCAAAAACAGTGTTATTCAAATTCAATGACAGAGAAGTTTTTCTGTCTAAATGTCAACCAACAGAGACCAGACTAGGGGCTGGATTTAATCCTTATCGCCAAAGTATCGCGGAAGATCCACGTTATAGGTAAATTTTTATTTAAAGGCAATGTTCCCGGCTCAATCGGAAATTACCTTTACATTTTAATGAAGATCTTCCGCTATACGGATTGAATCCAGCCCTAGAACCTGGACTGACACGCATTTTCTTTCTCCTGGTACCTCACAGCAGTTGAGCCACCCCAACGTGATTAAGTACCTGGACTCGTTCGTCGAGGACAACAAGCTCAACATCGTACTGGAGCTGGCAGATGCTGGCGACCTCTCCCAGATGACCAAGGTGTGTGTGAGTGAGTGAGTGAGTGAGTGAGTGAGTGAGTGAGTGAGTGAGTGAGTGAGTGAGTGAGTGAGTGAGTGAGTGAGTGAGTGAGTGAGTGAGTGAGTGAGTGAGTGAGTGAGTGAGTGAGTGAGTGAGTGAGTGAGTGAGTGAGTGAGAGAGAGAGAGAGAGAGAGAGAGAGAGAGAGAGAGAGAGAGAGAGAGAGAGAGAGAGAGAGAGAGAGAGAGAGAGAGAGAGAGAGAGAGAGAGAGAGAGAGAGAGAGAGAGAGAGAGAGAGAGAGAGAGAGAGAGAGAGAGAGAGAGAGAGAGAGAGAGAGAGAGAGAGAGAGAGAGAGTGAGTGAGTTTTGGGGAGATGCAATTTTTTTGTGGGATGTGTGTGTGAGAGAGGGATGAGGAAAGGAGAGTCCCCCAGGCTCTGACAGACACGAACTCTCCATAGCCTCTCTGTGGCTCTAATCGCCTGACACTGTCACGCCCCATCACACACACCCTCCACACAATCTCTCTCCTCATCGCTCCACCTTCCTCTCCTCATGACTTTCCTCATCTGTTCTCTTCTCCTTCTTCGTCTGTCTCCGCATCTGTTTTTCTCTACCTCTTCTCATCTCTCTTTCCTCTCCTCTTGCCTCTCTCTTCCCTCTGCATTTTCTTCTTATTTGTTCCTAATCTTTGCATGTTGTCCAGTCTTTGTCTGTCTCTCTTCTCCTCTCATATCATGTCCTTGTCTGTCCTGCTCCTCTCATTGCCCCAAATCATTCATCTTTGATACTTTCTCCTCGTCCGTGTCCCTTCCCCAATCCTCATCTCTACTTTTCCCCCTTTTCTACTCTGTTCTTTTCTTCCGCCATTGTTATGTCTGGCTCTTCTTTCTCCCTATTCCTGATTAATTTTTTATTATTCTCCCTCTTAATTCACTCAAGAGGCACTCACTCTTCAGTTCACACAGTTCATACACAGTTCATACATGCAAATGTATTTCGGGACACCTTTCTCTCTCTGCAAAGTTCCCAAAAAGTTCAAATCCAAACTGTTCCCTTCCCCATCTTCAGTTTGACTTTCTCCCTGTCTTTTCTTTTATCAAGGCATCATTATGACGTAGAAAGATATTCCTAATTCCAAGCTCTCAACTCAACCAATTTGCAGATCACAGTCAAAAACATCTCTTGCTGGGGGCAAATTTCATAGCTATCATTAAAATACACGCTTCATTCCAAAAAAACTGAAGAAGTTCAGTGGTGGTAAAAAGCGGAAAGAAAATAAACATTTGTTGTTTTGGGGCAGTTTAATTAGCCAGATTAGTGTTAATTAGGTGCTTGGCTCTGTGCGCAGGCGGTGTAAACTCTTGTTAGGCTGCCTCTGCCAAATGGCTTCTCATTACGCACTCAAACAGAGGTAGGGAGGGGGCTAAATGGTAATGCACAGATTAATAATTCTTTAGATGTTACACACTATTTTGGGGGCTGTCTGACATTGAATCAGGGGTTTTTGAGAGAGAGTGTGTAAGGGGAATACAGGCTTTCCTTGCAGCTCTGTTTCTATCTCCCTCTCCTGCAGTCCTTTAGGAAAAAAGAGGAGGCTCATCCCGGAGAGGACAATATGGAAATATTCTGTCCAGCTGTGCAGCGCCCTGGAGCACATGCACTCCCGTAGAGTCATGGTAAACAACCGGTACCACTCATTCACTAACTCCTCTTCCTCTCTTCACTTCCTAACTTCTTGGCTTCTTTCTTCTCTCTTTTCTATCTGCCTAATCCCTCTTTCCATTTCTCTCTCTCTTTGATTCAGTCCCACCTTTCACATTCTCTCGCACCTAGGCTATTCATTTCTCCTCTCTTCTTTTCATCTCTCATTCACCTCTCTTTACATCTTTATTCCTTCACCTTTCCCTTTCTCTCACTCACACCCTTCTTTCTCTTCCTTCCTCTCTCCTCACTCACTCACCCCCTTCTCATTCTCCATCCACTATTTTTTATCTCTCTCTCACTACCTCCCCCTTTTCTCTCTTACGACTTTCAAACCAATATGTTTTTCCACAAATTTCAGCAAAACCTGCCAACCTTTGCCAACTTTTCTTTATACAGTATATTACATTTATTGCCGGCGACAAAGCCTCTACTTTTATTTCCGCCAACCGACCTAGTCATGATTGCGGTTAAATTCTGAATGCTTAGTATGAAATGTAGCTGTAATGCTGAGGCGGCATTACGCTCAGCTCCCATTACTACTATCCTCCTGGTAGTTCTAAACTTTGCGACGTATGTCACTTCACCCATCCCTTCGCGTAGCCCACCACATGCACTGTTTTCTTAACCACAACTGGATGGCTCCATAAAGAATTACTGTGGGAATAAAATCACTGAATGACGAAAATATTGGAATAAAGCAGGGTAATGCAATTGAAGGCATCAAATGATTGCTTAGGCCTATTGAAACTCCCAAAGTCATCCAATTTAATACATTTCAAGCAATAGCCTACCCGTGTGTGGTCAACTATTTCAGCACCATTTCGTGCTGTTTTGGGGACTCGTCTTGATAAATCAATCAATGTTAGATTTTTATTTTCACGAAATCTCAGTTTGGATATTGGTTAAGCTACATTTAGGCTGTGTAAATGTTAGCTAAATTGAGGTGAGTGCGGCTCATGATTATCTTGTCTAGTTGGCTCATTTATTAGCACTGATCAGAATATTTTGCCAACACTTTATTAGTTACAGTATGTAACTTATCAGGTGGATTATTTTGTTCTTCACTCGCAGTCGCTTAGTAGCCTAGACCTACTCTCGACCAAAAGTCTGTGACTTGTCTTAATCAATCAATGTGATTTTGTTTAACTGAATCTCCATCTGTATAATCAGTTAATTCTTTGGCTGGGTAAATACAGTGGGGAGAACAAGTATTTGATACACTGCCGATTTTGCAGGTTTTCCTACTTACAAAGCATGTAGAGGTCTGTAATTTTTATCATAGGTACACAAACTGTGAGAGACGGAATCTAAAACAAAAATACAGAAAATCACATTGTATGATCTTTAAGTAATTAATTTGCATTTTATTGCATGACATAAGTATTTGATACATCAGAAAAGCAGAACTTAATATTTGGTACAGAAACCTTTGTTTGCAATTACAGAGATCATACTTTCCTGTAGGTCTTGACCAGGTTTGCAGACACTGCAGCAGGGATTTTGGCCCAATCCTCCATACAGACCTTCTCCAGATCCTTCAGGTTTCGGGGCTGTCGCTGGGCAATATGAACTTTCAGCTTCCTCCAAAGATTTTCTATTGGGTTCAGGTCTGGAGACTGGCAAGGCCACTCCAGGATCTTGAGATGCTTCTTACGGAGCCACTCCTTAGTTGCCCTGGCTGTGTGTTTTGGGTCGTTGTCATGCTGGAAGATCCAGCCACAACCCATCTTCAATGATCTTACTGAGGGAAGGAGGTTGTTGGCCAAGATCTCGTGATACATGGCCCCATCCATCCTCCCCTCAATACGGTGCAGTCGTCTTGTCCCCTTTGCAGAAAAGCATCCCCAAAGAATGTTTCCACCTCCATGCTTCACGGTTGGGATGGTGTTCTTGGGGGTTGTACTCATCCTTCTTCTTCCTCCAAACACGGCGAGTGGAGTTTAGACCAAAAAGCTCTATTTTTGTCTCATCAGACCACATAACCTTGTCCCATTCCTCCTCTGGATCATCCAGATGGTCATTGGCAAACTTAAGATGGGCCTGGACATGCGCTGGCTTGAGCAGGGGGACCTTGCGTGCGCTGCAGTATTTTAATCCATGACGGCGTAGTGTGTTACTAATGGTTTTCTTTGAGACTGTGTTCCCAGCTCTCTTCAGGTCATTGACCAGGTCCTGCCGTGTAGTTCTGGGCTGATCCCTCACCTTCCTCATGATCATTGATGCCCCACGAGGTGAGATCTTGCATGGAGCCCCAGACCGAGGGTGATTGACCGTCATCTTGAACTTCTTCCATTTTCTAATAATTGCGCCAACAGTTGTTGCCTTCTCACCAAGCTGCTTGCCTATTGTCCTGTAGCCCATCCCAGCCTTGTGCAGGTCTACAATTTTATCCCTGATGTCCTTACACAGCTCTCTGGTCTTGGCCATTGTGGAGAGGTTGGAGTCTGTTTGATTGAGTGTGTGGACAGGTGTCTTTTATACAGGTAACGAGTTCAAACAGGTGCAGTTAATGAGTGGAGAACAGGAGGGCTTCTTAAAGAACAACTAACAGGTCTGTGAGAGACGGAATTTTTACTGGTTGGTAGGTGATCAAATACTTATGTCATGCAATAAAATGCAAATTAATTACTTAAAAAATCATACAATGTGATTTTCTGGATTTTTCACAGTTGAAGTGTACCTATGATAAAAATTACAGACCTCTACATGCTTTGTAAGTAGGAAAACCTGCAAAATTGGCAGTGTATCAAATACTTGTTCTCCCCACTGTATGTGTTTGTGTAAGGTGGAGTAAATAAAACCCTTAATACGTATTCCTGCGCCTGTCTAATCATTATACAACATGACATAAGCTAAATAGTTGTAATTGTTTTTAGAAGTTCATACAAAGGATCATTTTGATATTTGATTTTGAAGACCCCTTGAAGTATAAAAAATAAATATACACAAATTATTTGATGAACATTTTTATTTGTTCTTACTGTTATTAGCCCATACAAATGCATTGAATAACAGATTAACTACATCGGACAACAGATAATAAAGCAAGTTTGTTCTGAAGTGTCTGTCCTATATCTGAGAGACATAAGAAAGATCAGGAAACATTTTTTTTTTGTACATGTATTTAATCCTTTTTTTTTTTGTCACTAAACAATCTCCATATATACTTCCATTAAATTTTTCAACTGGTACCGGGGGACCTTCAGACGAGTCTTGTGAGGCCTGTGGGCATCTTAGAGCAAAACAACCAATATGTACGTGAGAGTCTCATCTTTCCACTAAGGGGTCATATTAACGTGAATCCCAAATGGTTCAGACGCTACAGACAGAAGTTGGCAGATCGGGTGTACCGACTTCAGACGAGTCCCATCAGGCCTGTAGGCGTCCTAGAGCACTTTAAAAAATGTTTTTTATTTAAAAAAAGAAACCCCTAAACACACCCCTCCCCTAATTGGAGTAAATTAATGGACAACAATACTTCCAGCTTATACATCCTATATACTGTACATTTTACGGACACAGTATACTTTACATTAGTTATATTATTTTAATGCTAAACTTTTAAACACTTCAAAATTTGGTGTTTGAGAAACATGGATGAACGTCTAATTCTGACGTCAGACTGTGAGAGCTTGTTGAGGAAATGTGTTTCCTAGGTAGGTGAGTGAGTTCTCTGCTGGGAGTGATTCAGGTCAGAGTAGGTACAGGAAACAGATTGTTGCCATTACATCAGCTCCAGCCTTGCCGCAGGTTAATCTCTCACAGGAAGAGGTGAGGCTGGTTCAGAGGCAGTCAACAACACAATCACCGGCCGGTCAGATCGGTGACACTACACTTCCCACTCACACAATCGAGGGAATGGTGTTGCCATAGCCAACTATACCGGGGACAAGTGCCAACGCAGGGTCCTTAGGTTGAGAAAGACTCACCTAGGAGATGTAATTTATTTTATCATCTGAAATGAATATAAAACGACCATGTCAATGCAGAGAGATTAGATGTCTATACTATATGATAATCCCAGTATTGTTAACAGCCAGAGCTCCCTTAAAAGTGAATTCTATCTCAATGGGACTCATCTGGATAAAGAAACAATAAAAAAATAACTGACTGTCTGTTCTCTCTCTCTGTGACAGACATCAAGCCAGCCAACGTGTTCATCACAGCTACAGGAGAGGGACTGGGACGCTTTTTCAGCTCCAAGACCACCGCCGCACACTCCTTAGGTAACACACACACACACATACTCAGGAACGAAGACACACAGGAATACAGAAACACAGAAACACACACACAGATGCACAGAAACATACACGTGCACATACACGTACACGCACACACACACACCCTAGGTAACACATGTACAAACACACATAGGCACAAAGTGAGAAAAACAATCATGCTCATATGGTCATACACTCATTCTCAAATGCTCTCTCTCACAGAAAAACACAAACATTTTGAGAAACACAAACACATGCAGGGCTGCATGTACACACAGTGTACATACATGCCTGCATGTACACACAGTGTACACACAATTGCAACACACACACACACACACACACACACACACACACAAGATGCCTCCATCAATAACTTTGGGTATAGCCTCAGAGAGCAGCACCTTTTCTAACAAGCCATTGCCGGTCTCCTTGGCAACCACTCACAGTGCCATAGCGCCATTAAGGTCGCTGACCTATGCATTTGCATTTGCAAATCTATTCAGTGTCTGCGTCTGCTTTCCCCCTTAAGGTAGAGATGGATAGATGGGATGGCTTTTAAGGGGGTTGGGGCTGGAGCTGGAATGAGTGTTGAGCCAATTAGTGTATGATGCCTTACGGTTTTGTGGATCGACTTTCACCCAAACAAAAGCAAGCATCAGTGTATTGTCGCTAGTGAGGTGTTTTACATATTGGTAGTGGATCCTTTACATTAGCTGCTGGTTTGGGGGCCCTATTCAATCACAAACTGGCAAAATGATTTGGGGTATATAAGTTAAGTGATTGTTCCTTTGTGTTGTACTTTGTATTGTCACTTCTCTATTCCGATCTCTGTTGGCAAATCAATGTGAATTGCAGTGTAGCTGTAGTCATCAGTAAAGCTACGTATTAATGATTGCTTAACCCATGCACTTGTGTCATTTTCAAATTAAGATTTCTTGCTAAACAACAGTTGTCTAAAACCCTTTTTGTATCAGTGGGGACGCCATACTACGTCTCCAAAGAGGATCCACGAGGGTGGCTACAACTTTAAGTCAGACATCTGGTCCTTGGGATTTCTTCTCCATGAGGTAGGTTTACTGATTCTAACATACGACCACACACACTTCTGTCCTGTAAACCAGGGTCTCTAACTTCCATCCAGGGGCGCTACTAGGTTTGCAGGTACCTGTTGTTGGTAATTAACTAATCATGATCATCAGTCTGGATCATGGTTAGTTTAATCAACTGAGTTAGTGCTGGGCTAGAACACAATCCTGCACACCCAGTAGCTCTTTAGCAAGCATTGAAGCATCTGAAACATATAAAAAACCTGAAGCAACACAGTAGTGATGCTGACACAAACTATCAATGAAACCTAATTCATCCAAATCCTGCTTGGCTGGGAGAAACAAAGCTAGATGGAGAGGCCCACTTTGCCTAAGTAATTTAGGGGGAAAACAGATTATTACTATTCCCAATACAATTCAGTAGAAATTAGACTAAACGGAAGTTAAAATATATTTTGGTATTTTGCAATGTATCGTTTACAGGCAGTTAAAGACTTGTGAATGCTACACATTCCTATGAGCTTTATTATATGTGACACCCTGGTTGTGGTTAGGCATCTATTGGGCACCTGACAAGCCTCATCGTATCACACCTCAGTGCTATAAAGAGAGTCCAGGGATTATTTTTATTTTTTTATGACTGAATGAGTTTTCAAACCAAATATAGAAAAGTGAGAATGTTCCTCGTTCTCTTCACTTCAGATGTTAAAGGTTTTTATGGTTTCCCTTCCCACAGTTTCTTTGCTGTACGAATGTGTGTATCTGTGCACGTATCCACATTTTTTGCATATGTCTATATTCTTGTTTGTGCCAAAATTTACATTTTATTCATTTAGCAGACGCTCTTATCCAGAGCGACATACAGTTAGTGAGTGCATACATTTTCATACTGGCCCCCAATGGGAAACGAACCCACAACCCTGGCGTTGCAAGCACCATGCTCTACCAACTGACCTACCGGGGACTAAAATGTGTGCGTGTGCACACACGAACATAACAGAAACAGCTCTTTCATACAGCTCGCAATTCCATTTTTCTGGAGGCTGATGCCGTGTCAGCATTATATTAAACCGTCAATAACAATGCTACTTCAGTCAGTCATGGACTTGGCATTCTCTGTTGATAAGGACAAGGACTGTGTCCCAAATAGCACCCTATTCCCTGTACAGTGCCCTATGGGCCCTGGACAAAAGTAATGCACTACATAGAGATTATAATTCCACTGGAGCAGAGCTATTTAGACCCAGATGTTTTTCAAAAGAAAGTACTGGAGGACTATAGAGACCTGAGATACATAATAATTATCTTATACATGCAGACACCATGATCATCTTCAAAGACCCAGGCCTATTTATCTTCAGATACACGCACGGTTAGAGCTAATATAACCACAATTAGAGCAGAACAGGGTGTGTGTGCGTGTGTGAGAGAGGGTGAAGACAATACATCACTCTCACACATCGTGAAAAGAGACCATTGGTTTGGTTAAACAGAAGTGTTAACGCCGCACTCCAAAGCTCTTCTTCTTTCTGTCTGACTGTGCTTGCTTTGAGATTCATCTTTTTTTGTGTTTTGTTGTTGAGGACAGTGCCAATGTCATTGGGGTGAGTTTCAGTCCATTGACATGCAGAAAAACGGACTATTGACAACAATTATCAGATTCCGCCCTATTAAAATAGAACCATCTCTACCATGCAGGTCCACTCTGCCGCTCTCACCATTACCAGGCAACAGGGGGAGAATGAGCGAGAGATAAGAGAAACAAGAGATGAGAGAAAATAAGTAATGATGAAATGAATGATGATTAAATACAGTGTACAAAACATTAGGAACACCTTCCTAATATTGAGTTGTACCCCCTTTTGCCCTCAGAACAGCCTAAATTCAAATTGCCATCGATAAAATGCAATTGTGTTCGTTGTCCATTGCTTATGCCTGCTCATACCATAACCCCACCGCCACCGTGAGGCATCAGCAAACCTCTCACCCATACGACGCCAAACACGCTGTCTGCCATCTGCCCGGTACAGTTGAAACCGGGATTCATCCGTGAAGAGCACACTTCTCCAGCTTGCAAGTGCCCATCGAAGGTGAGCATTTGCCCACTGAAGTTGGTTTTCAATGCCGAACTGCAGTCAGGTCAAGACCCTGGTGAGGACAACGAGCATGCAGATGAGCTTCCCTGAGACGGTTTCTGACAGTTTGTGCAGAAGTTCTTTGGTTGTGCAAACCCACCGTTTCATCAGCTGTCCGGGTGGCTGGTCTCAGACGATCCCAACAGGTGAAGAAGCCAGATGTGGAGGTCCTGGGCTGGCGTGGTTACACATGGTCTGCGGTTGTGAGGCCGGTAGGACATACTGCCAAATTCTCTAAAATGACGTTGAGGCGGCTTATGGTAGAGAAATGAACATTAAATTATCTGGCAACAGCTCTGGTGGACATTCCTGCAGTCAGCATGCCAATTGCACGCTCCCTCAAATCTTGAGACATCTGTGGCATTGTGTTGTGTGACACAACTGTACATTCTAGTGGCCTTTTATTGTCCCCAGCACAAGGTGCACCGGTGTAATGATTATGCTGTTTAATCAGCTTCTTGATATATGCCACACCTGTCAGATGGATGGATTGTCTTGGCAAAGGAGAAATGCTCACTAACAGGGATGTAAACAAATTTGTGCACAACATTTTAGAGAAATAAGCTTTTTGTGGTATGGAAAATTTCTGGGATCTTTTATTTCAGCTCATGAAACATGGGACCAACACTTTACATGTTGCATTTATATTTTTGTTCAGTATATGTTCACGGACGTGGAAACGCTTTGATCGTCAACATATTAGCTTTATTAACAATTACACTTGTCGTTTGTGTTTGAATATTCTTGATGGACTGTAACGTTTTGTACAATAACCAATACACTGAATGCCTTCTTGTGTCATCCACAGTTGCGAGACCTGGTCAGCATGTGCATCAACCCTGACCTGGACCAGTGCCCTGACATCGTGTTTGTCCTTCAGATAGCCAAACAGATGCAGCTGTGGACCTCCAGCAGGAGGCCCCAGATCCCTCCACTAAGCGCCTCAGTCCTCCAAGTGGACCCCCATCCCTGACGACTGAACCTCAGACCACCAGACCCACTGCCAACCTGCCTGGCTTGGTCTCACTGGGTCTCAGAAATCAAGAAACTGATGAGACGATGGAGACTTTGGCATGTCTGGACTAAGCTGTTTTGACTATTATTTTCTTTATATTCAAATGAGGACTTAGGCCTAACTCTATTGTTTTTGTCCTCAATGACCTGGGGAGGCTCTTTGACGGTGGTAATGGGAAATTGTGTTTTTAGACTGTTGCGGTGATTCTGGCAAATTAAGGCGTCTTGTCTGGCCTCTTCACTAACGGGAGAGAGCTCTGTCTCACGATGATGTCACAGAAGGTACTCACATCAGTGAGGCATGCCTTTTTTGACAAGGCAGGGGTTGCTTTCCAAATTGATCCCCTGTCTCTTTCAGGTAAACCATGTGGATTCACTCAATTGTCCTGTGACACGTAGAACCGAAAGCCTAGATACAAATCTCTTTCCGTGCTCTTTCTTTTTTGCTTTATTGTTTTAGTACACACGTTTACCATTGTTTAGAAATAATGCTTACTTTTTATGTTGCTTTAAATACCTCGGAGCTGTTTTTTGCACATAATTGTGTAGTGTCGATTGTGATCCTAAGGAGGAATTTGGTTAAGCGGACTTTGTTTCAAAATTAACCTTACGATACAAGCAAAGCATTTTGGAGTCAACGCTTGGTCCTCCCAAGTCACACCTCTAGTGAGTTCTCTGCGACATCATGAGAAGACACTTGCTACCACAACCAAGGAAAGAGGCGCTGATTTGAAATGGACTTCAGGACTTGATGATACAATGTCTTCCTTTTCAAGGACATCAAATGGCATAACATGCCACATTTTACCAGTGCTGATTTGACATACACTATACAGTGAGGGAAAAAAATGATTTGATCCCCTGCTGATTTTGTATGTTTGCCCACTGACAAAGAAATTATCAGTCTATCATTTTAATGGTAGGTTTATTTGAACAGACAGGATAATGTCAAACATTTTATAAATTCATTTGCATTTTAATGAGGGAAATAAGTATTTGACCCCCTCTTAATCAGAAAGATTTCTGGCTCCCAGGTGTCTTTTATACAAGTAATGAGCTGAGATTAGGAGCACACTATTAAAGGGAGTGCTCCTAATCTCAGCTTGTTACCTGTATAAAAGACACCTGTCCACAGAAGCAATCAATCAATCAGATTCCAAACTCTCCACCATGGCCAAGACCAAAGAGCTCTCCAAGGATGTCAGGGACAAGATTGTAGACAAGGCTGGAATGGGCTACAAGACCATCGGCAAGCCGCTTAGTGAGAAGGTGACAACAGTTGGTGTGATTATTCGCAAATGGAAGAAACACAAATGAACTGTCAATCTCCCTCGGCCTGGGGCTCCATGCAAGATCTCACCTCGTGGAGTTGCAAAGATCATGAGAACGGTGAAGAATCAGCACAGAACTACACGGGAGGATCTTGTCAATGATCTCAAGGCAGCTGGGACCATAGTCACCAAGTAAACAATTGGTAACACACTACGCCGTGAAGGACTGAAATCCTGCAGCGCCCGCAAGGTCCCCCTGCTCAAGAAAGCACATATACAAGCCCGTCTGAAGTTTGCCAATGAACATCTGAATGATTCAGAGGAGAACTGGGTGAAAGTGTTGTGGACAGATGAGACCAAAATGGTGCTCTTTGGCATCAACTCAACTCGTCGTGTTTGGAGGAGGAGGAATGCTGCCTATGACCCCAAGAACACCCCCACCGTCAAACATGGAGGTGGAAACATTATGCTTTGTAGTAAGTCATGTTCTGCAGCAGAGGGGTCAAATACTTATTTCCCTCATTAAAATGCAAATCAATTTATAACATTTTTTACATGCGTTTTTCTGGATTTATTTTGTTGTTATTCTGTCTGTTCAAATAAACCTACCATTAAAATTATAGACCGATCATTTCTTTGTCAGTGGGCAAACATACAAAATCAGCAGGGGATCAAATACTTTTTTCCCTCACTGTATATACAAAAGTATGTGGACACTCCTTCAAATTAGTGGATTTGGCTATTTCAGCCACACCCGTTGCTGACAGGTGTATAAAATCGAGCACACAGGCATGCAATCCCCATAGACAAACATTGGCAGTAGAATGGCCTTACTGAAGAGCTTAGTGACTTTCAACGTGGCACTGTCATAGGACGCCACCTTTCCAACAAGTCAGTTCGTCAAATTTCTGCCCTGCTAGAGCTGCCCCGGTGAACTGTAAGTGCTGTTATTGTGAAGTGGAAATGTCTAGGAGCAACAACGGCTCAGCCGTGAAGTGGTAAGCCACACAAGCTCACAGAACGGGACCACCGAGTGCTGAAGCGTGTAAAAATCATCTGTCCTCAGTTGCAACACTCACTACCGAGTTCCAAACTGCCTCTGGAAGCAACGTCAGCACAATAACTGTTCGTCGGGAGCTTCATGAAATGGGTCTCCATGGCCGAGCAGCCGCACACAAGCCTAAGATCACCATGCACAATGCCAAGCGTCGGCTGGAGTGGTGTAAAGCTTGCCGCCATTGGACTCTGGAGCAGTGGAAACTCATTCTCTGGAGTGATGAATCACCCTTCACCATCTGTCAGTCTGATGGACGAATCTAGGTTTGGCGGATGCCAGGAGAACATTACCTTCCCCAATACATAGTGCCAAGTGTAAAGTTTGGTGGAGGAGGAATAATGGTCTGGGGCTGTTTTTCATGGTTCGGGCTAGGCCCCTTAGTTCCAGTGAATGGAAATCTTAACGCTACAGAATACAATGAAATTGTAGACGATTCTGTGCTTCCAACTTCATGGCAACAGTACAGATACAAATGTTTGTACAGATACAGAAAAAAAAAAACGACGTAAGTAGTACTTTAAAGTATTTTCACTTAAGTACTTTACACCACTGCGTATAACTGACGGTTATGGATGAAGACCGTCATGAAAATAAAATAACTATCAAAACTGGAGAAAAAAATAATGGTAGAACGAACAGCTGACTGAAGACAGGATGGCCGGGCATTTGTGCGTTTGAGTCCGTTTCTGTTCTAACATGGACTCTATAACGTGATGAAACTTTGTTGCTCCTTGCTGAAACAAGCAAAGTGTTGTAGCAAATGAGTCTTTGGTTGCCTAGGCAACACCCCCCTCCATTCAGCAGCAGCACATGAGGTCTGAAGCGGAGGAGAAAATGTGCATCTTTTTTTTTGCTATTCGAACGGTTATTACGGTGACCACAGTCATTTTAGTTTCTTTACAATACAAAACATACACATACAGACGAACCCAAACATCAACATCACACCTGCCCAGACCCACCTGCTCACACCCTCATATCCAGCGCCCGCATCATTCTCCGCCACATGGCCTCAAACTGCACCATTTTGTTTCTCTCTGTCGCCCACGCACTCTCAACCCTTAGATAATAAAGCATTTGATCTTTCCATTATGTTAACGATGGAGGATTGGTTGATTTCCAGTTTAGGTACACGTTTTTTCAAGATGATTTACAAGAAAAATATCGTCCAACCCATCGGGTACCTCAATGCACCCTCATATGCCATGTCTTGAAATATACAGACAGACGGATTGAAAGTACATTTACATTAGCTTACCAATAACAGTCATCCAAAATTACATTACCATCACAGCCCTAATGTAATTGCGTTTATAGATAATGAAAATGCAGTTGACTGTCTACTTATGACTTCATTCATTGAAGATGTTATGTTAATAGACAAAGATTATTTACTGTGAAATGATTTACATGTAGAAAAAGCAAGATAAGAACATTTACAATAGTGTTTATCAAATGTCGTGGAAATTCTAATCAATAATGAGGAGAGACAAGGTCAATCACCAATCAGGATATTACTTTATTCAAAACGTATTAATAAAGGTAGTAAGTGAGGCTGGTCGACCCAACACTTGAGTGTAGGGTGGAGAGCTCTGACATACACAATACAAATATATTTTATAGCACGATACCCCCTCTCATTCTACATGACAAACAGCGGATGTGTGGAATGAGTCAAAAGGTTAGGATTTGTATGAAATAAATGAATAATTCACAGCAGACAGTATCTGCTATGAAGACTGTTCTCATTGTATGGAAACCAGGGTTTGGCCCCCAAGACAAGGTTATTTTCAACTATTCATAACAGATCTTGTCCTGGTACCTTACACACAGACACCAATTCAGTCTATGAAATGCAGGCTCAGTTAAAACAGAGACATCTCCCTCTCACACACCATTAATCATGAAATGGAATGTAGCTGTTGGTTTTATCACCTAGCCATCCCTAAATCAATTGCCAGTCACAGCTTCAGAGTCTCCTCTCAGTTCACACAGAATATAATTTCTAAGAACCCTATTCTATTGCATAAAACAGTATTAAACATAATCTTGTAATTTTTCCACCATATTCCCCCATTTTGAGACTTCCGTCTCAACTTCAAAGAAAGGTTTAAAAAGACATTAATACAACTTAACTTAGGCATAAAACAACTTAACTTAGGCATATAAAAAATGACCATCTGTTAGTTCATTGAGCTTTTAACCTTAGCATAAATTATCCTTTATTGGGAATGATACAACCATTAAAATATTAAAAAATTATCAGCAATCTAAGTCAAAGTAAATTTTATATCAGTACGAAACAAAATCATCATGCTGATACTCAGCATACTCCCAATTGGTCAGCATGGTGGAAATAACCATTTCCATAACACCATCTGTAGAAACCAAATTGTTGGACAAATCCAGGTAGTGACTCCCGGTTTAAGTAAAAATCCTTCCGTTTAGTGCCTAATGAACATGACTCAGGACCTGATATAGTTCCTGAGTTTTATCATTATCATCAAAAATGTAATTTGGTAATGGATATAGGTCAAATAGATTAGGATCAGTTTCACTCTCAGGATCAGAGTTCACCCTCTCCATTCACCAGGACATGCTGAGAATAGTGTCAATATCTTTAGTACACAACTTCTTTACCCATGTCACAATTAGCATAACAACAATCAAAACAATGAATCCCTAATCCATTAATTGCTTCACTCATAATTATTAACATACTATAATACTTACTCAAATCAATTAGTCAGTTTTCATTAAATCTTTGTATCCAAATCATAATCAAAACCCAATTAATTATCCAACCCAAATTTAGAATGACAATTCTTTAGTGATTCACATTGGTCCTATCACTCAAAGTTAAAACCCTCAACTTAGCACACCGACACAATGCACATTTATATTAACATACAATATCATTAATCTTATAAATTTTATATTAACTTTCTCATCAGGATTATAATTACAGATCAGTATCTTAATGCATTCTTAATCTAAATTACTATAAATGTAGCAGTGTATAGACCTCCACAATCAACCTGATACCCCAAAATAAACAATTTTAGACAAGTCTAAATCAATTACAGGCACAGTTCACCAACCAACCCATACCCCCCTCCCCCTGCCATTTTCTTCAACCGGTTAGAGGGGGTTTTGAGGTTCACACCGTTCTTGGCCAAATTATCCCTTCCATGCATCTAGAGACCATCTGTAGTCACGATCACCATAACCTCCAGAGAGGCCAGATCAGAACAACCATTTAGGTCAGTTAATTTCTGATTCAGGAAATCCAGACAAGCATTAACTGTATGACAAACTATCCCAATATTCTCAATACAAATTTCTAAGACAAATGTCAAATAGAATAACACATTCTGTTGAATTATTATTATCATTTATTTTTAATTGGCTTATACTCCCCTTTCACACTGTCAGCCTCACCGCAGTCACACAGTATCAGGAAGTTAGACCACTAATCCAAATCCTTAGGGAGTAATCTCCATCATCCAGCAGACCCAATCTGATGAGATTTGTATCTAAACAAAACAGAACAAACACAACAATACACTCCTTCATATATCACTCGATACACTTCTATATATCACTCAAGGTGTGTAAAACTTAAATCCAAAAACCTTCAGAGGACTGGTAACTCCCCCATTTTGACACATTACGCACAATGTGATTGTGTAAAAACAACAACTGGATAAATAAAAACCTATTTAAAAAACAAATCCATAATAACTCCATAAAGAAAGATTTTTACCCATACGGTCATAGGAAAATAGACTTAAGACAGCCTACCCTTATTGAAAGGCAACGCCCTCTCCTTCTCCCCCGTGGACCGAATCACAAATAGGGCTATGAACTATAAACTTTCATAATTATCAGTATTACAAATGACCCTCAAATCAGTATCACATATGACCCTTAAATCATTACCCAATGTCTCTTGGCTTTCCAGTGAGGGCGATCAAACCACACTAGAAAGTCAGGACAGAGGTCAGAGGTCATTCAAACCCTTCAAATAAGTGTTTCATTCTATAGTAGACTAATTATTTAGAAACAGTCAAACATTTCGTATCCTAGGTTTACAGTAAGTCTTCAGTACAGTTCTTATCAAAATAAATCACGTGTTTAATTAAAACTCAGAAAATGAAACTTCCGAAAATTCCATTAGTGTGCCCCTTTAAAGGTGCAGTCTGTCTAACATTGACATTTTAGTCATTTAGCAGACGCTCTTATCCAGAGCGACTTACAGTTAGTGAGTGCATACATTTTCATACTGCCCCCCCCCCGCGGGAAACAAACCCACAACCCTGGCGTTGCAAGCGCCATGCTCTACCAACTGAGCTACAGGGGACTCTAACCCATTAAAAACTCACTAAACCCAAATGAAATAAACCACACACTAAATCAGACATTGTATTAAAAACACTAACAAATATTTGTGTGTTGTGTGTGGGTATTTCCAAACCATAGGGCAAAAACAAACTAACGAAACTGTACATTTTGTTAATATTCACTATGCTACATCTTAAATCAGCAACCCAAAAGTTGTACTTTTAAACCAAACATGATGCTATAATTTCACTCCAATCATTAATTGTTTGTTTTACTCCACCCCACCGTTTATGTGCCCTTAAATTAGCATGTACTATCCTTCGACACAGCAATATTTATTTTGCCACGAGTCACTCCCATACCTGACTGGTCTCTTCTTTTTTAGCGTGATTTTCCATATCCAACACACCACAACCCTTTCATGTTCATGAACAAACATTTTAAAAAGTCATTTTCGGTTTGGTAATCCTAATGCTTCTTGCTTCTTAAAACTCTACTAACAATTACTCACAATATTAACTCCAATCTAATTTCCCATAGGGTAAAGTTAAAACATCAGATGATACAGCGTTCCGTTAAGCAGAACAAACACCTTCTAAAACAAACAATCCCAGAACCCCTTTCCGGTAAACTTATTATTGTAACCTGATGCATTGATTTAGTAAAAATATAAACCTGTTGTTTAACAAATATAGAAACTTCAAAAAGTTGGTGCTGTCTCATCAGCGTAACAGTCAAAACTAACTGCAATCTACTTCAATTACTTTATACTGTTCCACGTAATGGAAACAGATTATCGGCTTAGAATACAAACTGTTTGCTTAAATCACTTGTGTTACCCAAACTATAGAAATGAGAAATAATATTTAGAAATTGTCAAAGAACATCTCCGCATTCAACTTAGTCATACCACTACACCAAACTTAACCCATTATGTCCCTTACAGCCCACTGTAGTTCAGCGAGCCCCAGTCGCTAACACCCGCAGACTAAAACATGGAAACTCATCCATTCTGTCCAGTAGAAAAAAATATTAACCATTCTCAAACAAGGTTCTGCGTTTACCTCTATCAGAAGGTTAATAAAAACATGACAACTTTGTCTTCCCTCTCTGCATCACACTTATTAAATATCCATTATTTGAAAATTAACATGTAATGCGCCGAATAAAATACATCAGTCAATCCATAAGGAAACAGATACATTTCGATGGGAGCTAAAATAGTTCACAATGCCAGACCCTCGTTCTGCGCCCAACTTCTATTCATTGCTGTTGTAGCCTTGTTTTATCATGCAATAATTAATACCCATGTTTAGTTATTAATTATGATCATGGTCACAGCTCTATCACAATTGCCTGTCCACTATTATTAGAATGCATTAGATATAGGTAATAGTCCCTTCTGAGTAGACTACAGGTAATAAAACAAACACTGACTATTGTCGACAAGCATACATTCAATATATATCCATAGTATTAATATTCAATGTAGTGATTTAAATTACGATCCCATTCTCAGTAGGTTCCTCCAGCAAACCATTAGGCAACACAAAAACATAATTACCTCGAAATCGTCCCGCTATTCATGTTGAATAAATTAGTCTTTAAATTTGAACTAAGCAAGCAGCTAAATCGTTCAATTTACATCTTAAAACAAACACTGGCTGCTGTATCTAGCTAAGCAACCCATGGCCATAGTTGAATTATAATTAGAAACCCAGATTTTAGTCAGTAAGATAAACCCTATGCCTATTGAAATGAGCAAATCCAATTACAATGGTTTGTTGTCTTAACATCTGGAACATAATAACGACACCATTACCAGAAAATAGCCTTAAAGTTCGTCCAAGTGTTTCTTTGAAAAGACTAACACTTACTCAAAGGGAATAAATTAGCAGTCAACGAGTTATATCCACATTCATTGATTTGGAAACAGCTCTGGCGAGTTTAGTAAAAACTGATTATCTTTTCCCTTGCGACATAATGACATTCCTTTACTACATCACATTAGCTCCGCAATGATAATTAGTTTGATGGAAAACCCTAATTTGGTTTGTACTACGTTAAGTCGAGATTCCACCTTAATTCGCTCTAACTGTATGGGAAAAGGGTTATTCGATAAATATAGCAACTCCTCTCATACTGCGGGGGAAAAAACTAATTTCAGGCGTTATGGACAGTTTTATTTTAAATGTAGTACCCGGACAGAGAAAATCCCATAAGCGTTTTATAGTTACATCGGTTAGAGTAAGTCAATTCCCCATACTTTGCAAAAGTGGACATACCCCAATCAGTTTCTGAGACTATTTCCCAGACTTTGTAGACAGTCATATAATACTTGAACCTTATCTTTATCAAATGATCCATAAACGGGACCAACTCAAAATGTTTATATTTTTTCCCCCACCCTGGTCGTACGTCTACGTTCGGGTGCGCAAGTTGGTATATGAATATTATACGTTCCGTTGTTACTCATCAAATCTGTAGTAATAGATTATACACACATACAATGTCATATTTTCATATATTCACAGAATCTATATACAGTGGGGGAAAAAAGTATTTAGTCAGCCACCAATTGTGCAAGTTCTCCCACTTAAAAAGATGAGAGAGGCCTGTAATTGTCATCATAGGTACACGTCAACTATGACAGAAAAAATGAGATTTTTTTTCCAGAAAATCACATTGTAGGATTTTTAATCAATTGATTTGCAAATTATGGTGGACAATAAGTATTTGGTCAATAACAAAAGTTTCTCAATACTTTGTTATATACCCTTTGTTGGCAATGACATTTACATTACATTACATTACATTTTAGTCATTTAGCAGACGCTCTTATCCAGAGCGACTTACAGGAGCAATTAGGGTTAAGTGCCTTGCTCAAGGGCACATTTACGTCATTTAGCAGACGCTCTTATCCAGAGCGACTCACAAATTGGTGCATTCACCCTATAGCCAGTGGGATAACCACTTTACAATTTTTTTTTTTTTGGGGGGGGGGGGGGGGTAGAAGGATTACTTTATCCTATCCCAGGTATTCCTTAAAGAGGTGGGGTTTCAAATGTCTCCGGAAGGTGGTGAGTGACTCCGCTGTCCTGGCGTCGTGAGGGAGCTTGTTCCACCATTGGGGTGCCAGAGCAGCGAACAGTTTTGACTGGGCTGAGCGGGAACTATGCTTCCGCAGAGGAAGGGGAGCCAGCAGGCCAGAGGTGGATGAACGCAATGCCCTCGTTTGGGTGTAGGGACTGATCAGAGCCCGAAGGTACAGAGGTGCCGTTCCCCTCACTGCTCCATAGGCAAGCACCATGGTCTTGTAACGGATGCGAGCTTCAACTGGAAGCCAGTGGAGTGTGCGGAGGAGGGGGGTGACGTGAGAGAACTTGGGAAGGTTGAACACCAGACGGGCTGCGGCATTCTGGATGAGTTGTAGGGGTTTAATGGCACAGGCAGGGAGGCCAGCCAACAGCGAGTTGCAGTAATCCAGACGGGAGATGACAAGTGCCTGGATTAGGACCTGTGCCGCTTCCTGTGTAAGGCAGGGTCGTACTCTCCGAATGTTGTAGAGCATGAACCTGCAGGAGCGGGTCACCGCCTTGATGTTAGCGGAGAACGACAGGGTGTTGTCCAGGGTCACGCCAAGGCTCTTCGCACTCTGGGAGGAGGACACAACGGAGTTGTCAACCGTGATGGCGAGATCATGGAACGGGCAGTCCTTCCCGGGGAGGAAGAGCAGCTCCGTCTTGCCAGGGTTCAGCTTGAGGTGGTGATCCGTCATCCATACTGATATGTCTGCCAGACATGCAGAGATGCGATTCGCCACCTGGTTATCAGAAGGGGGAAAGGAGAAGATTAGTTGTGTATCGTCAGCGTAGCAATGATAGGAGAGGCCATGTGAGGATATGACAGAGCCAAGTGACTTGACACAGGTCAAACGTTTTCTGTAAGTCTTCACAAGGTTTTCACACACTGTTGCTGGTATTTTGGCCCATTCCTCCATGCAGATCTCCTCTAGAGCAGTGATGTTTTGGGGCTGTCGCTGGGAAACACGGACTTTCAACTCCATCCAAAGATTTTCTATGGGGTTGAGATCTGGAGACTGGCTAGGCCACTCCAGGACCTTGAAATGCTTCTTACGAAGCCACTCCTTCGTTGCCCGGGCGGTGTGTTTGGGATCATTGTCATGCTGAAAGACCCAGCCACGTTTCATCTTCAATGCCCTTGCTGATGGAAGGAGGTTTTCACTCAAAATCTCACGATACATGGCCCCATTCATTCTTTCCTTTACATGGATCAGTCGTCCTGGTCCCTTTGCAGAAAAACAGCCCCAAAGCATGATGTTTCCACCCCCATGCTTCACAGTAGGTATGGTGTTCTTTGGATGCAACTCAGCATTCTTTGTCCTCCAAACACGACGAGTTGAGTTTTTACCAAAAAGTTATATTTTGGTTTCATCTGACCATATGACATTCTCCCAATCCTCTTCTGAATCATCCAAATGCACTCTAGCAAACTTCAGACGAGCCTGGACATGTACTGGCTTAAGCAGGGGGACACGTCTGGCACTGCAGGATTTGAGTCCCTGGCGGCGTAGTGTGTTACTGATGGTAGGCTTTGTTACTTTGGTCCCAGCTCTCTGCAGGTCATTCACTAGGTCCCCCCGTGTGGTTCTGGGATTTTTGCTCACCGTTCTTGTGATCATTTTGACCCCACGGGGTGAGATCTTGCGTGGAGCCCCAGATCGAGGGAGATTATCAGTGGTCTTGTATGTCTTCCATTTCCTAATAATTGCTCCCACAGTTGATTTCTTCAAACCAAGCTGCTTACCTTTTGCAGATTCAGTCTTCCCAGCCTGGTGCAGGTCTACAATTTTGTTTCTGGTGTCCTTTGACAGCTCTTTGGTCTTGGCCATAGTGGAGTTTGGAGTGTGACTGTTTGAGGTTGTGGACAGGTGTCTTTTATACTGATAACAAGTTCAAACAGGTGCCATTAATACAGGTAACGAGTGGAGGACAGAGGAGCCTCTTAAAGAAGAAGTTACAGGTCTGTGAGAGCCAGAAATCTTGCTTGTTTGTAGGTGACCAAATACTTATTTACCACCATAATTTGCAAATAAATTCATTAAAAATCCTACAATGTGATTTTCTGGATTTTTTTCTTCTCATTTTGTCTGTCATAGTTGACGTGTACCTATGATGAAAATTACAGGCCTCTCATCTTTTTAAGTGGGAGAACTTGCACAATTGGTGGCTGACTAAATACTTTTTTTCCCCACTGTATAACGTTAGAAATCTAAGGTACTCACATCCACCACTCCATGTGCTCTTCATCAGAACCCAAAAACGTTGGTTTCCCGGATGCTGCCCAGTGGCTCATGGGAATAATGCTCCACACGTATCCTCAACGGTCCTCTAGACTTCCAGAAATTATAGACGTGGCGCTACTGTCAAAAATAACATACCAAATAATATTTACTTTGACGGGCAGTGGTGGACAGAACCACCAAATAACGCTATATATCGAAACTTATTATCCAAATTTCAAGAATCGTATTATGCAAATTTCTATATCTTATTATCAAAATTTAAGATTAACACTTCTACACTCACAATAACTCTCATATCACATTCACAGAATACCACAAACACTCACAATAACAACAGTAACCCAGGGCATACCTGTTTACCTCATTTATCAAAACATTTCCTCAAAACATGACAAGTTGTAATTGAACTTCAAGCCAGATGCCCTCACAAGGCGTCACCTGCACTTTACTTCTTCGTCCAATACATTATCCTCACCAGTCCTACTGTGATCAACCCAGTACCATGGATCTGGACTTTTGGTTGCCCGCAACTGGCTAATTTAACAATTATGTCCAAGGATACCTCACTTAAGAACACTCCTATCAACTCAACACAGTCCTGCTATTTAACCCAGCTGTAGCCCCCTTAAGTAGGACAACAGGGACTTTTCTTATTTTTCTTTTTTCTTATCATCACTTATTGATAGATTGTCCAAGCTCACCTCTCTCAGTACTATGCTCGGAATCTGGCATCCACCCGTGCCCGCTTCCTCTCAGATCTTAGGCGGAGAGACAAGGTCAATCACCAATTAGGATTTTACTTTATTCAAACCGTATTAATAAGGTAGTAAGTGAGGCTGGTCGACCCAACACTCTGTACACTCGAGTGTTGGGCGGAGAGCTCTGACATACAGACAATACAAATATATTTTATAGCACGATACCCCCTCTCACTCTACAGTCGTGGTCAAAAGTTTTGAGAATGACACATACTAATTTTCACAAAGTCTGCTGCCTCAGTTTTGATGATGGCAATTTGCATATACTCCAGAATGTCATGAAGAGTGATCAGATGAATTGCAATTAATTGCAAAGTCCCTCTTTGCCATGAAAATGAACTTAATCCCCAAAAAACAATTCCACTGCATTTCAGCTCTGACACAAAAGGACCAGCTGCTATCATGTCAGTGATTCTCTCGTTAACACAGGTGAGAGTGTTGACGAGGACAAGGCTGGAGATCACTCTGTCATGCTGATTGAGTTCGAATAACAGACTGGAAGCTTTAAAAGGAGGGTGGTGCTTAAAATCATTGTTCTTCCTCTGTTAACCATGGTTACCTGCAAGGAAACACGTGCCGTCATCATTGCTTTGCACAAAAAGGGCTTCACAGGCAAGGATATTGCTGCTAGTAAGATTGCACCTAAATCAAGCATTTATCGGATCATCAAGAACTTCAAGGAGAGAGGTTCAATTGTTGTGAAGAAGGCGTCAGGGCGCCCAAGAAAGTCCAGCAAGTGCCAGGACCGTCTCCTAAAGTTGATTCAGCTGCGGGATCGGGGAACCACCAGTGCAGAGCTTGCTCAGGAATGGCAGCAGGCAGGTGTGAGTGCATCTGCACACACAGTGAGGCGAAGACTTTTGGAGGATAGCCTGGTGTCAAGAAGGGCAGCAAAGAAGCCACTTCTCTCCAGGAAAAACATCAGGGACAGACTGATATTCTGCAAAAGGTACAGGGATTGGACTGCTGAGGACTGGGGTAAAGTCATTTTCTCTGATGAATCCCCTTTCCGATTGCTTGGGGCATCCAGAAAACACCTTGTCCGGAGAAGACAAGGTGAGCGCTACCATCAGTCCTGTGTCATGCCAACAGTAAAGCATCCTGAGACCATTCATGTGTGGGGATGCTTCTCAGCCAAGCGAGTGGGCTCACTTACAATTTTGCCTAAGAATACAGCCATGAATAAAGAATGGTATCCTCGAGAGCAACTTCTCCCAACCATCCAAGAACAGTTTGGTGACGACCAATGCCTTTTCCAGCATGTTGGAGCACCTTGCCATAAGGCAAAAGTGATAACTAAGTGGCTCGGGGAACAAAACATCGACATTTTGGGTCCATGGCCAGGAAACTCCCCAGACCTTAATCCCATTGAGAACTTGTGGTCGATCCTCAAGAAGCGGGTGGACAAACAAAAAAAAGAATGGGCTGCCATCAGTCAGGATGTGGCCCAGAAGTTAATTGACAGCATGCCAGGGCGGATTGCAGAGGTCTTGAAAAAGATGGGTCAACACTGCAAATATTGACTCTTTGCATAAACTTAATGTAATTGTCAATAAAAGCCTTTGACACTTATGGAATGCTTGTAATTATACTTCAGTATACCATAGTAACATCTGACAAAAATATCTCATAACACTGAAGCAGCGAACTTTGTGAAGACCAATACTTGTGTCATTCTCAAAACGTTTGACCACGACTGTACATGAAAAACAGCAATGTCTGGAATGAGTCAAAAGGTTAGGATTCGTATGAAAGAAATTAATAATTCACAGCAGACAGTATCTGCTATGAAGACTGTTATCATTGTATGGAAACCAGGGTTTGGCCCCCAAGATAAGGTTCTTATCAACTATTCATAACAGATCTCGCCCTGGTACCTTTCACACAGAGACACCAATTCAGTCTATGAAATGCAGGCTCAGTTAGACCAGAGACATCTCCCTCTCACACACCATTAATCATGAAATGTGGCTGTTGGTTTTATCACCTAGCCATCACTTAATCAATTGCCAGGCCCAGCTTCAGAGGCTCCTCTCAGTTCGCACAGACACAGAATAGAGAGTTTCTAACAACCCTATTCTATTGCATAAAACATAATCTTGTAATTCTTCCACCATACAAAACATTTTGAAAAAATATGTATGGAGCGTATTTGAGCAGGTACATTGCAGTACCACAGTACAAAGCATGTTTGAAGATTATCTTAACACCAAGTAGAATTGTATTGTTTTTGCCTTGACAGCACTATGCATCAGGAAAACATAAAGATGCTAGATAAAGAGAGGGCAAGTGATTGAGTCAAAGTTTACTAGCTTAGAAGACTGCAAAAACCTCAGTACTAATATGTTAGCAATTCCACCAGAGACTTGTAAAATATCTAGAGCTTTCAACTACTGTATTGTTTATTGTAATGATTTTTCACTCAGAAGTATTGTGTGTAGGCTATAACTTTCATTTTGTAATTGCACTTTCCTTTGGGGATTTGACATACATTTTTGTGATTTTGTGGAATCACGTTCAAGTATTTCCCTTTTTGCATTTTGTAGTAGATAAGTGGAAAATGTGTGGAGGCTTCTTACTTACATTCCAATTTCAATTCCTTTCTTACCCAAAGTGTGTTTGCGTCATAAGACAGTGAGATGTATTTCACAACCTTCAATGTAAGCTGTCAAAATAAGGAATTTGAAAGCCGACTTCATTTACAAGCAATATGGAGTATTGTCCTATATTGACTAGACAGCGGGCAAACAGACATCTGTCACAATCCTGGAACACCACTGACATTGGTTGACCTGTGATCTTTAGATACTCACCCAAGAGATATCCACCGGACCCACTCACAAACAACATCGTCTGCACCGAAGTGTTTTATGTAGCAGGATCAATTAACTCACCAGCACACTACTAAATATTCTTAACTCATACTTCCTTAATTTTTTATACAGATTTCCTAAAACAGACATTAAGTTGTTATTCTTACTCTATTAACTAACTTAAGCTTAAATAATAATAATAATAATAATAATTCAAGTATTTGTCAAACAGCCAGCTACGCAATTAAATACAATTTGAGACGGCATCTTCAAACATTTAGGACACATTTAAGACTCTTAAGAACTCAAACTTTTTATTGTAAACCATGGAAAAACCTGCCATTTCCACTGCAGGAAGTAAGGGCAAAGTTGGGGAGGGACATTAGAACAGTTAAAATAGTAATGATCAGAATGTTACAGTGAGGCTTCAAGAGGTATCCATAGTCTGTACGGTCTCCTCCACCACCTCCAGAACCAATTTGGTCTCAGCCTTCGTCAGGACTCCGGTTGTTCCTCGCTTGTACTTGTAATTACCGGTTCTGATTGGAAAAAGAAAATATTTTTTATTCAATACAGCAGAGACCGGTCTGATGAGCTTCCGGGAGCTGATTCTTGGATGCAAAATGAAATGTTAAAATGGATGCTAAACACAAAAATGGCTTCCACGAGCCACTTAACTCTGGAGAATCCATCGTAATTTTTTTCTACCGCGCCACAGCCACAGGGCTTTGTTGGGTTTACGACAAAAGAACAACCATGCAAATGAGTTGTTCTGTGTGAAATTCAACACAAGCAGCTTGAGAGGGCAAGATAAAGCTACACTCTTGCTGGGCTAAGTGGGTTAGTAGTCAAACGGCGTACTCAGAGGCAACGCTATGGTTAATGTCTACTGCACTCCACACAGACCCGTGTCTTTATTACTCACTGGTGGGGCAAGGCTTCAAGCTCATACACACATCTTCAAACAAAAACAGGCCAAAGGGTTGAGTCATTCAACATGTCAAAGGGTAATGCATTCTTAACATATTAAATGATTAGAACTCATTCAGAAACTAGCCTAGATGATTCAAACGATGCACTGCTGTGGAGAAAGAATATTCTCCGTCATGGGTGAATAAAGGTTTGCGATGAATTCATTCTCAAAACATACAATGGTTTGGAAGTCACTGCACTCAAAACATGCAGTAGTTTGTGCCACTTGCGATTGTGTTTTTATTAAAGAGGCAATCCTTCAGTACATAATTGTGTTCTACAGATTATTGACTCTGAAAAGTGGGAACCGTCACAGCCACATTTTGGGGACTACTGAGGGAACATTATGGGGACAAGTAACAGGACAGTCTGGTGGGACCACTGATGGGGAACATTATGGGGACATGTTCTGTTAATGGACATTATGGGGACAATTGATGGGACATTATGGAGACAATTGATGGGACATTATGAGGACATTTGGGTGGGTAGGCGGCTTTACCTGACACCCTTCTTGTTGGCCATGTCGTGGGGCCTCAGGTAGTCCACCCTTCCCTTGGTGATGACACACAGGTCAATGTTGCTGCCCGAGCCCAGGTCGTTGAAGATGCCGGCCGCGATAGCATCCCGAACCAGCCGCTTGGCATCTTCCTCCTAAGGAGAGAAAAAACATAAATCAACACCATCATTATTGTAACCATGATCATCATAATCTTTTCGTGTATTGAGTGAATTAATCCAATGCGTATTCCATTACTGCTTAAGATTGAGAGGATAGAGGAGCCCTTAATATAAACATTTTGCACAAGTCAGTCACATTGCTGTGCTTGGATGAAATGGGCCAGAGCTGCTGCTTCTTATGGAAGAATACAACTCAAGGTGAGCAGTAAGTAGCGAGTGGTGAGTCCCACAGATCCCACGGGGGGCCAGTATGAAAAATGCACTCACTAATTGTAAGTCGCTCTGGATAAGAGCGTCTGCTAAATGACTAAAATGCTATAGGAAAAGCAAGGGCTCTCTCTATTGGCCATCACTGGTAACAGCAGTAGAGCCTTCCTGAAGTAGAGCTAAATGCTGATTTCCAGATTTCCTCTCATCTTCTCAAGGCCCTGTGATAAATGCATCCGTCATGTTATGCAAGATAAATGGTCCTCCTCAGCCGGAGCGTTTTAACACAATGGCTAGCCGAGGAGCCGTGCTCCCAGGTGAGCTCTTCCACAGAGACTCTCCTAGGTGGAGGCCATTGCCATCTCAGAGCTCTTTATCTAATGTGCTTCAAAAGTAGCTAGAATTCATATAGGCCTAATAAAGGTTGCATCTCAATCAATTAAAACAAATTGTATTTTTTTGTGCGCCTAAATTGTATGTGGTGCTCCTAAGTAGTTTTTTTACATTGGGAGCTCCAGTGCTATTACTAATTATTATTTGTCTTTTTTGGCGGCCCTGATGTGCTAAATTGTTTCAGATAAAAAATATCTGCCAAATAACCATACTCAGACTTTGCTTGGAGGCTTCCGCTGATCAAACACTAGTGTATTGTCCAAAAGGAGGACACCATAGCTACTACCCTGCACTTACAGAATTACAATTTCCAAGGTTGTTCAATATACAATGAAGAAAAATATAAACGCAACATGTAAAGTGTAGGTTCCATGTTTCATGAGCTGAAATAAAAGATCCCAAACATTTTCCAATACGGACAAAAAGCTTATTTATTTCAAGTGTGGTGCACAAATTTGTTTACATCCCTGTAAGGGAGCATTTCTCATTTGCCAAGATATTCCATCCACCTGACTGGTGTGACATATCAAGAAGCTGATTAAACAGCATGATCATTAAACAGGTGCACCTTGTGCTGGTGACAATAAAAGGCCACTCTAAAATGTGCAGTTTTGTCACACAACACAATGCCACAGATGTCTCAAGATTTGAGGGAGCGTGCAATTGGCATGCCGACTGCAGGAATGTCCACTAGAGCTGTTGCCAGAGAATGTAATGTTAATTTCTCTTCCATAAGTCACCTCCAACGTCGTTTTAGAGAATTTGGCAGTACGTCCAACCGGCCTCACAACCGCAGACCACGTGTATGGAGTCGTGTGCGCAAGCGGTTTGCTGATGTCAACGTTGTAAACAGAGTGCCCCATGGTGGTGGTAGGGTTATGGTATGGGCCGGTATAAGCTACGGACAACAAACACAATTTAATTTGATCAATGGCAATTTGAATGCAGAGATACCGTGACGAGATCCTGAGGCCCATTGTCATGCCATTCATCCGCCGCCATCACCTCATGTTTCAAGCATGATAATGCACAGCCCCATGTTGCAAAGATTACACAATTATTGGAAGCTGAAAATGTCCCAGTTCTTCCATGTCCTGCTTACTCACAAGACATGTCACCAATAGAGCATGTTTGGGATGCTCTGGATCGACGTGTACTACAGCGTTATTCAGTTTCCGCCAATATCCAGCAACTTCGCACAGCTATTGAAGAGTGTGACAACGTTCCACAGGCCACAATCAACAGCCTGATCAACTCTATGCGAAGAGAAGTGACGTGTTGCATGAGGCAAATGGTGGTCACACCAGATATTGACTGGTTCTGATCCACGCCCCTACTTTCTTTTTTAAAGGTATCTGTGACCAACAGATGCAACTCAGCTAAAAAAGATCCGTCCCTTTTTCAGGACCCTGTCTTTTAAAGATAATTTGTAAAAATCCAAATAACTTCATAGATCTTCATTGTTAAGGGTTTAAACACTGTTTCCCATGCTTGTTCAATGAACCATAAACAATTAATGAACATGCACCTGTGGAACGGTCGTTAAGACTAACAGCTTACAGACGGTAGGCAATTAAGGTCACAGTTATGAAAACATAGGACACTAAAGAGGCCTTTCTACTGACTCTGACACCAAAAGAAAGACGCCCAGGGTCCCTGCTCATCTGCGTGAACGTGCCTTAGGCATGCTGCAAGGACGCATGAGGACTGCAGATGTGGCCAGGGCAATAAATTGCAATGTCCGTACTGGGAGATGCCTAAGACAGCACTACAGGGAGACAGGACAGACAGCTGATGGTCCTCGCAGTGGCAGAACACGTGTAAAAACACCTGCACAGGATCGGTACATCCGAACATCACACCTGCGGGACAGGTACAGGATGGCAACAACAACTGCCCGAGTTAAACCAGGAACGGACAATCCCTCCATCAGTGCTCAGACTGTCCGCAATAGGCTGAGAGATGCTGGACTGAGGGCTTGTAGGCCTGTTGTAAGGCAGGTCCTCACCAGACACCACTTGCAACAACGTCGCCTATGGGCACAAACCCACCGTCGCTGGACCAGACAGGACTGGCAAAAAGTGCTCTTCACTGACGAGTCGCGGTTTTGTCTCACCAGGGGCAATGGTCGGATTCATGTTTATTGTCGAAGGAATGAGCGTTACACCGAGGCCTGTACTCTGGAGCGGGATCGATTTGGAGGTGGAGGGTCCATCATGGTGTGTCATCGGACTGAGCTTGTTGTCATTGCAGGCAATCTAAACGCTGCGTGTTACAGGGAAGACATCCTCCTCCCTCATGGTGTACCCTTCCTGCAGGCTCATCCTGACATGACCCTCCAGCATGACAATGCCACCAGCCATACTGCTCGTTCTGTGCGTGATTTCCTGCAAGACAGGAATGTCAATGTTCTGCCATGGCCAGCGAAGAGCTCGGATCTCAATCCCATTGAGCACGTCTGGGACCTGTTGGATCGGAGGGTGAGGGCTAGGGCCATTCCCCCCAGAAATGTCTGGACACTTGCAGGTGCCTTGGTGGAAGAGTGGGGTAACATCTCACAGCAAAAACTGGCAAATTTGGTGCAGTCCATGAGGAGGAGATGCACTGCAGTACTTAATGCACACCAGATACTGACTGTTACTTTTGATCCCCCCTTTGTTCAGGGACACATTATTCAATTTCTGTGGAACTTGTTCAGTTTATGTCTCAGTTGTTGAATCTTATGTTCATACAAATATTTACACATCTTAAGTTTGCTGAAAATAAACGCAGTTGACAGTGAGAGGACGTTTCTTTTTTAGCTGAGTTTTATTTGGGCCTAGTGAATTTCACTGGCGCAAAACGCTCGCACACACGACACCATACACACTTGTCTGTCATCTGCCCGGTACAGTTCGAACCGGGATTCATCCGTGAAGAGCACACTTCTCCAGCGTGCCAGTGGCCATCGAAGGAAAGCATTTGCCCACTGAAGTCAGTGAGGATGATGAGCACGCAGATGAGCTTCCCGTAGACGGTTTCTGAAAGTTTGTGCAGAAATTCTTCGGTTGAGCAAACCCAGTTTCATCAGCTGTCCGGGTCAGATGATCCCGCAGGTGAAGAAGCCGAATGTGGAGGTCCTGGGCTGGCGTGGTTACAAGTGGTCTGCGGTTGTAAGGCCGGTTGGTTGTACTGCCAAATTCTCTAAAACAAAGATGGAGGCGGCTTATGGTATAGAAATTAACATTAAATTATCTGGCAACAGCTCTGGTGGACATTCCTGCAGTCAGCATGCCAATTGCAGGCTCCCTCAAAACTTGAGACATCTGTGTCATTGTGTTGTGTGACAAACCTGCACATTTTAGAGTGGCCTTTTATTGTCCCCAACACAAGGTGCACCTGTGTAATGACCATGCTGTTTAATTAGCTTCTTGATATGCCACACACGTCAGGTGGATGGATTATGTTCGCAAAGGACCAGACAGGACTCCAAACTCATTAAACAGGGATGTAAACAAATTTGTGCACAACATTTTAGAGAAATAAGCTTTTTGTGCGTATGGAACATTTCAGGATCTTTTATATTTCAGCTCATGAAACATGGGACCAACACTTTACATGCGTTTATATTTTTGTTCGGTATAATATCCACTAGCTTTAACTGCCGCCGGCAACACTTTGCCCACAGCTTGTGTCTCCTTTAGTATGGAAGAGATTGGTTTTAGTTAGCAGATAGCAGAGGGTTTATTCAGATAATATCAAGAGACTAAGCTGAACACATCCGACTGGATGGTGAGATGTGTCACACACAAACCTAGCTATGTGGAAACATGAGCAGTCTCATTCTCTTCGACACAGACAGGGTTTTACATGTTTGTGTGTGTCACTATCCCCAGTGTGCGACACCCCCAGCAAACTGCTGATGTTTGCAGGGCCTCTGTCAAAGCTCTGACCGGCAGTGGGCTGGCTGGCCTATGGGGACTTCATTACACAGGCACCAGCAGACACCTCGTCTGCTTTTAAACAGCGCCACTGGAATAACACAAATCATCAACGTGTCCCTGACCGCTGGGGGAACCACACTGAAGCAGAGGCATGTGGTACTGGTGTGTGTAAGAGAATGAGACTGCCCATGTTTTAACAAACTGTGTGTCTGCCGGTTTCATCAATTATTCAGCCTAGCTTGGAGAGCGCTTAATCCGTGGAGCTGCTATGGGGCAGCGTAGAGCCGAGAGGCCCTATTATCTAAATTATGATTTATGATACAGGAGAAAGAGACTGGACTCTATAGGGTCCCTGTAAAGAGTCATACCCCTTGACTTATTCCACATTTTGTTGTGTTACAGCCTGAATTCAACATGGATTGCTTTCCTCACCCGTCTACACCCCATAATGACAGTGAAATCGTGTTTTTATAAATATTTGCACATTTATTGAAAATGAAATAGATCAAATTGACGTAAGTATTCACACCCCTTTGCTATGACACTCCAAATTGAACTCAAGTGAATCCAATTTCCTTTGATCGTCCTTGAGATCTCACTACAACTTGATTGGAGTCCACCTGTGGCCAATTCAATTGTTTGGACATGATTTAGAAAGAAACACACCTGTCTATATAAGGTCCCACAGTTGACAGTGCATGTCAAAGCAGAAACTATACCATGAAGTCCAAGAAACTGTCCGTAGATAGAATTGTGATGAGGCATATATCTGGGGAACGGTATAAAACAATTTCTAGAGTGTTGAAAGTTTCCAAGAGCACAGTGGTCTCCATCATTGGGAAAAATATGGAACTACCCAGACTCTGGCTAAAGCTGGCCCTATGACCAAACTGAGCAACCGCGCAAGAAGGACCTTGGTCAGGGAGGTGACCAAGAACCCAATGATCACTCTGACATTATTATTAGGTACGGTTCACAGATCATAGGGTCTTACGGGAGACATGTATAGGTCTAAAAAGAGCCTAAAATGTGCAATTCCACACATTTTGCAATGCCTTATGCTGTGTTCTTATGCCATCTGAGTGACTCAAACATAACAAAATCAATGACCAAAGGATTCACCAAAATAATAAATCACCAAAAATAATCACCAAAATAAAAACTAGACAGGGAGAATTTAAAATTCCAAAAGATTTGCCATGTATTTTGGAATTTTAGGTTCTCCCCGTCTAGTTTTTATTTTGGTGATTGTTAGTTCTCAAAGATGATCTCCATTGTATTTTCTACATACTTTATCTGTTTTTTTATATCATACACAGTATTTTTGAGTGGAGGTAATGATTTAGCAGCGGCGACCCGCTGCTGCTAAATGAATATAGGGGAAACGCTGGTGCAGATATGTGCCTCACGTCATTCACTGCCCTCTCTCTTGCTCTGCTGTTTGTGCATCTTGCTAGCTGTCACTCAAATGGCGAGGGACTGAAGCTCATTGGCTAGAACTTGAATTGCTAGGGGGCTGGCCCACGTGGGAGAAAATGTAGGGAAAATTGCACCACACAGCTTCCAGTAAACAAGTCACTTTCAAACTTGGGATTTTCGTGGCCAATTGAGGTAAGACAGGAATTCTGCTCGTAGATTATGCATGTATGAACTACACATTCACATATCCAGCTCAAAGTGGGAGGTAAAAAAAACAAAAAAAAAAACTTACTAGTGACCATAGCTCAGGAGCATGTCTTTAAACTTGGGATGTGCTGCAAATAAGGATCTAAAAGGTGGTCTGAGAGGTTTAGAAAATGGCAGAATAAAAAAATAAAAACTATCAGCAACTATCAGTCAGAGGCCCATTACTGTTAATAATCTAAATCTGGTTTAAAGACAGGTTAATAACACACTGCCAAGTCACCTAGCATTTCCCCAAACACACTCACACACAAACCTGAGCTCCTTCTGGCACATGTACGAGTTGAGCCCACAAAATGGCAGCCCACTCACTCCTAAGCTCCATAAGAGATTTACAAGTGAATCAAACAACAAAAACAATTCATGACATCTGATGTCGAGGAAGGGATAAGCAATGGTTAGTATTTCTTGTCCAGGAGTTCAACAACAACAAAAAAAGAGTATATAGGCCTCGAAGAGACATTTACACTCACGCTGTCACATAACCCCTCCTCCCTGCCCACCCACACAGAGGAGCAGAAAGGGGTTACATAAATCAGACTGGTGGTGGTACTCTGGTTCTGGGTGATCCATCTTACTGGGCCCAGTGCCTGTACTGTACTGCTGTCTAGGGGCCTAGAGGAGAGGAGAGCTGAACTAGGCCATGACAGAAAGGAACAGAGTACCAACACCAGCCTATTATGAGGGGTGAAGCAGGTGGGGGATGGGGGGGGGGAGAAAGACAACAGCAAGCTCTATAAAAGGGGTGATTATAGAGAGTATAAATGTCCTGGTATTGGGTAAAATTCATGTTGTTGTTGTTGACCTTAAAGGGATACTTGTCCTTGATCTACTTCCCCAGAATCAGGTGAACTTATGTACAGTGAGGGAAATACGTTTTTTTATTTTTGTACGTTTGCCCACTGACAAAGAAATTATCAGTCTATAATTTTAATGGTAGGTTTATTTGTACAGTGGGAGACAGAATAACAACAAAAAAAATCCAGAAAAAAACGCATGTCAAAAATGTTAAAAATTGATTTGCATTGTAATGAGGGAAATAAGTATTTGACACCCTCTCAATCAGAAAGATTTCTGGCTCCCAGGTGTCTTTTATACAGGTAACGAGCTGAGATTAGGAGCACACTCTTTAAAGGGAGTGCTACTAATCTCAGCTTGTTACCTGTATAAAAGACACCTGTCCACAGAAGCAATCAATCAATCAGATTCCAAACTCTCCACCATGGCCAAGACCAAAGAGCTCTCCAAGGATGTCAGGGACAAGATTGTAGACCTACACAAGGCTGGAATGGGCTACAAGACCATCGCCAAGCAGCTTGGTGAGAAGGTGACAACAGCTGGTGCGATTATTCGCAAATGGAAGAAACACAAAAGAACTGTCAATCTCCCTCGGCCTGGGGCTCCATGCAAGATCTCACCTCGTGGAGTTGCAATGATCATGAGAACGGTGAGGAATCAGCCGGAGAACTACACGGGAGGATCTTGTCAATGATCTCAAGGCAGCTGGGACCATAGTCACCAAGAAAACAATTGGTAACACACTACGCCGTGAAGGACTGAAATCCTGCAGCGACCGCAAGGTCCCCCTGCTCAAGAAAGCACATATACATGCCCGTCTGAAGTTTGCCAATGAACATCTGGATGATTCAGAGGAGAACTGGGTGAAAGTGTTATGGTAAGATTAGACCAAAATGGAGCTCTTTGGCATCAACTCAACTCGCCGTGTTTAGAGGAGGAGGAATGCTGCCTATGACCCCAAGAACACCATCCCCACCGTCAAACATTGAGGTGGAAACATTATGCTTTGGGGGTGTTTTTCTGCTAAGGGGACAGGACAACTTCACCGCATCAAAGGGACGATGGACGGGGCCATGTACCGTCAAATCTTGGGTGAGAACCTCCTTCCCTCAGCCAGGGCATTGAAAATGGGTCGTGGATGGGTATTCTAGCATGACAATGACCCAAAACACACGGCCAAGGCAACAAAGGAGTGGCTCAAGAAGAAGCACCTTAAGGTCCTGGAGTGGCCTAGCCAGTCTCCAGACCTTAATCCCATAGAAAATCTGTGGAGGGAGCTGAAGGTTCGAGTTGCCAAACGTCAGCCTCGAAACCTTAATGACTTGGAGAAGATCTGCAAAGAGGAGTGGGACAAAATGCCTCCTGAGATGTGTGCAAACCTGGTGGCCAACTACAAGAAACGTCTGACCTCTGTGATTACCAACAAGGGTTTTTCCACCAAGTACTAAGTAATGTTTTACAGAGGGGTCAAATACTTATTTCCCTCATTAAAATGTAAATCAATTTATAACATTTTTGACATGCGTTTTTCTGGATTTTTTTGTTGTTATTCTGTCTCTCACTGTTCAAATAAACCTACCATTAAAATTATAGACTGATCATTACTTTGTCAGTGGGCAAACGTACAAAATCAGCAGGGGATCAAATACTTTTTTCCCTCACTGTACCTGCATTCAGTATGAAGGAAGTTAGAGGTAGTTTCACGAGCCGATGTTAAGTAGCGTTAGCGCATTGATGAAGTCTATTACATTTACATTACATTTTAGTCATTTAGCAGACGCTCTTATCCAGAGCGACTTACAGGAGCAATTAGGGTTAAGTGCCTTGCTCAAGGGCACATTTACGTCATTTAGCAGACGCTCTTATCCAGAGCGACTCACAAATTGGTGCATTCACTCTATAGCCAGTGGGATAACCACTTTACAAATTTTTTTTTGGGGGGGGGGGGGGGGGGGGTAGAAGGATTACTTTATCCTATCCCAGGTATTCCTTAAAGAGGTGGGGTTTCAAATGTCTCCGGAAGGTGGTGAGTGACTCCGCTGTCCTGGCGTCCGAGCTTGTTCCACCATTGGGGTGCCAGAGCAGCGAACAGTTTTGACTGGGCTGAGCGGGAACTATGCTTCCGCAGAGGAAGGGGAGCCAGCAGGCCAGAGGTGGATGAACGCAATGCCCTCGTTTGGGTGTAGGGACTGATCAGAGCCCGAAGGTACAGAGGTGCCGTTCCCCTCACTGCTCCATAGGCAAGCACCATGGTCTTGTAACGGATGCGAGCTTCAACTGGAAGCCAGTGGAGTGTGCGGAGGAGAAGGGTGACGTGAGAGAACTTGGGAAGGTTGAACACCAGACGGGCTGCGGCGTTCTGGATGAGTTGTAGGGGTTTAATGGCACAGGCAGGGAGGCCAGCCAACAGCGAGTTGCAGTAATCCAGACGGGAGATGACAAGTGCCTGGATTAGGACCTGTGCCGCTTCCTGTGTAAGGCAGGGTCGTACTCTCCGAATGTTGTAGAGCATGAACCTGCAGGAGCGGGTCACCGCCTTGATGTTAGCGGAGAACGACAGGGTGTTGTCCAGGGTCACGCCAAGGCTCTTCGCACTCTGGGAGGAGGACACAATGGAGTTGTCAACCGTGATGGCGAGATCATGGAACGGGCAGTCCTTCCCCGGGAGGAAGAGCAGCTCCGTCTTGCCAGGGTTCAGCTTGAGGTGGTGATCCGTCATCCATACTGATACATACTGATATGTCTGCCAGACATGCAGAGATGCGATTCGCCACCTGGTTATCAGAAGGGGGAAAGGAGAAGATTAGTTGTGTATCGTCAGCGTAGCAATGATAGGAGAGGCCATGTGAGGATATGACAGAGCCAAGTGACTTGGTGTATAGGGAGAAAAGGAGAGGGCCTAGAACTGAGCCCTGGGGGACACCAGTGGTGAGAGCACGTGGTGCGGAGACAGCTTCTCGCCACGCCACTTGGTAGGAGCGACCGGTCAGGTAGGACGCAATCCAGGAGTGGGCCGCGCCGGAGATGCCCAGCTCGGAGAGGGTGGAGAGGAGGATCTGATGGTTCACAGTATCAAAGGCAGCAGACAGGTCTAGAAGGACAAGAGCAGAGGAGAGAGTTAGCTTTAGCAGTGCGGAGAGCCTCCGTGACACAGAGAAGAGCAGTCTCAGTTGAATGACCAGTCCTGAAACCTGACTGGTTTGGATCAAGAAGGTCATTCTGAGAGAGATAGCAAGAGAGTTGGCTAAAGACGGCACGCTCAATAGTTTTGGAAAGAAAAGAAAGAAGGGATACTGGTCTGTAGTTGTTGACATCAGTGGGATCGAGTGTTGGTTTTTTGAGAAGGGGAGCAACTCTCGCTCTCTTGAAGACGGAAGGGACATGGCCAGCGGTCAAGGATGAGTTGATCAGCGAGGTGAGGTAGGGGAGAAGGTCACCGGAGATGGTCTGGAGAAGAGAGGAGGGGATGGGGTCAAGCGGGCAGGTTGTTGGGCGGCCTGCAGTCACAAGTCGCAGGATTTTATCTGGAGAGAGAGGGGAGAAAGAAGTCAAAGCATAGGGTAGGGCAGTGTGAGTAGGACCAGCAGTGTCATTAGACTTAACAAACGAGGATCGGATGTCATCAACCTTCTTTTCAAAGTGGTTGACGAAGTCATCCACAGAGAGAGAGGAGGGGGGGGGGGGGAGGATTCAGGAGGGAGGAAAATGTGGCAAAGAGCTTCCTAGGGTTAGAGGCAGATGCTTGGAATTTAGAGTGGTAGAAAGTGGCCTTAGCAGCAGAAACAGATGAAGAAAATGTAGAGAGGAGGGAGTGAAAAGATGCCAGGTCGGCAGGGAGTTTAGTTTTCTTCCATTTCCGCTCCGCTGCCCGGAGCTCTGTTCTGTGAGCTCGCAATGAGTCATCAAGCCACGGAGCTGGAGGGGAGGACCGAGCCGGCCGGGAGGATAGGGGACACAGAGTCAAAGGATGCAGAAAGGGAGGAGAGGAGGGTTGAGGAGGCAGAGAGAAATGAGTCAAATGTGGACATAGGGAGGTTGAAATCCCCCAAAACTGTGAGGGGTGAGCCATCCTCAGGAAAGGAACTTATCAAGGCGTCAAGCTCATTGATGAACTCTCCAAGGGAACCTGGAGGGCGATAGATGACAAGGATATTAAGCTTAAATGGGCTAGTGACTGTGACAGCATGGAATTCAAATGAGGAGATAGACAGGTGGGTTAGGGGAAAAATTGAGAATGTCCACTTGGGAGAGATGAGGATTCCTGTGCCACCACCCCTCTGACCAGATGCTCTCGGGGTATGCGAGAACACATGGTCAGACGAGGAGAGAGCAGTAGGAGTAGCAGTGTTTTCAGTGGTAATCCATGTTTCCGTCAGCGCCAGGAAGTCGAGGGACTGGAGGTTAGCATAGGCTGGGATGAAGTCAGCTTTGTTGGCAGCAGAACGGCAGTTCCAGAGGCTGCCTGAGACCTGGAACTCCAGGTGTGGGGTGCGTGCAGGGACCACCAGGTTAGAGAGGCAGCAGCCACGCGGTGTGAGGCGTTTGTGTAGCCTGTGCAGAGAGGAGAGAACAGGGATAGGCAGAGGCATAGTTGACAGGCTGTTGCAAATGGCTACAATAATGCAGAGGAGATCGGAATGAAATGAACTAAACATCTGGGAGAGGAGAGAGCAGGGCCTCCCTCACCAAAACTTCCACCTCAGAAACTATAATTGTTTCACTGAACCACCCGAACAAAAACTCTCCCAACTTCCACCTTTAGAAATCAGAAGTGTTGTGAACCACAGCGGTTCAATGTTTAAAGGAATAGACTCAACCCACTTTATTCAGCTAGCTAACTATGACACCATAGCTAACTAGCATGCTAGCATCCAATAACACACAGTTTAGCACCAACACTTGGTCACAACAAACCACCAATAGTGTGTTAACACACTAAGCAGATAATTCGTGTCCGTGTCTAGTTCCTTTCATAACGCAGTAATAATTAAACGTTGGCTAGCTTAGCACACATATATTGTATTTAGCTGCCACAGTACAGCACACAATGGCTACTGTGTTGACTCTGTTCGAAAAACGGCTAGCTAGCTAGCTTCGTGCTACACCGAAGACAATGCCAACCTACAGTAACTACCCACAACAGCCCACGATGCCTAACTATGACACCATAGCTAAATAGCATGCTAGCATCCAATAACACACAGTTTAGCACCAATACTTGGTTACAACAGACTACCAATAGTGTGTTAACACACTAAACAGATCATTCGCGTCCGTGTCTAGTTCCTTTCATAACGCAGCAATAATTAAACGTTGGCTAGCTAGCATAAGTATATTGTATTTAGCTACTACAGTACAGTTAGCTGGTCGTGTTGGCTAGCTAGCAATGGCCACTGTGTTGACTTTGTTTGAAGAACGGCTAGCTAGCTAGCTTCGTGCTAGACCCGGCACCGCCGAAAAACAATGCTAACCTACAGTAACTACCCACAACAGCCCACGATGCCTAACTATGACGCCATAGCTAACTAGCATGCTAGCATCCAATAACACACAGTTTAGCACCAATACTTGGTTACAACAAACTACCAATAGTGTGTTAACACACTAAACAGATAATTAGTGTCCGTGTCTAGTTCCTTTCATAACGCAGCAAAAATTAAACGTTGGCTAGCTAGCACATTAACATTGGAAACAACTCTCCACCGTTGCTAAACGTTACCAGTAGCTACCCGCTAGCTAGCTAGCCTCGTGCTTTCTCCGGGCTCCGCCGTAAACAATACTTACCTACAATAATTACCTACGGAAACCTACAATAACTACCTAAATAAACTACCTACAATACCTAACTACAACTACCTACCTACGATCAAATGCTACCTACTAGCATGCTATCGGTTACCATAGACTTCCAGTCATTGCGTTAACGCTAGTTAGCAACTTCCTTCAAACTGCACACAGAGACGTAAAATTGTAATGTTTGGGCCTTAATGCTATTAGCCTATACAAACGCATTGAATAACAGAATCACTACATGGAACAACAGTCCCCCCAAAAATGTAAAGGAAGTCTGTTCTGAAGTGCCTGTCCTTGATCTGAGAGATGTAAGAAAGATCAGGAAACATTTGGAATATTTTTTATTTTACATGTATTTAACCCCTTATTTTTTACGCTAAACAAACAGTCTCCACATATACTTCCATAAATTTTTTCAACTGGTACCGGGGGACATTCAGACGACTCGTGAAGCTTTTGGGCATCCTAGAGCAAAACAAAAACGACATGTACAGTACCAGTCAAAGGTTTGGACACACCTACTCATTCAAGGACTTTTCTTTATTTTTACTATTTTCTACATTGTAGAATAATAGTGAAGACATCAAAACTATGAAATAACACATATGGAATCATGTAGTAACCAAAAAAGTATTAAACAAATACAAATATATTTTATATTTGAGATTCTTTGTTTAACACATTTTTGGTTAATACATGATTCCATATGTGTTATTTCATAGTTTATGTCTTCACTACTATTCTATAATGTAGAAAATAGTAAAAGATAAAGAAAAACCCTTGAATGAGTAGGTGTGTCCAAACTTTTGACTGGTATTGTACGTGTTCATGAGAGTCTCACTTTTACACAGAGGGGTCATATTAGGTTGTAGCCCAAATTGTTCGGACGCTACAGACAGAAGTTGGCAGATCGGCTATACTGACTTCAGACGAGTCCCAAGACGCTTGTTGGGGTTGTAGAGCAAAACGGAGAACACCATCGTGTTCGTGAGAGTCATCTAGAGTGGTGATAATAGTTTGTAGGCCAAACGATTTTGTGAGAAGACCGATTTTCAGGATGTCTCATGGTCTGACAAACACCGCTCTGTCACCTTTCACCGGAGATGCGTAAGTGTTACATAGGTGGATGCGGTGGATTGAGACGCATCCAATGCAAAAAAGCAGATACACTATATACACAAAAAGGTATGTGGACACCCTTTCAAATTAGTGGATTCGGCTATTTCAGCCACACCCGTATATAAAAATCGAGCACACAGCCATGCAATCTCCATAGACAAACATTTGCAGTAGAATGGCCTTACTGGAGAGCTCAGTGACTTTCATAGGATGCCACCTTTTCAACAAGTCAGTTCGTCAAATTTCTGCCCTGCTAGAGCTGCCCCGGTCAACTGTAAGTGCTGGTATTGTGAAGTGGAAATGTCTAGGAGCAACAACGGCTCAGCTGCGAAGCGGTAGGCCACACAAGCTACCAGAACGGGCCCGCTGAAGCGCATAAAAATCATCTGTCCTCGGTTGTAACACTCACTATCGAGCTCCAACTGCCTCTGGAAACAACGTCAGCACAAGAACCGTTTCTTTCGTTTGGCAGATGCCAGGAGAACGCTACCTGCACCAATGCATAGTGCCAACTGTAAAGTTTGATGGAGGAGGAATAATGGTCTGGGGCTGTTTTTCATGGTTTGTGCTAGGCCCCTTAGTTCCAGTGAAGGGAAATCTTAACACTACAGCCTACAATGACATTCTAGACGATTCTGTGCTTCCAAATTGGCGGCAACAGTTTGTGGGGAAGGCCCATTCCTGTTTCAGCATGACAATGACCCCGTGCACAAAGTGAAGTCCATACAGAAATGATTTGTCGAGATCGGTGTGGAAGAACTTGACTGGCCTGCACAGAGCCCTGACTTCAACCCCAACGAACACCTTTGGGATTAATTGGAATGCCGACTGCGAGCCAGGCCTAATCGCCCTACATCAGTGCCTGACCTCACTAATGTTCTGGTGGCTGAATGGAAGCAAATCCCTGCAGCAATATTCCAACATCTAGTGGAAAGCCTTCCAAGAAGAGTGTAGGCTGTTATAGCAGGAAAGGGGGGAACCAACTCCATATTAATGCCCATGATTTTGGAATGAGATGTTCGACGAGCAGGTGTCCACATACTTTTGGTAATGTAGTGTATTTGAAAATCTGTCTGCGCAAGGCACTTAAGAGGATAACATGCATTATTTCCTCTTTGGGTGAATCGGTAATGGAACGAGAGTAGGGATAAGGAGGAAGAAAGTCAGGATTTATGTGGACACCCGTATGGGAGCGAGGATAAAAGAGAGGTACTGTGCGTTTGCATGACGTGTGTATGTATTTTAGCGTGACCATGTGCTAGTGTGTGTATGTAGCACGCATGCTTACACATGTTTTTGCATGATAGTGTAGGTATACATGTTTGTGTGAAGGATGATAATGTGTGTGTTCACCAGAGGCATTTTAACATTGGTCTGGAGGCAGTCTGTGGGCCTGAAGCAGTTTAATAATGGTCCACTCAGAAGAGAACTGTGGCCCCATCTCCAACCATTAACACACACAGGGCCTGGCAGTGACAGAGCCATACAACAGCACTATATGGGAGAGAGTTAAACTCTGCTGTCCAACAGGGCAAAGTGGCTTAGATTCAAGTGTCCGTAACATACTGTTGACACCGGCTTTTCCAAATTGACGGAGAAGCTTTACAATGTTGCCTTGGGGGTTAAGGTAGAGAAGGTGTATATTTCAGCAGATACGCACTGAGTGTACAAAACGTTAACACCTACTCTTTCCATGACATACTGACCAGGTAAATCCAGGTGAAAGCTATGATCCCTTATTGATGTCACTTCAAATCAGTGTAGATGAAGGGGAGGAGATAGGTTAAAGAATAACTTTTAAGCCTTGAGACAATTGTGTATGTGTGCCATTCAGAGGGTGACTGGGCAAGACAAAATATATAAGTGGCTTTGAACGGGGTATGGTAGTAGGTGCCAGGTGCACCGGTTTGGGTCAAGAACTGCAACGCTGCTGGGTTTGTCACGATCAACAGTTTCCTCCTGTATCAAGAATGGTCCACCACCCAAAGGACATCCAGCCAACTTGTCACAACTGTGGGAAGCATTGGAGTCAACATGGGCCAGCATCCCTGTGGAACGCTTGACACCTTGTAGAGTCCATGCCCTGACGAATTGACGCTGTTCTGAGGGCAAAAGGGGGTGCAACTCAATATTAGGAAGGTGTTCCTAATGTTTTGTACACTCAGTGTATCTTCTGCAGTTGTAATCATAGTTAACATATTTCAAGTTGTGGGTTTGTTTGATTATTATTATGGCTTATAATAGGAGAGAAAGTATGTGCATTTGTCATTATGCAAAATACAGGCGAGGTATGGCCATGTTTGGCCTCCATTTTGACATTTGAAGATGTGTGTGGTGGATGTACAAAAAATGGGCCAGGTCCAACTCACCTCCATGTCTTGCTTATAGCGGTCCTCAAACACTGCCATGGCAGCCAGCGAGCCAGAACCTGGGAGAGAGCAGAGACACAACAACCGCATGGTTAATGACTGTTGGAGTAACCAAAATTAAACCGTCCGACCAAAAAAAGGACATCAGTAACCAAGAGGAGACCAACAGTCAGTGACCAAGACTCAATCCAATTAGGAGATGAAGTCTCATTTTCTCCCATCCCTTCTCCCCTGCTCGCTCTTCCATCCCACAACATCTATCATGCCATCCTCCTCCCCGTGCTGCCAATGTCTGGTGTTTTATAGCCAGGTTGCCGTGGGAGGCATTAAGAAGCGCAACAGCTGAATTTTGCTGTGGTTTTCCAGTATGATAGAACGTGAAAAGGAGAGTAAAGGCCTGGTGACCAGTTGCCTGGCTACCCAAACTCCTTGCTCTAGCCAAACGCAACGCCTTGCCCATGGACGTTAGTTTATTCTCCGCAATGAGTCTGGATCCGAGTATTTCCCCGACGATTTCTAGAACACAAACGCATTCAAACCGTTTTGATTGGTCCCAGAAACCGATGGGTTGGGCCAGAGCTAGAACACACGTGGGTAAAGCAGCATTTACAAAATTCGTCTTGGCTTTAATACTCTGGTTAGAGATGATCTAATCGCTGATTACTCAGTTTTGTAAAACATCCCTCATTTTGGCAGTCGTAGACTGAAGTAGTGAACATAGAGCAACGGAACAAATTAGTTTGAGTCGTCAAGCAAGGAGACCAGCGCAGCAGTGTTTTCCATAAGCGCCTAAAAAACTGCCAATAATTCACTGTCAGCCGGCTACTTTTTCCACTTCATAAGGTAACTAGGCTTCTTTTCAATTAAAAGTTTAAATTCGCTAGACAGAAAAGTCTGTATAGCCAGCCAGCCTTGTTCGGGAGACCCATGAGGCAGGGCGCGCATCACCGGGAGCACACTGCCTGCCCTTCAGGACATCTACAGTACCCGGTGTCACAGGAATCCCAAAAAGATCATCAAGCCACCTGAGCCACGGCCTGTTCACTACGCTATCATCCAGAAGGCGAGGTCAGTACAGGTGCATCAAAGCTGGGACCGAGAGATTGAAAAACAGCTTCTATCTCAAGGCCATCGGACTGTTAAATAGCCATAACTAGCCGTCCTCCTCCCAGTACCCTGCCCTGAACTTAGTCACTGTCACTAGCCGAGCCGGTTATTCATCCCGGCACCTTAGAGGCTGATGCGCTATGTATAGAGACATGGAACACTGGTCACTTTAACAATGTTTACATACTGTATTCTAGTAAAGGCCATCCTATTCATCTATTGCTGTACATATACTATTTTATCTACACATTCTTCAGCTATACTACAGTGCATTCAGAAAGTATTCAGACCCCTTGACTTTTTCCACCTTGTTATGTTACAGCCTTATTCTAAAATTGATTAAATTGTCCCCCCCCCCCTCATAGATCTACACAAAATACCCCATTATGACAAAGCAAAAACAGGTTTTTAGAATAAATAAATAAAAAAAATTAAATCACATTTACATAAGTATTCAGACCCACAACACAATGACACACGTCTCAAGTTTTGAGGGAGCATGCAATTGGCATGCTGACTGCAGGAATGTCCAACAGAGCAGTTGCCAGAGAATGTAATGTTCATTTCTCTACCATAAGCCACATCCAACGCCGTTTTAGAGAATTTGGCAGTACATCCAACCAGCCTCACAACCGCAGACCATGAGTAACCAAGACAGCCCAGGACCTTCACATCCAGCTTCTTCAACTGCGGGATTGTCTGAGGGGCGGGGAGTGGGGGTGCTGAGGAGTATTTCTGTCTGTAATAAAGCCCTTTTGTGGCGATAAACTCCTTCTGATTGGCTGGACTTGGCACCCAAGTCGGTGGGCCTATGCCCTACCAGGCACACCCAGGGCTGTGCCCCTGCCCAGTCATGTGAAATCCAGAGTACAGCATAATGAATTTATTTCAATTGACTGATTTCCTTCTATGAACTGTAACTCAGTAAAATCTTTGAAATTGTTGCATGTTGCGTTTTATTTTTGTTAAGTATTAAACCGATAAATGGATCTCTGGGTGGGAAAAGACGAATGGGTGGGTTTGCCTGTGGGTCCTGCTTTTTGTTTAACATCCATGGGCTTACTAACAATAATTATAACAATGACATCATTAATAAAACTTTTTACAATGGCAATGCTAGCTATTCTCTCTTGGAATTTGAAAGACCTAAACTCTCCAGCTGTCTTGATATCCTAGCAAGAACCATATTGATATAGCAATGTTCCAAGAAACCCACCCAATCCAAAAGGACGCACATAGAACAGAGAACCATTTGTACAAACTGGCTGCTTTTTCATCAGCCCCAAACAAAACTAAAAGGTGTAATCATAATGATACACAGTAAACTCTAAATTACCATCTAGGTTAAAGGCGAAGACCAAGAAGGCAGAATCACTTTCCTTAAATGTATCCATAATGGAAAGAAAATTGCCTTTATTCATGTGTACGCTCCAAATTCATATGATCCTACATTTTTTGATTATCTGAACAGCAAATGATTAGAATTAAATGAATTATATATGGTTATCAGGACAGACATGAATGCCATTTTGGACATACAGGACAAATCTAATAAGACCAACTACAATCCACATGCAACCAAGGCTCTCCAGCACATACTCTACGATTACAACCTCATTGATGCCTGGCGAACACATAATCCTAAAGCAAAAGAGCACACTTTCTACTCAAACAGGCATAAATCATTCTCACAAATGTGACGTTTCAGGAAACTAGGCGTATGTCGCGCGTCACTACTTCACAGGAGAGGCATTTGAATGTAAACTTAATTTTTTATCAAAATGCGTTTGTCAGAAATGCCTTCTGGAAAATGTGAACTTTCATGTGCATTAATAACAAACTTGTATGCCATTTGTAAATACGAATAAAATTGTTAAATTATGAGCCTAGTTGGTTTAGCCACGGAAAGAGACAGGAACGTTCCTGCTAGCCATGATTGGCTGAGATAATGGCTGGGCTGGACATGCCGAGAGATGAGTTCGGATTGGTCTGCCATGTAGCACGCTTCTGTCTATCACATGAGCTGGTCAGTATGTGTAGATAATCCTTTCTAACGCTGCTTTTAAAAAATATATATAATGTAGAAGAACTGCAAAAGTGTTGCTCTCCACTTTCTGGAGGACTGAGTTTTGAAATCAGTGAAATGCTCGGTGGAATTAGAGTATGATAGCTAATGAGATGTCGTTTGATTGCAAATATGCAGAGGGAGTCAAAAAGAGAACACAAAGAAGGCTGTTGTATAAAACACCTGTTTCCGGATTACATCTTCAAAGTAAAGGCAACCATGGCATCCGTGACAGAGAGGGAGACGCATCCATCCATCGCTTGATATATTAAACTTTTGCCATAGCCAGTTGGCAAGCATTCTAAAACGTCCCATTTGCCAGTCAAAATATTTAAGCACAACTGTTGCAGTGGCGTAAATGACGGGATTGAACGTACAATGCCAAGATTTGAACCTGTGTTGTAAACATCCTCACTCACATCTTCCATGTTTACAAGTTGGCGCGTGTCCACACGGATCATAAACACAGGTTAAATTAGCTCAAAGAAGGGGTTTGTCAGTTTCCTTTCGCGAGTGAGGACACTTCGCTTCTTCCTTCACACAACGGAAATCACAATTTCACAACACATCCTCCCCCAGAAGTTAGAGAATTTTACTTCTGGGTAACCAAGATTAGGGGTAAAGTGAGTAGGCAACAGGATATATAATATGCAGTAGCAGCAGCGTATGTGTCAAACGCTGTCAAAAGAGTTAGTGCAAAGGGAGGGTCAATGCAGACAGTCCGGGTAGCTGAGGTCTGAAGCACCACCTTCAAACAAAGTGATAATCCGAGAGAGAGCAAGAGTGCGGATAGAGTGCGAGAAGAGGGATACAAATTGATTAAGAAACAAAGGAGAGAGAAAGAGGGTAGGAGATGGAGAGCAACAGATTGGAAATAAATAATAAGAGAGCAAGAGAGGTAACGGTAAGTAGTAGCTGGCAGACTCACCCATGGTGACGTAGGGCAGCTTGTCGGTGGAGCCGTGGGGGTAGATGCTGTAGAGGTGGGGACCATTACAGTCCATTCCACCCAGAACCAGGGCAGCACCGATGTGGCCTTGGTATCTGAGGACGCAAACAGGGGCGTCAATTGGGTATGGCAGTAGCCAACAACAACAATTTAAAATAGGCTACTAAAATCACTCCAATCCCGATTAAAAGGAAAATGCAGTTTAGATGCCTGGGAGCAGGAGGGAAGGCGGTTTTGTATGGCTTGCTGGCTTTATGGAGAGCAGAGACCTATATATAATAACAACAAGATGCTCATGTCGCCGCCCTAACAATCAGAGTCGTTGTCCCAAAGGCAGACGACAAGCTTAGGTCCAAAATAAGCCCATAGAAACGCATTGGGCTTATTTTGGACAGATTTTTTGGCGAGAGTGAAAGCTCTCACTTCGCCTTTTCCTCTCTGTGGAGAGCGCATCGACGCAGCTGCAGGGAACAGCGGGACTTTTAATTAACATATTGCAGAAGATGGTTGTAGTAGATGGGTTTGGCTATGTAACTGCTGTTTGACTTGACATGAAACTAAACTAGCTAATTCTTGCATGACATTTGTTTGTAGAATGTTAAGTCCCCTATTGACCGAGGTGAATGAAGCTACAGCAACAAGGGGATAATGTCTGGAGTCAATTTAGCTTGTTTTCCAAATTGCATTTGAGTTTTTAAATTGTGTAGAAATGCAATAAATGAGCTTCAATTTTGTTATTTTTTGCCTACCCTTGTTTTTTCTGAAATGACGCCCCTGGATGCAAAGTCAATGAACTATTCCTTTTATTCTATTGCAGCTATAGGGCCCTATAAAATCGGTTCTTTTTTTCCCCCAAAATTCCATCTTGTTTTTACAGGTTTACGCTCACAAATCACACTTTTTAAAAGAAAAACAACCGTATTGGATGTTCTAAGTCCACAACAATCCTTAAACAACATCAGGAGACCCCTTTTGAGGACTTGCAAAAATCGAAGATATGTAGATTTTTGGATGTAGTTAACCTTTAATTCAAGTGCCACCAGCCAGAGACTGTTGTTCGGTTAGCATTGTTTCTGTAGTGCTCATGTGATTGCAGACTTTTCAAAACAAAATGGCCACTGGATTGATGGAAATAATTATATTCTGCCAGGTAGGCATAGGCTACTTTGTAGTTAAAATTTACTTGAGAAGGTTTTGGGGAAAGCCTTTACATCTCTACCAGAAGTAAGTTATCATTAGCATCATTGCCAATGCCTACACAAGTGTAGAACAGTGGTCACCAACCTTTTCTGAGTCAAGGGGGATTTCAACCTCCCTACGTCTACATTTTTCTCTGCCTCCTTCTTTCCACTCCTCTCCTCTTTTGACCTCACCCTCTCACCGTCCCCCCCTACTCACAAGCCAGGCAATACGCTTGACCTCATCTTTACTAGATGCTGTTCTTCTACTAATCTCACTGCAACTCCCCTCCATGTCTCCGACCACTACTTTGTATCCTTTTCTCTCTCGCTCTCCTCCAACACTACTCACTCTGCCCCTACACAGATGGTAATGCGCCGTCGCAACCTTCGCTCTCTCTCTCCCGCTACTCTCTCCTCTTCCATCCTATCATCTCTTCCCTCTGCTCAATCCTTCTCCCTCCAATCTCCTGATTCTGCCTCCTCAACCCTCCTCTCCTCCCTTTCTGCATCCTTTGACTCTCTATGTCCCCTATCCTCCCGGCCGGCTCGGTCCTCCCCTCCAGCTCCGTGGCTTGATGACTCATTGCGAGCTCACAGAACAGAGCTCCGGGCAGCTGAGCGGAAATGGAAGAAAACTAGACTCCCTGCGGACCTGGCATCTTTTCACTCCCTCCTCTCTACATTTTCTTCATCTGTTTCTGCTGCTAAGGCCACTTTCTACCACTCTAAATTCCAAGCATCTTCCTCTAACCCTAGGAAGCTCTTTGCCACATTCTCCTCCCTGCTGAATCCCCCCCCCCCCCCCCCCCCCCCTCTTCTCCAGACCATCTCCGGTGACCTTCTCCCTTACCTCACCTCGCTGATCAACTCATCCTTGAACGCTGGCTATGTCCCTTCCGTCTTCAAGAGAGCGAGAGTTGCACCCCTTCTCAAAAAAACAACACTCGATCCCTCTGATGTCAACAACTACAGACCAGTATCCCTTCTTTCTTTTCTCTCCAAAACTATTGAGCGTGCCGTCTTTAGCCAACTCTCTTGCTATCGCTCTCAGAATGACTTTCTTGATCCAAACCAGTCAGGTTTCAAGACTGGTCATTCAACTGAGACTGCTCTTCTCTGTGTCACGGAGGCTCTCCGCACTGCTAAAGCTAACTCTCTCTCCTCTGCTCTTGTCCTTCTAGACCTGTCTGCTGCCTTTGATACTGTGAACCATCAGATCCTCCTCTCCACCCTCTCCGAGCTGGGCATCTCCGGCGCAGCTCACTCTTGGATTGCGTCCTACCTGACCGGTCGCTCCTACCAAGTGGCGTGGCGAGAAGCTGTCTCCGCACCACGTGCTCTCACCACTGGTGTCCTCCAGGGCTCAGTTCTAGGCCCTCTCCTATTCTCCCTATACACCAAGTCACTTGGCTCTGTCATATCCTCACATGGCCTCTCCTATCATTGCTACGCTGACGACACACAACTAATCTTCTCCTTTCCCCCTTCTGATAACCAGGTAGCGAATCGCATCTCTGCATGTCTGGCAGACATATCAGTATGGATGACGGATCAGCACCTCAAGCTGAACCTTGGCAAGACGGAGCTGCTCTTCCTCCCGGGGAAGGACTGCCTGTTCCATGATCTCGCCATCACGGTTGACAACTCCGTTGTGTCCTCCTCCCAGAGTGCGAAGAGCCTTGGCGTGACCCTGGACAACACCCTGTCGTTCTCCGCTAACATCAAGGCGGTGACCCGATCCTGTAGGTTCATGCTCTACAACATTCGGAGAGTACGACCCTGCCTTACACAGGAAGCGGCACAGGTCCTAATCCAGGCACTTGTCATCTCCCGTCTGGATTACTGCAACTCGCTGTTGGCTGGGCTCCCTGCCTGTGCCATTAAACCCCTACAACTCATCCAGAATGCCGCAGCCTGTCTGGTGTTCAACCTTCCCAAGTTCTCTCACGTCACCCCGCTCCTCAGCACACTCCACTGGCTTCCAGTTGAAGCTTGCATCTGCTACAAGACCATGGTGCTTGCCTACGGAGCTGTGAGGGGAACGGCACCTCCGTACCTTCAGGCTCTGATCAGTCCCTACACCCAAACGAGGGCATTGCGTTCATCCACCTCTGGCCTGCTGGCTCCCCTACCTCTGCGGAAGCATAGCTCCCGCTCAGCCCAGTCAAAACTGTTCGCTGCTCTGGCACCCCAATGGTGGAACAAGCTCCCTCACGACGCCAGGACAGCGGAGTACCTCACCACCTTCCGGAGACATTTGAAACCCCACCTCTTTAAGGAATACCTGGGATAGGATAAAGTAATCATTCTACCCCCCCCTTACCCCAACCCAAACAAACAAAAAAAAAACATTGTAAAGTGGTGATCCCACTGGCTATAAGGTGAATGCACCTATTTGTAAGTCGCTCTGGATAAGAGCGTCTGCTAAATGACGTAAATGTAAGATCACTATGAACAGAGAAAGTGAAATATTCGGATGTTAAAAAAAGATCCAAGACGCTAATAATGACGCAAGCCTATCGATACACTTTCCTACTCATTCATTACAGCTGCAGTGCTGGTTGTAGCACGAGTGGAAGAACGCGCATTTTATTGCTTATAAAAGTGTTGACTGAAACGTGTTGACAGTGCTGAGTAAGAACTGAAACATGAATGCACTCAAAAACAGCAGCTCTTTGCTGTATTCGTTGACAGTCTCACTCTAGTCATGGTTTTAAACATTTTGAAATCTCATATCGTCAACTTTGCTTTAGCCTTCTTTTACGCCTGCTACGTTACTGCAGACACGGTAATCTGAGCCATCCGTCTGGCCAGTGGTAGGCCTACAGTGCACTTGATTTCCTCTCCAGGCCCGCCAGAAAGGCAGAGTATGTACCTACAGACACATTAAATGGTTAAAAATGGTAACACTTCGCCTACCTGGTCCGCAGTGCAACTGAATCCGGTGCTACTACCGCCAACAGCGCAAGATTAATAATGTCGACAGCAAAATGGATGCGGAGGACAAGAAAAACTTGAAACGGGCGAATGTTTACTAGTTGCTCAGGAGGGAAAGGAGAAGTCAGATCTGTAGAAGACATTTGAGTTAGTTGTGGAAACTACTGGAAATCAACAAAAAGGAGGGTATAGGAGCAAGCGTTGCGTGAGTATTTGTGTGCCAAACAGTTGCTGTTAGATTGAAATATTATTTTTTCTGCCCATTTGGAAGTGTAAACACTAAATAAGTATATCAGAGAGATAAAAAGCCTTTATAACAGCAGACTAAAAACAGTTGCACGCATTTGTGAATTGCAGTTTATTTATTGTTTAGATAAATTATTCACAGCTCCCTTTGTTATTTTATTTTAAAACTAAAAAAAAATGCTTGATTGCATTTGAAAGCATGAATGTCTCGTATGCTGTGTGATGGCATGAACGAATGAATGAATGAATGATTGATACAGTAGCCTATATATTGAAAAATAGAAATAAATTACGGTATTAAGACTAAACAGGAAGTGCTCTTAGGCCTACAGCTCGATGGTGATTATACAAGGCTACTATACAAAGCCTACTAATGATAATGACATTACTTATTATAATGATCATAATAATAATTGTAATAATACAAATAAGGACATCAAGAAAAAGGAGGGTATAGGAGCGAGAGCTACGTGCATATTGTGTGTGACAAACAGGTGTTGTTAGATAACAATATAATTTTTCTGCCTGCAAGTAAAACCAGTCTGTTCTTACAAAAAAAATGGCAACGCCTTGATTACAGAATAGCAAAGATTAAAAACAGCCAAATCTGTGAAATTGCTTTATCCGACATTTTGCCGTTGCTTAAGGCTTTGTGCTCATTAAACACTCAAACAGGCAACAGAAGTACAATCTGTCTTATTTCTGTAGGCACATTTAACAGTTATTGTTATAGACCTAATTAAGTTGGGGTTTGCTCTCTCCTCAGTTTTCTTCGACAATTAGGCTAAGCCCTATTCGCACGGAACTAGTATTACTAGAGAACATTGGTTATGTAATTATTACCCCAGAATATCCGTTATTCCAGAGGAATGACGGATAACAGCGCTACACTGATAACTCAAGCTTGGTTCCCAAGTTTCTAACCCATACCAAACCATCTTCAGTATAATGTCGACCATAATAATTGAATTGAAGAAGTGAGATCATAATGCTAAATGGCATATTATTATTATTATTATAATCATTAGGATATTTTAGCGATCCACAGTAGACGTCAAAATGCCTCCCAGTCTTCAGATGCGTTTTAAGGCTATGGATATGAAAGTGAACTTTACATTTTCAAAGATTTAGGTCAGTTGTATGCTGCTTTGCAATCTATTAACAGGAAGGGTTACATTAAATATGCGCAATATTTTTTACTGATGCAATTCATACACACATAACAAGTTAATACATGTAGGCCCTTCATATAGAGTGCCTTCGGAAAGTATTCAGATCCCTTGACTTTTCCACATTTTGTTACGTTACAGCCTTATTCTAAAATTGATTAAATTGTTGTTCCCCTCATCAATCTACACACAATACCCCATAATGATGAAGCAAAAAGAGGTTGTTAGAATTTTTTGCTAATTCAGAAAAAAGAAAAAACGTAAATATTACATAAGTATTCAGACTCTTTACACAGTACTTTGTTGAAGCACCTTTGACAGCGATTACAGCATTGAGTTCACATTAAGGTCCTGGAGTGGCCTAGCCAGTCTCCAGACCTTAATCCCATAGAAAATCGGTGGAGGGAGCTGAAGGTTTGAGTTACCAAACGTCAGCCTCGAAACCTTAATGACTTGGAGAACATCTGCAAAGAGGAGTGGGACAAAATCCCTCCTGAGATGTGTGCAAACCTGGTGGACAACTACAAGAAACGTCTGACCTCTGTGATTGCCAGCAAAGGTTTTGCCACCAAGTACTAAGTCATGTTTTGCAGAGGGGTCAAATACTTATTTCCCTCATTAAAATGCAAATCAATTCATAACATTTTTGACATGCGTTTTTCTGGATTTTTTTGTTGTTATTCTGTCTCTCACTGTTCAAATAAACCTACCATTAAAATTATAGACTGATCATTTCTTTGTCAGTGGGCGAACGTACAAAATCAGCAGGGGATCAAATACTTTTTTCCCTCACTGTATTAGTGTTGCACCATTATTTTTACATAATATAACCATATACAATTTCAGTATCACGTCTTAGACTGATGGACTGTGCCATCCCTGTGGCTTCCACAATGGATTAGTCCACTGAGACAGGAGTGAATCAGACAGGTGTCTTGTTCACAAAAAAATGTATTATAATAACTGCGACTGCTCGACTAAAGAAATCTCGGTCGACCAAGAGCCTATCGACCAAACAATCGACCAGTCGACTAAATGGGCTCAGCCCTAATTTCTTTACATTTTATTGTGTTACAAAATGGGATTAAAATCGATTTAAATTGTCATTCTTTGTCAACATTCTACACAAAATACTCTAATGTCAAATTGGAAGAATATACACTACATATACAAAATTATGTGGACACCCCTTCAAATTAGTGGATTTGGCTATTTCAGCCACACCCATTGCTGACAGGTGCATAAAATCGAGCACACAGCCATGCAATCTCCATAGACAAACATTGGCAGTAAAACGGCCTTACTGAAAAGCTCAGTGACTTTCAATGTGGCACTGTCATAGGATGGCACCTTTCCAACAAGTCAGTTCGTCAAATGTCTGCCCTGCTAGAGCTTTCCCGGTCAACTGTAAATGCTGTTTATTGTGAAGTGGAAACGTCTAGGAGCAACAATGGCTTAGTCGCGAAGTGGTAGACCACACAAACTCACAGAACTGGACCGCTGAGTGCTGAAGCGCGTACAAATTGTCTGTCCTAAGTTGCAACACTCACTACCGAGTTCCAAACTGCCTCCAGAAGCAATGTCAGCACAATAACAGATTGTCGGGAGCTTCATGAAATGTGTTTCTATGGCCGAGCAGCCGCAAACAAGCCTAAGATCACCATGCGCAATGCCAAGCGTTGGCTGGAGTGGTGTAAATCTCGCCGCCATTGGACTCTGGAGTGATGAATCACGCTTCACCATCTGGCATATGCCAGGAGAACGCTACCTGACCAAATGCATAGTGCCAACTGTAAAGTTTGGTGGAGGACGAATAATGGCCTGGGGCAAGTCCCTGCAGCAATGTTCCAACGTCAATTTGAAAGTCTTCCCAGATGAGTGGAGGCTGGGGGGGGACAACTCCATAAAAATGCCCATGATTTTGCAATGAGATGTTCAACATACTTTTGGTCATGTAGTGTACATATATATTTTTTTATAAATACAAAATTCTGAACTAAAATATCATCATTGCATAAGTATTCAGCCTCTTTGTTTAGGCAAGCCTAAATTAGTTCAGGAGTAACAAATCACATAAGTTACATGGACATAGAAATAATAGGGGTTGACATGATTTTTGAATGACTAACCCTTCCTTTGACCCCCATACATACAACATCTGTAAGGAATATTGACAAAAAATGACAATTAAATGCATTTTAATAGCACTATGTAACAATAAATTGTGAAGCAATCTGGGTCTGAATAGTTTTGCAAGGCACTGTATGGCTAATAAAAAAGTGAGCACTTGGTTGGGGGGGGGGGGGACTGGATGGATGGTGTACCTGAACAGCATCTGCTTGAGCATGCGGTTGGCGGTGGCCACGCGGGGCAGACGGCCCGTGGAGAGGGAGTGCAGCTCCAGGTTGGAGGAGATGATCTGGGTGCTCATCTCAGTGTCTGCCGCCGTGCCCGCTCCACAGCAACTGGATGGACGCAAAACATGACACAGTAGAGGCCAGGATTAGAGGTGACATGCATTTATGAAACTACACTTTAAATAAATGTTGATATCACGTGACGCCTCTGTTATTGTCTAAAGACTAAGACAGCAGCACGTATTCTGGGTATTGTTCACTGAAGCACAGCGATACAATGTTATTCACACATCAGCCATCATCATACCTGTTGCACAGTGGTACACCACAATACTGTCAAGTCATTCACACAACTCTAATATAAAAACAGAATTTAAAAAACTAGGAAAAGGGGCCACTTACTAGATGTTGGGGGAGATGTAGTGGATCTTGGAGCAGTTCTTATCTGCCACAATCATGCCTTCTGTGGCCCTGGTGTCAGCACCAAGAACTATCCCATCCTACAGGAATGAAAAAAACGTTAAATCAAAGAGTATAAATAGCTATTTTTGAAAATATTTTTTTAAAGAGTAGCCATATTGCATGCATTTTTTGCTTAATGTTTGGTAGCTCTGAAGTCAACATTTTGGTTTCATACATGACATCGCATTTAACCAGATACGGGATAATGGAATGGTGGAATTATAGAGCGCTCAGCCTGAACTTGGGCTATTTCAGGAAAACACAGCATGCCTTATCAGTACATTTTTGGAGCGTGATCTTTATCACTTTGGTGAAATATACTGAACAAAACTATAAAACGCAACAAGAAAAGTGTTGGTCCCATGTTTCGTGAGCTGAAATAAAAGATCCCAGAAATATTCTATACGCACAAAAAGCTTATTTCTCTCACATGTTGCGCACAAATTTGTTTACATCCCTGTTAGTGAGCATTTCTCTTTTGCCAAGATATTCCATCCACCTGACAGGAGTGGCATATCAAGAAGCTGATTAAACAGCATGGTCACTACACAGGTGGACCTTGTGCTGGGGACAATAAAAGGCCACTAAAATGTGCAGTTTTGTCACACAACACAATGCCACAGATGTCTCAAGTTTTGAGGGAGCGTGCAATTGGCAAGCTGATTGCAGGAATGTCCACCAGAGCTGTTACCAGATAAATTAATGTTCATTTCTCTACCTTAAGCCAACATAGTTTCAGAGGATTTCGCAGTACGTCCAACCAGCGTCCAACCGGCCTCACAACAGCGGTTTTCTGATGTCAACGTTGTCAACAGAGTGCCCCATGGTGGCGATGGGCAGGTATAAGCTACGGACAACAAACACAATTGCATTTTATCGAAGGCAGTCGTGCCATTCATCCACCGCCATTACCTCATGTTTCAGCATGATAATGCATGGCCCCATGTCGCAAGGATTTGTAAACAATTCCTGGAAGTTGAAAATGTCCCAGTTCTTCCATGGCCTGTATACTCACCAGACATGTCACCCATTGAGCATGTTTGGGATGCTCTAGATCGACGTATGTACGACAGCGTCTTCCAGTTCCCACCAATATTCAACAATTTCGCACAGCCATTAGAAGAGTTGGACAACATTCCACAGGCCACAATCAACAGCCTGATCAACTCTATGCCGAAGGAGATGTCACGCTGCATGAGGCAAACTGTGGTCACACCAGATACTGACTGGTTTTCTGAAACACAGCCTACTTTATCTATTTTATTGCTCTCACGAATTTCGGGATATCCAATTGCGATTCAATCTCATTGCTGCAACTCCCCAATGGGCTCGGGAGAGGCGAAGGTCGAGTCATGCGTCCTCTGAAACATGACCCACCAAACAGCGTTTCTTAACACCTGCCCACTTAACCCGGAAGCCAGCCACACCAATGTGTCGGAGGAAACACTGTCCTACTGATGACTGAAGTCAGCCTGCAGGTGCCCAGCCCGCCACAAGGAGTCACTAGAGCGCGATGAGCCAAGTAAAGCCCCCCCAGCCAAACCCTCCCCTAACCCGGATGACGCTGGGCCAATTGTGCGCCGCCCTATGGGACTCCCGGTCACAGCCGGTTGTGACACAGCCCGGGATCGAACCCGGGTATGTAGTGACGCCTCAAACACTGCGATGCAGTGCCTTAGACCGCTGCGCCACTCGGGAGGCCCCTACTTTTTTTTTTTTAAGGTGTCTGTGACCAAGAGATGCATATTTGTATTGCCAGTCATGTGAAATCCATAGATTAGGTCTTAATGAATTTATTTCAATTGACTGATTTCCTTATATGAACAGTTACTCAGTAAAATCTATTAAATTGTTGAGTTTATATTTTTGTTCAGTATAGATAGATAAGGTGAAAAAGATATGTAAACAAAGTAATCTTTACCTTAAAAACAACCCCAACGATTGTGGTTCCTGTTTTCCGGGCAGCAGGCATCCTACATCCTAATTTGGTAACTTCAGCTTCCAAGACTGCATTCCTAAAACAACAACAGAAACATGGTCAGAAACAGACTGTGCTAGAAAGTCATGGAAAACATGACTTCAGGACAACGTCATGCATGTACCCTTGATGGCTATGTAGTCTGTCACCATTAACACCAACGTGGACAAAAATGGTAGGGTAATTCAATATCAAATGTAATGCAAAATATTCTACACCCATTGTACACAACAATCTTAGATAGTTATCAATTTACCTGGGCAGATTGTAGCTAGTTTGATAATCTGCTGCATCATCGGTGTGCGTTGCCCGACAATCAGACTGTGATACCTCTGGTTCACAGTCAGATTAATGCCATACATTTGTTTGAAAATGTCCTCTAACAACCTCTACAAGCCAGAATGTTGAATACAATTATATTTTAACTTACTTTACCGGTTGTCCATGTGGTTTGTCCTTTTGCAGGTTGGAATGTGAGACAATATATCCACAGGAAAGTATAATTAAATCAACTTTTCAAAGCCTGGTGGTGCATTCAGATTTCTATCACATGTGCAGAACCATGTAAACACGTCCACGAGCTCGGCAAGTATGCATGAGTCTTCTGCATGTATTTTCATATTGTGTGCATATTTTACGTGACAGAAATCTGAATGCACTACCAGCGCTTTGAAAAGTTTATGCAAATATACTTTCCTGTGGATATTTTTTCTCACATTCCTACCTGCAAAAGGACCAACCACACGGAAAACCGTTAAAGTTAAAAAATATAATTGTATTCAACATTCTGAGGTAGTCTGAGTAATCTTTCCTGATCCAAAAGATAATATCTGCCCGATGTATAATTCAATGCAATTCAACCTCGGGTCTTCAGACTACGGCTGCGGGTTGAGCGCAACAAGCCAAGTCAACGGGAAATGAGGTGGATGTCAAACTTGATACCAAAAATGTGACAAGTCAATATGCATTTTCATTTAGAAATTCAACTCCGCTGTGACTAAATAAATGTGTAGTTAGTTTAATTAGTCAGCGAACGTCAGCTAACATAAGGGCGGCATGCATTGTTTTCCGCTAACCGGCTAATACTAGCTACAATTAGCTCTATAGCTAGGCTAATTGTAAACAAACGGTGGGTAACTTTCAGTCAGGGTTATTTATGTGAGTTTGAAAACAGTTTATCAAAACGTATGTTGTCGCAACCTACGAAATCAGTTGTTCCATTCATTCATCATTCTAGGTAGAAAAACAGCTTTTAGACGTGTCTGAGTCATTCAAGCAGGCCGTGAAGAGGATGGATGGGACCGGCAACATCAAATAACTCAGAGAATACATTTCTAAATTATTTCAATATATAAAAGTCACAAAACACCTGGACATGCGCCGCGTTTTTTTTTTTTACTCTCGCTGAATCCTTACCTCTTGCAATTTTCGAAACTGAAACCCCCAAGCTGCGTCTGGCACACTGACAAAGTCGCCATTTTTCCTGTACTGAATTTCAGCTTCCGAGAAGCGTGCCTCACTAAAACCAGAGAGGAAGAGGCAGCGATCACTCACTGAGGTATAAAGAACATAACTGGGCCCAGAATCTGTCTTCTCCAGCAGGTGGCGTTTTTCGTTTTTTCCGCTCATCAAGCAAGGAGTTTCTGTATGGAGGTCAAAAACCTTTTAGTGAATACAACCACCGACTTTTTCCTGTGGGAGGGTCGCCCTGGTAGTAGCTAGTTGTAGGTTTTTATACAGTACTGTGAATGCCCAAGACCAGTCTTTGAGTTAATTTGACCATTGGAAAAAAAACGACTGCTTAAATAAGGCAATGCGGTTGGGGTGAATTGAAACCGTAATCTTTCATTTTCAAGAGCCATGATTGCACTTTTTTCTTCCCAACACAATAAATAACGCAATATATGGAAGAGTATTAGGGCCAAGTGAAGAGGAAAAAATAAATAAACAGCTATGGGGTGGTGGTAGTTGGATATTATTTGGGTCTGGACAGTACTTTAACCCTGTAGAGTCTAAACCGGGGGAGGGGGTGGGGGTTTCTAAGCTAACATATGGAATTGTTTTAAGATGGTCATACTAAGGAATATTTAGCTATTTGATTTTGAATTTTAAAACCACTTAAGGTATCAAAAATAATATTTAAAAAATGACAGGATGAAACATTGAATGTAACATTACCGCTATTAGCCAATAGAAACGCATTGAATAACAGATTCACTACATGGTACAACAGAAACATCTAAAGGAAGTTTGTTCTGAAGTGTCTGTCCTATATGTGAGAGATATAAGAAAGAACAGGAAACAATTGTATTTATATGTTTTTATCCCCTTTTATATTTAACTGGTACCAGGACCTTCAGAGGAGTCTTCTGAGGCTTGTGGGCATCCTAGAGCAAAACGGGGAGTCTCATCTTTCAATAGAGTTTTTAGGCCAAACCGTTGAAGTTTGATTTTCGGGATGTCTCATGGTCTGACAAACATCTCTAACTCTGCCACCTTTCACCAAAGGTGCGGAAGGGCAATATCGGTGGATGCTGTGGTGGATTGAGACGCAGCCCATGCAAAAAAAAAAGTAGTTTAAACAGACGGATTATAATGGGGATTTTTTTTATTATGTTAATGAGATTTCCGCGGGGGCGCGTCCAATGTAGGCTAAGGGTAAAAAAAAAAAAGTGGCAATATTTCGAGAATAAAGTGCCAATATTTCAAGAATAAAGTAGAAATACAATTTTGGGAATAAAGTGGGAATATTTCGAGAATAAAGTGGCAATATTTTGAGAATAAAGTTTACATTTTGAGAATAAAGTTACAGTTATATTTAAGATTAAGGTATAGGCCTATGCATCTCAGTGCTTGAGGCGTCACTACAGACCCCCTGTTTCGATTCCAGGCTGTATCACAACCGGCCGTGATTGGGAGTCCCATAGGGAGGCGCACAATTGGCCCAGCGTCGTCCGGGTTTGGCCGGTGTAGGCTGTCATTGTAAATAAGAATTTGTTCTTAACTGACTTGCCTAGTTAAATAAAGGTCAAATAAAAAATAAAATAATAAAATATGAGGTTACTAAATTGAAAGTGTACCTAAAACACCATGCCATTATGCACAAAGTAGTAAATTAACCTGGTTTTGACTCTAGAGAGTTACAGCTAGGCCAGCAGCCTATATGTCAAAACGAAAGGTTAACTTACAAATGTGTGCGTAATGGCATGGCAGTAATCTCATAGGCCTATGCTTATTATCTTGTGAATGCAAGTCACGGATTGCATGGAGAAGGATAGCGCGTCCATGTCGGACTCATGGGCTGACCACAAACCCCTGTCATGGACCTTGCAGGGGTTTGGGTAAAGCCCCGTCTGAGACAGCAATTTTACGGCAGTGGTGTGGATTCATGGATGCCAAGGGAAGTCAGGCTACCACCAAAAATTGACCAAGAAAAAAAACATAATTAAATTCACAAGAGGCTGAATGAATATCACTGGAGAAAGCATCCGAGTGAGCGAAACAGCGCCCCTCTGTCTCTGTATGTATATACCATCTATCTGACTCTGTCTAGTCATAAAGAGTATGACATTGTTGCCGCCAGTAGCATTGAACCCAAGGGAAGCCAGTGAGCATTTGGCCTCCCTTGATTAAAAAAAAAGTATAAAATAATAGCCAATCAGCATTGAGCTAAACTTAGTGAGCTCAACTGTGAATGGTCCTGGTGCACCAAAAAAAAGTATCAAGGGAAGCCAGTTTGGATTTGGCTTCTCTCCTATCACATCGCATCAAGAGAAATACGTAATTGACAGAAACAACTTGAATTGTTGCATCCCGTTGTGTTGTAGTCCTTCCGGTGGCTAGCTAACTAGCTAAAATTGGCCCTTTCCTAAATTAGCCATGGAGGGAGATAGGGATTTGGACTTGTGGTTTTACTTAATTTTCCGTACTGGCCAATGATTATAACGACGATTCTGATCCAACCATAAATTCATACATTGTGCCCCTGGGCTGAGAGGATGGAAGTTCAATATGTAGCTAGATGTAGAAGGCTAATGTTAACTAACTAGCTAACGTTGCCCATGAAAATAAGTTAGGCTACCGAGCAAGCATTTTAGCCAGGTAGCCTGTGACAACCAAAAATAAAAAACGTGTACTGTATGACAGAGCCATAGACCGTTTCAGCAACATGAAAGAGAGGAGGATGGCATTGGCGTTTCTCTACATGTAGGGTGAGTCAACATGTTTTTTCTATTTGTACGAATGCACGCACACACACACACACACACATCAGAACCATGGACAGCCACATCATATTGCCACATTATTCTCTAAATATTGCCACTTTATTCACAACATTTCATTTACACTTTATTCTCGAAATATTGCCACTTTATTCAAATCAAATCAAATTTTATTTGTCACATGCACCGAATACAACAGGTGTAGTAGACCTTACCGTGAAATGCTTACTTACAAGCCCTTAACCAAAAATGAAGTTTTAGGAAAATATTTACTAAATAAACTAAAGTAAAAAAATGAAAGAGCAACAATAAAATAACAATAACGAGGCTATATACAGGGGGTACCGAGTCAATGTGCGGGGGTACAGGTTAGTCGAGGTAAGTGGCTACTGTGCTTGAAATGTAGCTAGCTTGTTGCTACCTGGATAGTTACTAAACAATAGCTGGAACGACCTAGTGAACAGACGCGAACTGGCTGAGTCAATTCAGTGGCTAGCTTTGCACTTGGCTAGCTAACAGTAGCTGCTAGGGGTAGGGGTATAACCTACATTTGTGTTTTGTTTTTACATACTGGTAGCCAGAGTCGTTCAAAGGAATTCGGGACATGGGTGACTAGTTAACGTTAGCTTGGCTCTCTCTGTGTGTTCGTGCCGTGGGAGGAGGGGTTTCTTCGTTGGCAGAAAGCAATGGCTAGCTAGTATGCTAACTATTCTAGCTAACTAACTGGCTGAATAAGTTGACAACGGACTCGCTCAAGCTGTCGGGACTAACCCACAACGTTAGACACGGACACAAATGATCTGCTTGGCGTGTTGACACACTGGTGGTTTGTTGTGGCCGAGTATTGGTGCTAAACCGTGTTGTTGGAGTCCGGCATGCTAGTTGGCTGTGGCGTTATATGACTAGGTGCCCTGGACGGTTTTCACGGAAAAATACTGTACCAAGTTAGCTAGCTGAATAAACTAATTTAGTCTATTCCTAGAAAACATTTACAACAATTATAGTTTCTGAGGTGGAAGTTGGGAGAGTTATATTTGGGTGTTTCAGTGAAACGTAAGAGAGGGAGGCCCCGCTCTCTCGCTTTCCCAGATGTTTAGTTCATTTCATTCCGATCTCCTTTGCATTATTGTAGCCATTTTCTGTAGCCTGTCAACTATGCCTCTGTCTATCCCTGTTCTCTCCTCTCCGCACAGGCTATAGAAACGCCTCACACTGTGTGGCTGCTGCCTCTCTAGCCTGGTGGTCCCTGCACGCACCACCCACGTGGAGTTCCAGGTCTCCGGCAGCCTCTGGAACTGCCGATCTGTGGCCAACATCTCAGCCTATGCTACCCTCCAGTCCTCAGACTTCTTGGCGCTGACGGAAACATGGATTACCACTGAAAACACTGCTACTCCTACTGCTCTCTCCTCATCTGACCATGTGTTCTCGCATACCCCGAGAGCATCTGGTCAGCGGGGTGATGGCACAGGATTCCTCATCTCTCCCAAGTGGACATTCTCTCTTTTTCCCCTGACCCATCTGTCTATCTCGTCATTTGAATTCCATGCTGTCACAGTCACTAGCCCATTCAAGCTTAACATCATTGTCATTTATCGCCCTCCAGGTTCCCTTGGAGAGTTCATCAATGAGCTTGACACCTTGATAAGTTCCTTTCCTGAGGATGGCTCACCCCTCACAGTTCTGGGTGACTTCAACCTCCCTATGTCTACCTTTGACTCATTTCTCTCTGCCTCCTTCTTTCCACTCGTCTCCTCTTTTGACCTCACCCTCTCACCGTCCCCCCCTACTCACAAGGCAGGCAATACGCTTAACCTCATCTTTACTAGATGCTGTTCTTCTACTAATCTCACTGCAACTCCCCTCCATGTCTCCGACCACTACTTTGTATCCTTTTCTCTCTCGCTCTCCTCCAACACTACTCACTCTGCCCCTACTCAGATGGTAATGCGCCGTCTCTCCCGCTACTCTCTCCTCCTTCCATCCTATCATCTCTTCCCTCTGCTAAATCCTTCTCCCTCCAATCTCCTGATTCTGCCTCCTCAACCCTCCTCTCCTCCCTTTCTGCATCCTTTGACTCTCTATGTCCCCTATCCTCCTGGCAGGCTCTGTCCTCCCCTCCTGCTCCATGGCTTGACGACTCATTGCGAGCTCACAGAACAGGACTCCGGGCAGCCGAGCGGAAATGGAGGAAAACTAGACTCCCTGCGGACCTGGCATCTTTTCACTCCCTCCTCTCTACATTTTCTTAATCTGTTTCTGCTACTAAAGCCACTTTCTACCAATCTAAATTCCAAGCATCTGCCTCTAACCCTAGGAAGCTTTTTGCCACCTTCTCCTCCCTGCTGAATCCTCCTCCACCCCCCCCCCCCCCTCTCTGTGGATGACTTTGTCAACCATTTTAAAAAGAAGGTTGACGACATCCAATCCTCGTTTGTTAAGTTAAATGACACTGCTGGTCTGCTCACACTGCCCTACCCTATGCTTTGACTTCTTTCTCCCCTCTCTCTCCAGATGAAATCTTGCGACTTGTGACGGCCGGCCGCCCAACATCCTGCCCACTTGACCCTATCCCCTCCTCTCTTCTCCAGACCATCTCCGGTGACCTTCTCCCTTACCTCACCTCGCTCATCAACTCATCCTTGACCGCTGGCTATGTCCCTTTCGTCTTCAAGAGAGCGAGAGTTGCACCCCTTCTCAAAAAACCAACACTCGATCCCTCTGATGTCAACAACTACAGACCAGTATCCCTTCTTCTTTTCTTTCAAAAACTCTTGAGCGTGCCGTCTTTAGCCAACTCTGCTTTGCTATCTCCCTCAGAATGACCTTCTTGATCCAAACCAGTCAGGTTTCAAGACTGGTCATTCAAATGAGACTGCTCTTCTCTGTGTCACGGAGGCTCTTTGCACTGCTAAAGCTAACTCTCTCTCCTCTGCTCTTGTCCTTCTAGACCTGTCTGCTGCCTTTGAACCATCAGATCCTCCTCTCCACCCTCTCCGAGCTGGGCATCTCCGGCGCGGCTCACTCTTGGATTGCGTCCTACCTGACCAGTCGCTCCTACCAAGTGGCGTGGCGAGAATCTGTCTCCGCACCATGTGCTCTCACCACTGGTGTCCCCCAGGGCTCAGTTCTAGGCCCTCTCCTATTCTCGCTATACACCAAGTCATTTGGCTCTGTTATATCCTCACATGGCCTCTCCTATCATTGCTATGCAGACGACACACAAGTAATCTTCTCCTTTCCCCCTTCTGATAACCAGGTGGCGAATCGCATCTCTGCATGTCTGGCAGACATATCAGTGTGGATGACGGATCACCACCTCAAGCTGAACCTCGGCAAGACGGAGCTGCTCTTCCTCCCGGGGAAGGACTGCCCGTTCCATGATCTCGCCATCATGGTTGACAACTCCGTTGTGTCCTCCTCCCAGAGTGCGAAGAGCCTTGGCATGACCCTGGACAACACCCTGTCGTTCTCCGCTAACATCAAGGCGGTGACCCGATCTTGTAGGTTCATGCTCTACAACATTCGGAGAGTACGACCCTGCCTTACACAGGAAGCGGCACAGGTCCTAATCCAGGCACTTGTCATCTCCCGTCTGGATTACTGCAACTCGCTGTTGGCTGGGCTCCCTGCCTGTGCCATTAAACCCCTACAACTCATCCAGAATGCCGCAGCCCGTCTGGTGTTCAACCTTCCCAAGTTCTCTCACGTCACCCCGCTCCTCCGCACACTCCACTGGCTTCCAGTTGAAGCTCGCATCTGCTACAAGACCATGGTGCTTGCCCACGGAGCTGTGAGGGGAACGGCACCTCCGTACCTTCAGGCTCTGATCAGTCCCTACACCCAAACGAGGGCATTGCGTTCATCCACCTCTGGCCTGCTGGCCCCCCTACCTCTGCGGAAGCACAGTTCCCGCTCAGCCCAGTCAAAACTGTTCGCTGCTCTGGCACCCCAATGGTGGAACAAGCTCCCTCACGACGCCAGGACAGCGGAGTCACTCACCACCTTCGGGAGACACTTGAAACCCCACCTCTTTAAGGAATACCTGGGATAGGATAAAGTAATCATTCTACCCCCCTTTACCCCCCCCCCCCAAAAAAAATAATATATATATTGTAAAATGGTAATCCCACTGGCTATAAGGTGAATGCACCAATTTGTAAGTCGCTCTGGATAAGAGCGTCTGCCAAATGATGTAAATGTAAATGTAAAATGTAAATGTATTGAGGTAATATGTACATGTAGGTAGGGGTAAAGTGACTATGCATAGATAATAAACAGCGAGTAGCAGCAGCGTAAAAAAGGGGTCAATGCAAATAGTCCGGGTAGCCATTTGATTAGCTGTTCAGCAGTCTTATGGCTAGGGGGGTAGAAGCTGTTAAGAAGCCTTTTGGACCTACACTTGGCGCTCCGGTACCGCAGAGAGAACAGTCTTTGGCAATGTTTAGGGCCTTCCTCTGACACCGCCTGGTATAGACGTCCTGGATGGCAGGAAGCTTGGCCCCAGTGATGTACTGGGCCGTATACACTACCCTCTGTAGTGTCTTGCGGTCGGAGGCCGAGCAGTTGCCATACCAGGCGGTGATGCAACCAGTCAGGATGCTCTCGATGCTGCAGCTGTAGAACTTTTTTAGGATCTGAGGACCCATGCCAAATCTTCTCAGTCTCCTGAGGGGGAATAGGCGTTGTCGTGCCCTCTTCACAACTGTCTTGGTGTGTTTGGACCTTGATAGTTTGTTGATGATGTGGACACCAAGGAACTTGAAGCTCTCAAGCTGCTCCACTACAGCCCCGTCAATGAGAATGGGGGCGTGCTCGGCCCTCCTTTTCCTGTAGTCCACGATCATCTCCTTTGTCGTTAATGCCCCTGGCACTTACTTGATCAGTTTATTATGCCACTAATTGGATAGAAATAATCTAAAAGTAAAAATGAAATCCAACAGGCACTGTGCCTGCCCTTGAGTCAAAAGGTATACAGTATAGGCAGGACACAGCTAAAAGACCTAAGACTGGACCAGAATGGAAATAGTGATATACCTCAACAAGTCCGATGCTCTTATTCAATCCCCCTGGCATCCCATCCTCTCTGATTTCTGTGGAAAGACAAACAGACAGACATAACTTAGAAAGGCCATTCTGACATTAATTTTGACAAACTGTAAATGCATTTCGAATTCACTTCCATAACCATTCAAAAATTGACTAGTTGCAAGATTAGAGTTGGCGTAGGTTCAGCAACTCAACATAGGATGACTGGCAGTTTTTACTGGTGAGGGAGATCTACACTGAGTGTATAAAACATTAGTAACACCTTCCTAATATTGAGTTGAACCCCATTTTGCCCTCAGAACAGACTCAGTTTGTCGGGGTATGGACTACAAGGTGTCAAAAGCATTCCACAGGGATGCTGGTCCATGTTGACTCCAATGCTTGTGTCAAGTTGGCTGGATGTCCTTTGGGTGGTGGACCATTCTTGATACACACGAGAAACTGTTGAGCATGAAAAACCTAGCAGCGTTGCAGTTCTTGACACACTCAAAACCAGTGCACCTGGCACCTACTACCATACCCCATTCAAAGGCACTTAAATATTTGCCCATTCACCCTCTGAATGGCACACATTCAGAATCCATGTCTCAATTGTCTCAAGTAAATCCTTCTTTAACCTGTCTCCTTCCCTTCATCTACAGTGATTGAAGTGGATTTAACAGGTGACATCAACAAGGAATCATAGCTTTCATCTGGATTCACCTGGTCAGTCTATGTCATGGAAAGAGCCGGTGTTCCTAATATTTAGTACACTCAGTGTACTGTATGTGGAAGGCTGTAGAATCTGAGCTGTGAGATTTGTGGAATGGACGTGGTACCCTCTAATGGTGAGAAAAGGCATCAGGTCTGACTGGATTAAATAGAAGTAGAAGAATGCATGTGATTGACATGAATACATAAAAATGTCTCTACAACGCAAAAGAACTGAATGGATTGTAGCGAAATTGGGTTATGCTTTTCTCCCTACATTGCTTATTGCTGCCACACATAGGCCTATACAGCGGTGTGTATTCATGGATACCAAGGGAAGTCCCCCCCAAAAAACAACAACAATTTGTCCTTCAATTCGCAATTGGCTTTATCTACTGTATCTCACAGGAGAAATCATCCAAATGGGGGAAACAGCGCCCCTCTGCCTCAGCATGTGTAGCCCATGTATCTGATGCTGTCTGGACAAAAAGAGTATGACATGTTGCCACTGTAGCATTTGATTGATGCCAGCAAGAATTTGGTCTCCTTTGATAAAAATATATAATAATTAGCCAATCAGTGTTGAGCTAAGCTCAACTGTGGGTGGTCCTGGCGTAGCAAAATGCCCCCCAAGGGAGGCCAGTTTGGATTTGGCTTCACACCCCAAATCAAATCACATCAAAAGCAGAACGTCATTAGCTAGGTTTCCATCCAATTTACGACAGATTTTCAAGTCAACATTCAAAATTCTGCATAAAACAATATGCACATTTTCCCACCAGAGAGGTGTTTCCAACAAACATACTTTTTGTGTATAAAAGGCTGTGGGTGATGATGTAGTGCACATGAAAATAACTTTTGCCATTAAATGAAAAATATAAGTTAAATGGGTTTCCATCGCATTTTCAACTCTACTAATGATTTTGTCACAAAAACTGTCGCATTATATACAGTTGAAGTAGGAAGTTTACATACACCTTAGCCAAATATATTTAAACTCAGTTTTTCACAATTCCTGACATTTAATCCTAGTAAAAAAATCCCTGTCTTAGGTCAATTAGGATCACCACTTTATTTGAAGAATGTGAAATGTTAGAATAATAATTTCATCACATTCCCAGTGGGTCAGAAGTACACTCAATTAGTATTTGGTAGCATTGCCTTTAAATTGTTTAACTTGGGTCAAACGTTTCGGGTAGCCTTCCACAAGCTTCCCACAATAAATTGGGTGAATTTTGGCCCATTCCTCCTGACAGAGCTGGTGTAACTGAGTTCGGTTTGTAGGCCTCCTTGCTCGCACACACTTTTTCAGTTCTGTCCACAAATGTTCTATAGGATTAAGGTCAGGGCTTTGTGATGGCCACTCCAATCCCTTGACTTTGTTGTCCTTAAGCCATTTTGCCACAACTTTGGAAGTATGCTTGGGGTCATTGGCCATTTGGAAGACCCATTTGCGACCAAGCTTTAACTTGTCTTGAGATGTTGCTTCAATATATCCACATAATTTTCCTTCCTCATGATGCCATGTATTTTGTGAGGTGCACCAGTCCCTCCTGCAGCAAAGCACCCCCACAGCATGATGCTGCCTCCCCCGTGCTTCACGATTGGGATGGTGTTCTTCGGCTTGCAAGCAACCCCTTTTTTCCTCAAAACATAACGATGGTCATTATGGCCAAACAGTTCTATTTTTGTTTTATCAAACCAGCTGACATTTCTCCAAAAAGTACGATCTTTGTCCCCATGTGCAGTTGCAAACCGTAGACTTTTTTATGGCGGTTTTGGAGCAGGGGCTTCTTCCTTGCTGAGCAGCCTTTTTACTGTGGATATAGATACCTTTGTACCTGTTTCCTCCAGCATCTTCACAAGGTCCTTTGCTGTGGTTCTGGGATTAATTTGCACTTTTCGCACCAAAGTACGTTCATCTCTAGGAGACAGAACACGTCTCCTTCCTGAGTGGTATGACGGCTGTGTGGTACCATGGTGTTTATACTTGCATACAATTGTTTGTACAGATGAACATGGTACCTTCAGGCGTTTGGAAATTGCTCCCAAGGATGAACCAGACTTGTGGAGGTCTACAATTTTTTCCCCATGATGTCAAGCAAAGAGGCACTGAGTTTGAAGTAGGCCTTGAAATACATCCACAGGTACACCTCCAATTGACACAAATGATGTCAATTAGCCTATCAGAAGCTTCTAAAGCCATTACATAATTTTCTGGAATTTTCCAAGGTACAGTCTACTTAGTGTATGTAAACTTCTGACCCACTGGAATTGTGATACAGTGAATTATAAATGAAATAATCTGTCTGTAAACAATTGTTGGAAAAATTACTTGTGTCATGCACAAAGTAGATGTCCTAACCGACCTGCCAAAACTATAGTTTGTTAACAAGAAATGTGTGGAGTGGTTGAAAAATGAGTTTTAATGACTCCAACCTAAGTGTATGTAAACTTCGACTTCAAATGTAGCAAATGTGCCCACTCTGGTCTTGGCACATGCGCTTTAGCCATCAGGTCACAGATGCAGTGCAGGTAGGCTACCTACATTATGAGATTATTATGGGTAAGAGTGATATTATTTGTATTTGTCAAACGGCAGCCAAGCATTGATCATCATGTCACCAGAATGAGACCCTCAATATTTATTGGAATGGAGCATCAAGCTCATCACCTTGCACTTTCACCACCCTGTGAAGTTCATCGTAACTTATTTCCTCTGTAGCCTAATAAACTGCATGCTTTATCATCGCGTAACTTCCACTTTTTTTCATGTGTCAGGTAATTCATCCGCATGAAATGGTTATAGTCAGAAACGTGGTTATATTCAGAAAGAAATATCTGTTTCTGGCACTGGTTTCTGATCTGCTTGTGATGTGTTGTTGTCCTGCAGTAGTGATCGGCCCTTTCCTAAGCCATGGATGGAGATGGGGATTTGGACTTGGTGTTTTTACTTCATTCTCCGTACAGGCCAATGATTATAACGGCGATTTTGATCTAACCATAAATTCATACATTGTGCCACTGGCCTGAGACGATTGAAGTTCAATATGTAGCCTAGATGTAGTAGGCAAACGTTAACTAGCTAGATAGCTAACTTAGCTGGTTCAATGTTGTCCATTCCAGGAAGTTAGGCTAGCAAGCATTGTAGCCATGTAGCCTAGTCTAGGACATCAAAAACTAAAAGCATGTACTACTGTATGACAGTCATACTGTTTTGCCAACATGAAAGAGAGGAGGATGGCATTGGCATTCATCTAGTCTAGGGTGAGTCAACATGTTTTTCCTACTTGCGTGCACGCAAACACACACACACAGAAATCAATACCATGGACAGCCACATTATTTAGCAATGTCGATTGCACTTAATTGTTTTTGGTATCTTTAAGTTTGTTTTCACTGCATTAGACTAATCATACACACTGAGCAGACAAAACATTAACACCACCCCTCTGAATGGCACACATACACAATCTGTGTCTCCATTGTCTCAAAGCTTAAAAATCTTTCTTTAACCTGTCTCCTCCCCTTCATCTATACTGATTGAAGTGGATTTAACAAGTGACATCAATAAGGGATCATAGCTTTCACCTGGGTTCACCTGGTCAGTCTATGTCATGGAAAGAGCAGGTGTTCATAATGTTTTGTGCACTCAGTGTATAGCCTAGTTCATTTGATGATGTTTAAATGTTTAAGTTGAAATGGTGCTGGAATAGCAGAGGCAGTGCTCCTGTTTTCTTTGTGCTTACTTGCTGTAACTCTCTGTGGTTCTAAATCAGTAGTTGTTTAGTAAACTGTCGGAAACATTAACTTGCTTGACCACGTTGTAGGTCAGTGTTTCCCAACCCTGGTCCTCGGAGTACCCCCAACAGTACACATTTTTATTGTAACCCTTGACAAGCACACCTGATTCAACTTGTCAACTAATCATCAAGTCCTCAATGAGTTGAATGAGGCCTGTTTGTCAACGGCTACAATGAAACTGGGTACTGTTGGGGGTACTCGAGGACCAGGGTTGGGAAACACTGTTGTAGGTCATGTAACGGTTTGTTACATGCAATATTTGTTTTGTGGACTTGACCGGACAGATGTTGCACTCTGGTGTTGTGATGAAACAAATGTATGTGTGGTTGAATTTATTCCGCCGCTGTGTGACTGTTGTCTTTTTGTTGTCATGGCCTTATTGTATATCACGGTGGCGTATGAATGAATGGGTTATAGAGCAAACAACGCAATTATCATAACATATGTTGTAATATGGCTTTTTCCTGGCTTGGCATCCCCACTTATTTTACCCATGCACCGCTACTGTATATCGAACACATCTGACAGACTAATCCCAGCTGAGAGAGTGGCCGGGTCCGAAATCTGGCTTGCCTACTACCTACTTAAACTGCATACTGTGTACTACTCATACTGCATGCTATTTATAATGTGTTATTTAGTAAAAACAAATGCAGTAAGCAACAAATATCAGCATACTAGGCTCATCCTACTGAGAATGTATAATCTAATGCGCAATGCGTTGATTCAAGCCATTAGTTCATTTTGTTACAGCGCGTCCCCTCAGCTAATTATCAGCTGTTTTCAGTCACACGTGGGTCTCGAAAGACGATTATCTTGCTCAATAGTGTGCAGCGAATTCTGCTAGATGAAAAACCTAAATGAGTATGACATCCTGGCATTTAAAGCATACTACATTTTCGAAATTTCACATTCTATAAAACATTATTTTTTTGCACACACAAAATAGCTACTATTTAGAATGCAAGTAGGGGTATTCCGACACGGCCACAGAGTTGATCTCAGCTGACCGACAAGGTAAAGGAGCAGGTTTCCACCTAATAACATTACCGGTTCACACATTTATTCTCACACTCACATGCATAAGGCTGCAAACGCTTAGTGCAGTAGATGTATTAGCCACTGGTCAGGCTATGTGGATTTGACAAAGGTCCTTAGCACCATTCCTATTGTGTGAAATGCAGCTGTGTTGGGTGTGTTCTCCAAGGCTGCCACAGGGAGGCACTGGAAGCACTCGCTCAAGCTCAGGCCCCCGGAATTTCAGGGATAACCAAAAGGAAGGACTAAGCACTCGCACATGGAATGCTGCGGTTGTTTGGTTCAAATGCAGTCTTTTTTGAATTAATTGGGGATCTTTCCACCTGTCACCCCTTTCGGTTGAATGCATTCAGTTGTGCAACTGACTAGGTATCCCCTTTACCTTCCCTTTCCCTTTTACCATTAGTTTACTGTTACACCAACAAAACATTTAATGTATGTGTACTTCAAGGTCATAGACATATATTTGGCAGTGACAACACACTCAGTTGCTGATTTGCATATCGCTTAAGGTGCTTCACCATGTTTGGAAGAGAGCACCTGCTGGTCTCACCCGTGCTCGTTAGCGACTGTTAAAATCAGATAACGCTTGTCGCTACTCGTCGTCTAATTCCGGCCTCTGCCTCGGGGCCGTTGATGAACCAGCTGATTGAGGCCTCCCTGGTCCTCCTTTCTTTAGTTCTCCCCCTTAGGTGTGGTAAATCTAACAGCGATTTTTATCAATAACTTTGCATATCGAGACATCAGAGCAATGGATTTCTCCTCCTCTTCTCGGGTTTCGGCGCAGCATGTTCTTATCTTTTGGAATATCGAGGATCAAAGAGTCTCGGGAAGTAGAGAATAGAGATAGAACAAGGAACGGGAGAGAGTACTCATGTTTCCAGAGGGGCTTATCAGGATGGGAAAGTCAGTTGTTTCAAGGGTGAAACTGTGATTCAGGACAGCGGTATGTCATATCTTCTCTGCTTCCCCCAGTACAACAGTGGTGTCATCTTAATGTTATTAAGGACTGAAATCACACTAACTGATGGTTAATGACACCAGTGACATTCTTCAGTGTCCTCTGGAAGAATAATGGAATCGTGTAAATTAAGAAGTATGTGTTAGGTTTGATTCTCTATATAGTATGTTATTTTAGCAGGTAATTACAGTTAAAACATATGTTGGGTACATGTGGCCCATAAGGGAATAAAACCCAGTGACACGATTTGACCAGTAAAACATTTTATTTGAAAAATGTATGCTAATCGAAATGGAGCAAGATGGAGAGAGTGGGGGAGGGGGGTAGAAAGGGTAATGGAGACAGCGGTATGCTCACCTAGATATAATCTGACCTGAACTGACAACAACAACAACAACAACAACAACTCTCCCAGCATTGGTTCTGGATCTATCCAGGTTAACGGCCTGCCAACCATCATCATACTCATTATAATCTTCTCAAACCTGCCTGATCCTTCCCTTCCCCACCATGACAGTGTATCTAATCTCCATGTGGTCTTCCTCTACTATCCTCCCCTGTCTATACCGCTCTTTCTCTCTCTCAATCCACCTCACTATCTCTTTGTCAATCTCTTTATCTCAAACTCTCTGTGGTTTTTAGGCCTGTCACTCATTGATACTAGCACGCTGTCTTTCTCGTTGGCGTTTGATGACGATGTTTGGCGTGTTCTACAGTGCTCCCTACATTAGTGGTTCTGGAGGTATTTGGACTTGAAGTCATAGTTCAGTAGTTATTCAAATAAAATATGACTTAAAACATTGATTCTGTTTGAGTGACACTTCAGTGATAACAAGTATGAATACTGTGGTGTGGGGTGTTCACTGTATTACAAGGAACAACTAGCAGGTCTATTTAGCTCCAGCAGCTAATCTGTCCGTAAACAAGTTATTTTTAATGAATTTATTTGCAAATTATGGTGGAAAATAAGTATTTGGTCAATAACAAAAGTTTCTCAATACTTTGTTATATACCCTTTGTTGGCAATGACACAGGTCAAACGTTTTCTGTAAGTCTTCACAAGGTTTTCACACACTGATGCTGGTATTTTGGCCCATTCCTCCATGCAAATCTCCTCTAGAGCAGTGAGCAGCAAAGATTTTCTATGGGGTTGAGATCTGGAGACTGGCTAGGCCACTCCAGGTCCTTGAAATGCTTCTTACGAAGCCACTCCTTCGTTGCCCGGGCGGTGTGTTTGGGATCATTGTCATGCTGAAAGACCCAGCCACGTTTCATCTTCAATGTCCTTGCTGATGGAAGGAGGTTTTCACTCAAAATCTCACGATACATGGCCCCATTCATTCTTTCCTTTACACGGATCAGTCGTCCTGGTCCCTTTGCAGAAAAACAGCCCCAAAGCATGAAGTTTCCACCCCCATGCTTCACAGTAGGTATGGTGTTCTTTGGATGCAACTCAGCATTGTTTGTCCTCCAAACACGACGAGTTGAGTTTTTACCAAAAAGTTATATTTTAGTTTCATCTGACCATATGACATTCTCCCAATCCTCTTCTGGATCATCCAAATGCACTCTAGCAAACTTCAGACGGGCCTGGACATGTACTGGCTTAAGCAGGGAAACACGTCTGGCACTGCAGGATTTGAGTCCCTGGCGGCGTAGTGTGTTACTGATGGTAGGCTTTGTTACTTTGGTACCAGCTCTCTGCAGGTCATTCACTAGGTCCCCCCGTGTGGTTCTGGGATTTTTGCTCACCGTTCTTGTGATAATTTTGACCCCACGGGGTGAGATCTTGCATGGAGCCCCAGATCGAGGGAGATTATCAGTGGTCTTGTATGTCTTCCATTTCCTAATAATTGCTCCCACAGTTGATTTCTTCAAACCAAGCTGCTTACCTATTGCAGATTCAGTCTTCCCAGCCTGGTGCAGGTCTACAATTGTGTTTCTGGTGTCCTTTGACAGCTCTTTGGTCTAGGCCATAGTGGAGTTTGGAGTGTGACTGTTTGAGGTTGTGGACAGGTGTCTTTTATACTGATAACAAGTTCAAACAGGTGCCATTAATACAGATAACGAGTGGAGGACAGAGGAGCCTCTTAAAGAAGAAGTTACAGGTCTGTGAGAGCCAGAAATCTTGCTTGTTTGTAGGTGACCAAATACTTATTTTCCACCATAATTTGCAAATAAATTTATTAAAAATCCTACAATGTGATTTTCTGGAGACATTTTTTTTCTCAATTTATCTGTCATAGTTGACGTGTACCTATGATGAAAATTACAGGCCTCTCATCTTTTTAAGTGGGAGAACTTGCACAATTGGTGGCTGACTAAATACTTTTTTTCCCCACTGTAAATAATTTATTTCAATTGATTGATTTCCTTATATGAACTCTAACTCAGAAAATCTTAGAAATTGTTGCATGCTGCATTTATATTTTTGTTCAGTGTAGATAATTTTAAAGTTGTAATACACAAAGTAACCAAAAATCTGGTCTAATTAGCATATTCATAATGAGTTTGCAGCAAATACAATTTCCCAGATTTTGCCAGAAGTTCACAAGTTCCCTAAATTTGCTGCAACAGTTTGCCACACACAAAACCCTATAATGACTAAGTGAAAACAGGTTTTTAGAAATTTTGGCAAATGTATTAAAAATAACAAACATGCATATCTTATTTGCATAAGTATTCAGGTCCTTGGCTATGAGACTCAAAATTGAGCTCAGGTGCATCCTGTTTCCATTTATTCAGACCACTTGACCACTTTCCAATTTTTGTTACATTACAGCCTTATATTCCAAAATGGATGAAAATATTTTTTTTCTCCTCATCAATCTACACCCAATACCCCATAATGAGAAGTGAACACAGGTTTTTAGAAATGTTTACTAATTTATTAAACATAAAACAGAAATACCTTATTTACATAAGTATTCAGACCCCTTGCTATGAGACTCGAAATTGAGCTCAGGTGCATCCTGATCATCCTTGAGATGTTTCTACAACTTAATTGGAGTCCACCTGTGGTAAATTCAATTGATTGGACATGATTTGGAAAGGCACACATCTGCCTATATAAGGTCCCACAGTTGACAGTGCATGTCAGAGCAAAAACCAAGCCATGAGGTTGAAGGAATTGTCCGTAGAGCTCCGAGACAGGATTGTGTCGAGGCACAGATCTGGGGAACGGTACCAAAAAAAGTCTGCAGCATTGGAGGTCCCCAAGAACACAGTGGCCTCCATCATTCTTAAATGGAAGAAGTTTGAAACCATCGACTCTTCCTAGAGCTGGCCGCCCGGCCAAACTGAGGGAGAAAGTCCTTGGTCAGGGAGGCGACCAAGAACCCGATGGTCACTCTGACAGAGCTCCAGAGTTCCTCTCTGGAGATGGGAGAACCTTCCAGAAGGACAACCATCTCTGCAGCACTCCACCAACCAGGCCTTCATGGCAGACGGAAGCCACTCCTCATTGAAAGGCACATGACAGCCCGCTTGGAGTTTGCCAAAAAGCATCTAAAGACTCTCAGACCATGAGAAACAAGATTCTCTGGTTTGATGAAACCAAGATTGAACTCTTTGGCCTGAATGCCAAGTGTCACATCTGGAGGAAATCTGGCACTATCCCTACGGTAAAGCATGGTGGTGGCAGCATCATGCTGTGGGGATGTTTTTCAGTGGCAGGGACTGGGAGACTAGTCAGGATCGAGGGAAAGATGAATGGCGCAAAGTACAGAGAGATCCTTGATGAAAATCTGCTCCAGGACCTCAGACTTGGGCGAAGGTTCACCTTCCAACAGGACAACGACCCTAAGAACACAGCCAAGAAAACACAGGAGTGGCTTCGGGACAAGTCTCTGAATGTCCTTGAGTGGCCCAGCCAGAGCCCGGACTTGAACCCGATCGAACATCTCTGGAGAGACATGAAAATAGCTGTGCAGTGGCGCTCCCCATTTAACCTGACAGAGCGTGAGAGGATCTGCAGAGAAGAATGGGAGAAACTCCCCAAATACAGGTGTGCTAAGCTTGTAGCGTCCTACCCAAGAAGACTCGTGGCTGTAATCGCTTCCAAAGGTGCTTCAACAAAGTACTGAGTAAAGGGTCTGAATACTTCTGTAAATGTGATATTTCAGTTTCTTATGTTTTATACATTTGCAAAAATGTCTAAAAACCTGTTTTTGCCTTGTTATTATGGGTTATTGTGTGTAGATTGATGAGGGGAAAAACAATTTAATAAATTTTAGAATGAGGCTGTAACGTAACAAAATGTGGAAAAAGTCAAGGGGTCTGAATACTTTCCGAATGCACTGTAATTTGCGTGTCAAAATATTTTTGCGGCGAATTGGCCAAAGATTTGCCATAACTGTTTGCCAGAAGCCTGTTTTTATGGTAAGGGAGCAGGGATGAATTGTACGGACAAGGGCGCATGTAAAATTAGAAGTTTGGCCGAGACCAACTGTGAACAAACTTAAGCTACCTCGCAAAGATCTCCAAGCAGGGTTCTTCTCAGAAGGGGTCTCAAATTCATTTCCACAAGTGTGTGTGTCATACTGTATTGGCATCTGTCACAGACCCCCGGCATTCGCAGGCCCTTCTCAGATTTGAATTGGACACATTTTGGATAAATGGCCTAGGGATAAGTCGTTTGCAACTGGTATCCTGTTGGCACAAGTCTTTAGAATCTTTCTGGGACCACCGAGTGAGTCAAGCTCCATTTGAACCCCTACCCGCACTCTGTATTGGCATCCTACGGGGCACTGGCAGTGTCAACCTCTGTTGGTGTTTATCAGAGCTAGTGTGAGTCCCTCAAACCAGGTCAAAACCACTTCAGTACCATCCACCCAGATAGGACTTGAGCTTAAAAATCGCTTGACATTTTCCCCTATCAGGAGATCATTCCTCAATTATGGTTCCCAGAACTTTCCACTGCTTTAGTAATGGGATGAGGTCAATTGACAAGCATTACTTAGATGTGTGTGTGTATGTGCACGCCTGTGTGTGTGTGTGTGCATAAACCACTCTCCATTTGCAATCAGCTTCAACATTTAACACTTTCCGTTGCTCTCTGTAACCAATACCCAGTACTGTATGTACAAGCGGAAGAAAGACGGGTTGAGGGAATATGTTGTTTGAGCCAAGATGAACTGGACACAAAAGATAGTGTGTGTGTGCTAGTTCGTTTCAGTGTACTTATATTAGAGATGTGATCTCTTTGAGCATCAGGTAACTGGCAAAATAAAGGAAACACCAACATAAAGTGTCTTTAATAGAATGTTGGGCCACCACGAGCCAGAACAGCTCCAATGCACCTTGGCATAGATTCTACAAGTGTCTGGAATTCTGTTGGCAGGTGTAGAATACGCTGTTACAGGCGTCGCTCCAGAATGTTAAATTCAAAGTTCAATTGTGTTGAGATCTGGTGACTGAGACGGACATGGCATATGGTTTACATCGTTTTCATGCTCATCAAACCATTCAGTGACCACTCGTGCCCTGTGGATGGAGGAATTGTCATCCTATGGGGGCATAGTCATGGTAGCGAAAATAATGGCGTGCCCAGCATTTGTATACAGACCCTAAGCATGATGGGATCTTAATTGCTTAATCAACTATGAAACCACTCCTGTGTGGAAGCACCTGATTTCAATACACTTTGTATCCCTCATTTACTCAAGTGTTTTCCATTATTTTGGCAGTCACCTGTGTGTGAACTACAGTGTGTGTGTGTGCACGAGATTCATAGAAAGACCAAAATCACTGAGAGGAGCGGTTCACACTCTTCAGGGATGAGAGCTCAGAGTAGAGGAAATAGAAGCGCTTGTGAAATCTTAAATGGCATAATCCCTCAACCTTTCTCCACTGTCTAAATCCTCAGAGCACGACTGGGGAATTAAGCACAGGCCTTTTGCCTTTCTTCTCTGCCGGCACATCAAGCTGGCAGGAGAATTAGCTCTATCAAAAGTCCACTACTGTACCAGCCCCCCAAACACTCACGCACATATGTGTGTCTGTGTGTGAGTGTATGAAATTGAGTGTATGAAAGTGAGTGAGTGAGTGAGTTAGTGTGTGTGCATTTGTGTGTGTGTAAATGCATTTGTGTGTGTGACAGAGAGAGAGGGGGACGATTATGATATCAGACGTACATGGCTTCCAATCCTCATGTTTGCAGTAGGGCTGGGAATTGCCTGGGACCTCACAATATGATATTATCATGATACTTACGTACCGATACGATATGTATTGTCATTCTCATGATTTTACATGTACAGTGCCTTCAAAAAGTATTCATACCCCTTGACTTATTCCACATTTTGTTGTCTTACAGCCTGAATACAAACGATGCCCCATAATGACCAAGGGAAAACATGTTTTTAGAAATGTTTGTAAATGTATTGAAAAATAAATACAGAAATGTCATTTACATTTAGTATTCACACCCGAGTCGATACATAGAGTCACCTTTGGCAGCGATTACAGCTGACTAAAATGTAAAAAAATGAGTCTTTCTGGGTAAATCTCTTAGAGCTTCGCACACCTGGATTGTACAATATTTGCCCATTATTATTTTCAAAGTTCTTCAAGATCTGTCAAATCGGCTGTTGGTCATTGCTAGAAAACATGTCCTGCTGTAGGTTTTCATGCAGATTTAAGTCAAAACTGTAACTCGGATACTCAGGAACATTCAGCGTCTTCTTGGTAAGCAACTCCAGTGTAGATTTGGCCTTGTGTTTTAGGTTATTGTCCTGCTGAAATTTGAATTCATCTCCCAGTGTCTGGTGGAAAGCAGACAACCAGGTTTACCTCTAGGATTTTGCCTGTGCTTAGCTCCATACTGTTTCTTTTTTATCCTGAAACACTCTCCAGTTCTTAATGATTACAAGCATACCCATAACATGATGCAGCTACCACTATGCTTGAAAATATAGAGAGTTGTACACAGTAATATGTTGTATTGGATTTTCCCCAAACATAACACTTTGAATTCAGGACAAAAAGTTAATTGTCTTGCCACATTTCTTGGAGTATTATTTTCGTGCCTTGTTGCAAAGAGGATGCATGTTTTGAAATATTGTATTCCTTACAGGCTTCCTTCTTTTCACTCTGTCAATTAGGTTAGTATTGTGGAGTAACGACAATGTTGTTGATCCATCATCAGTTTTCTCCTATCACAGCCAATAAACTCTGTAACTGTTTTAAAGTTACTATTGGCCTCATGGTGAAATCCCTGAGTTGTTTCCTTCCTCACCGGCAACTGAGTTAGGAAGGACGCCTGCATCTTTGCATCTTTCACCATACTGCCTTTTTTTTTACCCATCTACCAATTGGTGCCCTTCTTTGTGAGGCACTGGAAAACCTCCCTCGTCTTTTTGGTTGAATCTGTTTTTGAAATTCACTGCTCAACTGAGGGACCTTACAGATAATTTTAGTGTGGGGTACAGAGATTAGGGAGTCATTCAAAAATCATGTTAAACACTATTATAGCACACAGAGTCCATGCAACTTATGTGACTTGTTAAGCACATTTTTACTCCTGAACTTATTTAGGCTTGCCATAACAAAGGGGTTGAATACTTATTGACTCAAGACATTTCAGTTTTTCACTTTAAATTAATTTGTAAATAAAATCGTAATTCTACTTTGACATTATGGGGTATTGTGTGTAGGCCAGTGACAATCTCAATTTAATAAATTTTAAATTCAGGCTATAACATAACAAAATGCGGAAAAAGTGAAGGGGTGTGAATACTTTCTGAGGGCATTGTATTGTGATTCAATAGTGCGATAAAAAATTGTGTACACGAACAGCCTAAAAAATCCTTCCCGAAGACCAAAACAAACAAAAACTACACAAAATGTCATCATAAAAAATTCACAAATTGTTTCGGATGGGAAGCATGCAGATGCCTTAAGGGCCCTACACACCCGGGACTCCCCCTAATGGCATGGCCTTATAGAAACACAGCATTGGGGAGGCATGACCGCTTTACACACACAATCACGCATACGCTCCCACACACACAACAGCACATGCACACGTAAGCATATCCACACACAAAAACACAAACACACACACAATTTGCTGTTGGAAGCCTGGCTGCCCAGTCATTGACTGGGCTTATTTAGTTGATGTCCAAAGCAGCATGACCAAAGACATTTGTAAGCAACTATAACCGCTTACTAATGAAAGCTATTACAAAGTGTTAACAATACATAACATTCCGGTAATCTCTCTTGGTTCAGTTTCAGCATGTAACCCCCTACATAGGAATGTAGCTTCCTGATCAGTTAGCAATGACTTCAGCACCATGGACAACAGCTGGTGGTGCTACAGAGAGAAGGCTCCATCCTGTGACCTCAGTCTCAATTCCCCAATTCACGAAGTATAGAGGTCTAATGCAACATTTTGATGGCCTTTTTCTGCCATCAAGTTGTATGTGTTTGTCGTGAGAATGGGCCTTTGAAGGCAAAATCCAGAGGCTACATCAAATGCAATCAATCGGAGACGCAATGCTTGAGGAAAGGCAACATATATTTCATCCAGCTTTACCCCCCAACCCTTTGAGGATAGAGAGAATTCTAAATTCTAGAGAAAGGAAGAGGGACAGAGAGAGAGAAAGAAGAGGGGGTGTAAGAGAAAGGTGAGAAAGAATCATCCATTTACTCCAAAGGAGCGAGCTGGAGAATGAGTGACTCACCAGTGGCATTATGTTCATGAAAAAGCTATTAGCATGGTGGGAACATGGACTGCAAAGCCTCTCAAATATATGCTAAAAAGAGTGAAAAGAGATTAGCTTTTTTAAAGCCCCGAAGGTATTACCATTTAAATTGACTGGGTTTAGGTTTGGTCCTCGTGGAGAGGTAGGGGGAGGTGGGAGGTTGAGTAGCAGGGGCGAGAGGGTGGCCAAACTGTACGACAACAATGGCTACACACCGACATTTGGCAGAGCTAACCTTTGACGGCAATAAGTACAAAGAGGTGACTGAATTTCACCAGTGCGTCTGTATTTTACTTTACAAGCACATCCAGTCAATGCCACTGCATTTTCCTCCAGTATGTTTGAAATGCACATTTAATTAACATTGGCTTGGTGAAATGTTTCTTGCCACTATTCAAAATGTACTACTGTTTCCTTTTCCCGACATACAGTAGACAGGAACCTATCTTTCCATGATTTTTGGCTTCTATTGGCCAAATGTTGCCGCATTTACACACACATCACTATTTTCATGCTTGAACTTAAAATTGGATTGGTTTGGATAAATGCTGCTTCCTGTCATGTTTAATGTATCCTTTTCTGGAAATAGATATATCCAGACCTTTATGAGTAGGCCTACATCTGGAGACAATGTTTCAGAATTTAGAATTTGCCTGTCTTTCTTTAATTCTTCCCTCGATCTTCTCTTAATCCTGAAACTTTAACATTAAGTGAATGTCTTGCATTTTTTATACGGAGGTGCCGATTGACTCAAAGTATTTCTAAAATGTAAAATAGTGAGTGGAGCCAGCGAGGGTGGGACTTCTAAACAATGTGGGTTGTTACTGCCTGAATACGTGGCCTCACTGGCTGCTTTGATGGCATGTATCACATTCCACTGATGCCAAGCCTTTAGTTTACGTCCACTCATAACAATTCACAGTCACTCAAAAAGAGGTCTTGATGTGATGTGTTATCTACTTCTGAAGTGTTATCTACAGTGAGGGGAAAAAGTATTTGATCCCCTGCTGATTTTGTACGTTTGCCCACTGACAAAGACATGATCAGTCAATCATTTTAATGGTAGGTTTATTTGAACAGTGAGAGACAGAAAAACAACAAAAAAATCCAGAAAAACGCAATATCAAAAATGTTATAAATTGATTCGCATTTTAATGAGGGAAATAAGTATTTGACCCCTCTGCAAAACATGATTTAGTACTTGGTGGCAAAACACTTGTTGGCAATCACAGAGGTCAGAGGTTTCTTGTAGTTGGCCCCAAGGTTTGCACACATATCAGGAGGGATTTTGTCCCACTCCTCTTTGCAGATCTTCTCCAAGACATTAAGTTTTCGAGGCTGACGTTTGGCAACTCGAACCTTCAGCTCCCTCCACAGATTTTCTACGGGATTAAGGTCTGGAGACTGGCTAGGCCACTCCAGGACCTTAATGTGCTTCTTCTTGAGCCACTCCTTTGTTGCCTTGGCCGTGTGTTTTGGGTCATTATCATGCTGGAATACCCATCCACGACCCATTTTCAATGCCCTGGCTGAGGGAAGGAGGTTCTCACTCAAGTCCCTCAGTCTCACTCCTGTCCCCTTTGCAGAAAAACACCCCCAAAGCATAATGTTTCCACCTCCATGTTTGACGGTGGGGATAGTGTTCTTGGGGTCATAGGCAGCATTCCTCCTCCTCCAAACACGGCGAGTTGAGTTGATGCCAAGGAGCTCGATTTTGGTCTCATCTGACCACAACACTTTCACCCAGTTCTCCTCTGAATCATTCAGATGTTCATTGGCAAACTTCAGACGGGCTTGTATATGTGCTTTCTTGAGCAGGGGGACCTTGCGGGCGTTGCAGGATTTCAGTCCTTCACGGCATAGTGTGTTACCAATTGTTTTCTTGGTGACTATGGTCCCAGCTGCCTTGAGATCATTGACAAGATCCTCCTGTGTAGTTCTGGGCTGATTCCTCACCGTTCTCATGATCATTGCAACTCCACGAGGTGAGATCTTGCATGGAGCCCCAGGCCGAGGGAGATTGACAGTTATTTTGTGTTTCTTCCATTTGCGAATAATCGAACCAACTGTTGTCAACTTCTCACCAAGTGGCTTGGCGATGGTCTTGTAGCCCATTCCAGCCTTGTGTAGGTCTACAATCTTGTCCCTGACATCCTTGGAGAGCTCTTTGGTCTTGGCCAAGGTGGACAGTTTGGAATATGATTGCTTGATTGCTTCTGTGGACAGGTGTCTTTTATACAGGTAACAAGTTGAGATTAGGAGCACTCCCTTTAAGAGTGTGCTCCTAATCTCAGCTCGTTACCTGTATAAAAGACACCTGGGAGCCAGAAATCTTTCTGATTGAGAGGGGGTCAAATACTTATTTCCCTCATTAAAATGCAAATCAATTTATTTAAAAAATGTCATGCGTTTTTCTGGATTTTGTTGTTGTTATTCTGTCTCTCACTGTTCAAATAAACCTACCATTAAAATGATAGACTGATAATTTATTTGTCAGTGGGCAAACGTACAAAATCAGCAGGGGATCAAATACTTTTTTCCCTCACTGTACTTTCCTTGAAATCAAATTTTATTTTCACATATGCCGAATACAACAGGTGTAGAACTGTGCAGGGATACGTGGTAATTGAGGTAGATACAGTGCATTCGGAAAGTATTCAGACCCCTTGACTTTTTCCACATTTTGTTACGTTACATCCTTATTCTAAAATGGATGAAAAAAATAAATAATTGGCATCAATCTACACACAATACCCCATAATGACAAAGCAAAAACAGGTTTTTAGAAATGTTAGCAAATCTATAAAAAAATAAAAATCAGAAATACCTTATTTACATAAGTATTCAGACCCTTTGCTATGAGACTCGAAATTGAGGTCAGGTGCATCCTATTTCCATTGATCATCCTTGAGATGTTTCTACCTGTGGTAAATTCAATTGATTGGACATGATTTGGAAAGGCACACAACTGTCTATATACATCCCACAGTTGACAGTGCATGTCAGTGCAAAAACCAAGCCATGAGGTCGAAGGAATTGTCCGTAGAGCTCCGAGACAGGATTGTGTCGAGGCACAGATCTGGGGAAGGGTAACAAAACAATTATGCAGCATTGAAGGTCCCTAAGAACACAGAGGCCTCCATCATTCTTAAATGTAAGAAGTTTGGAACCACCAAGACTCTTCATAGAGCTGGTCGCCCGGCCAAACTGAGCAATCGGGGGAGAAGGGCCTTGGTCAGGGAGGTGACTAAGAACCCGATGGTCATTCTGACAGAGCTCCAGAGTTCCACTGTGGAGATGGGAGAACCTTCCAGAAGGACAACCATCTCTGCAGCACTCCACCAACCAGGCCTTCATGGTAGAGTGGCCAGACGGAAGCCACTCCTCAGTAAAAGGTACATGACAGCCCGCTTGGAGTTTGCCAAAAGGCATCTAAAGGACACTCAGACCACGAGAAACAAGATTCTCTGGTCTGATGAAACCAAGATTGATCTCTTTGGCCTGAATGCCAAGTGTCACGTCTGGAGGAAACCTGGCATGATCCCTACGGTGTAGCATGGTGGTGGCAGCATCATGCTGTGGGGATGTTTTTCAGCGGAAGGGACTGAGAGACTAGTCAGGATCGAGGGAAAGATGAATGGAGCAAAGTACAGAGAGATCCTTGATTAAAACCTGCTCCAGAGCGCTCAGGAACTCAAACTGGGGCGAAGGTTTACCTTCCAACAGGACAACGACCCTAAGGACACAGCCAAGACAACGCAGGAGTGGCTTCGGGACAAGTTTCTGAATGTCCTTGAGTGGCCCAGCCAGTGCCCGGACTTGAACCCGATCGAACATCTCTGGAGAGACCTGTGCAGGGACGCTCCCCATCCAACCTGACCGAGCTTCAGAGGATCTGGAGAGAGGAATGGGAGAAAATCACCAAATACAGGTGTGCCAAGCTTGAAGCATCATACCCAAGAATATTCAAGGCTGTAATCGCTACCAAAGGTGCTTCAACAAAGTACTGAGTAAAGGGTCTGAAAACGTATGTAAATGTGATTTCAGTTTTTAACTGTTAATACATTTGCAAAAATTAAAAGAAATCTGTATTTGCTTTGTCATTATGGGGTATTGTGTGTAGATTGATGAGGGGGAAAAAACAATTTGATCAATTTTATTATAAGGCTGTAACTTAACAAAATGTGGAAAAAGTAACGGGGTCTGAATACTTTCTGAATGCACTGTATGTACATGTTGGCAGGGGTAAAGTGACTAGGCATCAGGATAGATAATAATAAAAGTAATCCGTAGCAGCAGCGTGTGTGTGTGTGTGTGTGTGTGTGTGTGTGTGTGAGTGTGTGTGTGTAGATAGAGACCTGTGAGTGTGCCAGTGCAAATTGTCAATTGAGATAGTCCGGGTAGCCATTTGATTGGCTATTCAACAACACATTTTGCGTGTATGTGTGTGCGTGCCAACGTGTGTGTGGGAGAGAGAATCAGTGTGTGCGTGCCAACGTGTGTGTGAGAGAGAGAATCCGTGTGTGAGTCAGTGTGTTTGTGGGGGTCTGTTGACAGGGTCAGCACGAGGTCTCATGACAGCTGTGTTAAATAATTTCACTAGGGTGTGAGATGAGAATACAATGCCCCGGCGAGCACTCAACTTCATCTTGAACTCCATGGTCGTTTTACGGTACAATATACAATTGAGATTCTCACATTGAGATTCTCTCTCTCCCTCTCACACTCTCTGTTACTACCTCCTCTATCTTTCTGGTTTGGAAAAAAGTCCCTTGTAAAGGGATTGCTTTTATAGAAACAGATGAGGGGAACTATAACATTAATATTAAGTGGAAGATGGTGATGCAATGGATAGCTGCTATCTTATGGGCTCCTGACCAATTCTTCTATTTTGTGTTTTTTCGTAACTTATTTTGTACATAATATTTATGCCATTATTTCCTATGATGGAAAACAGCTTCTGGACATCAGAACAGCAATCACTAACCTCAATTCGGATGAAGATTTCTACTTCAATGAGTCGGCAGCTGTGGATGTACTGCTCATTCCACACCAGGCCCTACCGAGGGACTTGAAAGAGGAAGAAATGGCGCAAGAGAGGCAAACAAACGTGCTACCTGACGGGACTACGTTTGCGAGTAAATAAACCGCCTCTACCCTCCATTCTATTGGTGAACGTATAATCACTAGAGAACAAACTGGACGAGCTACGATCGAGCCTATTCTATCAAGGAGACCTGAAGAACTGTAATATCCTATGATTCTCGGAGTCGTGGCTGAACAAAGACATGGATAATATACATCTAGCTGGGTTTTCTATGCATCATCAAGACCGAACTGCAGCTTCGGGTAAGGTTAAGGGGGGAGGTGTGTGTCTCTTTGTAAACAACAACTGGTGCGCGATCTCTAATGTTAAGGATGTCTCAAGGTTTTGCTTGCCTGAGTTAGAATACCTATAATATGCCATTTAGCAGACGCTTTTATCCAAAGCGACTTACAGTCATGTGCGCATACATTTTTACGTATGGGTGGTCCCGGGGATCGAACTCATTACCCTGGCGTTACAAGCGCCATGGTCTACCAATTGAGCTACAGAGGACATACCTCATGGTAAGCAGCAGACCATACTATTTACCAAGATAGTTTTCATCTATGTATGTTTTAACTGTCTATTTACTAAGACTGCACTCAACAAACTGTAAAGGGTCATAAGCAAAAAAGAAAATGCACATCCAGAGGCGACGCTCCTAGTGGCCAGTGATTTTAATGCAGGGAAACTGAAATCAGTCTTACCTCATTTTTATCAGCATGTCACCTGTGCAACTAGAGGCAAAAAAAACTCTAGATCACCTTTACACTACACACAGAAACGCATACAAAGCTCTCCCTCGCCCTCCATTTGGAAAATCTGAACATAACTCTATCCTCCTGCTTCCTGCTTACAAGCAAAAACTGTGTGCTTAGTCCCCTCCTGTCCTCCCTGTTCACCCACGACTGCGTGGCCACGCACGACTCCAACACCATCATTAAGTTTTCCGATGACACAATGGTGTTAGGCCTGATCACCGACAATGATGAGACAGCCTATAGGGAGGAAGTCAGAGAAAATGTAATATACTCCAGCCACTTAAGTCATAGATTGTTCTCTCTGCTACCGCACTACAAGCAGTACTGGAGCTCCAAGTCTAGGTCCAAAAGGCTCCTTAATTAACAGCTTCTAACCCCAAGCCATAAATCTCCTAAACAGTTAATGAAATGGCTACCCGGACTATTTGCATTGACCCCCTTTTTTACACTGCTGCTACTCGCTGTTTATTTTCTATGCATAGTCACTTTACCCCTACCTACAGTACATGTACATATTACCTCAATTACCTCGACTAACGTGTACCCCCGCACATTGACTCGGTACCAGTACCCCCTGTATATAGCCTTGTTACTGTTATTTGATTGTGCAGTTATTATTAATATTTTATTGTGTTATTATTATTATTTATATTTATTTTTTACTTTTGTTTATTTTTTTATTAGGACATATTTTCTTACTTACTTTAAAAGAAACCTCTCCATTGTTGGTTAAGGGCTTGTAAGTAAGCATTTCACAGTATACCTGTTGTATTCGGCGGATGTGACAAATACAATTAGATTTGATTTGATTTTTGATCTTCACACATTAGCATGTAAATCGTGGTGTGGCAAACAAAAACAAAAAAATGTGGGATGCATGCCAGCAAAGCCACTACACAACACAACACAACACTAAACAATAAATGAATTGCACTATAACGGTGACAAACGGTGCCCACGAACTGTTAGGACCTACATAAAGCTGTACCAACAGAAGAGTCCCAACAGCAGTCCAACACCTTACCACTGCTACACCTGGCTATAAGCGGAGCCTTGTCTGGCAGCGAAACAGTTCATTCAGCCTCATATACTGCCTTTAAAAAAAACATAGCTGATATGGCTGACTTGCTTAAACAAATGTGGTTTATACTAACAATTGAGATATACAAACTATGGCATAAGGGGACGACAAGCGGATAAGAGGCAATCCGTAATTTCGATTAAGACATTAATGAGCGAGCTAGGACGGACGTAGTCAATATAACTATTTGTTCAGCACTTTTGGAAATGTACAGCGACATAATTCAGAACATGGGCCATTCTTGCAGCGCCCCTCTTTCTCAGTATGTGTAGCCAGCTGTAAGGGATCGGGGGTTGGCTGGGTCGAGACAGAGTCTGACACTTCCCCGATCTACAGAGAGGGGGAGTCATCAGACTCGATCTGGTTCACCTGAGTTCTGAGCACACCTGTCCGTAATTAGGGCAGAATATAAGGTGTGCTCAGAAGTTCAGTCGGTGCGAGGTATTGTTCCATTGTGACTTGCTAAGCGTTTTGTTCCGAGAGAGAGTTTGTTGTTTTTGATTACCCGTGTATCCGACCTGTGCCTTGTTGTTTGACTCCCCGAATTGCTTAATCCTCTGCTTGTCTACCCCAGTGATTACCGTCCTCTGATCCTGTGCCTGTGCCCTCGACTACGACTAAGCCCGCTCCCTTGGTACCTCTGCCTGTCTCTGCCTTGCCCGGTTTTGACCACAGCTCGCCTGACCACGATTAAGCTATTCCCTTGTCTGTACTCTAATAAAGCATCGCAATTCTGCGATTGGATCTTACCACTCTGTCCGAGTATTCATTACAGAATACCTCGCCAATACCATGGATCCAGCGGAATTACAGAGGCGATGGGAGATACAGGAGAAACGGATGGATGAACTCCTGCAACTACTCAACGCTGGTGCGGCTGAAGGCACCACCCCAAGCATGGGCAGTCCTCGTCATGCACCTCCGATTTCTCTACCGACAAGGTACGACAGGGAACCTGGCAAATGTCAGCGGTTTCTACTCCAGACGTCCCTGTATATGTCGTATAATCGTACTATGTTTCCCGATGACCGTAGCAGGGTGGATTTCATGATTTCTCTGCTAACGGGAAGAGCACTGGATTGGGCTACTGCGCTTTGGGCAGCTGAGGTCCCCGAGTTGAATGCGGAAGTTCAGTTCAAAAGACTGTTCCAAGAGGTGTTCGACCACCCAGTATCTGGGCGTAGTGTGGGAGTCCAACTATGCGAACTTCAGCAGGGCCGTCGCACAGTAGCCGACTACGCTTTGGAGTTCCGTACTATAGCAGCCGGTAGCGGATGGAGCGAGACTGCTTTGCTCACCGTTTTCCGAAGAGGGCTGTGCAAAGACGTACAGACTGAGTTGGCTTGTCGAGGAGATATCACTGTGCTACATGAGTTTATCAAAATAGCCATCTCTATTGATAATCTGATAGTGCAACATAAGGTATCCACAGTCCGGGAGCCCTCGGTCACTGGTCCTACGCAATCGACAGAGCGGAGGAGAGAATCTGAGGAGGAACCTATGCAACTGGGACGGTCACCCCTACAAGATTCGGTGAGACAACAACGTCGGCAAGACGGACTATGCCTGTATTGTGGTCAGTCGGGTCATTTCGTTCGTCAATGTCCGGTACGCCCAAACCGTAACCCAGGATATCGCCTCGGAACTGCCAAACCGGTGTGTGAGACTCAAGTGTTCAACATTACATCTAAACAAATGTATGTGCCAGTTACCTTATCGGTCGGAGAGAAAGTGCGCAGGTTGGAGGGTCTTATTGATTCCGGAGCGGCTGCCAGTTTTCTGGATATGGGTCTCGCTGAGGAATTGGGAGTTCAACTTATCCCAATTCAACCTCCCCTGCGAGTCAACGCGCTAGACGGTGAGCCCATGGGCACGGGGTTCATTACGCACCGTACGGAGGTAATCAAGTTACAAGTGGGCTCCATACACCATGAGGACATCATTCTGTTCGTCATCTCCGCTCCACGGGAGCCGCTAGTTCTCGGCCCCCCCTGGCTCGTCACCCATGATCCGGTCATCTCCTGGAAATCTGGCGATATCACAGCTTGGAGTGAGGTATGTAGGGCCGAGTGCCTCCAGTTACCTTGCAAAACGTCTACTGTGGAGGATGCGCAGGGTGCAGTGTCTACTGTTGTGCCAACAGAATACCAGGATTACGCGCAGGTGTTCTCCAAGGAGAGGGCTACCGTATTACCACCTCATCGGGCCTGGGACTGTGCGATTGATCTGCTATCCGGGGCTACACCTCCTCGTGGAAGAATCTACCCATTGTCACAGCCGGAACGAGAATCGATGAGCAAGTATGTTGATGAGGCGCTACAGCAAGGGGCCATTCGCCCATCTACGTCTCCCGCCGCATCCAGTTTTTTCTTCGTGAAGAAAAAGGATGGCGGACTGCGTCCTTGTATAGACTATCGAGGGTTGAACGATATTACCATAAAAAATCGTTACCCTCTTCCTTTGATCCCAGCAGCCCTCGAGCAGGTGGGGCAGGCCTCTATCTACAGTAAATTGGAACTCAGGAGTGCGTACAATCTGGTGCGCATTAGAGAAGGGGATGAATGGAAGACCGCCTTCATCACACAGAGGACACTATGAATATTGTGTCATGCCCTATGGACTTACCAATGCGCCCTCAGTATTCCAGGCGTTCATGAATGACATTTTCAGGGACATGATTGATCGCTTTGTGATAGTGTACATTGATGACATCCTAATCTATTCTAACTCTCTGAGTGAACATGTGTCCCATGTACGACAGGTTCTGGATCGGCTCCTACACCACTCTCTGTTCGTGAAGGCAGAAAAGAGTGAATTCCATGTCACCACGATTTCCTTCCTTGGGGCCATACTCACTCCCGACGGGGTTAAACTGGATGCATCCAAGGTACAAGCGGTACAAGATTGGCCTCAACCCCAGACGGTGAAAGAGCTCCAGAGATTCTTGGGGTTTGCCAATTACTATAGACGGTTCGTGCGTAATTTCAGCACCATCGCAGCTCCCCTGTCGGCGATGACCAGCTACAAGGGTCGCGGTCTGAACTGGACGGAGGGGGCAGTGCGTGCGTTTGAAACGTTGAAGCAACGCTTTACCACCGCTCCTATTTTATGTCAGCCGGACCCTACCTTGCCGTTTATCGTGGAAGTGGACGCCTCGGAGGTTGGAGTGGGAGCCGTGTTATCCCAACGCCAAGGTGAGCCGCCTAAATCACGACCCTGTGCTTTCTTTTCGAAGAAACTGAATTCGGCCGAGCAGAACTACGACGTGGGTAATCGTGAACTACTGGCGGTGAAGTTAGCACTGGAGGAGTGGAGACATTGGTTGGAGGGAGCAGAGCATCCGTTCCAAGTGCTCACGGACCACCGCAACCTGGAGTATCTTCACAGTGCTAAACGACTGAACTCCCGACAGGACAGGTGGTCTTTATTCTTCAACCGTTTCCGATTCACTGTCTCTTATATCCCCGGGTCCAAGAATGGTAAGGCGGACGCGCTTTCCCGACGGTTCGAGCGCGCGGAAAGACCCGTGGAACCAGAACCTATCCTCCCCAGGAGTTGCCGTGCTGGTCCTGTGAGGTGGGCTATCGATGACACTATTCAGGAGAGCCTACAATCGGAACCAGCCCCTCCAGAGACCCCGGAGTCAAAGGTGTTTGTACCAGTTCCGCTTCGACCTCAACTGATTGAATGGTGCCACACGTCGCTGGGATCTGGTCATCCCGGAATCACTCGAACTGCACGACTCATCAGCCGAAAATACTGGTGGGATTCCCTCACAGATGACGTCAGAGACTATGTATTATCCTGTCCAGTATGTGCTCAGTCCAAGGTACCTTGTGCACTACCGGAGGGTAAGCTGATGCCATTGCCAACTCCTCAACGACCCTGGTCGCACATTGCAATGGACTTTGTTACCGACCTACCAGAATCAGAGGGCCATACCGTAATTCTCGTGGTCATCGATCGTTTCTCCAAGATGTGCCGGTTAGTACCCATGACACGTTTGCCTAACGCCACTCAGATGGCTGAGACTATGTTTACCCAGGTGTTCCGGCAGTTTGGTGTCCCGGAGGATATTGTTTCCGACCGGGGACCCCAGTTTGTATCCCGGGTATGGAAGGCCTTCTGCGAACGCTTGGGCATCTCGGTTAGCCTAACCTCCGGATATCATCCCCAGGCCAATGGGCAGACAGAACGGCTCAACCAGGAAATTGGGAAATATCTACGGCAACAATGTTCGCGGCAGCCGCAAGAGTGGAGCCGATTCCTTCCTTGGGTAGAGTATGCTCAGAACTCACTCATTCACACCTCCCTACGCCTAACGCCCTTCCAGTGTGTTCTAGGGTATCAACCACCCCTGTTCCCGTGGGATACCGCATCAGGGATGGTACCGGCGGTGGACGAGTGGTTCCGTCGGAGTGCGCAGGTCTGGGAGACGGCCCATCAACATCTCAGTCAAGCCTCACAACAGCAAAAGACCTACGCCGACCGACGCCGGAGACCTACTCCCACTTATCAACCCGGGCAACGAGTGTGGCTGTCTACACGAGACCTGCGGTTCCGACGGAGCTGCAAGAAGCTCCAACCCAGGTACATTGGTCCTTTCAAGGTACAGAGACGTATTAACCCTGTCACCTACCGTCTGTTACTCCCTCGACACTACAGGATAAACCCTACGTTCCACGTCTCCCTGTTGAAACCTGTCCATTATAGCCCGATGTACCCACCAATCGCTCAACAACCTACTACACCACCTTTGGAAGATGAACAGGACACCACCTATACAGTCCACGAGATACTGGAGTCAAGACGGAGACGAGGGGGCATCGAATATCTCGTGGACTGGGAGGGATATGGACCTGAGGAACGGTCCTGGGTCCCTGCTAAGGACATACTAGACCCCGCTCTCAAGGCCACTTTCCACGCTGAACACCCAGATCATCCCGGACCCCGACCCAGAGGAAGACCACCCGGTAGAGGTGGAAGGCCGTCAGGAGCCGGCCCTGGGGAGGGGGATACTGTAAGGGATCGGGGGTTGGCTGGGTCGAGACAGAGTCTGACACTTCCCCGATCTACAGAGAGGGGGAGTCATCAGACTCGATCTGGTTCACCTGAGTTCTGAGCACACCTGTCCGTAATTAGGGCAGGATATAAGGTGTGCTCAGAAGTTCAGTCGGTGCGAGGTATTGTTCCATTGTGACTTGCTAAGCGTTTTGTTCCGAGAGAGAGAGAGAGTTTGTTGTTTTTGATTACCCGTGTATCCGACCTGTGCCTTGTTGTTTGACTCCCCGAATTGCTTAATCCTCTGCTTGTCTACCCCAGTGATTACCGTCCTCTGATCCTGTGCCTGTGCCCTCGACTACGACTAAGCCCGCTCCCTTGGTACCTCTGCCTGTCTCTGCCTTGCCTGGTTTTGACCACAGCTCGCCTGACCACGATTAAGCTATTCCCTTGTCTGTACTCTAATAAAGCATCGCAATTCTGCGATTGGATCTTACCACTCTGTCCGAGTATTCATTACACCAGCCCATGTATCTGATGCTGTAGAATTTGACTGATGCCAGGAAGCATCCCTTGATACACATTTTTATCTAATAATTAGCCAATCAGCATTGAGCTGAGCTCAACTGTGGGTTGTCCTGGCGCAGCAAAACGCCCCCCAAGGGAGGCCAGTTTGGATTTGGCTTCACACCAGTCAAATCACATCCTAAGCAAAACGCATCATTGTCAGAAAAACATGTATTTTTCTGGCCTGCTTATGTTGATATCCTGCAGTAGCTAGTTTGCTAAATCAACCCTTTCCTAAGCCATGGATGGAGATGGGGATTTGGACTTGTGGTTTTGACTTAATTCTCTGTACAGGCCAATGAAAATGACAGTGATTCTAATCTAACCATAAATTCATATTTTATGCCACTGGCCTGAGATGATTGAAGTTCAATACGTAGCCTAGAAGGCTCAAGTTAACTAGCTAGCTAACTTAGCTGGTTCATTGTTGCCCATGTGAGGAAGTTAAGCTAGCAAGCATTTTAGCTAGTTAGCCTATGACAACAAAAACTAAAAGCATACTGTATGATAGAGCCATAGACCGTTTTGCCAACATGAAAGAGAGGAGGATGGCATTGGCTTTCAACTGCAAGTAAGGTGAGTCAATTTGTATGTATTTCTTTAATTATGCACGCACGCACACAGAAATCAGTACCATGGATAGCCACATGATATTTAGCAACATTGATTGGACTAAATTGTTTTTGGTATCTTTTGTTTGTTTTCAGTGTATTAAACTAAGCATTTATAGCCTTGTTGATTTGATGATGTTTAAGTTTAAATGGTGCTGGAATAGCGGAGGCAGTGCTCCTGTTGTCTTTGTGCTCACTTGCGGTAACTCAGTGGTTCTAAATTACAGGTAGGCATAGTGGAGCTCCGTGGGGTGTGGCTGAATGAACAGCATCTCTTTCTCATAGCCATCTAGAATTAGGCTATTCCGTTTGTGGGCACAGTTGAGTAGCCGGCAATGGTCATATGAAAATCATAACTGGCACGCAGATCTTTAGAAATTGTAGTGGTCCTCTGTAGCTCAATTGGTAGAGCATGGTGCTTGTAATCAGGGACGGCTTGTTCAATAGGGCGATATGGGCGACGCACTGCCAAACGGGAAAAGGAAGGGATTTTTTTTCTAATCAATTATATCATGGCAACAGCAGTTATCAGTGTTCACGTCTGATCTGCCAGCCACTAAATGTCAAATCAGGCTAAAGTCGTGCTTCAAATGGCCCCGCCCGTTTTTGGGGCGATTTCAGTCAAGTTGAAAATCGCCCAGAAGTCTCTCATAGCCTGTCATGTAAAATCTATTTTTTTCACATTTCAAAGCTTTCAATACATTCTCTATGGGTGTCTGTGGGCTTGCACTTACGCGCTTTCGTCATACGTGACGTAACGTTGAACGTAACTAAGACAATGGCGGCTACCAGCGTCTCTGTTGCGACCTGCAGTGCGGCGTTATTTTATGTTTTTAATTTGTAGACTTAGTTTACAAACATTCTGCCAACCATGGATTTCCAGTGGTTGGTTTTGGACTGATCTTGTTGATCGTGTACATACCCGCTACGAACGGACTAAATAATGAAAACGCTGCTGGCAGCTGAATCCCAATACAGCTGGGAGACTTGGCTGGATGAGTCCCGGACAGAGAAGTGGAGCCGGCCACCTTCACCCTGGTCAGAGCGGACCGCGATCCTGGTAAGAGAGCGACTCTGTACCCCGACATTGAACTGCTTTCTGTGTCATTGCGACCTTACTATCAATTCAATTCAATTTAAGGGCTTTATTGGCATGGGAAACGTGTGTTAACATTGCCAAAGCAAGGGAAGTAGATAGTAAACAAAAGTGAAATAAACAATAAATATTAACAGTAAACATTACACTCAGAAGTTTCAAAAGAATAAAGACATTTCAAATGTCATATTATGTATATATACAGTGTTGTTACAATGTGCAAATAGTTAAAGTACAAATGGGAAAATAAATAAACATAAATATGGGTTGTATTTACAATGGTGTTTGTTCTTCACTGGTTGCCCTTTTCTTGTGGCAACAGGTCACAAATCTTGCAGCTGTGATGGCACACTGTGGTTTTTCACCCAGTAGATAAGGGAGTTTATCAAAATTGGGTTTGTTTTCGAATTCTTTGTGGATCGCTGTAATCTGAGGGAAATATGTGTCTCTAATATGGTCATACATTTGGCAGGAGGTTAGGAAGTGCAGCTCAGTTTCCACCTCATTTTGTGGGCAGTGTGCACATAGCCTGTCTTCTCTTGAGAGCCAGGTCTGCCTACGGCGGCCTTTCTCAATAGCAAGGCTATGGTCACTGAGTCTGTACATAGTCAAAGCTTTCCTTAAGTTTGGGTATTAGTCAGGTATTCTGCCACTGTGTACTCTCTGTTTTGGGCCAAATAGCATTCTAGTTTGCTCTGTTTTTTTGTTTGTGTCAAGTAATTCTCTTTTTGTTTTCTCATGATTTGGTTGGGTCTAATTGTGTTGTTGTTGTTGTTGTTGTTGTCCTGGGGCTGTGTGGGGTCTGTTTGTGTTTGTGAACAGAGGCCCAGGACAAGCTTACTTAGGGGGCTCTTCTCCAAGTTCATCTCTCTGTAGGTGATGGCTTTGTTATGGAAGGTTTGGGAATCGCTTCCTTTTAAGTGGTTACTATCTGCCCCGTGAGTTCCCCCAATTGTTTGTTACCGTTGTGTACTGTTGATAATCACAAGTTTACTGGAGAACTGAGACCAAGTAGAGACTTTGGACAGGGTGGATATGGTATAATAAAGGCAGTTTATTCAGAGGTAAAGATATCTGGAATCGCGTGCACGGACTCGTGCACGTGTGTAGGTCACCTAAATCATCAGAAAAATTGCCCCTCCTGAGAATTTTTTCAGGAGCCGCCACTGCTTGTAATACCAGGGTAGTGGGTTCAATTCCCGGGACCACCCATACGTAAAAATTTATGCGCACATGACTGTAAGTCGCTTTGAATAAAAGTGTCTGCTAAATGGCATATTATTATTATCATAGGATCAATTGTAAATTGTCACTCATATGAAAAAGGTTATAGACCCCCTGCTATAGTCTATATGAAGTCACACTTGTGGAACGGCGCATACAGTGTACTATTACAGTGTCATTGTCTTGTGCGCCTTCCACCAAAATTGTTGCTCTGCATTCAGAAATGTTCCTTATAATGTGTGCGCCCAGCTCATTTTGGTATTTGCCTGTCTGCATTATTCACCAGGGAAGGGAAATATTCTGCAAATATTGAAGCATTGCATAAACAAGGTCTTTCTGATAATATTGAAACATTGTATCAACGAACGAGGCATCTCTGAGAATATTAAAACATTTTGTATCAACAAGACTGCTCCGAGAATATTAATATTGCAACTTAGTAGCCAACGCGGAGGCAGTGTTGGAGAAAGTACCCAATTGTCATACTTGAGTAAAAGTAAAGATACCTTAATAGAAAATGACTCAAGTAAAAGTGAAAGTCACCCAGTAAAATACTACTTGAGTAAAAGTCTAAAAGTATTTGGTTTTAAATATACTTAAGTATCAAAAGTAAATGTAATTGCTAAAATATACTTAAGTATCAAAAGTAAAAGTACAAATAATTTCGCATTTCTTATATTAAGCAAACCAGACGGCACAATTTTCTTGTTATTTATTTATTTACGGATAACCAGGGGCACACCAACACTAATTTACAAACAAAGCATTTGTGTTCAGTGAGTCCGCCAGATCAGATTCGGTAGGGATGACCAGGGATTTTCTCTTGATATGTGCACGAATTGGACAATTTTCCTGTCCTGCTAAGCATTCAAAATGTAACGAGTACTTTTGGGTGTCAGGGAAAATTTATGGAGTAGAAAGTACATTATTTTCTTTAGAAATGTAGTGGAGTAAAAGTGAAAGTTGTCAAAAAATTGAAATAATAAAGTAAAGTACAGATACCCAAAAACTACGTAAGTAGTACTTTAAAGTATTTTTACTTAAGTACTTTACAACATTGGGCGGAGGAGTCCTGCTACATTTTCCCTGGGCCAGCTTGTCTCTGTCTGACATTATTGTATTGCCTATACAGCATCTGGGTGCTCATTATATACAAAAAAATCTGCGCTACATCCACACTATAGCTAAATAACATAGCAATATTTAATGACATTTTGCCAGCAAGATTGATCTATAGAATATCTAACTTTAATTCAGGAAGCTGGACAAGCAAGACTGATAGACAGAGGTGGAAATGCATTATACCAGAGGCAGGTAGGCTACAGTTAGAGGTACAGGCAGAGGATGATGGAGGCCTACAACAAGACGTAAAAAAAGTTAGCCCAATTAGGTCATCATTAAATATTTGTATTATCTCAATTATCATTCTGTTACTGCATGACAATGCACATTTGTTATAGCCTACAATTGTTATTGTCTTTGAAGCCAAAAACAAGACATGTATTTTGGTGGAATGCTCTAAATAGCAAGTTGTTCAGTTGTTTATTTTCATACCAATAGGCCTACATGAAACCAAAATTGCACTAGCCTACTGGGTGAATAAATGAAAATAACAATTAGGCTTACAGCTATCACAACCTATATTTTTATAGCTTTTGGTTTCGAATGGTCACTAAAAAGGAGGGCTCCCCACCTCCCAATTCCCAAGTAAATTAACCTCTGGCTATCAGATTACAACAAGGCTTTCAAGGCCAAGTTCAAATGCCGACATCAAATTCAAAGCAAATCGGCGCACCACCTAAACAGCTGACCGGCAAAGCAAATGACACCGTCTCTGCCTTCTGCTTTCTAAAAGTGACAGAAAAGGCGCACAGGCTGGCAGCTCTCTGAGCAATGAAAATCCTAAAGCCAGCCATTACGGTAAAAAGCCATAGCATTTTAAATCGGGATTGGAATGATTTTAGTCTCCTTTTTTGTTGCCTACCCAAATGATCCCCCTGCTGCAGCACCCTCAGCACCCCTACTTCCCGTGGCTATTCCACCAAAGGTCCATACACTACAGGCCACTGAGGCCCTCTCCTAACACACACAATGATTGAAACAGATTGTCATAACAAATCCATTCTGATATACGACTCCTTTTCATCGACAGTGATGTATTTTCGTATTTCACAAAGAAAGATATCAATCAATCAATGAAATCAATCAAATGTATGTACAGTACAGTGGAGGCTGGTGGGAGGAGCTATAGGAGGATGGGCTCATTGTAATGGCTGGAATGGAATTTATGGAACGGAGTCAAACATGTGGTTTCCATATGGTTGATGTGTTTTATACCGTTTCATTTATTCTTATGCCTTTCCAAATCATGTCCAATCAGTTTAATTTACCACAGGTAGACTCCAATCGAGTTGTAGAAACATCTCAAGGATGATCAATGGAAACAGGATGCACCTGAGCTAAATTTCGAGTCTCATAGCAAAGGGTCTGAATACTTAAGTAAATAAGGTATTTGTTTTTAATTTTTAATAAATTAGCAAACATTTCTAAAAACCTGTTTTCGCTTTGTCATTATGGAGTATTGTGTGTAGATTGATAAGGAAAACATATTATTTTATCCATTTTAGAATAAGGCTGTAACATAACAAAATGTGGAAAACGTCAAGGGGTCTGAATACTTTCCGAATGCACTGTACATGTGTACACTAATATGGATGTGCATTCAATCATGTAAACAAATGCTTACTGTCTCCACAACTCAGAGGCTCATCCCCTAAACACACACGTTTGATTAGCGTTATAATTCAAAATTGGAATGACCATCCTAAAAATCTGAATACAAACATTTGGTTTGAAGCTGAAGTTATCCCATGAACAATTGGGCCCAATTTCTGATGCCAGATCGAAGTTCACCAGAAGCCAAGTAAAATAATCAATGGTGTCACATACAACACACAACAAACATTACTGTTTCAATGTACTGTAGTCTTAATCTTCCTTAGTAAGAGGAAACATGGAGGAAAGGGGTGGGTTACACAACAAATCTACCCGCTCCCTCCCTCTACACACACACAAACACATACACACACAGGCACGTGCGAGCATACATACACACACACACACACACACACACACACACAAACACACAAACACCCTTACCTTCCCATGTATCCATTTCATACTGGTCCTAGTCTGCCAGTGATTCTCCTGGCCACTAGCCATGCTGGTACCGCCAAATCAAACATATATATAAAATAATAATATAAACCCACTATATCACAATTGACACTGCATCCACCGTGGCAGATTCGGCTTAATGACTCCTTTATCTGCTTTTACCCTGTTTCTTTCTCTTTCCCTCTCTCTCGGTCTTCTTCTGACCAGTCCTCTGAGGTCTCTCTGGCTTTCTCACCCCTGGTCTTGGCTCCAGGCCGGCCCCCCAAAGGAGAAGGGGGTGAGTGTGTGTGTGTGGTGGTGGTGGTGGAGGGGGGGGGGGGTTTACAGACCAGTTGGTCATGTGACCTAGTGGAGTCAAGCCCCCGGGGTGGAACTGATAGCCCTATTCTCCTCCTTCTCCTTTTCACCTTCACAGGAGGGCCTGGAAATGTCTATGTGTATGGGTGTGCGGTTTAGGCTAAAAAAGCACCAACAATCAACACATCAACAAAATGAGTAATTAGCGGCCACACACACGATGGTCATCAGCCAATTTTTTTTGTTAATTACGTTGAATTATGGCTGAACACATGAACTAATCCTGCCAAAGTATTAGGTCAATCAAGGAGGTGAGATAGTAGTGGGAGTCTACAAAGACTGTTGTTCAAGAGCTATCCTTGTAACTACTGTCAACACACACTTACTCCGTCACTCACACTTTTCTCTGCTACTGTTCTCCAGTAGGACTCATTGGTAAAGCCCAACCCTCCCACCTTCTACACACCAGTCAGTCACTCTGGTAAAAATAAATGCTTTACATTCAAATGCAGAGAGAAAGAAAGGCTCAGGAGGACAACGAGAAGAGGTGGAAGGAGAGAGAAGGGCTAAAGCTTGCTACAAGCTTCATGTGCATAGAAAAATGTGTGTGCGTGAGACTTGGGTGGAGTCTGATTTTTGGAGTAGCGGACACCTTTTGGTAACATGATAACTCGCTGGTCCATGCATTTCTAGACTCCCACAATAGCAACGTTCACAAGGGGGCGATATCAGAGATGTTACTGGCAAAGAAGAATCACGTTGAAAACATAATCACCATTAAGCTAATTTGAAAGAAAAACAACTGCATATTTAAGGAATAGCTAGGCCTAAATGTAATGAAAGTTTAGGTTTGATTTACATTACCTTGTTTTGTGCCTTCCAGTAGGTTACTCCACTAGCAGCTTGCTAGCTAGCTGGCTAAAAACATCAAGCAAGCTAACGTTTCCATGTGAAATAATACGATTTATAAATAATTTGCCCTGGCAAATATACTTACAGCCTACTCGCCAGTGTAACCTACAACATTATCTCAATTTAATATGCTGATTCAATGTATTCGCTCCCATACCAGCTAAAAATAGAATGTCATCATATCACAGTGTAACGAACCCTGCATCCTGAGTCGGTTCCTATCTGTGTTGTCAGTTTTCTGCTCGGGATCTCCAGTTTCCCGAGGGTTCTGGAACGCTCCCTGCCTGGTTGCTCTCATGATTTACCGCACCTGCATCCCATCAGCAATCTGCACACCTGGTCCTGATCATCACCCTTTTTAGGCTCTGACCTGACATCCATTCCCTGCCGGATCGTTAGCCATGAACAGTATGTTTATCAGAGTATCAGCCTTAGAACTTCTAGCGTTAGTTTTGTTGTTTTGCACCTTGTTGGTTTGTTGTGTACTTACCTCCGTTTTGTTCCATCTGCAGTCACTCGTCCGGAACCTTCACCCAACCCCTGCCTGGTGGTCGGCGGCTGCCGAGCCATTATTGGATCTACCACTGCACCCCCAACAACTCATCCACGCCGCCCGCTCTGTTCCCTAGATTATTCAGCATCACTCTTGAATCTGTTAAATAAACACTCACCTTCGTTTCAACTTACCTTGTCCTGGTCTGCTTCTGGGTTCTGGCTTTGTAACTCGTGACAGAACGATCCGGCCAGTAATGAACCCAGCGGACCTGGACTCTGTTCGCCATGCCATTTCCCATCAGGAGAAGATGTTGGGACATCATAGCACGGTACTACAGGAGATAGCGTTGTCAGCTCGGAACCTTTCTACCGGTCTGACGGAGGTCCAGAACCAGCGCAAGTTTCCGGTGGAGAATCCACTACCGGTTTCACCCATCGCGCCTGCCGCTTCTGGAGCTGTGTCCTTCCGTGAGCCCAAGGTTCCGACGCCGGATAAATATGAGGGGGAACTGGGAGGATGCCGTTCTTTCCTTATGCAGTGTGGTTTAGTGTTCGATCTACAGCCCTACTCTTATGCCACAGACAAGGCTAGGATAGCCTTTGTTATTGAGTTGCTGCGTGGTCGAGCGCTGGAGTGGGCTTCAGCCGTTTGGGAAAGACAGGACACCTGCATGGATTCATACCAGGGGTTCACGGCCGAGATGAGGAAGCTATTCGACCATTCCGTCCGAGGGATGGACGCAGCTAGGCACCTGTTTTCGCTTCGCCAAGGAACTCGCAGCGTTGCCGACTTCGTGATCGAGTTCAGGACGTTGGCTGTGGAGAGTGGGTGGAATGAGGAGTCTCTGCAAGCAGCCTTTTACCAGGGCCTGTCGGAGCAGCTCAAGGATGAGTTGATCTCCTATCCGGAGCCTAGTGACCTGGACAGCTTGGTAGCCTTGTCTATTCGGGTGGATAACCGAGTTCGAGAGCGAAGGAGGGAGAAGCAATGGGTCCCGTCCAATCGATCAGCTTCTCAGGTCCCAGTCGGGTCGGGGAGTGGACCAGAATACGTCGATCATTGTCCACCACACAGGATTAGTGGAGAGGTCCTGTCTCCCGATTCTGAACCCATGCAAGTGGGGCGGCACGGGTTAACCAAGGAGGAGCGCCAACATAGACGTAGGACCAACTGTTGCCTCTACTGTGGTAGTTCGGGACATTACATCGCCACTTGTTCCCGGCGGTCGTCAAACTGCACGGCTCGCTAAAGTTGGGAGGACTTTTAGCGAGCCAGTTTCGACCTCTCAATACCTCTGTCAGACCCCGTTTCCCGGCTACCCTCATGAACAGGAATCAGAGCTTAGCGATTAACGCTTTTGTCGATTCAGGTGCCGATGGAAGCTTTATTGATGCCGAAGTGGTGGAACAGCTGGGGCTTTCCAAGGAGCAATTACCGGAAGCCATTGAAGCTACCACTCTGAACGGCAGTAGTCTGGCACGTATCACGATGAGGACTGAACCGGTTAAGATGCTGTTGTCGGGGAATCATTCTGAGGTGATCTCATTCTTCATTCTGCCGTCTTCCCATGTTCCTCTGGTCCTTGGATACCCCTGGCTGAAGGAACACAATCCCACGTTCGATTGGTGACGGGCAAGGTAACGAGTTGGAGCCTTGATTGTCATGCTAACTGTCTCGACTGCCTGTTCCCATTCGGTTCCCAGTCAGGTGATTGAGGCTAAACCCCCAGATTTGTCCCTGGTTCCCGAGACATATCACGATTTGGGGGAAGTGTTCAGTAAGCAGAGGGCTCTGTCACTCCCTCCCCACCGACCATATGATTGTGCCATTAACCTGTTCCCTGGAGCTGTCTATCCCAAGGGACGGTTATACAGTATCTCCCGACCTGAACGTGAGGCTTTGGAGACCTACATCAAGGAGTCCCTAGCTGCTGGCCTGATTCGTCCCTCGTCATCACCCCTGGGGGCAGGATTCTTCTTTGTGGGTAAGAAGGATGGCTCTCTTCGACCGTGTATTGATTATCGGGGGTTGAATGATATCACGGTCAAGAACAAGTATCCCCTGCCCTTGATGAGCTCTGCCTTCGACTCCTTACAGGGTGCTACGGTGTTCACCAAGCTAGACCTACGCAATGCGTATCACCTGGTCCGGATCAGAGAGGGGGACGAGTGGTTGACGGGGTTCAATACACCGATGGGTCACTTCGAGTATCAGGTGATGCCGTTTGGACTGACCAATGCTCCAGCGGTATTCCAGAGTATGGTGAACGACGTCCTGAGAGATATGATCGGTCTCTTTGTGTTTGTTTACCTGGATGACATTCTGATCTTCTCGAAGGAACCTTCCAGCCACGTCCAGCATGTCCGGCAGGTTCTGCAGCGATTGTTGGAGAATCGCCTGTTCGTGAAGGCCGAGAAGTGCGAGTTTCACGCCCACACGACATCCTTCCTCGGGTACATCATCTCCAGGGGAGAGATTAGGATGGACCAGGAGAAGGTTAGAGCGGTTCTGGAATGGGCCCAGCCCGGTACGAGATTGCAGCTCCAGAGGTTTTTGGGGTTTGCGAATTTTTACCGCAGATTCATCCGGGATTACAGCCGTGTGGCCGCTCCGTTAACTGCCTTGACTTCCAGTACCAGGACCTTCAATTGGAATCCGGAGGCGGATTGAGCGTTTCTGGATTTGAAGAGGCGATTCACCAACGCACCGATTCTCTCTCAACCTGACACGGCCCGTCAGTTCGTCGTTGAAGTGGATGCGTCTGATGTGGGGGTTGGCGCCATCCTGTCCCAGCGATGCTCCACTGACAGTAAACTCCATCCCTGCGCCTACTACTCTCGTCGTCTTTCGCCTGCGGAGAGGAACTACGATGTGGGTAACCGGGAGCTTCTCGCGGTGAAGCTTGCCTTGGAGGAGTGGCGCCACTGGTTGGAGGGGGCGGAGCAACCGTTTATTGTCTGGACTGACCACAAGAATCTTGCTTACGTGCAATCGGCTAGACGTCTCAACTCCCGTCAGGCCAGGTGGCCGTTGTTTTTCGGACGATTCAATTTTTCCCTGACGTTCCGACCTGGATCTAAGAACGGCAAGGCGGATGCCTTGTCCCGGATGTTCTCCAAGACGGAGGAGAGTGGGGCCAAGACCGAGACGATTCTTCCCCGGAACTGTGTCGTGGGAGCAGTTATGTGGAAGATTGAGGAGGAGGTTATGGCGGCCCTTCGGACGCAGCCCGGTCCCGGTAACGGTCCACCCGGTCGGTTGTTTGTGCCTGAGTCGGTTCGTTCTGCTGTCCTCCAATGGTCCCACGCCAGCAAGATGGCTTGTCACCCTGGCGTGGCTCGGACGATGGCGTTTCTTCGCAGACGATTTTGGTGGCCTGCCATGGGAGAGGATACTCGGGGGTTTGTTGCTGCCTGTCCAGTGTGTGCGCAGAATAAGAGTGCCAATCGGCCCAGCTCCGGACTACTTCACCCCCTTCCTATTCCCCGGCGACCATGGTCGCATCTGGCCCTGGACTTTGTCACTGGGTTGCCCTCTTCTGAGGGGAACACGGTCATTCTGACTATTGTGGACAGATTCAGCAAGTTCGCCCACTTTGTGCCCATTTCCAAGCTTCCCTCTGCCTCTGAGACGTCCGAGATCCTGGTTAGGGAGGTTTTCAGGGTCCACGGGTTGCCCAGTGATATCGTTTCCGACCGTGGTCCTCAGTTTACCTCTGCTGTCTGGAAGTCCTTCTGTTTGGCCATTGGAGCTACAGTCAGTCTCACATCTGGTTTTCACCCCCAATCTAATGGTCAGGCGGAGAGAGCCAACCAGAAGATGGAATCCACGCTACGCTGCCTGGTCTCCTCCAACCCCACCTCCTGGGTCTCTCAGTTGCCTTGGGTTGAGTATGCCCACAATACTCTCCCTACATCTGCCACTGGGATGTCTCCCTTCCAGTGCCTATATGGCTACCAACCTCCCTTGTTTCCTTCTCAGGAGAAGGATCTCTCAGTGCCCTCTGTTCAGGCCCACATTCGTCGTTGCCTCCTCCGCCTCCTCCTCCTCCTCCTCGGATGATCGGAGGTGTTCCTGCCTACACGGTGCGACGCATTATGGATTCCAGACGGCGGGGCCGGGGTTTCCAGTATCTCGTGGACTGGGAGGGGTATGGTCCTGAAGAGAGGAGTTGGATTCCGCAGCGACAGATCCTTGATGCTGACCTCCTTCGTGACTTCTACCGCCTCCATCCTGGTGCTCCGGGGAGTCCGCCCGGTGGCGTTCGTCGGAGGGGGGGTACTGTAACGAACCCTGCATCCTGAGTCGGTTCCTATCTGTGTTGTCAGTTTTCTGCTCGGGATCTCCAGTTTCCCGAGGGTTCTGGAACGCTCCCTGCCTGGTTGCTCTCATGATTTACCGCACCTGGATCCCATCAGCAATCTGCACACCTGGTCCTGATCATCACCCTTTTTAGGCTCTGACCTGACATCCATTCCCTGCCGGATCGTTAGCCATGAACAGTATGTTTATCAGAGTATCAGCCTTAGAACTTCTAGCGTTAGTTTTGTTGTTTTGTACCTTGTTGGTTTGTTGTGTACTTACCTCCGTTTTGTTCCATCTGCAGTCACTCGTCCGGAACCTTCACCCAACCCCTGCCTGGTGGTCGGCGGCTGCCGAGCCATTATTGGATCTACCACTGCACCCCCAACAACTCATCCACACCGCCCGCTCTGTTCCCTGGATTATTCAGCATCACTCTTGAATCTGTTAAATAAACACTCACCTTCGTTTCAACTTACCTTGTCCTGGTCTGCTTCTGGGTTCTGGCTTTGTAACTCGTGACACACAGAGAAAATGCACATGGCTACAAGCAGTTTTTACCTTGTAGCTGTAGTTTATTACTTCTCAACAAAATACCTTTTTAGGGGGATTCTAAAAAGGCTACAATGTTATTTGGTTTATTGTTTCAACAGTCACTGTACTATATTTGGTTATCAATGCAGAATATGCTACTTTTATGCATAGCATATACACCACATGACCAAAAGTATGTGAACACCTGCTCGTCGAACATCATGGGCATTAATATGGAGTTGGTCCCCCCTTTGATGCTATAACAGCCTCCACTCTTCTGGGAAGGCTTTCCACTAGATGTTGGAACAATGCTGCGGGGACTTGCTTCTATTCAGCCACAAGAGCATTAGTGAGGTCGGGCACTGATGTTGGGCGATTAGGCCTGGCTCGCAGTTGGCATTCCTATTCATCCCAAAGGCATTCGATGGGGTTGAGGTCAGGACTCTGTGCAGGCCAGTCAAGTTCTTCCACACCGATCTCGACAAACCATTTCTGTATGGACCTCGCTTTGTGCATGGGGGCATTGTCATGCTGACAGGGCCTTCCCCAAACTGTTGCCACAAAGTTGGATGCACAGAATCGATTAGAATGCCATTGTATGCTGTAGCGTTAAGATTTCCCTTCACTGGAACTAAGGGGCTCAGCCCGAACCATGAAAAATGTGGCATCCTATGACAGTGCCACATTGAAAGTCACTGAGCTCTTCAGTAAGGCCATTCTACTGCCAATGTTTGTCCATGGAGATTGCATGCCTGTGTGCTCGATTTTATACACCTGTCAGCAACTGGTGTGGCTAAAATAGCTGAATCCACTAATTTGAAGGGTTGTCCACATACTTTTGTATATATAGTGTAGATCAGATCAAGGAACCATGCTACAATACTGCCCACTCACGGCTCCGCAAGGAATGATATGGCGCGTCTAAATTTTCAGGTAGCACAAAAGTACCTAGAATGCCGGAGCGTGTTACAAGGAGCCGGCCCTTTTGGGACAAAAAAATACATTGCAACACTGCACTATGCTCCATATCTACTATCTCCATAGAGTGTATAGACCCCTTTAGGTGTTTTTAACCTGGTGCCGGTGACACTGGAGACATCACAAAGACAAGCGCTTCTTCTGACATTTTGTGTTTTCAAAATAATCCACCTCAATGACGTGCATAGTCTCGGTTCGATTCCTTTCTTTAATCACAAATCTATGGATATTTAGAAGGCTGCCAAATGTTAATCCCAATGTTTTTTTTCTTCTTCAGTTATACAACGGGTGGGTCTAATCCTGAATGCTGATTGGTTAAAACCGCCAGCGTTTCCCAGCCAGTCGAAATCATGAATCAGCTGGCATCATTTTTATGGATATATACAAAGACATTTTAATTTAATAAAAGGTTAAACGAAACGAAGTGCAGCTAGTTTGCAGTCTTTCCAGCTTAAGTTTGAAGTGATTGTTTTAGCTGTGTTGTTGGCTAGCTCCTCTGAACAACAGTCTCCTGACGAGTGAGCACATTTTCTATGCCAGGCAAAATTGTGCCTCATTACCTCTGTTTCTGCTGCTAAAGCCACTTTCTACCACTCTAAATTACAAGCATCTGCCTCTAACCCTAGGAAGCTCTTTGCCACCTTCTCCTCCCTGCTGAATCCTCCTCCACCCCCCCCCCCTCCCCCCTCCTCCCTTTCTGTGGATGACTTCGTCAACCATTTTGAAAAGAAGGTTGACGACATCTGATCCTCGTTTGTTAAGTCAAATGACAACGCTGGTCCTGCTCGCACTGCCCTACCCTATGCTTTGACTTCTTTCTCCCCTCTCTCTCCAGATGAAATCTTGTGACTTGTGACAGCCGGCCGCCCAACAACCTGCCCTCTTGACCCTATCCCCTCCACTCCTCTCTTCTCCAGACTATTTTGGAGACCTTCTCCCTTACCTCACCTCGCTCATCAACTCATCCTTGACCGCTGGCTATGTCCCTTCCATCTTCAAGAGAGCGAGAGTTGCACCCCTTCTCAAAAAACCTACACTCGATCCCTCCGATGTCAACAACTACAGACCAGTATCCCTTCTTTCTTTTCTCTCTAAAACTCTTGAGCGTGCCGTCTTTAGCCAACTCTCTTGCTATCTCTCTCAGAATTACCTTCTTGATCCAAACCAGTCAGGTTTCAAGACTGGTCATTCAACTGAGACTGCTCTTCTCTGTGTCACGGAGGCTCTCCGCACTGCTAAAGCTAACTCTCTCTCCTCTGCTCTCATCCTTCTAGACCTATCTGCTGCCTTTGATACTGTGAACCATCAGATCCTCCTCTCCACCCTCTCCGAGTTGGGCATCACCGACGCGGCTCACTCTTGGATTGCGTCCTACCTGACAGGTCGCTCCTACCAGGTGGTGTGGTGAGAATCTGTCTCCGCACCACGTGCTCTCACAACTGGTGTCCCCCAGGGCTCAGTTCTAGGCCCTCTCCTATTCTCGCTATACACCAAGTCACTTGGCTCTGTCATATCCTCACATGGCCTCTCCTATCATTGCTACACAGACGACACACAATTCATCTTCTCCTTTCCCCATTCTGATAACCAGGTGGCGAATTGCATCTCTGCATGTCTGGCAGACATATCAGTGTGGATGACGGATCATCACCTCAAGCTGAACCTCGGCAAGACGGAGCTGCTCTTCCTCCCGGGGAAGGACTGCCCGTTCCATGATCTCGCCATCACGGTTGACAACTCCATTGTGTCCTCCTCCCAGAGTGCAAAGAGCCTTGGCGTGACCCTGGACAACACCCTGTCGTTCTCCGCTAACATCAAGGCGGTGACCCGATCCTGTAGGTTCATGCTCTACAACATTCGTAGAGTACGACCCTGCCTTACACAGGAAGCGGCACAGGTCCTAATCCAGGCACTTGTCATCTCCCGTCTGGATTACTGCAACTCGCTGTTGGCTGGGCTTCCTGCCTGTGCCATTAAACCCCTACAACTCATCCAGAACGCCGCAGCCCGTCTGGTGTTCAACCTTCCCAAGTTCTCTCACGTCACCCCGCTCCTCCGCACACTCCACTGGCTTCTAGTTGAAGCTTGCATCTGCTACAAGACCATGGTGCTTGCCTACGGAGCTGTGAGGGGAACGGCACCTCCGTACATTCAGGCTCTGATCAGTCCCTACACCCAAACGAGGGCATTGCCTTCATCCACCTCTGGCCTGCTGGCCCCACTACCTCTGTGGAAGCACAGTTCCCGCTCAGCCCAGTCAAAACTGTTCACTGCTCTGGCACCCCAATGGTGGAACAAGCTCCCTCACGACGCTAGGACAGCGGAGTCACTCACCACCTTCCGGAGACACTTGAAACCCAACCTCTTTAAGGAATACCTGGGATAGGATAAAGTAATCCTTATACCCCCCCCTTACCCCACCCCAAAGAAAAAAAAAAAAAAACATTTTGTAAAATGGTTGTCCCACTGGCTATCATAAGGTGAATGCACCAATTTGTAAGTCGTCCGCTAAATGACAAAAATGTAAATGTAAATGGGTGCTTTGCTGCAGGAGGGACTGGTGCACTTCACAAAATAGATGGCATCATGAGGAAGAAAAATTATGTGGATATATTGAAGCAACATCTCAAGACATCAGTCAGGAAGTTAAAGCTTGGTCACAAATGGGTCTTCCCAATGGACAATAACCCCAAGCATACTTCCAAAGTTGTGGCAAAATGGCTTAAGGACAACAAAGTCAAGGTATTGGAGTGGCCATCACAAAGCCCTGACCTCAATCCTATAGAACATTTGTGGGCAGAACTGAAAAAGCGTGTGCGAGCAAGGAGGCCTACAAACCTGATTTACACCAGCTTTGTCAGGAGGAATGGGCCAAAATTCACCCAACTTATTGTGGGAAGCTTGTGGAAGGCTACCCGAAATGTTTGACCCAAGTTAAACAATTTAAAGGCAATGCTACCAAATACTAATTGAGTGTATGTAAACTTATGACCCACCGGGGATGTGATGAAAGAAATTAAAGATGAAATAAATAATTCTCTCTACTATTATTCTGACATTTCACATTCTTAAAATAAAGTGGTGATCCTAACTGACCTAAGACAGGGAATTTTTACTAGGATTACATTTCCGGAATTGTAAAAACTGAGTTTAAATGTATTTGGCTAAGGTGTGTGTAAACTTCCGACTTCAACTGTATATAACAACACCCGTGCCAATATATCCTCCAAACACCGGCTTCTCAGGCATTATCACTTAAATGTCATTAAACTCACCAAAGTTCTTCATATTAAACACAAGGAGTAATGGACATGGCACAATGCATCCTTGCAATGTCTTAAAAAGTATATCCATGCATTGTCAAGCAATGGTCATCAATTTGGCAATCGTGAACGAGTCTATGGTTATAATTGAAATATGCTTTGCAGATGGTGGCAGTGCGTCAAAAGCCACATGCATAATGACAATGTGCCAAATTATGTTTAGGCCCCACTATAAGCAGCTGATTTTGTGATTTCTGAAGGATTACGATCCCCCTCATATTCCTCTACTTGTTATCAAATGACTGAAGGATGAAATGAGTTTAAGATTTATATTGTCACTTTGTCCCGTGTGTGTGTGTGTGTGCCTGCGTGGATTCATTTTGGGGAGCAGTGAAGTGTGTGTGTTCCTCAGAGGCGGCTAACCCTCCGTGGGAGGCCAGCTTAGCGCGCGCCCTCTGTTGTCGCACTGGAGGACCGCCTGACTTTAATTAAGTCATTTTTAATTAATCACACACTCCAATGACGACCCCCACCATATGTTGCGGTAACAGATTAACGAAGGGACGAGGCTTGTTAACTGAGGCATCTCATTAACAAACAAGGAGTCATTGGATTGACTTTCCCTCCACAACTTTCACACTTAACAGTCAAATCTGAAGCCCAGTGAAAAGGTTTAGGGGGAAAAAGAAAAACACTTTTGGATGAACAGCAGTGTAAAAAATAAATAATTTCCCCTGCATCTAAATGATAAGCGAACATTTCGACCTATGTAACATGATGAATGTATCAGTGGATGCTGGTGGGAGGAGCTATAGGAGGACGGGCTCATTGGCTGGAATGGAGTAAATGGAAAGGAGTCAAACGTGGTTTCTATAGACGGGTTGGTTGACAACGTCATGAAAATGATGCGCGCGTATGGAGGTGGCCGGAAGATGTGCCTTGTTATGATTCTAAATAGCTAGCAACAATGACAAGAAGCTGCCTTGTGGGGAATCGTAGGTGGCTCGTTTCAGCTCGTTGTGTCTTGTTATTGATACCATGTCTTGTTTTGACTGATGTCACGTCTATGCTTATATGGCAAAGAATTGCGCTAGCTAGCTAACCAACAACTGTAACAGTGTATTTGAGAGACAACTATTGCTTATTGTGCAATGTATTTGTTTTCAAAAAACATTTGGAGAGGAAATATAGTTTAGATGTTGTCAACAGTCTAAGCCAACTCCGTCTGTTTTGTGTGGGTTTATGTTGCTAAACAACCGACCGTCTATGTGTTTGATGTGCTTGATACATTCCATTAATTCCATTCCAGCCATTACAATGAGCCTGTACTCCTGTAGCTCCTCCCACCAACCTCTGGAATGTATGTAACATTCATTTGTGATTCGGAGTGTCATTCATAGCAACTTTGGAGCATTTAAAGTAAGTATATTGGACCCATTTGTGATATTTACTCCCTTCACACCACTAAAGCTAATTTGTTTAATTGGTTAAACTTCCCATGCATACCCTCTTCATAATGCATTATAATGCATGACATAGGCACTCAAAAACATTATCAATGTGCTTATAATGCATTATGAACAGGTGTTACCGTTACATTTAGTCTCTTATTAGTCCAATGCAAAGGCTTGGGCCATGTTTGAATACTATACGAATGTATCCTTCCTTCCTTCAAGAAATACCTGATTTGAAAGCTCAACTGTTGCTTACACCTATCAATGCTAGAAGCTAGAAGGAGCGCATTTTCATTTCACTGCTAGAATCGGGAAGTTTTGACTTCCAGTGTATTCATCTGCTCATAGCGAACTACAAAGTCCAGCATTCATAGCAAATGCAGATACCGCCCTGCTAGGTAGAGGGGGCATTGCCACAAACTAGGTTCCTGGTGTTGTTTACTTCGAACAACCAACACACAGTAATCTCAGAATTTCTCAAGGCATTTTGTTTTATAAACTTTTGTTTTTCACTAACGTTTGTCATCATGCCCATGTGGTGTTCTGTCTGGCTGTGCTAATTAAAACAAGGGCGAAAATGAGTTATCTTTCATCGTTCTACCTACCAGAGATTTACGCAGATGCTGACAGCAGTTTGCAGCTTTAAAGAATGATGCTTACAGTGACCAATGATTATCAGAGGGATTTTCAGGCTGAACGGATGGAGAATACATTTAGACGACAGCTGAGAAGTGATGCGATACAATATTTTTCTCCCTTCACAACAAAACAGAAGATTCTCGATTAGATGTAATGTAACGTTAGCTGGACTAGGTAAATTAGCTACGTTAGTTAACGTTACAGTCCTGTATTTAACTCTGAAGCCATCAGCTAAATCATATAGCTAGCTATCTTTTGGATACACACTGTCAATCAATTTCACCTATGTCATGGTAGTCACTGCTAGACTGGTAGCTACCTTCAGCAGAGTAAACATGTTTGTCTGTTTGTTCTACAGTGAGGGAAAAAAGTATTTGATCCCCTGCTGATTTAGTACATTTGCCCACTGATAAAGACATGATCAGTCTATAATTTTAATGGTAGGTTTATTTGAACAGTGAGAGACAGAATAACAACAAAAAAATCCTTCAAAACGCATGTCAAAAAGTTTATAAATTGATTAGCATTTTAATGAGGGAAATAAGTATTTGACCCCTCTGCAAAACATGATTTAGTACTTGGTGGCAAAACCCTTGTTGGCAATCACAGAGGTCAGACGTTTTTTTGTAGTTGGCCACCAGGTTTGCACACATCTCAGGAGGGATTTTGTTCCACTCCTCTTTGCAGATCTTCTCCAAGTCATTAAGGTTTCGAGGCTGACGTTTGCCAACTCGAACCTTCAGCTCCCTCCACAGATTTTCTATGGGATTAAGGTCTGGACACTGGCTAGGCCACTCCAGGACCTTAATGTGCTTCTTCTTGAGCCACTCCTTTGTTGCCTTGGCCGTGTGTTTTGGGTCATTGTCATGCTGGAATACCCATCCACGACCCATTTTCAATACCCTGGCTGAGGGAAGGAGGTTCTCAGCCAAGACTTGACGGTACATGGCCCCGTCCATCGTCCCTTTGATGCGGTGAAGTTGTCCTGTCCCCTTAGGAGAAAAACACCCCCTAATGTTTCCACCTCCATGTTTGACGGTGGGGATGGTGTTCTTGGGGTCATAGGCAGCATTCCTCCTCCTCATCTGACCACAACACTTTCACCCAGTTCTCCTCTGAATCATTCAGATGTTAATTGGCAAACTTCAGACGGCCCTGTATATGTGATTTCTTGAGCAGGTGGACCTTGCGGGCGCTGCAGGATTCCAGTCCTTCACGGCGTAGTGTGTTACCAATTGTTTTCTTGGTGACTATGGTCCCAGCTGCCTTGAGATCATTGACAAGATCCTCCCATGTAGTTCTGGGCTGATTCCTCACCATTCTCATGATCATTGCAACTCCACGAGGTGAGATCTTGCATGGAGCCCCAGGCCGAGGGAGATTGACAGTTCTTTTGTGTTTCTTCCATTTGCAAATAATCGCACCAACTGTTGTCACCTTCTCACCAAGCTGCTTGGCGATGGTCTTGTAGCCCATTCCAGCCTTGTGTAGGTCTACAATCTTGTCCCTGACATCCTTGGAGAGCTCTTTGGTCTTGGCCATGGTGGAGAGTTTGGAATCTGATTGATTGATTGCTTCTGTGGACAGGTGTCTTTAATACAGGTAACAAGCTGAGATTAGGAGCACTCCCTTTAATGTATAAAAGACACCTGGGAGCCAGAAATCTTTCTGATTGAGAGGGGGTCAAATGCTTATTTCCCTCATTAAAATGCTAATCAATTTATAACATTTTTGACATGCGTTTTTCTGGATTTTTTTGTTGTTATTCTGTCTCTCACTGTTCAAATAAACCTACCATTAAAATTATAGACTGATCATTTCTTTGTCAGTGGGCAAACATACAAAATCAGCAGGGGATCAAATACTTTTTTCCCTCACTGTATCTTTGACTAACGTTTGGTAACGTAAGCTAGCTAACATTAGCAAATAAGAGGAACTCATTCTGATAGCCATCTATTCCGACCTTGTCTTAAAAACACTCAGTTACAAAAAATAGAATTGTCAATATACAGTGGAGAAAAAAAGTATTTAGTCAGCGACCAATTGTGCAAGTTCTCCCACTTAAAAAGATGAGAGAGGCCTGTAATTTTCATCATAGGATAGGTACACGTCAATTATGACGAACAAAATGAGGAAAAAAAATCCAGAAAATCACATTGTAGGATTTTATTGAATTTATTTGCAAATTATGGTGGAAAATAAGTATTTGGTCAATAACAAACGTTTCTCAATACTTTGTTATATACCCTTTATTGGCAATGACACAGGTCAAACGTTTTCTGTAAGTCTTCACAAGGTTTTCACACACTGTTGCTGGTATTTTGGCCCATTCCTCCATGCAGATCTCCTCTAGAGCAGTGATGTTTTGGGGCTGTCGCTGGGCAACACGGACTTTCAACTCCCTTCAAAGATTTTCTATGGGGTTGAGATTTGGAGACTGGCTAGGCCACTCCAGGACCTTGAAATGCTTCTTACGAAGCCACTCCTTCGTTGCCCGGGCGGTGTGTTTGTGATCATTGTCATGCTGAAAGACCCAGTCACGTTTAGTCTTCAATGCCCTTGCTAATGGAAGGAGGTTTTCACTCAAAATCTCACGATACATGTCCCCATTCATTCTTTCCTATACACGGATCAGTCGTCCTGGTCCCTTTGCAGAAAAACAGCCCCAAAGCATGATGTTTCCACCCCCATGCTTCACAGTAGGTATGGTGTTCTTTGGATGCAACTCAGCATTGTTTGTCCTCCAAACACGACAAGTTGAGTTTTTACCAAAAAGTTATATTTTGGTTTCATCTGACCATATGACATTCTCCCAATCCTCTTCTGGATCATCCAAATGCACTCTAGCAAACTTCAGACGGGCCTGGACATGTACTGGCTTAAGCAGGGGGACACGTCTGGCACTGCAGGATTTGAGTCCCTGGCGGCGTAGTGTGTTACTGATGGTAGGCTTTGTTACTTTGGTCCCAGCTCTCTGCAGGTCATTCACTAGGTCCCCCCGTGTGGTTCTGGGATTTTTGCTCACCGTTCTTGTGATAATTTTGACCCCATGGGGTGAGATCTTGCGTGGAGCAAATGATCAAGGGAGATTATCAGTGGTCTTGTATGTCTTCCATTTCCTAATAATTGCTCCCACAGTTGATTTCTTCAAACCATTCTGCTTACCTATTGCAGATGCAGTCTTCCCAGCCTGGTGCAGGTCTACAAAAGGTCTGTGAGAGCCAGAAATCTTGCTTGTTTGTAGGTGACCAAATACTTATTTTCCACCATCATTTGCAAATAAATTCATAAAAAATCCTACAATGTGATTTTCTGGATTTAGTTGACGTGTACCTATGATGAAAATTACAGGCCTCTCTCATCTTTTTAAGTGGGAGAACTTGCACAATTGGTGGCTGACTAAATACTTTTTTCCCCACTGTAGCTAACTCACTCTCGGTGTGTTGGTAGTAATGATGAATGTGTATAAATTGTCTATGATTGGTTAGTTGGTTCTCAGCCGGCTAGCAATCTTGCTGCCAATTTAGTGATGCGAACTAGCTAACAGCAAGCTGACAATATTGAAATGTCCATGTTAGGTGTGCTAAGCTAGCCATTCTAATAGAGATCAATACAATTAGTGGGGTGTTTAAATGGTGTATTACTGTGCGTTTTGTTGTAGGTGGTACAGAATCTGATTCCACCAGCATGTTTTTCCAACCACTAGCTCTGCACAAGGTGAAGGTAAGTTGACAAAAATATTTACAAGCTGACGGCTAAGATAGCTCAATTTACAGTAAGCATGGCATAAACATGAATTGGGTAATGTTTGTATGGGTTTGTGTTTGAGTTATGGGGTTACAGATGGTTAGATGTAGCCTGAGGACCACAGAGTTCCTTCCAGACCATGTAATCAATTTAGTCTACCCCTTTTCTCTTTGTAAAACTCAGGTTATCTGGAGTCCTTCCACAGACCCTGCTGAAAAATACCCCAAAGCAGCGGTATTTTGGGTACACGAGCATGATGGTGGGGACACACCTTGTGGTTATGGAGCACAAGAAGATTGTGGGATGAAAACAAGCAAGGGACACTGAAAGTTAATGACACAACTACTTCATTCTTCTCTCTGCAGATTCTCAAAACACAATACAAAGACACGTCTACAAAAATCCCCTGGTACTATTGACAATAATTATCTGTCAAAGTAAATGGGCTGGGGGAGGTTTACAGATAGATCTTTGAGATGACGAAGGAGGTTTTGGTTGTGCTTAGAGACAGTAAATGTATTGCTGTGCATGACAACGATTGAAAGGTGCCATTTCTCCTCAATCTCCCATACACAACAATACATACTGTATAAGAACTGCCCTCCTAAGACTTTTCACACCTTCTGCAGCCCCCCAGTCCATTCACTTTGTTGACTGATCTTTCCTCTCAAAAGCAGCTCCCAATGTCCCCTCATTGTCCCTAAACAATACACTAGTCTGTCTCTAAACACATAGGTCCCAATTGGTTGACACCTTTACCAACAATAGGGTGTTGCCCTACATCCCTTCCACAAAAACGGTCAAATGGTAACACCACAACCATATCTTTCCAGGAGACGTGCAGTACAAGCACATATTCTGCAAGAGGTCCAAACAGTTGGTGGTTATGGTACTTCTATCCCCCCCCCCCCCCCCCCCCCCCCCCCCCCCCCCCCCCCCCCCAGCGGAGTCGCTCACCACCTTCCGGAGACATTTGAAACCCCACCTCTTTAAGGAATACCTGGGATAGGATAAAGTAATCCTTCTACCCCCCCCCCCCCCACACACACAGCGGAGTCACTCACCACCTTCCGGAGACATTTGAAACCCCACCTCTTTAAGGAATACCTGGGATAGGATAAAGTAATCCTTCTACCCCCCCCCAAACAAAAAAATAAATAAATAAATTGTAAAGTGGTTATCCCACTGGCTATAGGGTGAATGCATCAATTTGTGAGACGCTCTGGTCTAGAGCGTCTGCTAAATGACGTAAATGTGCCCTTGAGCAAGGCACTTAACCCTAATTGCTCCTGTAAGTCGCTCTGGATAAGAGCGTCTGCTAAATGACTAAAATGTAAAATGTAAATGTATGGTCTACAAGCCCTACACCACTTCCGGCAGCCTTATCCAGCTGGCCTTACACCACAGACAGGACCTTTGCAGTGTCCCGAAGCTGGATAAAAGACCATAAAATAAATATGGATATTTTTGATCAATCCTCAAAATATGTCTTCCTTTATGGATTTACAGAATATATGTATATAAGCTGTACAGGGGTCTGTAGCATCAAACATGTTAGACATTCAGATATATCCAAATAATGTGTATTTGTAAAAAAAAACTAAAATACAGGGGAGTGTAGAATATTTAATGCTAACAAAAAGAGAACTGGGTATTCAACAAAATGTTATATGGTAAAAGTAACACAAAAAAATACAGTATGAACAGTGTAGTGGACACCGACTTTTTATGAGACTCCTGTTTCCACAAATCAAGAAGACCGCATTGCCAAGTTAATGTTGGTCGAAAATTATGTGCTACACCAAACAGTATCCCATCCTGTAACTCCCAGTAATGGATACCAAAAATCTTTGGTTAAATCACATTATCTGGTGTAACAATCTATAGCTAAGAGAACTGGTGAGCAGCAGATGATGGGAGAGGTGGTCAATATGAAATTGCCATTCACAAGAAACATACAGTAAGTTCAGGGAACACTTGTACAGCTGTGGGAGGAGTGTTGTCATGATCAAACTGCCATTCAGCTCCTCGAGTCATCTTCTGCTTGAAATCCTGCATAATGTCCAATCCATCGAGAGGTATACAGTTCACGGGATACAGTTCTGCTACAATGACATACGCAGGCAAAGGAATTATGTTTCTCTCCAAGAATCCACTCCAGAAAGAAGCCGAGGCACCACATGGTATTGTCTATAAGACAAAGAAATATAATAAATTATACTCCATTGCACAGTTTGAACGACAGTTGAACTGTGCCAGCAAACACCATTAGGGTAGACTAGTTGAACATGCATACATGTGCATAGGCACAGAGATTACATTTAGAACAATATCTAGCCTATATAGAAAGAAATATACCATAACCCTCAACCCTCAACAGTGACCAGACCGTACAAATGTACCTAGGTAGGTAGGCAGACAGTAACTAGCTACAGCCATGTCTAACAGGCATGATTAAGCAGTTCATCCGTTTTAGAGATTTACAACAGTTAAATTGTTGTATTATTGTTTATCCTCACAGTTAGTAAACTTAGCTAGCTAGCTTGCTGGATAGCCAATCATTGTTATTTACATATGTTTGGAATCCTATCTTGCGTCATGCCTGTAATTTTGTGTTTTTGAAATGCATCCACGGTCATAATCATAACCAGTGTCAACCCTTGTCAATTATGTTACATAGCTACCTAGTAAAAAACGATTTACAGTTGCTGATGTTACACATTTGCTAAAAAATTACAAACGGGAGGCCTGTCACAGAGTAACAAGTTAACAGGTGCCAGGCTAACTAGCTAGCCGACTCCAGTCATGTGCTAACGTTTGCTGGTAAACCTAGCTTTAGGTGGCTGGTTGTAACATTATAGCTTTCTGTTTAGTAGCCATATCTACGACTAAAATGAGAACAGGTTTTACATTCTAGATACAATAGATCTCCGATTGTAAAACCTCTTCCATTTTTTGTCATAGATATGGCTACCTGTAGTTGTTTAGCTAACTTAGCTACCTAAGTCAGCAAGCAGAACAATTATTTGATTTCCCCTCGCTGTAACACAGCGGTATGTTAGCCAGAAATACACTATGGGTTTCAGTAGATAAACTAAACCAAAGTTAGCTAGCTAGGTGGCTTGCAAGAAAAATAAGGTATTTAGCTAGCCACTGTATTTGTCATCTGCCCTCTTGGTGCTGTAATCGGCTGAAGCTAAATCCAAATATTTGTTTTGAATCCTCTTCGCTATACTGTATTCCCATTAAAACATGTACAGTATAGCCTCCCGAGTGGCGCAGCGGTCTAAGGCACTGCATCTCAGTGCTTGAGGCGTCACTACAGACCTGGGTTCAATCCCAGGCTGTGTCGCAGCCGGCAGCGACCGGAAGACCCATGAGGCGGCGCACAATTGGCCCAGCGTCGTCCGTGTTAGGGAAGGGTTTGGCCGGCCAGGATGTCCTTGTCCCATCGCGCTCTAGCGACTCCTGTGGCGGGCCATGCGCATGCACGCTGACTTTGGTCAGCAGTTGTACAGTGTTTCCTCCGACACATTGGTGTGGCTGGCTTCCGGGTTAAGCGAGTGTGTCAAGAAGCAGTGCGGCTTGGCAGGGTCGTTGATATCACGAAATTGGGGAGAAAAAGGGCTAAAAAGTAAAAAAGTAAACAAAAACAAAGTAAAACACACACAGTATGGTTGAATGTCACTATGTAGCTAAAGAAATGCTCCATCTTTGAATTCGTGTTGATGAGAGGAATCACTTGAAGCCATTGTGGTCTGGTCGGTTCTTTCAGTTTTGCCCAAAGGATTGTGTTTTTAGTGTCCGCCTCCCTTTAAAATAAAGCCTGCCTTAGGGGAGGGGCCAGAGCACGAGACTGTAAAAAATGTGTCAGCTTGTATATTTACCAACGAATCCGCTGATAGGAACATCGCTGAAAGACATCCAATGGCTCTATCGAACAAGGACAACCATATCTACATGCACAAAAACGTATAGTGAGATCAGTATCACATAGAACCTTTGCGAAATACCACAAAGCAGGACTACATTTATTTTAAGATCTCGCCTCCCCATCAATACACCGGAAGCCGTCATAGGGTGTATCATTTGGCGCGCAAAGACCTGCCTTACTACTGGGCAATTATGTGTGAAACACATCTCACTGACCTAGAAATGCCTCTGACATGATGAAAACAATCCCGGATTCCCAGAGGGTGAAATTCCTTTAACAATAACAACATGGCATACTTTAAGATGATGAGAGTTGTTGCGCCTGGATTGAAGTTGGGCTTAGTATCACATTTTGGACAGTCATGCACTCATGAAGCTTCTGAGTGTTACGATTTTTTCCCAGAGGAAGATTTGATCTGAAAACATTGACACACACACACACACACACAGAGAGAGAGAGAACGAAGGAGAGGAAAGTGCAAACATACATGTATCTCAAAAGACGTCTTAACTATCCCTCCCACTCTGAATTTTCACTCAGCTTATCAAAAATAAAGATGCCCTCTTCACGATTGTGTGGGTGTGTGTGGACCATGTTATGTCCTTAGTGTTGAGGATCAGCGAAGTGGAGATGTTGTGTCCTACCTTCACCACCTGGGGGCGGCCCGTCAGGAAGTCCAGGACCCAGTTGCACAGAAGGGGTTCAGACCCAGGGCCCCGAGCTTAATGATGAGCTTGGAGGGTACTATGGTGTTCAATGCTGAGCTATAGTCAATGAACAGCATTCTTACATAGGTATTCCTCTTGTCCAGATGGGATAGGGCAGTGTGCAGTGTGATGGCGATTGCATCGTCTATTGATCTATTAGGACAGTAAGCAAATTTAAATTGGTCTAGGGTGACAGGTAAGGTAGAGGTGATATGATCCTTGACTAGTCTCTCAAAGCACTTCATGATGACAGAGGTGAGTGCTACGGGACGATAGTCATTTAGTTCAGTTACCTTTGCTTTCTTGGGTACATGAACAATGGTGGCCATCTTGAAGCATGTGGGGACAGCAGACTGGGATAGAAAGAGATTGAATATGTCCGTAAACACACCAGCCAGCTGGTCTGCACATGCTCTGAGGATGCGGCTAGGGATGCCTTCTGGGCCGGCAGCCTTGCGGGGGTTAACATGCTTAAATGTCTTGCTCATGTCGGCCACGGAAAAGGAGAGCCCACAGTCCTTGGTAGTGGGCCACGACGGTGTCACTGTGTTATCCTCAAAGCAGGCGAAGAAGGTGTTTAGCTTGTCTGGAAGCAAGACGTCGGTGTCGGCGATGTGGCTGGTTTTCCTTTTGTAGTCCGTGATTGTCTCTAGACCCTGCCACATAAGTCTTGTGTCTGAGACGTTTGTCTCTATACTGATGTTTTGCCTGTTTAAATGCCTTGCGGAGTGAATAGCTACACTGTTTGTATTCTGCCATATTCCCAGTCTCCTTGCCATGGTTAAATGCGGTGGTTCGCACTTTCAGTTTTGTGTGAATGCTGCCATCTATCCACAGTTTCTGGTTAGGGTAGGTTTTAATAGTCACAGTGGGCACAACATCTCTTATACACTTCCTGATAAACACAGTCACCGTTTCAGTGTATTCGTCTAAATTAGCTACCCGGAACATATCCCAGTACGCGTGATCAAAACAATCTTGATGCGTGGATTCGTTGAATAGTCCTTAGCATGGGTACTTCCTGTTTGAGTTTCTGCCTATAGGAAGGGAGGAGCAAAATGGAGTTGTGGTCAGACTTGCTGAAAGGAGGGCAGGGGAGGACCTTATCACCATCCTGGAAGTTCGAATAGGAATGGTCGAGAATTTTAGCAGCCCGAGTACAACAGTCAGCAGCCTAGTCCTCAAATTTGCTTTGTTAAAATCCCCAGCTACAATACATGCAGCCTCATGATATGTGGTTTTCAGTTTGCATAAAGTCCAGTGAAGTTCTTTGAGGGCCATCGTGGTATCGGCTTGAGGGGGGGATATACACGGCCGTGACTATGACCAAAGAAAATTCTCTTGGCCGATAATACGTATTTGATTGTGAGGTATTCTAGGTTGGGTGAACAAAAAGGACTTGAGTTCCTGTATGTTACTACAATTACACCATGAGTCGTTAATCATGAAACATACACCTCCACCCTTCTGCTTCCCAGGGAGATATTTATTTCTGTCTGCGCGATGAACTGAGAACCCATCTGGCTGGACCGATTTCGACAGAATATCCCGAGAGAGCCATGTTTCCGTGAAACAAAGTATGTTACAGGCCCTGATGTCTCTCTGGAAAGAAATCCTTGCCCTGAGCTCGTCGACTTTGTTATCCAAAGACTGAACATTAGCGAGTAATATACTAAGTCGAACCAGCAGGCCGCTCAGAGTGCCTCTCCTCCGCCGGCGATGTTTGGGTCAGCCGCTGGAATCAGTTCAATTGCCCTGGGGAGAGCAAACAAAGGATCTGCTTCGGCAAAGTCATATTCCTGGTCGTAATACTGGTGAGTTACCGCCGCTCTGATATCCAATAGTTTTTCCCGGCTGTATGTAATGATACAAAACACTTTCTGAACAAATAATGTAAAAAATTATACAAAATACTGCAAAGTTTCTGAAGGGCTAGTCGCGAGGCCGCCATCTACGTTGGTGCCAGGTAAAATAGTACCAGGTACAATCCACACTGTTGTTGACATAACCCCCAGGTCTGAGGGAGGGAGGGAGGGAGGGAGGGATGGATGGACGGGTAGCTAACCCACAGCAGCTAAACAGTGGCTGGCTAACTGGATAAGGTGGGGGATTAACACAAAATGCATTTATCTCCTTTGTTTTGTGTGTGTGTGTCCAGTGACAATAAATTCATGAAAAAAATAAATCTTGTTTGAAGAAAAGTTGACTTCACACCAAAGAGAGTTTGTCCTGTTTTCCTATTGAACTTGTCAGAGCATGACATTCAGGGGAACGGATGACCTAATATTTCATACTACACTGATTATCCAAATTAATTAATTATCCACAGAATCCAGCGGACCTAACTATTAAATCTACCACCAGCCAAACAGAACTTCAATTATCAGTAGCGGTGCGTGGGTAACTGGGGAAGCCAAGCCAGAAAAAAACCTATGTCCAGTGAAGTCCACAGAGCATATTACATGTAACAAACAGTTACATTTTACATTTTAGTCATTTAGCAGACGCTCTTATCCAGAGTGACTTACAGTTAGTGAATACATTTTTTTTTTTATACTGGCCCCTCGTGGGAATTGAACCCACAACCCTGGCGTTGCAAACGCCATGCTCTATCAACTGAGCTACATCCCGGCAGGGATGTAGCTCAGGGGCGGCGCACAATTGGCCCAGCGTTGTCCAGGGTAGGGGAGGGAATGGCCTGCCTCGACCGGGAGACCCAAGGGGCGGCGCACAATTGGCCCAGCGTTGTCCAGGGTAGGGGAGGGAATGGCCGGCAGGGATGTAGCTCAGGGGCGGCGCACAATTGGCCCAGCGTTGTCCAGGGTAGGGGAGGGAATGGCCGGCAGGGATGTAGCTCAGGGGCGGCGCACAATTGGTCCAGCGTTGTCCAGGGTAGGGGAGGGAATGGCCGGCAGGGATGTAGCTCAGTTGGTAGAGCATGCCACGGCTACGACAGAGCCTGGTTTCGAACCAGGATCTCTAGTGGCACAGCTAGCACTGCCTACAGATTTGCAACGCCAGGGTTGTGGGTTTCGATTCCCACGGGGGGCCAGTATGAAAAAAATTATAATTATGTATACACTCACTAACTGTAAGTCGCTCTGGATGAGAGCGTCTGCTAAAATGTAGTTTGCATATCGTTGAAATAGCATGTAGCTGAAGTTGAGCATGAAATCATTTTGGGAAATATTATATTCCATAATTTTGTTCATCAACCTTTTACTGTAGAATAGCCAAATAATATTGTCTATTTTATGGACCAAATATTTGTCATTTTTAATAATATCGTTTATTTTGATAAAAATGTCCTTAAAGAGAAAGTAAGGGTTAAAATAACCTATTGGGAATAAGAATAATTTATTCTACATTTTGTTTCAGATTTCAGACCATGGAGGTGTATCTTTTGTTTTCAAGCCATATACCGGGATAGTACAAACAAAAGCCATATATTTGTCATGTAAATGCATAATAATGCAGAAAACTCAATGTCCTAATTCTCTAAATACATGGCTCTGGTTCAAATTAGGCACAGTCAGTGAGTCTGCCACATGTTCTACAGTTCATCTGAGCTAGATGAGGTAACCTTGGAGCTTCTGTATCGTTGGTTACCCTCTGCTACTGTTAAACAAAATAGGTTAAACACCAGTGTGTGTTCATTTCTTTATCCTCCCCGGCTGGAAAAGAGAGGGGTGAGGAGGAGGGTCCGTATACAGCATTAAGAAGCTGAATCTCTCGCTCTCTCTCTGACAAACACACACTCCCTCACACTCTTTTCCCCCTCTCAACAAAGATGCACGGTGCCCATTTCACCACAAGAGGGCAACATCACTTCCAACTCACCCAACCACCACTAAATACCATACCATCACCACAGTGACTGCCTTGCCAGCCAGCGAACCAGCGCACCATGTAAAAATGTCAAGCTGAAACAAAACATTGGTTGGAGGGGCTTGATGAAAAGAGCCGGGGAACGAAATAGGGCGTGTTACTTCCACCGTGACAAACAAGGTCACATCAAGGCATTTCTAATAATACGATGGGGAGTTTTACCTTTCTTTCTGAGTGTGTTTTGTTAGTGTTAACGATCTCCTCGGGGGGATTGGTCTCAGAGGACCGACTGCATAAAGCTGATTTGCATAACGAACGAGGCCTTTCCCTTCGTTAGCAAGAGAATGGGTGGAGCAGGCAGAAAGACTACACTAGGTCTCCCCCGTATGATATATACATTCAGAGAGAGAGAGAGAAAGAGAGATGGAAAGAGAGAGCGAGAGATGAGTGAGAGAGAAAGAAAAAGAAAGAAAAGAAAGCAAGAAAGAGAGGGTAAGAAAGAGAGAGTGAGTGAAAGAGTGATAGAGAGATCGGTCGATATAGAGAGAAAGATAGGCTATACGTGCCTATTTTACACTGGTCGATGTATACTTGCTACACTGTATAGATAGGTTTAATGTGTGCTATTATGGGGTCCACTCACACTGTTGAGAAGTGGATTGAGCTCTTCCGATTCCAATGGTTCTCTTCTCACCACATAAGCTCTGACTTTCTCTCCCCGCAAAGTAATTGTTTCCCCCCTTTCCTCCACCTGCCAACAGACAAGAGGGGAACAGACTGTCTTTTTCCCTCTACTATTTCTCTCTCCTCTGTCTCCTTCCCTCTCATATCGTCTTACCCTCTCTTCCTCCCTGCAGTCTTTCATTATTCAGAGGATGGTGTCTGCTCTTGTCAGGGTGGGAGCAGAGCAGAGAAAATGATAAACTGAGTCTTTGCCGACTTGTTTTTATTTTGCTCTCCCTTTTTTCCCCATCTTGTTCCTTTGTGACTTGCTTCTAGTCTCAGTGTATGTGTGTGTGTATTTCTGCTCAGGTGTAGTAGTGGTGTGAGAAAACAAACTGGTTGTAGGGAAAGATCTCGGATAACACCTTGTTGTTACCGTGTCAAGTGATCAAATGTTATTAGTCACATGCGTCATAAACAACTGGTGTAGACTAACATTGAAATGCTTACTTATGGGCCCTTCCCAACAATGCAGATGGAAAGAAAATAGAGAAATAGAAATGTAATAACGCGTAATTATAAAAGTAATAATAAATACACAATTAGTAACGATAACTTGGCTATATACACTGGGTACCAGTACCGGGTCGATGTGCAGGGGTACAAGGAAATTGAGGTAGATACTGTGTGTACTGTACATACAGTGAGCTCTAAAAGTATTGGGACAGTGACAACTTTTTTGTTGTTTTGGCTCTGTACTCCAGCACTTTGGATTTGAAATGATACAATGACTGAGGTTAAAGTGCAGACTGTCGGCTTTAATTAGAGGGTATTGTCATCTATATCGGGTGAACCGTTTAGAAATGAGCACTTTTTGTACATAGTCCCCCCCATTTTAGGGGACCAAAAGTATTGGGATAAATTAACTTACAGGATGTGTATTAAAGTAGTAAAAAGTGTAGTATTTGGTACCGTATTCCTAGTACGCAATGGGAGAGTTGTTGTCCTGGCAGCACACTGCCAGGTCTCTGACCTCCCTATAGGCTGTCTCATCGTCGTCAGTGATCATGTCTACCACCGTCGTGTCGTCAGCAAACTTAATGATAGTGTTGGAGTTGTGTGCAGCCACGCAGTCGTTGGTGAACGGAGTACAGCAGGGGACTAAGGACGCACCACTGAGGGGCACCCATGTTGAGGGTCAGCGTGGTGGATGTGTTGTTGCCTGCCCTCACCACCAGCCTTTCAAAGAATGTCATGGCTACAGATGTGAGTGCTACAGGGCGATAGTAATTTAGACAGGTTACCTTTGTGTTCTTGGGCACAGGGACGATGATGGTCTGCTTGAAACATGTAGGTATTACAGATTGGGTCAGGGAGAGGTTGAAAATGTCAGTGAAGACACTTGCCAGCTGGTCAGCGCATGCTCTGAGTGTGCGTCCTGGTATTCTGTCTGGCCCTGCGGCCTTGTGGATGTTAACCTGTTTAAAGTTCTTACTCACATCGGCTACAGAGACCGTGATCACAAAGTCTTCCGGAACAGCTGGTGCTCTCATGCGTGGTTCAGTGTTTTTTGTCTCAAAGTGAGCATAGAAGGCGTTTAGCTGGTCTGGTAGGCTCGCGTCACTGAGCAGCTCGCGGCTGGATTTCCCTTTGTAATCCGTAATAGTTTGCAAGTCCTGCCACATCCGACGAGCATCAGAGCCGGTGTAGTAGGATTCGATCTTAGTCCCACATTAATGCCTGTTTGATGTTTCATCGGAGGGCGTAGCACGATTTCTTATAAACATTTGGATTTGTCTCCCGCTCCTTGAAAGTGGCAGCTCTAGCCTTTAGCTAATGCGGATGTTGCCTGTAATCCATGTAAAAAGTACCCAACTGTCATACAAAGTAAAGATACCTTCATAGAAAATGACTTAAGTAAAAGTGAAAGTCACCCAGTAAAATACTACTTGAGCAAAAGTCTAAAAGTATTTGGTTTTAAATATACTTAAGTATCGAAAGTAAATGTAATTGCTAAAATATACTTAAATATCAAAAGTAAAAGTATAATTCATTTTTAATTCCTTATATTAAGAAAACCAGATGGCACCATTTCCATTTTTTCTTATTTGTTTACAGATAGCCAGGGGCACACTCCAACATTCAGACATCTTTACAAACCAAGCATTTGTGTTTAGTGAGTCTGCCAGATCAGAGGCAGTAGGGATGACCAAGGATGTTCTCTTGATAAGTGTGTGATTTTGACAATTTTCCTGTCTCGCTAAGCATTCAAAATGTAACGAGTACTTTTGGGTGTCAGGGAAAATGTATGGAGTTAAAAGTTCAATATTTTCTTTAAGAATGTAGTGAAGTAAAAGTATTCAAAAATGTGAATATTAACGTACAGATACCCCAAAAACTACTTAAGTAGTACTTTAAAGTATTTTTACTTATGTACTTTGCACTACTGTCCATGGCTTGTGGTCCTCTGTAGCTCAATTGGTAGAGCATGGCGCTTGTAACGCCAGGGTAGTGGGTTCGATCCCCGGGACCACCCATACGTAAAAATGTATGCGCACATGACTAAGTTGCTTTGGATAAAAGCGTCTGCTAAATGGCATATTATTATGGCTTCTGGTTAGGATATGTACGTACGGTCACTGTGGGGACTACGTCGTTGATGCACTTATTAATGAAGCTGGTGATTGATGTGGTGAACTCCTCAATGCCATCGGATGAATCCTGGAACACATTCCAAACTGTGCTAGCGAAACAGTCCTGTAGCTTAGCATCCGCTTTATCGGACCACTTCCGTATTGAGCGCATCACTGGTACTTCCTGTTTGAGTTTTTGCTTGTAAACTGGAATTAAGAGGATGGAGTTATGGTCAGATTTGCCAAATGTGTGCGTGCATGTGGAGGGGGGTAATTCTATTTCTATGGGGCGTCTACCATAAATGCCACAAATTACAGTAACATCAGAGGACTTCCATCCAGGGCTTAACAGCAGACTGATCACTAGAAATAGACTTTGATTTCGGACATTTGAAAAGATCCTGAGAACGTCAATATATGCCTTCCTCAGCGCTCACAAAAAAAAGAAAAATGATTGCCCAGCAATGGGCGCAAACTCGTGATGCTCTGAGCCGAAGCGTGCTGCTCAGACCACTGCGCCACGCTCTAGCAAGCCGTGAGAATACTTGATGATACCTGATGGTAATAGCGAGTAATGTTTTATTATTTCGTTTTAAGCCTTCCCCAAACCATAGCCCTAACCTTACGACTCGGACCGTATGCCTAAACTGTAAACCTTTGAGTTGTTTCTGTTTTAACCCTGTAACCAAGCGGAATGAATGCATCAAAAATACACGTTCATCCATAATATGTCGAAATTCGAAGGGAAATGTTGAGATCTTGTTGCAGCCGCATACCCATACCCCCCATCCCAATCTCACACTGAGCACTGTAGGAAATATGTTGTCATACTACTTCGATGGTGGGTTTACACTATACTATAGACATCATATATAGCCCTACAAAATACTTTGTTTATACCACCTAACAGTACTAAACATCAAACTGGCATTGTTGTTGGGTCGTTCCACAGGCATTTCTATGTTCCTTTGATATTTGATGTATAAATTGTGCGCCAATATTGCATTTTAAAAGCCTGTTATTTTAAATGAAGTGCCATTTAAATATACAAATACGATTTTATATACGAATAAAGATTTGCTAAAGTGCCCAAAATCTGCATTTTGACATGTCACTCCTAATGTCAAGATTTTAACCCACTTAAGCTAAAAACTTCCACAAGTTTCCACCATCATTGTAAAGCCCTAGTTACGTTGTTGCTTTGAAAAAGTTGTTCAGTTGGTGGTACATTTGCAGCTGATTTTTACCCTGCTACGTGAACTGAACTCTCGTTTTAATATGGTGATTAATAAACATTGAACATCGAAAGCCTTGTTCACACTGCAGGCCTTAATGCTCAAATCAGTTTTGTTTCTCAACTCCGTTTTGGAATATTGAATGCCCAAACAGCAAATTACAAGTGACCAAATTGGATGTGTGTGTGTGTGTTCAGACAGCAGTCATTTGCTGATATGGCTACACTGGTTGTCATAGTAAAGACGGGTGTGTGCTCAGTGTTGTAGGCTGATTGGTGGTGGTGCTCGTGCTTCCTATCAGGTGACAACAATATCTGCCATGGATGTTTCCCAGTTGCTTTGAATGTTCAAAATCATAGTGTAAGAACACAAAGCTTGAAAGTACAAGATCATCCAACTTTCAAAACAAATCATTTTTGGCTATACACAGCAGTCAACTAGCAATACATTTTTTATTTAACTAGGCAAGTCAATTAAGAACAAATTCTTATTTACAATGACAGCCTACCAAGAGGCAAAAGGCCTCCTGCAGGGAACGGGGGATAAAAAAATTAAAAGGATAAGACACACAACACAACATAGAGAGACAAGGGGGGCAGCATTCTTCTTACCGAACCATATTAGCTTTGTTTTGGAGGTGTTCCGAACAGGGATAAGGGCAGAGAACGCTTGTTGGACATTAAGAAAGCTTTGTTGTAGAGCGTTTAACACAAAACCCGGGGAGAGGCCAGCTGAGTATAAGACTATCATCTGCATATAAATGGATGACAAGGATTTATACTGCCTGAGCTATGTTGTTGATGTGAACTGAGAAGAGCGTGGGGCCTAGGATCAAGCCTTGGGGTACTCCCTTGGTGACAGGCAGTGGCTGAGACAGCAGATGTTCTGACTTTACACATTGCACTCTGAGAAAATTAGTTAGAAAACCAGGCCAAAGACCCCTCAGAGACACCAATACTCCTTAGCTGACCCACAAGAATGGAATGGTCTACCGCAGTGGTTCCCAACCAGGGGTCCTAGGATCTGAAGGTGACTGCTACAGTAGAGAGAGAGAGAAATGTTATAATTTATGCTGCTGCTCTTGCTTTTCACGAGAGTGGAGCGTGGCGCGTGTAGCTTGTTGGCCAATCATAAGTCATCAAAGCGGTAATAGGCTACAGTCATAGAGCTTCCATGTGTCGCAAAAGTTAGAAGATACACTACATATTCAAATTAGTGAATTCGGCTATTTCAGCCACACCCGTTGCTGACAGGTGTATAAAATTGAGCACACTGCCATGCAATCTCCATAGACAAACATTGGTAGTAGAATGGCCTTACTGAAGAGCTCAGTCACTTTCAATGTGGCACCGTGATAGGATGCCACCTTTCCAACAAGTCAGTTTTAAAATGTCTGCCCTGCTAGAGCTGCCCCGGTCAACTGTAAGTGCTGTTATTGTGAAGTGGAAACATCTAGGAGCAACAATGGCTCAGCCGTGAAGTGGTAGGCCACACAAGCTCACAGAACGAGACTGCCGAATGTGTAAAAATCCTCTGTCCTCAGTTGCAACACTCACTACCGAGTTCCAAACTGCCTCTGGAAGCAACGTCAGCACAAGAACTGTTCGTCAGGAGCTTCATGAAATGGGTTTCCATGGCCGACCAGTCACACACAAGCCTAAGATCACCATGGGCAATGGCAAGCGTCAGCTAGTGTGGTGTTAAGCTCGCCGCCATTGGACTCTGGAGCAGTGGAAACACGTTCTCTGGAGTGATGAATCACGCTTCACCATCTGGCAGTCTGACGGACGCCAGGAGAACGCTACATGCCCCAATGCATAGTGCCAACTGTAAAGTTTGATGGAGGAATAATGGTCTGGAACTGTTTTTCATGGTTCGGGCTAGGCCCCTTAGTTCCAGTGAAGGGAAATCTTAACGCTACAGAATACAATGACATTCTAGACGATGCTGTGCTTCCAACTTTGTGGCAACAGCTTGGGAAGGCCCTTTCCTGTTTCAGCATGACAATGCCCCTGTGCACAAGGCGAGGTTCATACAGAAATGGTTTGACTGGCCTGCACAAAGCCCTGACCTCAAGCCCCATCGAACACCTTTGGGATGAATTGGATGCTCACTAATGCTTTGGTGGCTGAATGGAAGCATGTCCCCGCTACAATGTTCCAATATCTAGTGGAACGCCTTCCCAGAAGAGTGGAGGCTGTTATAGCAGCAAAGGTGGGGACCAACTCCACATTAATGCCCATGATTTTAGAATGAGATGTTCAACAAGCAGGTGTCCACTTACACTACATGACCAAAAGTATCTAATCATTGGAAGATGGAATTAAAATGACAGAATTAGAAGTTCAAAGGAGAAGGATAGGCTACAACGAGCAAGAGCCAACAGGTAGGCTGCTACTTAATATTCTGAACTGTAGGATGAGAAAGCACATGAACTGCAGCCTCAATTAACCTAACTAGCTAACGTTAACTAGCTTCTCCCGGTATTATGCAGTGATGATAAATAACCGAGCTATGGCAGCTTTTAGTCTACTATAGCGCGAGTCAGCTTGGTTGGTTGTTGCTGTCTCTCCCTCCCTGCTCCCCGTGTCACTCGCTCACAGTACGGCTCCTCCCCGCCTGCTAGAGCTGCACCTCTCTCTCCCCCCTCCTCTCGCGTTTGATCAGCTCCGGTTAATAAAGTAGCTTTTATAAATGACTTTTCTGCTGCTTCCCTCACTCGGATTGGACCGGGTCTGGATCCAATCAGATCTATACAGAACTGGCCTAGTTGACCTCGGGTCCACTCGGAACGGGTCTCTATATACAGTATATATTTTATTAATTTATGCATATTGGGTCCGGGTAAGAAAGCCCCAGGTCCATTTCGGAACGTGTGTAACTTTTTGGACCAGTGAAGACCTCTAGTTTGTGTGTGTATCACAGAATTAAATAGAACACAAAATAAATAAAAAAAGATGCGTTACAATAACAATTACATTGTCTCTATAGGTATACACGCTATGTGTCAAATCCTTAAATTGTAAACATAACTGGAGACAGTTGTATGACATTCTGTGTACAAAATAACATCATTGATGATGTTCTTTTCCCCCAAGTCTGATTTAGTGTCTGTTCTTTTCCACTCTGTTCTGAGTGGCTTCTGGGCTGTGGTATAAAGTACTTAAGTAAAAATACTTTAAAGTACTACTTAAGTAGTTTTTTGGGGTTATCTGTACTTTACTATTTATATTTTTCGCAACTTTTACTTTACTACATTCCTAAAGAAAATAATGTACTTTTTCGAAATGCATTTTCCCTGACACCCAAAAGTGCTCGTTACATTTTTGAATGCTTAGCAGGACAGGAACATTGTCCAATTCACGTACTTGTCAAGACAACATGCCTGGTCATCCCTACTGCCTCTGATCTGGCGTACTCACTAAACACAAATGCTTTTTTTGTAAATTATGTTGGAGTGTTAGTCTGCCCCTGGCTATCCGTAAATGTAAAAAATGATTGTGCCATCTGGTTTGCTTAATATAAGCAATTTGAAATTATTTATACTTTTACTTTTGATACTCAACTATATTTTTGCAGTTACATTTACTTTTGATACTTAAGTATTTTTAATACCAAATACTTTGACTTTTACTCAAGTAGTATTTTACTGGGTGACTTTCACTTTTACTTGAGTCATTTTCAATGAAGGTTGAGAGAATGCCAAGACTGTGCAAAGCTGTCATCAAGGCAAAGGGTGGCTATTTTAAGAATCTCAAATATAAAATATATTTTGATTTGTTAAACACTTTTTGGTTACTACATGATTAATGTGTCATTTCATAGTTTTGATGTCTTTACTATTATTCTACAATGAAGAAAATAGTAAAAATAAAGAAAAACCCTTGAATGAGTAGGTGTTCTAAAACTTTTGACCGGTAGTGTATATAGTTAAAATGTGCATGTATTAGAGCCGTGGGTGAAGAAATCTAAACACTCTGGACACCGTCGGGAGAAGCGTCGGAATAATAACTATTGAAATGGCAACCGGCGCCCCCGAATCTCCCTGTAAAGGGGGGCTAGAGGAAGAAAAGTTTAATAAAGCCATAGAGGTGCTGAAAGAGGTGCACGAGCATTCTACCAATTCGGCTCGAAAGTCACTGACAGTGGTTTCAATGGCCAAGGTAAGACGAAGAAACAGGGAGGGAAAAGTAGCGATAAATCATCAAAGCGTAGGGCGACAGATCCCTGTTTTAGATGTGGGGCCGTTGGTCATTGGAGGAATGAGTGTAGGGTACTACTGGAGCCTACTACACCCGCTGCATTTGGAGGGAATACTGCGATGCAAGCGCTTGCATCTTTGACAAAAGAACAGCAGCAAACACTCTTGAAAGCAGCGGGGCAGAAAACTTTCACATGGTGGTGTATGGCCTCGGTTCGATCGATAGTGGTTCATAGAGAAGACGGTTTCTATGTGAAGGGAGATGTAGGAGGTCATGTCTCACACAACTTTCTAATAGATACCGGCGCTCAAATATCACTAATTTCTTACGATGAGAAATCGGCTAGATTTGCGGCAGGGAAAAGTAAGGTAACAGGGGCAGAATCGAAAGTGATACAGCTTCTACCCATAGGACCAGTAACAATACCCGGATAATGTTACATGGCGACGGGTGTGGAACCAATTTTGGGGTTGAAAGAATCTATGCGAAATGCCATTAGAATGGATTCTAACAGGTAACAAGTTAGAATTGGCACGGCCAAACACTCCTCACAAGCTAAGAAAACTTTTTTAATTTTTGTTATTTTATTTGTGAGACATTTTATTTTGTCTTATTCTGAAATAGATTTATAGAATTGACAAAAGGGAGGTGGGGTCATGAGAAATTAGAGTGGAGTTAATATTGTAATTTAGTTTTGAAAAAGCAATTCTGTCAAGCAACAGCATTGGGGTTACCAAACCTAAAATGACCTTTTAAAATGTTTGTTCATGAATATGGTCATTGTAGTGTGGTGGTTACAGAAATCATGGGGAAAAGAGAGAGACCAGTCATGTACGGGAGTAAATCGTTAGACTTGTTGGCGAGAGAAATGCCGCCATGTCTAAGAGTAGTACAAGCTACATAAAGGGTACATAAATGTTGGGATGGATTAAAACAAACGATTAATGATTGGAGGGAGGACAGTGGACTTATCATGTTTTGTTTGTAATTACTTTTGGGTTGCTGATTAAGATGTAGCATAGTGAATACTAACAAAATGTACACTCTTCCAGGAGAGGATGGGGTGTCCTTATCTCGCTCTTTGAAATGTTTCCTGAGACTTGTCTTGGGAGAGCAGTTAGTGAAATTCTGCAGTTTTATAAAGATAAAGGTATCCGGATCCGTCTGTAAAGGGAGTTCCCAGATAAGTAAGGCCTGGCCATTTGTTTGATTTTGCCCTACGTTTTACCACACACAACCCACCGGTTATGAATATTTGTTAGTGGTGTTAATACCGTGTTTGATTTATTGTGTGGGGTCTTTTTAATTTGGTTGTAAACTGAAAGATGGAAATGTTTGAAAGGTTTTTAAATGGTTTCTGAAGTACAGGGAAAGAAAAGGGAAATAAATACTTGATGGTGTTGAATGCCCTTTGTCCTGACTTTCTGGTGAGGCCTGATCTCCCTCACTAAAAAGGATAGAGACTTTGGGTGAGATTTAAGTATGATATGAAGAAGTGTATAGCTGTTGTTTTGGTTCTGGTTTTTGTTTCGATACAAATTTCACCAGATTGGGTCTGCTGTATGGTCGGGGTTTCTCCCTAAGGGTTAGCCTTCTAACTCCCTGACCCTATAACTCTGCGGTGAGGTCACCAGAGTATAAGCCAATTTGAAAAATGGTTTCAACAGTGTGTTGGTATGCTCTTTGACATTTCTCTTAGGAATTTTGTATTAAGAAAATTGGGAAGGTAATAATTTATTATATGGTAAATGTGATTTTCTGAATCAAATGTCTTAAACTGTTGTTTTGGTCTGTCCTCTCTCGAAGTTATGGCGGTAGTGACTACAGATGGTATCTAAATGCATGGAAGGAATAATACGATGAGAACTGTGTGAGCTTCATCCCCCCCTAACCGGCTGAAGTAATGGCGTTCACTACGACCACTTCTACTGAGACCTGAGTCCGAGCCAGCAACCTGTGTACGAGCGGCAGGAGTACGGCATGTGTCCTGAGACCGTGCAGGTGGAGAGAGCATGGAGAGGGATCATGTCCAAACTTCTCTCATGCTGCTGGTGCACTGGTGGGAAAATGGACCCGACAAAATGGACTGTACAGAATGGTTGTGAGAGATTTGTTTGCTGGGGAAAATCTGATTATCCCCCAGATATTAAAATCAGGCCATTATCAAGGGCCATCAACTGTGACAGGCATGCGTTATATATGTGCCATTGGGAAGATGAACTGTAACGCCATCTGAAGAAGAAAATGAAGATACGCTAGAAGATGAGTGCCAGGAAGGAGGGGGTATGAGAGAAGTTAATCCTGGTTATATAAATAGTGCATACTGTCTATATATTTTCCTTGTCTGTAAATGTACATACTAACAGTGTCGGTGTGTGCTAAGTTGAGGGTCTCGAATTCGAGTGATAGACTCAACGTGAAGCACTAAGGACTGTCATTCAAAATTTGTGTTGGATAATTTATCAAGTGTTTTAATTATGATTCGGAAAGGCGAGAAAGAGCGCTGCCCCTAAACTGTGAGGAGAGCACAAAGTGAGGGGAGGGTGCACTGCTTGAGCCTCCCAGGAAACATTATCTTTTCGTGTCCTCCGAGAGGGAGGTTATTAGAGAACCCACTAGATCAGGACTGCCCAACCGTGTTCCTGGAGAGCTACCATCCTGTAGCTCTCCAGGAACAGGGTTGGGCAACCCTGCACTAGATGATAGCTTGGGCTAACCATGATGGGGTACATTGATAGTAGGGGTTTCAATTTACCATGTCATCAGAATCCTTATGTTAAAGCGCATCAATACACATGGCTTGCTGGATAATACAGTACAATTAATTACGTGCAAGGCTCATAGTCTGTGTCTTGCATTGACACCCAAGGATGAGGATGAAGGAGACTGGTATGGAGACTAGCATCCCATTGACATAGAACAGAACGGATGGACCGTTCTTTCCCCAATCTCATTCGCATCAAGGGTGGTGTGAAATTATTAAACATGTATTTTCTCTCTTCCCTGTTTAAGTCAATATATTTCCTAGGAGGAGGGATTGTTGGAAATTGACTAGAGCATGTTTTAGTATGTTATAACTATGTTAATGGTTAGCAGTAGTGACTAACGTGTTATGGATTAGATGGAATTATTTATGTGCAAATGTATTTGTAGCCAGAGGCTAAGTACATACGGGGCATGTGTTTAAAACAGGATGTTTGCATAAGGGTGTTAATTGCAGAGTCTGGCAGGATCGACATCAGGGTATTATGTGGAGTCCCAAAAACCAAGGAGTTAACATTACGGGGAATTGGGAAAGCAGAATGGAATGTGACTGGGGTGGAGATCTGTTTGGCTCATAAATTATGGAAGGGGATATTAGAGTCTCTGGGGAACGATACCATTCCTCTGTGTATAGTGATATCAGGGGATAGCTCATAGGAGAGGAAGAACAGCTAATTGTGCACAATATAGAGACTACTATGAAGTTAAATTGAACGTCACACATACCCAGATCATGGTGGGAGTAGCAGTGATAGTGTTGTCATTTCAGACACTATTGTCAACTTTCAGTCAGGGGTTTGTCAAAGAAGGTACAACGCTTGAAAGAATAGCCACAGATCCCTGTATATAGGAGGCCACCTCACCGGAAGGGAAGTTCGAGGTAATAATAGCAGAGTGTGATGATCGGCCTTGGGATGAGCAATGTGTACCTAACCTGAGCACAGGAAAGTATTATCCACAGGAACCAACTGTAGTAGAACATAGGAGGTCATTGGAGATTTTGGTGGCTAGGGAACCGGGAATGAGTTGGGAGACAGGTAGGAAGTATCTGAAAGGTTCAGTCCTAGATCTATCGGTGAACCACAAAGGCAATAGGAGATCAGGAGCAGGAGACAGATTCCATGCAATAGCTATTCTCACAGCAGTCGCTGTAGGGGCAGCAACTGAAGGAGCAGCAGTAGTGGTGAAGGATGCTGTAGTAACAGCATGGAAATGGACTACAGCGCAAATGAGGGGTATTCTGAAGTATGCATCATGCGCAGTGTTAGTGGTAGCAGAGGGTTACCTTGTCAGCATTGCGGGGATATCACCTTCTGAGGGCATTGATGTTGAAACTTATATACAGTGCTGATTTACCTCAGGATGAGGTAAAGTTGATTAAGGCCACCGCACGTGTATATCGGGTGGCCATGGAGGAGGAAAGAGATGGGGAGCGAAGTGAAAAGGACCTGGCCTGGGAACAACTCTTGTGACCTGTGGCCTGACAGGGAAGACTGGGTGAAAGCATGAGGAGGTTTTTTAGAGCCTTCATTTTTGTGGACCCCAGTAGAAAATGATTCCGAAGGCAGAGTCAGGCGCAGAGAGAGTTGGAATTGTCATGATATCAAACTTCGGTTTTTCTTTGCATATATAATTATGCATAGCTTAACGCATCATTAATACTTATGTTTTGTGTCTCTTCTGCTTTTCAAGTCTTGTGCTATCACTCTCTTAGGAACCCAAAGGAGGAAATGGAGAAAGTCAAAAGCTACAGCTGAAATGTCATTATCAGTTGTCCGATGAGAGAAGGAAATAAGAGTGTGCATAGTGTAATTATAGATCAGGGGCCATAAGTCTCGGAGGTGTAAATATTCAAATCAACTGTGAGTGTTATTTTATTTTTATTTATTTTTTATAAGTAATTTTCAAGTTTATATAATGTTGAACAGTATGGAGTTATTGTTCAAAAGGGGGACTGTTGTGTACTAACTTCTAAACTTGAAACAGGAAATATCCTTATTCATGTTACCATATTAGAACTGATGTTATGGAAATCTACTGAGTGAAAAAGGGGAGTGCAGGAAGAACATGTTATTGTTAAATCTCAGGTGTCCTATGGAGAGGAGAAGGGCCACAGTCTGGTTCCAGTCAACAGATAAGGTAGGACAGCCGTGAGTTGGGGAGGAGTGAGGAATTTCACTAAAGTCCTGTCTAGCAACAGAGATGTATTGGCTGTCCAGATGTGCAACATTTAACATTTAAGTCATGCAAGGAGGAAGGTATAAATATATGTGATTGTCTTTGTCCTTGCAGCTGTTTGACCCAGTGGGTGAATAAACTTGGTTTGAGCTTTGACTAGTTGTCTGTTCATTTTTACTCTGTTTATTTAGAACCCAACATCAGCAAGCGGGATGCGGGAGTCGTAATCTCCCCGGTCAAATTAATCCCAATGTCAAACAGCGCTAACAGTCAAGAGGCCCCGTCCACCGTCAGCTAATCGCCACAAATTAACTAGTGCTCGCTAACCCATTTAAAACGAGCCCCCACTCGCTCGGGGATCTTGTGTGCAGTCACACCTTTTGCCTGATTGCCGGGTGTTAAGAAGAGTGTGTGGGAGAGCGAGGACGTAGATGGGGGTAATTCCACACACACAACCACACATGCACACCCACACACTGTGGCTAAACTCTATTTGACAGTAGGAAACTGTAGGCCTACTTCTCAGTTCATGTCATATTGGCCCTCAGAATGTACCCTTTTATACGAAAGGTCCTGATTTCCTGTGTGTGAGAGAGTGAATGTGCATGTGTTCACTTTCGAAGGGAGAAGACATAAGTGGCTAAAGTGGGGGACATGTGCGCTAGGGCTGGGCAGTAAACTGTAAAAAACGATATACCTGTATTCATTCACGGACCAATGTGGAATATAGATTTTTACCTTCTATAATGGTAGGCTATTTTAATGTTTGATTTGTTACATTAAAATGGTTGCTAAAATTCTAATAGTTTGCCTAATTCTTGTATTGGAATCCTATAAGATTAAAATCCTATAGGATAGAATCCCATAGGAGTCCAATAGGACTGGTCCAAAAATCTGAACGAATTGAATCACTCCCATATTGTGGTGGTGTGTTGAAGAGGTTGAGAATCTCAGGGAATTATCACTTGTGTGAGTAGGCAAAGAGATGGAGATTGTGCTCCGGGTAGACATGGGAGAAAGACTGTTCCTCAGTTTACTGGTATTTAATCTTGATTGCAGTTTAACATAAATGTTCAGGTTTCTGTGCCATTTTAGTTGTGAGATTGTCCAATAAAGCTACTTATTAGATGATTTGCACAAATTTCCTATATGTGGACAGTATGCGTTACTACATTACACAACCTCACATTTTGACCACATCAAATTGAGGGTAATTACACATCCTTTTCAACTCAGATTAGTGATATTAGTATAAACGTTTATAGTAATCACAATGACACAAAATCGATTGCTTAAAACAGATCAATATCATTGGTTTTGTATCGTTGATTTTGTCATATGCGCCGGCGGTTTAAGGATTTAGAATTCTACTATCATTTTCAAACCCAAATGGCAGGAAACATTTGGGGCGCTCTCTGTATAAGAGATGCTGGCCTCACACCAATACATGGATTTGAGACTCAAACTGTTGATATACTATGGCGGGTTGTGATTCATTGAGGTTAAATAACAAAGCAACTGATGTGTTTCCCTTCCCGTTTCGGCAGCCTCACAAAAATTCCCTCCGACATTCTAGAATTTAGCAAATCTTCAGCAAATTCTCTTCTAACCAGTGATATACAAATTATATCCTCAGATTCAGTGTGGTGTTTGAATAGTGTTTGTTTAAACAGCACATACACACCAAACGTTTTCCCCTTGCTCTACCGAGTTCAAATTGATATCAGTGATTAACAAAATAATGTTGCGTTTAGCTTTCTGCATTGGCGACCCACTTGAAACAAAATGCGAAAACCCAAAATGCAGCTGACTGTCTTCTACAAGTTGTCCTCTAACCAGTGATATACATATTATTCTCGGATTCCGTGTGTTTTTTTAGTAAGGTTAGTTTGAACAGGATGTGCAACCCAACTCCCACCTCTCGCTATTTATTTCAACATGATATCAATATGATTGACAAATAAGTGTTGTGTTTCTCTTTCCGTTTTGGAGACCCCCAAATCAAAATGGATGTGGTTTTTGAGTTGCATTTGTTTCAACAGCGCATACAACCTGATTTCCCCCCTAATCAATATGAGTGATTAATTGCCACTTTTCAAAACAACAGTGTTTTTGGTGCATATGCAAAGTATAAGGTACAAAATAAAAAATAAAAGACAAAACAATTAAAGAATGTGTCTAAAACTTCATCATGAAACATAAGGAAACAAATACTGTAACCTTACTTACAGTTCTTGCATTCCGCACAGTGAAGGATAAACCCAAAATAATGATAATGTTAGTTAACTAGAGATTCTCTGCACAGCTACAGGTGGTGAGCTGAACTTTGTAGTTAATTAATACTGCAAGCCTGAGCAAGCTGTGACATCATCAGTCACTCTTAAAGGGACAGGCTTTCTTAAAGGTGAATAATACAGAAATAAAAATAGAACTATTGTTTCTGATCAACGTAAATGTTGTAATTAATGTTGTTGTATTGTACTGGAACTTATGACAACAAACTATAATCTATTGGGTTCAATTAAGAAAAAATGTCTAATAGGATTCTGATTGGGGTGACAAAATCCTACAAGACTTAGCAAAAATCTATAGGATCCAATCATATTACAATAGGATTCCAATAGGATTCTGATAGAGGTGACACAAAATCCTATAGGACTGCGAGAATCCTATAAGATCCAATAGGATTACTTTTTATTTCCAATAGGAAAAAAGTAGTCCAAAAGGATTCTGGTAGAGATTCCTATAGGATTCTATTGGAAAAATTCTATACGGTATTTTGACTAGGGTTTGGCTGGGTCGCCCCAAAATTAAATAGTTCTAAGAATGTGTGTGTGTGTAAATGTTTCTGTGTGTGTGTGTGTGCAACATAATGACATGTTTCACTGCCCGGCGTGACCATTAGGACACAGGAAGGGGAAACGCATCACACCAACCTGTGATCGCAGTGGCTAGAACCTCCTAATTAAACTCAGCTTACACCACTAACTCGCTACACTACAGCCAGTCCCTTCCACAGTGGTCAAGAGAGCAGAAGTAACACGCAGGATATTCAGCTGTGTGCGTGTGTGTATTAAGATTTAGAAAATGATGTACTTTATGTTACTGTGTGTGTGTGTGTGTGTGTGTGTGTGTGTGTGTGTGTGTGTGTGTGTGTGTGTGTGTGTGTGTGTGTGTGTGTGCGTGCGTGCGTGGGTGCGTGTCATCCTGCATTTAGATCCGGCAAGAGACCCAGATCTCCTCCAGTGAGTGTGACACACAGCTCTCATCATATTTCATAAATAACATGGCCTCTCATCAATTAAATTAAATATATGTCTGCATCTATTAAATATCAATAATACTGTACACATTCATTCATATACAGTGGGGAAAAAAAGTATTTAGTCAGCCACCAATTGTGCAAGTTCTCCCACTTAAAAAGATGAGAGAGGCCTGTAATTTTCATCATCGGTACACGTCAACTATGACAGACAAATTGAGAAAAGAAAATCCAGAAAATCACATTGTAGGATTTTTTATGAATTTATTTGCAAATTATGGTGGAAAATAAGTATTTGGTCACCTACAAACAAGCAAGATTTCTGGCTCTCACAGACCTGTAACTTATTCTTTAAGAGGCTCCTCTGTCCTCCACTCGTTACCTGTATTAATGGCACCTGTTTGAACTTGTTATCAGTATAAAAGACACCTGTCCACAACCTCAAACAGTCACACTCCAAACTCCACTATGGCCAAGACCAAAGAGCTGTCAAAGGACACCAGAAACAAAATTGTAGACCTGCACCAGGCTGGGAAGACTGAATCTGCAATAGGTAAGCAGCTTGGTTTGAAGAAATCAACTGTGGGAGCAATTATTAGGAAATGGAAGACATACAAGACCACTGATAATCTCCCTCGATCTGGGTCTCCACGCAAGATCTCACCCCGTGGGGTCAAAATGATCACAAGAACGGTGAGCAAAAATCCCAGAACCACACGGGGGGACCTAGTGAATGACCTGCAGAGAGCTGGGACCAAAGTAACAAAGCCTACCATCAGTAACACACTACGCCGCCAGGGACTCAAATCCTGCAGTGCCAGACGTGTCCCCCTGCTTAAGCCAGTACATGTCCAGGCCCGTCTGAAGTTTGCTAGAGTGCATTTGGATGATTCAGAAGAGGATTGGGAGAATGTCATATGGTCAGATGAAACCAAAATAGAACTTTTTGGTAAAAACTCAACTCGTCGTGTTTGGAGGACAAAGAATGCTGAATTGCATCCAAAGAACACCATACCTACTGTGAAGCATGGGGGTGGAAACATCATTCTTTGGGGCTGTTTTTCTGCAAAGGGACCAGGACGACTGATCCGTGTAAAGGAAAGAATGAATGGGGCCATGTATCGTGAGATTTTGAGTGAAAACCTCCTTCCATCAGCAAGGGCATTGAAGATGAAACGTGGCTGGGTCTTTCAGCATGACAATGATCCCAAACACACCGCCCGGGCAACGAAGGAGTGGCTTCGTAAGAAGCATTTCAAGGTCCTGGAGTGGCCTAGCCAGTCTCTAGATCTCAACCCCATAGAAAATCTTTGGAGGGAGTTGAAAGTCCGTGTTGCCCAGCGACAGCCCCAAAACATCACTGCTCTAGAGGAGATCTGCATGGAGGAATGGGCCAAAATACCAGCAACAGTGTATGAAAACCTTTTGAAGACTTACAGAAAACGTTTGACCTGTGTCATTGCCAACAAAGGGTATATAACAAAGTATTGTGAAACTTTAGTTATTGACCAAATACTTATTTTCCACCATAATTTGCAAATAAATTCATTAAAAATCCTACAATGTGATTTTCTGGATTTTTTTTCTCATTTTGTCTGTCATAGTTGACGTGTACCTATGATGAAAATTACAGGCCTCTCTCATCTTTTTAAGTGGGAGAACTTGCACAATTGGTGGCTGACTAAATACTTTTTTCCCCCACTGTACATATTGTTTAAACACATTTCAATTTAATTTCAAGCACTATTTCTGAGCAAATGTTTGTCTTACCTATATGACGTTCAATGATTCCATCAGAGAGAGAGAGAGAGAGAGAGAGAGAGTCAAAGCACTGTTCACACAACTCCAAAGCCAAACAGCATGCAATAAGACCACTGTAGATCTCCTATCGTAAATCCAAGTAGTATTTAATAACAGTGTATCATCGTGTTTCACAGCTATTGAGGTCAAACTCAGTAGTAGTTGATAGTCGACGGGCAAGGATCAACTCTTCAAGTCAGCGACAAGGTTGTTAATCTATTACTCACTACGAATTTCTTTCAACATAGACTTATGTTACATTTTTATATGATACCCTAATGCCTCTCAGGAATCACAGGCTGTCAATGAGCACTGATCAATTGAGCATGCTTAGCACTGATCAGATTTAGAGTGAACAGGAGAATAAGAGAGTAGGCTACAGTACAGCTAATATAGATATGGGTGGTTCTACAGAAGTGGTGTAAATTGCTGTCCCACATTAAAAAACAGTTAAGTCTCCAAACTTAGGACATTTAATGACATCATGATAAAGTGCTCTCAAAGTTTTCACACCCCTTCACTTTTTCCACATTTTGTGGTACAACCTGAATTTAAAATGGATTCAATTGAGATTTCTGGGTGACAGGGCTACACACAATACCCCACAATGCCAACTGGAATTATGTTTTTCGAAATATTTACAAATTATTAAAAAATGAATAGCTGAAATGTCTTGAGTCAATAAGTATTCAACCCCTTTGTTATGGCAAGCCTAAATAAGTTCAGGAGTAAAAATGTGCTTAACAAGTCATATTAGTTGCATTAGAGCAATAATAGTGTTTAACATGATTTTTGAATGACTACCTCATCTCTGTACCCCACACAATTATCTGTAAGGTTACTCAGTCGAGCAGTTCATTTCAAACACTGATTCAACCACAAAGACTAGGGAGGGTTTCCAACGTCTTGCAAAAAAGGGCACCTATTGGTAATGAAACAGCAGATTTTGAATATCCCTTTGAGCATGATGGAGTTATTGATTACACTTTGGGTGGTGTATCAATACACCCAGTCACTACAACAATACAGGCGTCCTTCCTAACATAGTGCTGGCTATATCATTTGATGGGTATGCTTGTAATCGTTAAGGACTAGGGAGTTTTTCAGGATAAAAAATAAACGGAACGGAGCTAAGCACAATCCTACAGGATAACCTGGTTCAGTCTGATTTCCACCAGACACTGGGAGATAAATTCACCTTTTGTCACATTAGTTTAAGGACGGGTCAGACCAAGGCGCAGCGTGAAATGCGTACATGTTTATTTAACTGATAAACACACGACAAAACAATAAACAAACGAAACGTGAAGTCCTAAGGTTGAACACACAACAAACCTATACACAGAACAAGATCCCACAACTAACGAGTGCCAATAGGCTGCCTAAGTATGATCCCCAATCAAAGACAACGAGCGACAGCTGTCTCTGATTGGGAATAACACCCGGCCAAACACAGAACTACAACACCTAGACTGAAACATAGAAAACACAACATAGAACACCACACCCTGACTCAACATATAAGAGTCCCCTGAGTCAGGGCGTGACACATTTCAGCAGGACAATAACCTAAAACACAAGGCCAAATCTACACTGGAGTTGCTTACCAAAAAGATAGTGAATGTTCCTGAGTGGTTGAGTTACAGTTTTGACTTAAATCTACTTGAAGATCTATGGCAAGATCTGCAAATGGTTGTATAGCAATGATCAACAACCAATGTGACAGAGCTTGAAGAATTTTTGAAAAATATAATGGGCAAATGTTGTACAATCAAGATGTGGAAAGTTCTTAGAGACTTACCCAGAAAGACTCACAGCTGTAATCACTGCCAAAGGTGCTTCTACAAAGTATTGACACAGGGGTGTGAATACGTACAGTACCAGTCAAAAGTTTGCACACACCTACTCATTCCAGGGTTTTTGTTTATTTTTACTATATTCTACATTGTAAAGTAATAGTGAAGATATCAAAACTATGAAATAACACATTAGGATTATTAGTAATTATGTAGTAAGCAGAAAAGTGTTAAACAAATCAAACATATATTTTATATTTGAGATTCTTTAAAGTATATATACACCTGTTCTGAGTCTGCAACACCACTAAGCAAGGGACACCACCAAGCAAGCAGCACCATGAAGACCAAGGAGCTCTCCAAACAGGTCAGGGACAACGTTTTGGAGAAGTACAGATCAGGTTTGGGTTAGAAAAAAATATCCAAACCTTTGAACATCCCACGGAGCACCATAAAATCCATTAAAAAAAAAATGGAAAGACTATGGCACCTGTTTCAGTCTTCCAAATATTTTTTATTTTTTTTGTAGTCATTTTGCAGACGCTCTTATCCAGAGTGACTTACAGGAGCAATTAGGGTTAAGTGCCTTGCTCAAGGGCACATCGACAGATTTTTCAGTCGGTTCAGGGATTAGAACCAGCGACCTTTCGGTTACTGGCACAACGCTCTTAACCACTAAGCTACCTGAGACTGGGACGGAGGTTAACCTTCCATTAGGACAATGACCCTAAGCATACTGCTAAAGCAACACTTGAGTGGTTTAAGGGGAAACATTTTAATGTCTTGGAATGGCCTAGTCAAAGCCCAGACCTCAATCCAATTGAGAATCTGTGGTATGACTTAAAGATTGCTGTACACCAGCGGAACCCATCCAAATTGAAGGAGCTGGAGCAGTTTTGCCTTGAAGATTGGGTAAAATTCCCAGTGGCTAGGTGTGCCAAGCTTATAGAGACATACCCCAAGAGACTTGCTGCTGTAATTGCTGCAAAAGGTGGCTCTACAAAGTATTGACTTTGGGGGGTGGGGGGTGAATAGTTACGCACGCTCAAGTTTTCAGTTTTTTTGTCTTATTTCTTGTTTGTTTCACAAAAAATATTATTTTGTATCTTCAAAGTGGTAGGCATGTGGTGTAAACCAATAATATATTTTTATTCCAGGTTGTAAGGCAACAAAATAGGTAAAATGCCAAGTAGGGTGAATACTTTTGCAAGCCACTGCACACTTCATTCGGTGACCTTAGGTATAGAAACTGATGGGCAGATCAATACATGGCTTTGAAAAAATTTATTTCATGTTTATTATGACCTATTTTCATGCTCATGTTTTGAAATTATACTTGATTACTATTTCAATAACGATTATCAATAATCCTGAACATTAATTGTAATCTCTGGTCGAGAAACGTATTTTCCTAGTACATTCATTGTCATATTCATCAACCAGCATCGAGCCGCTCTGCCTTCTTGCATAAGTAGCCAACTCAACAAGCCCCGCCAAAAGCTTGTGCCGTCAGCGGCAGCGAGCACTCTGCCTTCTCGCGCAAGCTGAGGTAAATTCGCTAACCTTGAGGGTTGCATGATGTATTTATGGACGGGCTGTGGAAGATGCAGTCTTTTGTCTTTTCTATTCCGAGGGTGTATACTCGCACTGTCATATGCGATATTAAGATGACTATATAATGCAAGTATACTAGGGTTGAGGTTAGCGCATCTTACTAGTGATTATTTGGCTGCGGTTCAATACCTGCTGAATTAAAAAATATAAAAAATCTCTCCCAAAAGCAACACTGGCCTAATACGAGATATAGATAGATCTGTGAAGTAATGAGTGACCATTTAAGAAAATCATGGGACATATAGTATTCTGTTGCATGCTATTTTATGCCAATCATATTGCTGTTTTAGCCTATAACTGATGCTTCGTGGTCTTATGCTGCAGTCTATTGGAAATATTTAGCAATTAAAAGTTATTAATTCACATAAAGACATTGGTGAGGCAGCTGAGAAATAAAGTGTATTTTTCTTATTAATTCCTGAGTTCAGTCTCAAACCTGCCCCACCTATCCCAGCCAATTTCTGGACTTTCACATAGAGGTCACACCCAGTTCAAACCACATTTGAAAAATATAAGATATCATTTTGGCTTGTTTATCAAGTGTTCTGCCTTGCAATAATAAATATCATAAAATAACTAATAACAAAAAACAGCTAAATGCTTACATAGGTTTTCATTTTTCTTTTAACAATCAAAATGCTATTTACTACTATAATGGTATTTACTAACATAATATTATTACTAAAACAGTTTCTAAAAGTGTTCTAGGCTACCCAACCCTAGAATTAGGGTTAGGGTTTAGGGTTAAGGCTAAAATAGGTTTTACCTAGGGTTAAGGCTAAAATAGATTATACGTAGATTTAGGGTTTTTAAGCCAAAAGCTGTACGGGTTTATAGCTCCCTTGCTCCTCCCTGTGGCTTTATGTGGATACTACATAACTCATTCGCGACACTTGCTCATAATCTGAAGTAGCAACTGCGTCAGATCTACAAATCAATCAGCTAGACCTATCCATTTGGTTTGCAACTCAGTGAACCTCGATGCCTACTCTCAATTCGATGCCTACGAACAAACAGATTTCTAAGCATATCAAATTACCCAGCAACCATTTAAAAACACAAATCGTCAATAAAAAAATGTCTTCTGGCTGTTTAAATCGGCCACATCTTGAAAAAGAGGAGAGGGACATGCGTTTTGTTTAGGTTTTACAGCTTTTTCTGAAAGAATATATGGTTAACAATGACCAGAAAATATTTAAGGTTTGATGGCTATGCGCCAGCCTTCGCTAGCACTGTGTGTCACCACAACGTGTACCCAGGCAAACAGTGAGCTTGTTCACAAAGTAGCAGTAACATGTTAATAATAAGTTACCTGAGGTAAGCCTACGAGGTTAACATGGGCAGGTCTCATTGCCAGCAATAGCGAAGCAGGCATTGTGACGCAGAACAATGGGCTGGGACTTGAACATTTGGAAGGCGAGTTGGTGGACAATAGAACTAATAGGAGCTCGCAGGGTGAAAAATGCCCTAAAATAAGGCCTGTTTTTTGCAATTACTTAAAAACTATGGCAAGCAGCTGGGACATATGGTAATGTTATGAAACTGAGCTCCATGGCGGATGCAATGAACTAGTTTTTATCCCCCAAAAAAGCGTTAAAAATGTAATGTGTCCAGCCTAATTTAAACTACAGTGACAGACTGACATTATTATCATACCTTAAAATGAATTCAGGATAACATGAACAGATAGAAGCTCACAGCAACGTCCTTGAATGGGTAATCATCTGTTAAAGAAATGTTTTGATTAAAATTAATGAGAATGGTAGGACACTGAAGTGCTCAGTTAGCTAGCTAGCTAGTTCAAATACTGTAGCCTCCTGATTTATGCTCTAGTAATACTATTAGTAATAGACATCTAGCTTGTTTTCGACGCGCCCATGCACAGGCATTGCAAACCACATGTTGCCAAATACATCTCAAACTTCTCAAAACTATTAGTTGACGTTGAATGATGCCACAGAATTGGACAAATACCACACAATGCTAGCTACAATGGCAGGAACAGTTTCTGGCTCCATTACTATCAGTGTGCTTGGTTAGCCAGCTAACATTAGCTAACTGGCCGCAGACTGTAGTAGGCCTATTTAGCCAACAACTTGTTAACGTTAGCTACACATATGTGACCCGTTTCAGGAAACTAGGTGTATGTCGAAAGTCACGACTTCACAGGAGAGCCGTTTGAACGTTTATTTTTATTTTTATCAAAATGTGTTTGGGGGCAGAAATGCCTTCTGGAACATTTGAACTGTCATGTGCCTTAATAACAAACTTGTATGCCATTTATTAATATGAATAAAGTTGTTAAATTACAAGCCTAGTCGGTTTAGCCACAGAAATTGACAGGAACTTTCCCGCTAGCCATGATTGGCTGAGATAATGAGTGGGCTGGAGATGCTTAGAGATGCGTTTCAGATTGGTCTGCGGTGTAGCATCTTGTGTCTATAAAATGAGCTGCTCGTTATGCGTAGATACTCATTTCTACTGCATTTTTTTCCTGAAAGATATAACGTTAGCCATAACGTTAGCCATGGAGAACTGCAAATATGTTGCTACTGTGCTCAATACGCTATCGACAAAGGACAGTGGGAAAAAGTTGTGATGGACTACTTTCTGGAGGACGATCGTGCCACGCTGACTCTCTCTGACTCTGAAAATGAATCAGACGATTTAGGTAAAAAACATTTTCATTGAAGAAGACATTGTAGTCTTCTGATGACAGTGATGGGGAAGAAACAGCGATCAACAGTGTTGTTGTCACAGAAATGACACAGGACGTCTTATTTAATGTAAGGGGTTGCAGTCTGCCGTTAAGCGTTCATTTGTGTATACGGGTAAGAGTCTAGCTACAATTTTAGATTCAGATATTATGCCATTTCGCATTGCTAGTTATAGCCTAATGTTAGCCAGCTAACTAGCTAACATTGAACCTGTTTGGTTAACTTTAGCTAGCTATGACAATCGGTTTTGTATTGCTAGTACTCTATGGATTGGGATTCTGGGTAATTGTTTAGCTAGCTAGCGACATGTCTAAACAAAAGACCCCAAGTGAAAGTTTACTGTTAGCTAGCTAGCTGACGTTAGATGGCTGGCTTGCTAGCTAACATTACGTGTGTGATCTGTGTGTAGTGATGTTATCTCAGCATGCCATTTCTCATTGCTAGTTATATCCTAATGTTAGCTAGCTAACTAGCTGACATTTAACCTATTTGGTTCATTTAAGATAGCTATGACAATCAGTTCATATTGCTAGTACTCTATGGATTGGGATTATGGTTCATTGTTTAGCTAGCTAGCTACATGTCTAAACAAAAGACCCCAAGTTAAAGCTTACTGTTAGCTAGCTAGCTGACGACCCATCAAGTTAGCCAGGTGTGTATGACACTGATTGCGGCTATCTATTGTATAAAAATGCAAAATATTTGTATCTGGAATTTGTCTTTCAGCATCAGTAGAACACACCTGACTCTCCTCCACCAGTCATATAAGGGGAATGGTCTAATGCCTCCCATCAAAAAGAGAGCTGGCACAAGCAAGCACAGGTTACACCTGAAGCATGAGGACTTACAGTGAGTGGTTAACTTCATCAACAACTACGTAGTGGCTAATGCAATAGTATTACCAGGACGCCACCCAGGACACAAACACTTTGGTGGAAAGCTGCTGCCATCCCATGTGACAAAAGCAGAAGTGTGGCATCTCTACAAGGAATCGATGACAACACTTGGTATGTAAAGCATAAACAACACGTTTTGATTATTTAATTGACCTCCAACTTGATTCGCACTACTTTTATTGATCTCACATTCTTTCTGTATTTTCCAGAGGTATGTGTAGTCGGGCTGTCTTCCTTCAGGAATCTGTGGAGAAAATGTCTGCCCCACATCTCAAGCGCTAAGCCCAGGACAGACCTGTGCTGGCAGTGCCAGAGGAACAACTATCAGGTCTTCAGATCAGCCAATCTGCCAGAAGCTCTGAGTCTCTACTTTTATCCAATGTAAAAAACACGATTTCAAGTTTTGCTACTTAAGACCGATTTGAGCCGGTCGGTCACATATAGAGGCCATTTCCAATTTCAATAAAATAGCCATGTTTGAAATACTGTGTATTTGGACTGCACCGCAATTACTTGGCTTTAGGTGGAAAGATGGTAGCTCATTTGTCAACATTCACATGTAGTTCGGTCCTTACCTGCTGTACGTGTGGATTGAGAGCTATTCAGTGAGGATTTTGCCCTGCTTGTTCACTGTCCAAACTGAAATTCCACGCAAATTTGATGTCCGAACAGATATGAGACAGATGCAGCATGTAAATCTTACATAAATGTTTTAGGTTGTTGATTATATTCACAAATAATCGTTTATATGTTGGATTATAGTGCATCGCATTTACATTTTAGAATATCATGCTTTTTGAACACATACAAATTAAGTGAGCTATTGAAATATTGAAGTAAACCAGTTACCTGCATTTTTATTTATTATGTTTTGGGGTAATATTTACTACGCCTCGGAATAATTTTTTACAGCGTATAGCCTATGCATTTTGTGAAATTAATGATTGAGGACGGGGTTTATGCAGTATGATGACATTTATAATGCTTATTTGTGGATGCGTTGCCTGAACAAAATATGTGCACTATAGGCTTGCTTACAACCAATTTATTTTAATAATCTCAGGCACTAGCCCTGTATTCGATTTGTATTTTCACAGGTTCAGGATCCTGAACAGCGTTGACAAAAGATGCAGGTGCTGAGAGTTCTGGATGAGAGACCATGGGCGAAGTCTCTATTATAGAGACTTAGCCTAAGTAGTTGAGATAGGCAGTGATTGCCACTGGGTGTGCTATTGATTTGGAGAGCTTGTTCCCTCTGCTGGTCTCGACTAGGAAGTATTGTCAGCAGACCTCCACCTGGCGTTTCTACATTGGCTGGTTACCTGCATAATTAAAAGACGGCATTTCAAAACAGAGGCGCGCAACTCCGGGGAGGAGAAACATGACCGCTGCTCCGAGCCCAGGGCGAGACGGAAGACGGGAGGCTACAGGATACAATGCTCTCTAGCTCTGCTGTTGAGGCATGGTCATTTCCGAACCTACCTACTCATACAGCGTGAGTTACTTAGGCTATGTCATCGTGTGTATCCTGTTGACTTTTATACCCAACTTTTCGCTGTCCCTCCAGCCTCCGCATTGCCTGCTAGCCTACTGTCAAGGAAGGCAACCTACGAATGCCACAAGAACAGGCCGCCTCTCCAACACCCAGACACGGATCTTCACCTCGAATCTCAGAATGCTACTAGGCCTACTACCCGTGACACCAGCCTTCCAGACAACGCCTCTAGCACTGCTAAAATGACGATCTTCCAATTAGGCCTCAAACTTTGGCGTGAGTGAGCTACTATTAGGCCGGTTCATAATTTCATCCAGACAATTGCACTAACCTGTGTTGCTGGAAATTCGGATTGCGTGGAATTCTAGAAAACGTCCTGGTTGTCAGTGAAAGAGCAGTGCAGAGAGATGCAGAGGAAAGTCTGTTTTAAGTTGTTCCACTTGTAGGCGTAGAGCACTTTTTATCCGTCTTATATGGCAAGCCGCTCTGTGCCCCCACAATGGCATAGTAGCCTACATAGTTGGACAAATAAGCGTTGTAAACCATAGCTTAGCCTACCTCGCTTCCAATTTGGTTATTGAAGTGTGAGGCACTTTTCCCCGGGACTGTCTGGAAAACACTGAAGGTGACACAGTCCAGGAGAGACCGACGGATCAGGTCCTAGTTTCCCAGTTGCAGTGTAACCGAAACATTAAAATGGTCATACCAGACGTTATTTACGATCCAACTTTTTAAGTGTTACCCAAACAAGCACGTAGAGTGAACCTGTAAGAGACACAGCTAAGAGCGTTGTTGGAAGCATGTTCGGTTTTTCACATGATCCAGTTGGGGGATCTGTCCAGTTGCCTGGTGCTGAAATCGATGCCGCTTTCATCATATGCAAACACCACTAATAGTCCACTAATAGTCTGGTCATCCAAATTGGAATTCCAATTCAGAAACTCTGGCATCTTTCTCTGACCTGAAAATCACTGATGTCATGATTTGACTTTGTTTCCCCCCCAGAGTTCCCAGATTACCACAAGTTTACCTGTTTAACAGACACAATCACTGTCACCATGCAGTCCTTAGGCTATACATTTCTGTGGAGATGTCTTATGGTTAAAAGCAGGCCTTGAATTGAGGGGGTATGTGAGGATATAGGCCTAACCCTTGTTATAGAGACGGGCAAAAAGCATATGCTACCCCTTGTTTGCTTAGCCTTAGAAAAAACAACGGTCCAGATTATATAAAGCGATCTAGGCTATAACAACGATTAACTTCACGATTATTTCTGCATAGTCTACAAGCCTATCGAAGGTCTTGCTCAGCCTCAACATTGTGTATTGTTAGACCTATAGGCTTATGAAAACATTCACTTTTAAATGAAAAGCAAGTGTCACTACCACAGGAAAATATGGTTGTTTTATAAAATGCTCCGCAATTTAGAACATTAGTGGTAGGCTATGCCTACAGCAAAATACCAAAATGATAGAATTGGTATGGGTCTATCCATAGACCAAACAGCTTAACAGATAAACACCTTTTTATTCAGGAGAATCGCATTGAATCAGGCTATTCATTTCAGTGCAGTTGCATTCTTATGCATTACCTTAGACTAAACGGAAAACACCCCTGCCTGTTTTGATCACAGAACATTTCAGCTATATTTGTCATTGATTTAGTCTATAATCACCTACAGATTTGATATACATGAAGGCCTATATTTAATCTGGATTTGACAAACAATAGCCTGATTAGGATCCTTTGACTTTTACCCAAGTTATATTTGTTCCCAATTAGGCTAAATCTAGTCCTATTAATACGCTTTTGTTTTCTTATTAATTTTCATAGGCTAACCTTTAAGATTAATGTTATTTACTATGAATAAACAGGCATCGGGGTTAAATAAAAACAAAAATAGTTTCGATGCCCCCCCACTCGCATTAATGTTACTTACCTTACAGATCACAAAGTCAGCTAATTTTCACTCAATTCACATGCAAATACATTTGATTCATACACTGTCTTGTCTGGCTGGTACGTTTTCGTTCAAAACTGGTCTTCCCTTATCCACACAAAAATAATATAATTTCAGATGTCCTCTATTATGATTTAATAGTACAACATTCTGTTGTTTAAAAACTGGTGTAGATCAGCTTTAATATTGCAGATAGATTGTAACTTCCATCAATGCAATTTTCTGCATCACTTCAAATCCCCCATATCTTTTTTTTCTTCTTGCAAATATATATACAGTCATGGCCAAAATTGTTGGCACCCCTGAAATTTTTCCAGAAAATGAAGTATTTCTCACAGAAAAGTATTGAAATTACACATGTTTTGCTATGCACATGTTTATTTCCTTTGTGTGTATTGGAATAACACAAAAAAAACAGGAAAAAAGCAAATTTGACATAATTTCACACAAAACTCAAAAAATGGGCCGGACAAAATGATTGGCACCCTTAACTTAATATTTAGTTGCACACCCTTTGGAAAAAATAACTGAAATCAGTCGCTTCCTATAACCATCAATAAGCTTCTTACACCTCTCACCCGGAATTTTGGACCACTCTTCTTTTGCAAACTGCTCCAGGTCTCTCATATTGGATGGGTGCCTTTTCCCAACAGCAATTTTAAGATCTCTCCACAGGTGTTCAATGGGATTAAGATCTGGACTCATTGCTGGCCACTTCAGAACTCTCCAGCGCTTTGTTGCCATCCATTTCTGGGTGCTTTTTGAAGTATGTTTGGGGTCATTGTCCTGCTGGAAGACCCATGATCTCGGACGCAAACCCAGCTTTCTGACACTGGGCCCTACATTGCGACCCAAAATCCTTTGGTAATCCTCAGATTTCATGATGCCTTGCACACAGTCAAGGCACCCAGTGCCAGAGGCAGCAAAACAACCCCAAAACATCTTTGAACCTCCACCATATTTGACTGTAGGTACTGTGTTCTTTTCTTTGAAGGCTTCATTACATTTTCGGTAAACAGTAGAACGATGTGCTTTACCAAAAAGCTCTATCTTGGTCTCATCTGTCCATAAGACGTTCTCCCAGAAGGAATTTGGCTTACTCATGTACATTTTGGCAAACTGTAGTCTTGCTTTTTTATGTCTCTGTGTCAGCAGTGGGGTCCTCCTGGGTCTCCTGCCATAGCGTTTCATTTCATTCAAATTTCGACGTATAGTTCGCGCTGACACTGATGCACCCTGAGCCTGCAGGACAGCTTGAATTTCTTTGGAACTTGTTTGGGGCTGCTTATCCACCATCCGGACTATCCTGCGTTGCAACCTTTCATCAATTTTTCTCTTCCGTCCACGTCCAGGGAGATTAGCTACAGTGCCATGGGTTGCAAACTTCTTGATCATGTTGCGCACTGTGGACAAAGGAACATCTAGATCTCTGGAGATGGACTTGTAACCTTGAGATTGTTGATATTTTTCCACAATTTTGGTTGTCAAGTCCTCAGACAGTTCTCTTTTCCTCTTTCTGTTCTCCATGTTTAGTGTGGCACACACAGAAACACAATGCAAAGACTGAGTCAACTTCTCTCCTTTTTATCTGCTTTCAGGTGTGATTTTTAGATTGCCCACACCTGTTACTTGCCCCAGGTGAGTTTAAAGGAGCATCACATGCTTGGAACAAACTTATTTATCCACAATTTTGAAAGGGTGCCAATAACTTTGTCCGGCCCATTTTTTTAGTTTTGTGTGAAATTATGTCAAATTTGCTTTTTTCCTGTTTTTTTTTGTGTTATTCCAATACACACAAAGGAAATAAACATGTGCATAGCAAAACATGTGTAATTTCAATACTTTTCTGTGAGAAATACTTCATTTTCTGGAAAAATTTCAGGGGTGCCAACAATTTTGGCCATGACTGTATATACATATCTGTATATACATATACATACATATAAATACATATACATACATATATGTACAGTTGAAGTTGGAAGTTTACATAAACTCGTTTTTCAACCACTCCACAAATTTCTTGTTAACAAGCTATACTTTTGGCAAGTCAGTTAGGACATCCACTTTGTGCATGACACAAGTACTTTTTCCAACAATTGTTTACAGACAGATTATTTCACTTATAATTCACTGTATCACAATTCCAGTGGGTCAGAAGTTTACATACAGTAAGTTGACTGTGCCTTTAAATAGCTTGGAAAATTCCAGAAAATGATGTCATGGCTTTAGATGCTTCTGATAGGCTAATTGACATCATTTGAGTCAATTGGAAGTGTACCTGTGGATGTATTTCAAGGCCTACCTTCAAACTCAGTGCATCTTTGCTTGACATCAGGGGAAAATCAAAAGAAATCAGCCAAGACCTCAGAAAAAAAATTGTAGACCTCCACAAGTCTGGTTCATCCTTGGGAGCAATTTCCAAACACCTGAAGGTACCATGTTCATCTGTACAATCAATAGTACGCAAGTATAAACACCATGGGACAACGCAGCTGTCATACCGCTCAGGAAGGAGACGTGTTCTGTCTCCTAGAGATTAACGTACTTTGGTGCGAAAAGTGCAAATCAATCCCAGAACAACAGCAAAGGACCTTGTGAAGATACTGGAGGAAACAGGTACAAAAGTATCTATATCCACAGTAAAACGAGTCCTATATCGACATAACCTGAAATGCCTCTCAGCAAGGAAGAAGCCACTGCTCCAAAACCGCCATAAAAAAGGCAGACTACGGTTTGCAACTGCACATGGGGACAAAGATCGTACTTTTTGGTCTGATGAAACTAAAATAGAACTGTTTGGCCATAATGACCATCGTTATGTTTGGAGGAAAAAGGGGGTTGCTTGCAAGCCGAAGAACACCATCCCAACCGTGAAGCACGGGGGTGGCAGCATCATGCTGTGGGGGTGCTTTGCTGCAGGAGGGACTGGTGTACTTCACAAAATAGATGGCATCATGAGGAAGGAAAATTATGTGGATATATTGAAGCAACATCTCAAGACATCAGTCAGGAAGTTAAAGCTTGGTCGCAAAATGGGTCTTCCAAATGGACAATGACCCCAAGCATACTTCTAGAGTTGTGGCAAAATGGCTTAAGGACAACAAAGTCAAGGTATTGGAGTGGCCCTCACAAAGCCCTGACCTCAATCCTATGGAACATTTGTGGGCAGAACTGAAAAAACGTGTGCGAGCAAGGAGGCCTACAAACCTGCCTCAGTTACACCAGCTCTGTCAGGAGGAATTGGCCAAAATTCACCCAACATATTTTGTGGGAAGCTTGTGGGAGGCTACCCGAAATGTTTGGACCAAGTTAAACAATTTAAAGGCAATGCTACCAAATACTAATTGAGTGTATGTAAACTTTTGACCTGCTGGGAATGTGATGAAAGAAATATAAGCTGAAATAAATCATTCTCTCTACTATTATTCTGACATTTCACAAAAATTAAAGTGGTGATCCTAATTGACCTAATACAGGGAACTTTTACTAGGATTAAATGTCAGGAATTGTGAAAAACTGAGTTTATATGTATTTGGCTGAGGTGTATGTAAACTTCTGACTTCAACTGTACATATCCTTTTTTTTATTACTTTCCAACCCCACCACCCCTTCCCTAATTGCAGTAAACTGGTGAACAACAACACTTTAGGCCTCTACTTCCAGGTTATACATACTATATACATTTTATGGACACAGTCCATTGTACAATAATTATATTTTGTTTGTTTTTACTCCTGAACTTCCTCTACCCTCAACCTCGCCGATCTTTTTCATGATGTCCATCCGGTTTGCCTCTATATGCCATATATTTCTAACTGTGCTCTTTCACAAAAGCTCTCAACCTATAACCTATATACTTATTATGGACACAGTATGCTTTACATTAGTTATCTTGTTATTAGTTGTTGTTAGTTGTTATTAGTCCCATCCTTCAGCTCCATTCAACACCTCCCATCTATCTCTTAACACCATCCATATTGGATTTCTATTTGCCATATATTTTTCAACTACTGTGATGTTTCACAAAAGTTCTGAACCCTTCTAATCTCATTGTTTCTACAGACTGTAAATTGAAAATAAACATTTTTGCTAAAAGTATTATTATATTATTGATCGATTTATGACTTTTCAGATCACCCAGTTGTGCTATCAGGGTTAGCTCCAGGTAAATATTGCAATCCTTCAGCCATTCCTGGACCTGTGACCAAAAACAAGCTACAAATGGACAGTACTAAAACAAATTATCTAATGATTCTGTCTCTTCGCAGCAAAATCTGCAGAGCTGGGAAGATTGTATCCCCCATATAAATAACATTCTATTGGTAGCAAGATTTTTGTATGATAATTTAAATTGAAAAATTAAATGTTTTGAATCCGGCGTCGTTTTTGCGTATCAGTTCATAAACACTATGCCATGGAATCGGTACGTCAAAAATCACTTCCAAAATATTTTGGGGTCGGCTGTCAATCCTTTGGTCCTGAAATGAAACTGGTATACTTTTTTACTTATCACAATTTTCTTTAACCAATTATGTTCTTTAATGCAGGGCCGACAGACAAGTTCCTTACTTTTTCCTCCTTCCAGTTTCCTCTTCCATTTTTGCGGTAATGCTGCAATTATTTGGTTGTAATTTTGCGTAGAGCAGACATTTCCATATGTTTTTGTTAGCTGCATGTGCGACATAACTCCACCAGTCCTACCTATGATATAATTTACGAAGATTATACTTTTTTTTTTAATTATTCAAAAGATAATGTTTTTTTTAATCAATTAGTATATTTGAGTTTAACCACAATATTTGTTGCATTATTTGTTCTGTCATTTCTGGAGGATTAAATTAAAATTGCAAATAACTTTCTATGGCTTGTTTTAGAAACAGTGATATTTGGGAGATGATTTCCTTTTCAAATAACTGAAAGTGAGAGGTTGTAATCTGAATAAAGGGAAAAAGGCCATTCTTGAAAATGGGGTGAGACAATCTTACTAATTTACTAGAGAACCAGTTCGGATTTAAGTATAACTTTTGTATGACTGAAGCTTTTAGTGATAGGTCTAATGCTTTAATATTTAATAATTTCTGTCCTCCGACTTCATATCATTATATATACACCCTTGTGGTTGAATATATATATCTATTGTAGGTACTAGTATACAACAATGAATAATGTTGAACTAACAAATACCTTCAAGGCATACATTACAATTTACAATAATGAACACCTTGTGAAACAGCTGTGAAAACCAACCTGGCAACATTTAAGATTGAAATATATAAACATAGATTTTTTTGGGGTACGTGTGTCAATTTACTTTCACAGATTTTTTGTACACTCACAAATTCAGAATTATGGTGTGTGGAATAGAGAGGAGGTGGGTGCTGTGTGGGTGGGAGGTTCTGCCTGTCACTTGTTCTCAACAGGCAGTCAGTCTCGGAAGGAGACTGCGAAGTCCAGGCACTGCTGGTCTCTTTGTTCTGAGTGTTTGCAGTGCTAGTGTTTTTAGCTAATCTGTGTATCTCACATTATGTGCCCAGTATGATAGAGCAAGAAAACTTTCTTAGCAGATAATGACAACATGACAATAACAGTAGCTGTAGATGATGTAATGAAAAGTTGGAGGGTGGTTGGTAATGGAGGACATCAGGTGGATCCACGTCTGGGTGTTGGGCAGAACCCCTAGGTCCTGGAGAACAGAAGCAGAGTTAAAGGGAACAGGGTAGGAGACAGAGATGTAAGAAAGCAAACACACAGGTTGATCAGGTATGTAAAATACAGTTATTGAATGATTTAATTTAAATGTTTGATTAGACATGCAATGATGTTAATGGCAGACAGAATATAAAGGAGACCTGTCTGTAATTTTTTATGTCAGTGAGGTTGATGAGGGAGGTAAGGGATGGTCCCTGGAAAAGATAAGAAAGAGGTGAGTTTTGAGAGAAACTCCAGGGTGGTGTCATAACCACTGGAGTCATACACCTTAACATACCTACCTGGAAGTGGAGGTTACTTAAAGTGATCCAGTGATTAGCCTTGAGATTGACTATTTCGAGAAACCCCTGGGCCAGTGTTGGTACTGCTGACAGCATGGCGATGCCGCCCACCACAAAGAGCCAAATGCAAATAGTTATCATCTTTGATTTTGATATTCACCTTAATGAATGGTTACCCCAGCTAGGAGCGAAAGTGCAGGAAGGTTACCCAGGTCTCGCCTTCCTTTCATCCTTCATCCAAGCGAAGTAAATCACCCAAATGTCGAAGCACTTGGTCCCTTCTTGATTGTTTCTCCTGTGCCTTATCCATATTCAGTCTCACCTTGATTGATAATAGAAATAAATGCAATTATATTTCATATTATTACAAACACATCTCTTACATATCTCTTGGAGGGACAGAAAATAAATTAACAGTGGACAATCATTTTTACCTGGTCAAAAACTTCCACATCCTTCTCAGCCCATTCCTGAAGGTGGTCCTCGAAGGTGTTCTGATCTGGTTCGACAACTTCCACCACATCAGGTGGAGTTTCAGTGATCTCAAAGTACGTTATACAAAAATAGCAATAGACAAACAACACTAAGTCAATCACAAATGTTGAATACTACAGTATATGCAATAATTGTATATACAATTGCATTGTATACCTCAGCAAACACCTGGAGCTCTCGTCCGTACAGCAGGCGATAAGGGTGAGTACTCTGGAGGCCTGGACGCTGCTGTTGTGTGCAAAGATAATTACCTTCAGGTTGTCCTCCCATGATTCCTGGTACCCATCAAGGGACTTGCCCATATAAACTCAGCAAGACCCTGTCTTTCAAAGATAATTCGAAAAAATCAAAATAACTTCACAAATCTTAATTGTAAAGGGTTTAAACACTCAATGAACCATAAACAATTAATGAACATGCACCCGTGGAACGGTCGCAAAGACACTAACAGCGAAATTAAGGACACCGTTATGAAAACTTAGAACACTAAAGAGGCCTTTCTACTGACTCTGAAAAACACCAAAAGAAAGCTGCCCAGGGTCCTTGCTCATCTGTGTGAACGTGCCTTAGGCATGCTGCAAGGAGGCATGAGGACTGCAGATGTGGCCAGGGAAATAAATGTCAATGTCCGTACTGTGAGACGCATAAGACAGCGCTACAGGGAGACAGGACGGTCAGCTGATCGTCCTCGCAGTGGCAGACCACATGCAACAACACCTGCACAGGATCGGTACATCCGAATATCACACCTGCGGGACAGGTACAGGATGGCAACAACAACAGCCCGAGTTACACCAGGAACGCACAATCCCTCCATCAGTGCTCAGACTGTCCGCAATAGGCTGAGAGATGCTGGACTGAGGGCTTGTAGGACTATTTTGGTCGTTGTGGATCGGTTTTCTTAAGGCCTGTCGTATCATTCCAATGCCGGGTCTCCCTACTGCCCTACAAACTGCTGAGGCCCTGTTTACTCACGTCTTCCGGCACTACAGGGTACCTGAGGATATAGTGTCTGATCGGGGTCCCCAGTTCACCTCTAGAGTCTGGAGGGCGTTTATGGAACGCTTGGGGGTCTCGGTTAGCCTTACCTCGGGTTTCCAACCTGAAAGTAATGGGCAGGTGGAGAGAGTAAACCAGGATGTGGGTAGGTTTCTGAGGTCTTATTGCCAGGACCGGCAGGAGGAGTGGTCGGGGTATATCCCCTGGGCGGAGATTGCCCAGAACTCCCTTCGCCACTCCTCTACGAATCTGACTTCTTTTCAGTGTGTGTTGGGGTATCAGCCGGTTCTGGCACCCTGGCATCAGAGCCAGATCGAGGCTCCTGCGGTGGATGAATGGTTTCGGCGCTCGGAGGAAACATGGAACGCTGCGCATGTCCATCTGCAGCGGGCTATCCGTAGGCATAAGGCGAGCGCCGATCGCCACCGCAGTGAGGGTCCAGCATATGCACCTGGAGATCAAGTCTGGCTCTCGCCTCGAAACCTGCCCCTTCGCCTGCCCTGCCGGAAGCTGGGTCGGCGGTTTGTGGGGCCATTTAAAGTCCTGAGGAGATTGAACGAGGTATGTTACAGGTTACAACTGCCAAATGATTATCGCATTAACCCCTCGTTCCATGTGTCTCTCCTCAGGCCGGTGGTAGCTTGTCCACTCCAGGACAATGAGATACGGGAGGCTCCTCCGCCCCCACTGGACATCGAGGGGGCTCCGGCGTACTCAGTCCGGTCCGTCGTGGATTCGAGACGTCGGATGGGGGGTCTGCAGTATCTTGTGGAGTGGGAGGGGTACATCTTAGATCCCTCCCTCCTGACGGAGTTCCACCGGAGTCATCCCACTCGCCCTGCTCCACGTCCTCCTGGCCGTCCCCGAGGCGGGGGCGGGTACTGTCACGGATTCTTCGAGGCTGCTCCTCCTCCTTGCTCGGGCAGGCTTCGGCGTTCGTCGTCCCCGGAGTACTAGCTACTGCCGATCGATGTTTTCGGTGTTTGTCTTGTGTTGTCTAGTTTATACACCTGTTGCTTATTTTGTGTAACATATAAGTTCCTTGTTTTACGTTTGGCCTTTGTGTGTTATTGTAATTTTGTCTCGTTGATGTTCGGCATATCTATTTCGCCTTTTTACGCACAGAGTGTTTTTCTCCTCCAGTGTTGTGGATACTTTTGTTTGTGCGTTTTGCATTAAGTAAAGTAGTCATCCTGATTCTCTGTGTCCTGCGCCTGACTTCACTGCCGCGTACACATCACCCCTTTGACAATCTCAGTGCTTTCTGTGGTGATGGGGCCAGCGGAAAATACGGAGCATACGGGTTGGTAATGTTCACTAGTTGCGCCGTGATTGGCTCAGTGTTCTGTCAGTCATGGGGACACTACGTCAATGCAAAATCTACGGGGAGAGCTCTAAAATTAGAAGTGCCCATCCAAGAAGGCTCAAGGTCATTGGTCACAGATAAAATTATGTAAAATCACATTATATCTACAGTAGCTATGATTGGCCTGATCATGTCAACATCATACATTTAAAAAAATTGCCAGCAATCTAGCAGTCATAATCATGAGTCAAGTTGACAATCTACTGGCAAATCCTTTTCAATCCTGGTCATATGAAGAGACATTTTGAAGAGGAATTATAGATAAAACGCATCGGTGCTCATTGGCTATTGGACATAAACATTACACAACAAGTTGGAAATTGCAAATTCAACAACGAGTGGTTTGGAAGGAATCAGTGGCTAACTGCAAGCGTTTTAAAGCAATCACTAGCCTGCTATTCAGTGGAGTGGATGTGTGGTCCAAGTCTGGGTTTAAGGGTCTCTTTTCCAAGCTTAAAAGGATAAACATTCAACATTGGCCATGCTGTCAATCCAGCATGACTTCTGCCGCGTTCAAAACAACTGGAAACTTGGAACTGGGAAATCTCAGACTTCAGTGAGTTCAATAAAACTGAGAACTCTGAAAAAAACGAGCTCCGACTGGGAAAATATGTTTTGAACGGTCACCCAACTCAGAATTCCAAATTGGGAACTCGGGCCTCTTTCTAGAACTCTGACCTGAAGAGCAGAGCACTAATGTCATGATTCGACCTTGTTTTTTTCAGAGTTCCCAGTTGTCTTGAAAGCACCATAAATCCAGAGAATGCCAGACTTTGATGACAAAGTTTGATCACAAAATTTGCCCACAAGGACCACCGCTCCACCTTCCTGTTCAAGTGAGCACAGCACAACAAGGTGAGTCCAAAAATGTATTGTATGCTGCTGCATAAATTATGTAATATGCCAGGGAGATATGTATACTGTAGCTAAGAAAGTAATACTAAGTGTATGTTGTGTAGTAAGCTGTTAGTAGCCCATGTGCCTCACCCTAATAATTTGGTCCCTTTTCCCCTCATAATTTAGCCTACTGTTCTGACTTTGTGGTGCACATGTAGGTTATAGTTTGTTTGTCATCATTGAATATTGTAAGAGCTTTCATTGTCTGCTTATATGCCCCATTTATTTATCCACGGTTCTGACTTGGTGTAAAGGGAGAATACTGTAAGAACGGCCCATGTTCTGAATTCTGTCGCTGTATATTTCAAAAGTGCTGAACAGACAAGGCTCTGCTGATGACCATGTGTAGCGGTGGTAAGGTGAGATGATGACTTTAAGGAATGAAAAATAACAAAGTAATCAAATAAAAACTAAGTAATACACAACTGAAATATTTTATTATTTTATAGTAATTTCCTATTTTTCTATTGATGTCTACCCAATGTGAACCTGACAGAGACAATATAATATTTTCTATGTTTTGGCAATTGAATGTTCACTATTCTTGGCTTTGTAATTTCCATTAAAAGGTTCAAAAAGAATTGTAATGTCATTATTTCATAATGCATTTAATGTTAAAAATGTTTTGTGGGAAACCGAAATCGAATAACGTGATTATGTTTTCATAATCGAAACTGAAACCGAACCGACCTAGAAAAGCACTAATTGCTCAGCACTATGAGAGAGACAGAGAAAGAGAGAAAGAGAGCAAGTACATACATTAATGTACATGTGCATGAGAGGTAGAGAGATGTCTGCCTGCTGTTACTGTATAGACCCAATCAATTGCTCAGCACAAAATGTGGGACCAGTCTCAGCAGTACGCTTGGTCAAAAAAAGCAGTGTCCCATTCACTATTGCTATCATAACAAATGGATATGAGAAAAACCTGAACAAATCAATGAGAGAAACACAAGACATTCATTTCACAGTAGGACATCTAGGAGGACAGGCAGAGAAATTATGAAAGGGATAGAAGAGGAGTATATGGGAAGAGAAAACAAGTGTTATAATGATAGAAAGGAAAGAAGGGAAATAGAGAAAATAAGAGTGCAAAAAGAGAGAAAAGGTGACAGAGGAAAATAAGTGATTACTGGGGTGGAAAAAAAGAGAGATAAGGAGAAAACGAGTGACTGCAGAGCTACTCTATCCTCTCTCTCTCTCTCTCTCTCTCTCTCTCTCTCAGTGTCTGCCGTCTAAAAATACTTACTTCCTGCTCAGCAAAGTCGGCTTTCCCCAAACAGACTCAATAATTCAGGGAGAGAAAGTGAGAGAGTGGGACACAATGCAGTAAGATGTCTCTATTGCCCATCCCACCTCAGAAGATTAATGGTTTAGCTATCCCTTGATGACTATCCTAAAATGCTAAGATACAAGACACTAATGACATGGTGCAGTAAGATGTCTCCATGGCCAGCCTGGTATCAGTTTACATGTGTCACTTGGTGATTATATTGAAAAAAGATATGCTTCACGACAGCCTCCATGGCACAGCCCACCTCTGCACAGTCATTGAGGGTTAGCTAGCTAAACCATTCCTCTGCTAAGATACAGTACAGTGGCTTGCGAAAGTATTCACCCTCCTTTGCATTTTTCCTATTTTGTTGCCTTACAACCTGGAATTAAAATATATTTTTCGGGGGTTTGTATAATTTGATTTACACAACATGCCTACCACTTTGAAGACCATTCCTCTACCTCCCTCACTCTCTTCGACCTCCTCCGCTGCTCTTTTTCACTCCATTTCACATTTCTTGTCCACTTCCAGATATGCACCGAGTCTGAGATGATTAGCGCAAAGACAAACCTAGCCCAGAAGGCCAGCCCAAGGCGGCTTAGGGCTCAACCCCCTTGTTTTTTTTGTTTTTGTTTTTTTACAATCCTTCTGTCTCTGGTGTATAGCAATCTTTAAGTCATACCACAGATTCTAAATTGGATTGAGGTCTGGGCTTTGAATAGGCCATTCCAAGGAATTTAATGTTTCCCCTTAAACCACTCAAGTGTTGCTTTAGCAGTATGCTTAGGGTCATTGTCCTGCTGGAAGGTGAACCTCCGTCCCAGTCTCAAATCTCTGGAAGACTGAAACAGGTTTCCCTCAAGAATTTCCTTTTATTTAGTGCCATCCATCATTCCTTCAATTCTGACCAGTTTCCCAGTCCCTGCCGCTATGTCTGGCACAAACCCAACACCTTTCATCACCCCGAGAACACCCTGATGGTGTTCTCGGGGTGATGAAAGGTGTTGGGTTTGTGCCAGACATAGCGTTTTCCTTGATGGCAAAAAAGCTCAATTTTAGTCTCATCTGACCAGAGTACCTTCTTCCATATGTTTGGGGAGTCTCCCACGTGCCTTTTGGCGAACACCAAACGTGTTTGCTTATTTTTTTCTTTAAGCAATAGCTTTTTTCTGGCCACTCTTCCGTAAAGCCCAGCTCTTTGGAGTGTACGGCTTAAAGTGGTCCTATGGACAGATACTCCAAACTCCGCTGTGGAGCTTTGCAGCTCCTTCAGGGTTATCTTTGGTCTCTTTGTTGCCTCTCTGATTAATGCCCTCCTTGCCTGGTCCGTGAGTTTTGATGGGTGGCCCTCTCTTGGCAGGTTTGTTGTGGTGCCATATTCTTTCCGTTATTTAATAATTAATTGAATGGTGCTCCGCGGGATGTTCAAAGTTTCGCATATTTTTAGTTTAGTTTAATTATCTTGTTGTTATTAGTTGTTGTTAGTTGTTATTAGTCCCATCCTTCAACTCCACTCAACACCACCCATCTATCTCTTAACACCATCCATATTGGATTTCTATTTGCCATATATTTTTCAACTGTACTGTGATGTTTTACAAAAGTTCTGAACCCTTCTATTCTCATTGTTTCTACAGATTGTAAATTGAAAATATTTTTTTTGCTAAAAGTATTATTATATTATTGATAGATTGACTATGACTTTCCAGTTCACCCAGTAGTGCTATATGCAGGGTTAGCTCCAGGTAAATATTGCAATCCTTCAGCCATTCCTGGACATGTTTCCAAAAACAAGCTACAAATGGACAGTACCAAAACAAATGATCTAATGATTCTGTCACTTCGCAACAAAATCTGCAGAGCTGGGAAGATTGTATCCCCCATATAAATAACATTCTATTGATAGCAAGATTTTTATATAATAATAATTTAAATTGAACAATTCTAAGTTTTGAATCTGGCATCGTTTTGCGCATCAGTTCATAAATACTATGCCATGGAATATGTATGTCAAAAATCTCTTCCCAACTATTTTGCAATCTATATGGGACGGCTGTCAATCCTTTGGTCCTTAAATTAAACTGGTACACTTTTTTATTTATCACAATTTTCTTTAACCAATTATGTTCTTTAATGCAGGGCCGACAGACAAGTTCCTTACTTTTTCCCACTTCCATTTTCCTCTTCCATTTTTGCGGTAATGCTGCAATTATTTGGTTGTATTTTTGGGTAGAGCAGACATTTCCATAAGTTTTTGTTAGCTGCATGTGCGACATAACTCCACCAGTCCTACCTATGATATCATTAATGAAGATTATATATATATATATATATATATATATATATATATATATATATATATATTTTTTTTTTTTTATATATATATATAATGTTGTTGTTTTTTATCAATTAGTATATTTGAGTTTAACCACAATGTCACGGAATCAGCCGAGGCTGCTCCTCGTCCCCAGGCTTCGGCGTTCGTCGTCCCCGGAGTACTAGCTGCCACCGATCTATGTTTCGGTGTTAGACTTGTTTTGTCCTGATTGTGGACACCTGTTCCCCATTATGTTGCATTGTATTCCCTATTTAACCCTCTGTCGTTCATTGTGTGTTGTGTGTTATTGTATTCGTCATCGGCAGTGTTTTATGTGCGGGTTGTTTATTCCTCCTTATGTGGAGATTGTTTTTCTACTCTGGTTACTTTCGAGTAAAGTACGTTTCCAGTAAGCTCTGTGTCCTGCGTTTGACTTCGCCTACCGCATTTCACCGTCGCACTCTGACACACAATATTTGTTGCATTATTTGTTCTGTTGTTTCTGGAGGATTAAATTGAAATTGCAACCAACTTTCTATGGCTTGTTTTAGAAATAGTGATAGTATGACTGAAGCTTTTAGTGATAGGTCTAATGTTTTAATATTTAATAATTTCTGTCCTCCGAATTCATATTCATTATATAAATAGGCCCGTTTGATTTTGTCTTGCTTGCCGTTCCCCCCCCAAAAAAATCTCATATAATTAAAAAAACTGTTCGCTAGGTGTAGGCAAGACCATAAGCAAATAGGTAAACTGGTAAACTGGAATAATATTAAAGAGTTAATCAGGGTGATTTCCCCACAAATTGACAGGTATTTACCTTTCCATGGTAGCAAGATCTTATCTATTTTTGCTAACTTTCTATTACAATTTATTGGAGTGAGATCATCTATTTCATTTGGGATATGTATTCCGAGTATATCCACATCACCATCAGACTATTTTATTTTGTAGCTCAGCTGGTAGAGCACGGCGCTTGTAACGCCAAGGTAGTGGGTTTGATCCCCGGGACCACCCATACACAAAAATGTATGCACGCATGACTGTAAGTCGCTTTGGATAAAAGCGTCTGCTAAATGGCATATTATTATTATTATTATATTATTATTGGTAAACTACATGGTAATGTAAAATACGTAATATAGTACATTTATCATAATTTGGTAGTAATCCAGAGTGGTTAGAAAATGTATCTAGATCCTTATGAGGCTGTGGAGGGATTAAAGTTGTGGAGTTAAAAGAAAACATGAATCATCAGCGTACAATGAGAGCTTTGTTTTTTAATCCCTGGATTTCTAATCCCTTGATATTATTGTTGGATCTGATTTTAATAGCTATCATTTCGATGGCCATAATAAATAGATATGCCGATAGTGGACAAACTTGTTTTACTCCTCTTGACAGTTTAAAACCTTCAGAGAAATAGCCATTATTTACTGTTTTACACCTATGATTTTGACCCATTTTATAAGAGATTCTCCAAAATTGAAATGCTCCAGGCATTTATATATAAACTCCAGTCGTACTTTATCAAATGCCTTTTCAAAGTCTGCTATGAATAGCAGGCCTGGTTTCCCAGATTTTTCATAGTGTTCTATCGTTTCCAGTACTTGCCTTATATTATCTCCAATGTATCGTCCATGTAAAAAACCTGTCTGATTAGAATGAATAATGTCCGACAATACCTTTTTAATTCTATGTGCTATACATTTTGTGACACTTAAATAAAGTCTACCTGTGTGCAATCTAACTAATTATGTGACTTCTGAAAGTAATTGGTTGCACCGGATCTTATTTAGGGGCTTCATAGCAAAGGGGTGAATACATACAGTCATGGCCAAAATTGTTGGCACCCCTGAAATTTTTCCAGAAAATGAAGTATTTCTCACAGAAAAGTATTGAAATTACACATGTTTTGCTATGCACATGTTTATTTCCTTTGTGTGTATTGGAATAACACACAAAAAACAGGAAAAAAGCAAATTTGACATAATTTCACACAAAACTCAAAAAATGGGCCGGACAAAATGATTGGCACCCTTAACTTAATATTTAGTTGCACACCCTTTGGAAAAAATAACTGAAATCAGTCGCTTCCTATAACCATCAATAAGCTTCTTACACCTCTCACCCGGAATTTTGGACCACTCTTCTTTTGCAAACTGCTCCAGGTCTCTCATATTGGATGGGTGCCTTTTCCCAACAGCAATTTTAAGATCTCTCCACAGGTGTTCAATGGGATTAAGATCTGGACTCATTGCTGGCCACTTCAGAACTCTCCAGCGCTTTGTTGCCATCCATTTCTGGGTGCTTTTTGAAGTATGTTTGGGGTCATTGTCCTGCTGGAAGACCCATGATCTCGGACGCAAACCCAGCTTTCTGACACTGGGCCCTACATTGCGACCCAAAATCCTTTGGTAATCCTCAGATTTCATGATGCCTTGCACACAGTCAAGGCACCCAGTGCCAGAGGCAGCAAAACAACCCCAAAACATCTTTGAACCTCCACCATATTTGACTGTAGGTACTGTGTTCTTTTCTTTGAAGGCTTCATTACATTTTCGGTAAACAGTAGAACGATGTGCTTTACCAAAAAGCTCTATCTTGGTCTCATCTGTCCATAAGACGTTCTCCCAGAAGGAATTTGGCTTACTCATGTACATTTTGGCAAACTGTAGTCTTGCTTTTTTATGTCTCTGTGTCAGCAGTGGGGTCCTCCTGGGTCTCCTGCCATAGCGTTTCATTTCATTCAAATTTCGACGTATAGTTCGCGCTGACACTGATGCACCCTGAGCCTGCAGGACAGCTTGAATTTCTTTGGAACTTGTTTGGGGCTGCTTATCCACCATCCGGACTATCCTGCGTTGCAACCTTTCATCAATTTTTCTCTTCCGTCCACGTCCAGGGAGATTAGCTACAGTGCCATGGGTTGCAAACTTCTTGATCATGTTGCGCACTGTGGACAAAGGAACATCTAGATCTCTGGAGATGGACTTGTAACCTTGAGATTGTTGATATTTTTCCACAATTTTGGTTCTCAAGTCCTCAGACAGTTCTCTTTTCCTCTTTCTGTTCTCCATGCTTAGTGTGGCACACACAGAAACACAATGCAAAGACTGAGTCAACTTCTCTCCTTTTTATCTGCTTTCAGGTGTGATTTTTAGATTGCCCACACCTGTTACTTGCCCCAGGTGAGTTTAAAGGAGCATCACATGCTTGGAACAAACTTATTTATCCACAATTTTGAAAGGGTGCCAATAACTTTGTCCGGCCCATTTTTTTAGTTTTGTGTGAAATTATGTCAAATTTGCTTTTTTCCTGTTTTTTTTTGTGTTATTCCAATACACACAAAGGAAATAAACATGTGCATAGCAAAACATGTGTAATTTCAATACTTTTCTGTGAGAAATACTTCATTTTCTGGAAAAATTTCAGGGGTGCCAACAATTTTGGCCATGACTGTATGCACTCACCACTTTTTTGTTATTTATTTTTTAGAATTTTTTGAAACAAGTTATTTTTTTCATTTCACTTCACCAATTTGGACTATTTTGTGTATGTCCATTACATGAAATCCAAATAAAAATCCATTTAAATTACAGGTTGTAATGCAACAAAATAGGAAAAATGCCAAGGGGGTTGAATACTTTTTACAAGGCACTGTACAAGACACTAATGACGTGACAATGAGTCAAGATAAAAGAAGACATGAAAAATGCATTTTTACCTGGTTGTAACCATAGAGATCCGATTCAGTTACACTCAAAATAATATTACAGTTGATCAAAGATAGGTTGTCGTTACTTTGTTACTTTTGATACTTTGTTAATTTTGTTATCATTCCCTTCCTATTACAGTTATTGATCCCTCTCTGTCAGAAGCGTCTAAAGCATTGAGTTTCTCAGCATGGAAGTACTCCCATTACTTTGATTTGGTAGGAGGACAAAATGACAAGAATATAACTATAAAATGTAAACTGTGCCCTGGTGAGAAACACCTCTCCACTGCTAGAAACACAACTTCCAAACTCTTGAAGCACCTGCAAAAGCAACACTCCAAGACTAAACTCGTAGCGAAAGACCCCTGAGACCTGACCACTGCTGCTGAAGATGACTGTAGGCCTACCTCATCCAAAAAAAACAAGGCTTGATTTTAAATAGTTCAGGAGGACAGGCAGGGAGAGCTGAACAAGCTTGTAGCTGGGTATGTAGTAGAGGAAATACTGCTTTTGTGTCTGTCATCAATAGGCTACTTGTGTTGGTGTATAGGCCTACGTAACGTAACGTTGACATTGTTTACATTGAGTGAGGACGCGCTACGTTTTGGGGTGTAACGCAAAAGTAATATAACATGTAGTGTAACTAATTACGTTTCCCAGGGAGTAATAAGCAAAGTAATTTGTTACATTTGAAAGAAGTAACAAGTAATAGGTAATATAACTTTTTTTGAATAATGACCCCAACAGTGATTGGCAAAATAAAATAAAATTTATGGAATCATTCCACTAAAACTGTCTGGCTGCTAGCTAACAAACATACAGTGCAGATAATCTTCAAATTCATTGTTTTACACCATATCTTATCACAGTATTGGCAAACCATAGTTGACCAACTCCCTTACCAAAATGGCTGACTTTTTATCCTGTCATAAGAAGGTTCAGGTGCATTCCATTATTCTAATTCCTAATTCTATGGTTGTAACGGAGACCAGTTGGTTGTAATCTGGTTATACACTGAGTATACAAAACATTAAGAACACCTGCTCTTTCCATGACATAGACTGACCAGGTGAATCAAATCAAATCAAATTATATTTGTCACATGTGCCAAATACAGCAAACCTTACCGTGAAATGCTTACTTACAAGCCCTTAACCAACAACGCAGTTTTAAGAAAATAGACGAAAGTATATATATATTTTTTTGTTGTAACACAATAAAATAACAATAATGAGGCTATATACAGGGGGAATCCAGGTGAAAACTATGTTAAATCCACTTCATCAGTTTAAATGAAGGGGAGGAGACAGGTTAAAGAAGGATGTTTAGGCCTTGAGACAATTGAGACATGGATTGTGTATGTGTGCCATTCAGAGGATGAATGGGCAAGACACAAAACTTAAGTGCATTTGAACAGGGTATGGTAGTAGCTGCCATGCGCACCGGTTTGTGTCAAGAACTGCAACGCTGCTGGGTTTTTCATGCTCAACAGTTTCCCGTGTGTATCAAGAATGGTCCTCCACCCAAAGGACATCCAGTTTACTTGACACAACTGTGGGAAGCATTGGAGTCAACGTGGGCCAGCATCCCTGTGGAAAGCTTTCGAAAGCAACTCAATATTAGGAAGGTGTTCCTAATGTTTGGTATACTCAGTGTATGTCGTCTTTTCAACCCTAAACCCAGTTTACAAACAGGAAGTTATGTCTTTAAGATGCTGTGTACCAAATTTACCTGCTGAGAAACTCCACCTTGGACTAGTTTTAGGTACGTTGCCGTTACCTATTCACGCCTTACAGTTCAGGGATTGTAGGCAACAACTAAAGTAAAAGCCCTTTAAGTGCATTGCCATCAACCTAAGGCCGTTTGTATACTTTCAAAGTTCATACTTCCTTTCTTACTTCAAACAATCCCTGACTATCACCACAGACTGGTGAAAACAGTGTTGCTGAGACTTTGCTTTTCACCAATCCAATGTAAGATCAATGACCTTCAGAATTAAAGGAAGGATCAATCATTATTTTGGAAGTATTCAAAGAGGACCAATGACTGAAGAAATCGCGATCTCAGATACAATTGTTCATCCTGATTCGTGATGGCGCAGTGTGATGATGCCAGAGAGTAACGTGGTGAGAATGGATGGCCTTAGGGGGAATGTTGCGGGGCTTGTCTGGGCTGCTGAGGTTCCAGTAAAACAGACATGTCCCAACACCTCGCCGCTGTCTAGAGAAGGCTGCAGGCTTGTTTTTGTTTAGTCTACCTTTGATCCCCACAGACACACATACACACACACACGACACAGACACACAGAGAAGTGCACGCAAGCACACACACACACCACACACACCTGGCTCCAGGGAACAAGCCTAACCCTGACTAAAAGAGAGGACCACACAAGAGGTCCCCAGGCACAGACAATCCCATTGGGGTTACAATGTGTGTGTGTGTGGGTGTGTGTGCATGCATTGAAGTGTGTTTCCATGCATGTTTGTTTAAAGCCTACATTTAAAAAATCCATGAAGAGTGGACTTCAAAGAAATCCAATGTTAGGCCCCAGAGATCAAAGAGTAGAGTGGCACACCATGCAGCATCATTACCCATGCACCCAACAAACCTGCCCAACCCCCACTACACAGATACTCATGTGCACACACACACACAACGGCAGTCCCTGCTTCGCCACACACCATCATATCAGCCGTGAACTCTCGCCAGCTAAGACCCAACCAGTCTAGAACCAATCAGGAACACAAGGAAATATTTTCCACTCATTTGCATTTGGTAGGGAGAATTGTCGAAAGACAATGTACATGCTACTTTCTTGGCTAAAGGAAGGATAGATACAATTAATAATGTTCCCTGGATGCTGTTGGAAGGTATTTAATCAAACAGAGATTCAATGTAATCAAACGTTCAACGTCAAAATGATGACTTGATAAAGATGGTCAACGAGACCTCAACTTCATCTGACATACAAAAATGTGTTTCTGCTTAAATGCAATCTTCAACACAGGATCTCAATTTTAACACGTAACTTATTCCGCATGCTTATGGATAATTCCTATTTCCTTTCATCTCGGCAAGGCCAAACAAGAGGAAATTAATAGTTTTATAATTTTTCTAATTGAAATAAAAATTTGATATCAACTCGTTATCTCATTTATGGTTTCCAAATTGGGCATTGAGTACAGAAAACAAATAACGACAAAATGTATCACTTTTTTTTCATACCTTGAAGTACACCCCCCCTAATATAATATTCAGGACGTATAGCGGTTATTTGTTTACAGTCTGGGTTGAGCTGCAGTGTCCGCAGCACAGAGAAAGCATTAGACATTTGTTTGACAGAAATAAATACAAATGTTAGCTAAGATGCTTAACTTATCATGACGATAGCATGCCAATAGAACAAACTCAACAACAAATGAAAAAAGTTGGCTTGGACTACTTGGCTAGCTAGCATTAACCGGCTAATGTTACTGCTGTGCTGACAAGCTAGCAAGCTGGTTAACTGACTAGCTAGCAAGCTGGTTAACTGACTAGCTAGCAGGCTGGCTAGCTAGCCCTACCTCGCTACTGGCTATAGTCATGCTAGCTAGTAGTAGCTAGTGGAAGTAAGTTAGTCCCTCATACTAGCTAGTAATAGCTAGATAGTGGAAGTAAGTTAACGTTAGTCCCTCAACCTTCTACAAAACGAAGCAGCCCGGCCAGAGGTACCTGCTGCAGAAAGGTGAGATATCTACATTACTTTCTGTAGCTAACTTATTGACTGAGTAGGCAAATAATGAACTGCAGTTACTGTAAATGGTTACCTATCTGGCCCTATGCATTTCTATTTCTTACACATTCAATACAACAATATCCAGTTAAGCTACAGTCAATGCTGACATATATGCAAGTGATATCACTGAGCTGTGACAATGCATCTCGATTAACCCTATAATAGAACATATTGACTATTGTCAAACATGTTTTTGAATTCTGCTGTAGCTGCAAAACTGTAGAACTGTAGCCTTTTGTGTGCTTAACTTTCAGAAACCTTAACTTTCAGAAACATTATCACTGGAAAAAACTGTTTAGAAAAATGTCAAGTTAGGAGATCCTTCATCACCACCAGGAGTGCCCTCAGACCGACTACCCGCTGGGTTTCTGGTGGACCCTCTGCCCGGCACTTTAGGCACTGTGATGAGTTCTGTGCCTACTTTCTCACACAGGCCTGGCACCCTAGGCAGCTCTGGCAGCAGGTGGAGAGTGTGGGCTCCTGCATTATTTCTAAAAACATATATTCACAATCACGTTGATCATCACTATGCCCTATTAGAAAATGTCTATTAACATCTGTTTCATTGGTTGTAATAGTTGATGCAACTAAGGATGCATGAATTCACGTTCTCCCACCTAGATTACTACAATGCCCTACTCAGTGGTCTCCCCTCACATAATCAACTGACTCCAACAGCTGATTCTCATCAACCACATCACCCCTGTCCTCTGGGACTTACACTGACTCCCGATGAAAGTGAGGATTGACTTACGTTCTGCTCCTCATGCACAAAGCTGTATAAAACTCAGCACCTGTCTACCTGTCAGAACTCAGGGTATTTCGTCAATATTCTAAACCTCCCATTGTTAGATTAACAATGACTTCACACATTCTATCCACTAAAAGCCTTTCAATCATATCAGCCATACTGCTGCAGATCTCCTACATCCACCGATGTCAGAGTGGTGTGTGTAGATGTGTGGAAGGAATCAAGCGCAGGAACCAGGATGACTTCAACCGTCTTTAGTAATGTTCAAAAAACACGTGAACAATGAGTCGCCAACCCAACCGGGTGGCGCAAACAATTACGCACAAAAACACAGTGCGTCTAAACAAGAAAAGCGCACGCAGTGCGAGCTCTCGGGTAACAACAACGAGAGATACAATAAACTTCTCAGAGGCAGGCTGACAAGAAACAATCACGCATAACACCTGACCCAAACACACGAAACTAAATAGGGAAACAATTAAGACACAAATAAGGGACAGGTGTTATGAACAGACAAAACCAAATGAACATGAAACATAGAACGGTGGCAGCTAGTACTCCGGAGACGACGACCGCCGAAGCCTGCCCGAACAAGGAAGAGGAGCAGCCTCGGCCGAAACCGTGACAGTACCCCCCCCTTGACGCGCGGCTCCAGCCGTGCGCCGACCCGGAGCTCGGGGACGACCCGGACGACGCGGAGCAGGGCGCGCAGGATGACCCCGATGGAAATCGGTCAGTAGGGACTGGTCTAATACGTCCCTCCTTGGCACCCAGCACCGCTCCTCCGGACCGTACCCCTCCCACTCCACGAGATATTGAAGACCCCCCATCCGGCGTCTAGAATCCAGGATGGACCTCACGGTGTACGCCGGAGCCCCCTCGATGTCCAACGGGGGCGGAGGAGTCTCCTCAATCTCAAAGTCCTGGAGTGGACCAGCTACCACCGGCCTGAGGAGAGACACATGGAACGAGGGTTTAATATTTTTGTAATCAACAGGTAGTTCTAACCTATAACTCACCTCGTTCAATCTCCTCAGGACTTTAAATGGCCCCACAAACCGCCGACCCAGCTTCCGGCAGGGCAGGCGGAGGGGCAGGTTTCTGGTTGAGAGCCAGACTCGATCTCCAGGTGCGTACACTGGCCCCTCACTGCGGTGTAGGTCGGCGCTCGTCTTCTGTCGACGTATGGCACGCTGCAGATGGACGTGTGCAGCGTCCCACGTCTCTTCCGAGCACCGCACCCACTCATCCACAGCGGGGGCCTCGATCTGGCTCTCATGCCATGGTGCCAGAACCGGCTGGTACCCTAATACACACTGAAAAGGGGTTAGTTGGGTGGAGGAGTGGCGAAGAGAGTTCTGTGCCATCTCGGCCCAGGGCACATATCTCGCCCACTCCTCCGGCCGGCCCTGACAGTATGACCTCAGAAACCTACCCACGTCCTGGTTGACACGTTCAACCTGCCCATTACTCTCCGGGTGGTAGCCCGAGGTAAGGCTTACCGAAACCCCCAACCGTTCCATAAATGCTCTCCACACTCTAGAGGTGAACTGGGGGCCTCGGTCAGACACTATATCCTCGGGTACCCCGTAGTGCCGGAAGACATGGGTGAACAGAGCCTCTGCGGTCTGTAGGGCAGTGGGTAGACCCGGCATGGGAAGGAGACGACAGGCCTTAGAGAACCGATCCACAACGACCAGGATGGTAGTATTCCCCTGTGAGGGGGGAAGGTCGGTAACAAAATCCACCGAGAGGTGGGACCAGGGTCGTTGTGGAATAGGCAGGGGTTGTAACTTACCCCTGGGCAAATGTCTGGGCGCCTTACACTGGGCACACACCGAACAGGAGGAGACATAAATCCTCACATCCCTAGCTAACGTTGGCCACCAGTACTTCGTGCTAAGGCAGTGCACTGTCCGGCCGATACCCGGATGGCCAGAGGAGGGGGACGTATGAGCCCAACAAATGAGGCGATCGCGTACCTCGAGCGGAACGTACGTCCGACCCACAGGACACTGTGGAGGACTCGGGTCGGTGCGTAACGCCCGCTCGATCTCACCATCAACCTCCCACACCACCGGAGCAACCAGACAGGACTCCGGTAGTATGGGCGTGGACTCAACTGACCTCTCCTCTGCGTCATACCGCCGAGACAGAGCATCTGCCTTCCCGTTCTGGGACCCAGGGATGTATGTGATTTTAAACACAAACCGGGCTAGGAACATAGTCCAGCGAGCCTGGCGAGGATTCAGTCTCCTAGCTGCCCGGATGTACTCCAGGTTACGATGGTCAGTTAGAATGAGGAAAGGGTGTTGAGCCCCCTCGAGCCAATGCCGCCACACCTTTAGGGCCTGTACCACGGCTAACAGCTCCCTGTCTCCTACGTCATAATTCCGCTCCGCCGGACTGAGCTTCTTACTGTAAAACGCACAGGGACGGAGTTTAGGTGGAGTGCCAGAACGCTGGGAAAGAACGGCCCCTATCCCGGCCTCTGACGCGTCCACCTCTACTTGGAACGGTAAAGAGGGATCCGGATGCGCCAACACCGGCGCCGAGGTAAACAGGTCCTTCAGTCTCCCAAATGCCCTGTCCGCCTCAGCTGACCACCGCAAGCGCACCGGACCCCCCTTTAACAGAGATGTTATGGGAGCTGCCACCTGTCCAAAACCCCGGATAAACCTCCGGTAATAATTCGCAAAACCCAAGAACCGTTGCACCTCCTTCACAGTGGTTGGGGTCTGCCAATTACGCACAGCTGACACCCGGTCTACCTCCATCTTCACCCCTGACGCAGATAACTGGTAACCCAGAAAGGAGACCGACTTCTGGAAAAACAGACATTTCTCTGCCTTGACATATAGGTCATGCTCCAACAGCCTCCTCAATACTCGGCGCACCAGGGCTACATGCTCAGCACGGGTAGGACTATACACCAGAATGTCGTCGATGTACACAACTACTCCCTGTCCCTGCATGTCCCGGAAAATCTCATCGACGAAGGATTGGAAGACTGAGGGAGCATTCATCAACCCATATGGCATGACTAGATACTCGTAGTGTCCGGAAGTCGTGCTAAACGCTGTCTTCCATTCATCGCCCTCTCGAATGCGCACCAAGTTATATGCGCTCCTAAGATCCAATTTTGTAAAGAACTGCGCACCGTGCAGTGACTCCGTCATAGTCGCAATCAGAGGAAGTGGATAGCTGTACTTCACTGTGATCTGATTGAGACCGCGGTAATCAATACACGGGCGCAGACCTCCATCCTTTTTCTTCACAAAAAAGAAACTTGAGGAAGCGGGTGAAACGGAGGTCCGTATGTATCCCTGTCTAAGAGACTCAGAGATGTACGTCTCCATAGCCTTTCTCTCCTCTTGAGACAAGGGATACACATGGCTCCGCGGGAGAGCTGCTCCTGACTGGAGATCTATCGCACAATCCCCACGTCTATGAGGCGGCAGCTGTGCCGCCCTAGTCTTACTGAACGCCAGTGCCAAATCCTCATACTCGGGGGGAATCTGCAGTGCTGGCATTAGATTCGGACTCTCCACCGAGGTCGCCCCTATGGAAACACCCAGACACCGCCCCTCACATTGAGCAGACCACCCTTTAAGAGCTTTCTCTCGCCACCTAATAATAGGGTCATGAGTCATCAACCAGGGAAGACCCAGCACTACCGGATACGCAGGAGAGTCAATCAGATAGAGCTGAATTCTCTCCTCATGACCCTCCTGCGCCATCATCTGAAGGGGTGCTGTGACCTCCCTAATCAACCCAGACCCTAACGGACGGCTATCTAGGGCATGGACGGGGAAAGGCTTATCCACTGGAAGGAGGGGGATCCCTAACTCTATACAAAACTGGCGATCTACAAAATTCCCAGCTGCGCCTGAATCTACCAGCGCCTTATGCTGGGAACGAGGTGCAACCTGTGGGAAACAAACAGGCAAGGTTAGGTGCACGACAGAAAGCTCTGGGTAAGCAGGGCGCCTACTCACCTGGGTGGACCCCCCAATGCGTGACCTGCCTTCTCCCTCACTGGAGAACCCGCCCCAACACCTAGCCGCGGTGTGCCCTCCACGACCACAGTTGGTGCAAGGGCCGGGTCCCCTCGGGCTCCTCCTCCTCCGTTCCCTAGCGCCAGCACCTCCGAGCTCCATAGGGCTCGGCTCGGAGGTGCTGGAGAGTGGAATGGGCGAACCCCCCCTCCCGGGACGCCCACGGGTGGCGAGCAGGGTATCCAGCCGGATGGCCATGTCGACAAGCTGGTCGAAAGTCAACGAAGTGTCCCTGCACGCCAACTCTCGCTGGACGTCCTCCCGGAGGCTGCAGCGGAAATGGTCGATATGGGCCCGCTCATTCCACCCTGCATCAGCCGCTAGGGTCCGAAACTCCAAGGCAAAGTCCTGGGCGCTCCTCATCCCCTGTCGGAGGTAGAATAGCCGCTCCCCCGCCGCCTTCCCCTCTGGTGGATGGTCGAACACAGCACGGAAGCGGCGGGAGAACTCCGCATAGTTCGTGGTAGCGGCGTCCATTCTCCTCCACTCGGCGTTGGCCCACTCCAACGCCTTGCCGGTGAGACAGGAGATGAGGGCTGAGACGCTCTCGTGTCCCGAGGGCGCCGGGTGTACGGTGGCGAGGTAGAGCTCCACCTGCAGCAGGAACCCTTGACACCCGGCAGTGGAGCCGTCGTACGCCCTCGGGAGCGAGAGCCGAATCCCACTTGGTTCCGGAGATGAGACAGGAGGGCTGACCGATGGAGCTGGGTCGGTTCGTGGAGGTGTGGGAACCCCGCTGGTCTCCCATCGGTGCAGGGTATTCATCACCCCCTCCAGGGCGTGACAGACCTGATTGATGCGGTCCTCCTGACCACGAAGACGTTCAGCCATCTCGGCTGTCGGCGTGGTCTCTCCTGCTGATTCCATGGATGATGCGTGATTCTGTCAGAGTGGTGTGTGTAGATGTGTGGAAGGAATCAAGCGCAGGAACCAGGATGACTTCAACTGTCTTTAGTAATGTTCAAAAAACACGTGAACAATGAGTCGCCAACCCAACCGGGTGGCGCAAACAATTACGCACAAAAACACAGTGCGTCTAAACAAGAAAAGCGCACGCAGTGCGAGCTCTCGGGTAACAACAACGAGAGATACAATAAACTTCTCAGAGGCAGGCTGACAAGAAACAATCACGCATAACACCTGACCCAAACACACGAAACTAAATAGGGAAACAATTAAGACACAAATAAGGGACAGGTGTTATGAACAGACAAAACCAAATGAACATGAAACATAGAACGGTGGCAGCTAGTACTCCGGAGACGACGACCGCCGAAGCCTGCCCGAACAAGGAAGAGGAGCAGCCTCGGCCGAAACCGTGACAACCGACCCCCCCAACCTCTCTAGACCAACCAGATTGTAGACCAACAACACAGCTAACTACACTATAGACCTTAGAGACCAATTACATTGTAGATCCAGACAAATGTTTCTGTTTCAAACGGTTCAGGGATTTAAACATTGTCTAAAAATTAATGTAAAATATTTTCTCACATGAGCAGCAAATAGTCAGCGTCAATGTCCGTATTGAACTCCAAACTTCACTCATTAGAGACTTGGCGGGTTAAAACCTGACTGAAAGCTTTGTTAGTTTTCTTAGTTATTTCACTAATGAAACCATGTACATTATTGCAATTAAGTATGACTTCACAAGAACTTCAGAGGATCTGTATCATCTGGGATGTAACTTGTAATGGTTCATTTATAATTGTACTGATGTTTGATATATCACAAGTTTTATGTTTGGTACATTTACTCATTCCTGCTGCTTATTTATCAAGCAAATAATTTGAAATCCTCTGGCCCAAAGTGGGTGCAAGAAGATAATATCTGAAGAGCTACGACCAGGATCCTCGGAAGCAGCACACCTCTACCATCAGCACCTGGGAGCCATAGATCTATTCCACTCTGAGGAGGAAAGAGAACGCGCAGAGAGCGAGTTTAACACCCTGTACTCACGACCTGGCAGCTTTGTTTGACAGTACAGTCAATCACCATTATAGGCCATGTTGCAACCTGGAGCATATCATATTATTATGTACGTAAATCCGCAACACTCCATTTAGTATGATATGTTACGTTTCATATGGTATGTATGAATTTGTGGATGTCCATCCCCCATTTCGTATGATACTGTATGTTACGAATTACAATTCGTATTATACGTTACGAATTAGCAAAATGTACAATAAGATACGAATTTGCAATACGTATGATATGTTACAAATTCTAGCTAGGTGGCTAGGTGGCTAACGTTACAGAATAAAACGAAATGCTCTGAGACCAGGATGCATATCAAGATGTCACAGCTCATTGATATCACTCGCAGATGTGTATGGACTGACCAGTGCACTGTTTTTAATTCTTCTTGAGTTTAGAAACAAAATTACATATGTCATTCATTGGATAAATCAGTTTTAGCTTGTTAGCTCTGAGGATCATAAAAATACTTCTGCTGTAATTAATTACATTACCACTCTTACATTCATACTGTTGATCACAACCATCAAAGCAACATTCACAATGCAAATTAAGGGCATTTCATTCATTTCCTTCTTCCTTCTTTTGTAATTACTATATCCTATGGGAGCAGCCAGAACATTTTGGTACTGAAGGTGAAAATACAGTGCATTCGGAAAGTATTCAGACCCCTTTACTTTTTCCACATTATGTTACGTTACAGCCTCATTCTAAAATTGATTAAATTGTTTTTTCCCCTCATCAATCTACACACAGTACTACATAATGACAAAGCAAAAACTGGTTGAAACACCTTTGACAGCGATTACAGCCTCAAGTCTTTTTGGGTATGACGCTACAAACTTGGCACACCTGTATTAGCGGACTTTCTCCCATTCTTCTCTGCAGATCCTCTCAAGCTCTGTTAGGTTGGATGGGGAGTGTCCATGCACAGCTATTTTCAGGTCTCTCCAGAGATGTTAGAACGGGTTCAAGTCTGGGCTCTGGCTGCGCCACTCAATGACATTCAGAGACTTGTCTTGAAGCCACTCCTGCGTTGTCTTGGCTGTGTGCTTAGGGTCATTGTCCTGTTAGAAGGTGAACCTTTGCCCCAGTCTGACGTCCTGAGCACTCTGGAGCAGGTTTTCATCAAGGATCTCTCTGTACTTTGCTCCGTTCATCTTTCCCTCGATCCTGACTAGTCTCCCAGTCCTTGCTGCTGAAAAACATCCCCACAGCATGATGCTGCCACCACCATGCTTCACCATAGGGATGGAGCCAGGTTTCCTCCAGATGTGACGCTTGGCATTCAGGCCAAAGAGTTCAATCTTGGTTTCATCAGACCATAGAATCTTGTTTGTCATGTCTGAGAGTCATTTATGTGCCTTTTGGCAATGTCCAAGTGGGCTGTCATGTGCTTTTTACTGAAGAGTGGCTTCCGTCTGGCCACTCTACCATAAAGGCCTGATTGGTGGAGTGCTGCAGAGATGGTTGTCCTTCTGGAAGGTTCTCCCATCTCCACAGAGGAACTCTAGATCTCTGTCAAAGTGACCATCGGGTTCTTGGTCACCTCCCTGACCAAGGCCCTTCTCCCCCGATTGCTCAGTTTGGCCTGGCGGCCAGCTCTAGGAAGAGTCTTTGTGGTTCTTAACTTCTTCCATTTAAGAATGATGTAGGCCACTGTGTTCTTGGGAACCTACAATGCTGCAGACATTTTTTGGCACCCTTCCCCAGATCTGTGCCTTGACACAATCCTGCCTCGGCGCTCTTCGGACAATTCCTTCGACATCATGGTTTGGTTTTTGCTCTGACATGCAGTGTCAACTGTTGGACCTTATATAGACAGGTGTTTGCGTTTCCAAATCATGTCCAATCAATTGAATTTACCACAGGTGAACTCCAATCAAGTTGTAGAAACATCTCAAGGATGATCAATGGAAACAGGATGCACCTGAGCTCAATTTCGAGTTTCATATCAAAGGGTCTGAATACTTATGTAAATAAGGTACTTCTGTTTCATTTGCAAAAATGTAAAAAATGTCAAAAAACCTGTTTTCGCTTTGTCCTCATGGGCTATTGTGTGTAGATTGCAGATTTTTTAAAATCCATTTTAGAATAAGGCTGTAACATAACAAAATGTGGAAAAAGTGAAGGGGACTGAATACTTTCAAAATGCACTGCAGGTCTAAAAATATGACTGAGTTTCCAGACCAGGGGGACAAATACTAGATAAAGCACATTGGTACACATTGATGAAATTTGGACAGAGATTTGTGTGTTTTACTCTGTTTAACTGAGCCAAAACCAACTGGAAAATGGCCTTTATGCTTCAAGTTACCCTTTTAAACATCGAACTCAGTGTCATCTGTCAACTTTGATTAAGAAAGCACACTTGAAGCGAATGTAAACATTTAATTAAACCGATTTAATCAAAGAGCAGTTGAAAAAGAGTTAGCAAAGTTTAGGATGAGGGGGATGAAGTCGTTGATGTCTTGCAGCCTGGCAGCGTGGGAGTGGTGCCAACAGCAAAGTAACTTCCTCTAATGTATCCTGGAGAGAGAGAGCATGTGGCAGTGGAGGGATCATTCAAATTATGTGAAAGGGATGCAGTATTCTAACACAAAGGTAACAAGTAAGTAGCCTGATGTGGACAACAATTCAGAGGCAAACTATGTGAAAGTGTCTAGGAGTCATCTATAGCTAATACCACACAACATCAGAAAGAGACACAACTTGAGAGCATCATGCCAAACAGGAAGTGTAAAGAAGGTGCTTTCCTTGACAGACGGGGAAGGAGAGGAAGGGCTCAGCAGAAGTCCAAGCATTCTGATAGGTTCTGTCCAGTTGTTTCTCAAACAGGCCTGTAGGTGCCATCAACCAGCCTACATACCATCTGAGGGAGTGAACTGTGAGGATGGCAGAGAGAGAGAGTGTTCAATAATCACTGTTGAGCATTCCATTAAAAAAAAGTGTAATACTGTTCTAGAGCCAGATTGTTTCAGCACAGTAGGGTTCAGTAGGATTAGAGAGATATGCAAACTTGGGGCCAGGCATTTTGCTTACATTTACGTAATTTAGCAGACGCTCTTATCCAGAGCGTCTTACAAATTGGTGCATTCACCTTATAGCCAGTGGGATAACCACTTTACAATATGTATTTATTTTTATTTTTATTTTTTATTTTTTTATTTTTTTGGGGGGGTGGGAACGGGGGGTAGAAGGATTACTTTATCCTATCCCAGGTATTCCTTAAAGAGGTAGGGTTTCAAGTGTCTCCGGAAGGTGGTGAGTGACTCCGCTGTCCTGGCGTCGTGAGGGAGCTTGTTCCACCATTGGGGTGCCAGAGCAGCGAACAATTTTGACTGGGCTGAGCGGGAACTGTGATTCCGCAGAGGTAGGGGGCCAGCAGGCCAGAGGTGGATGAACGCAATGCCCTCGTTTGTGTGTAGGGACTGATCAGAGCCTGAAGGTACGGAGGTGCTGTTCCCCTCACAGCTCTGTAGGCAAGCACCATGGTCTTGTAGCAGATGCGAGCTTCAACTGGAAGCCAGTGGAGTGTGCGGAGGAGCGGGGTGACATGAGAGAACTTGGGAAGGGTGAACACCAGACGGGCTGCGGCATTCTGGATGAGTTGTAGGGGTTTAATGGCACACGCAGGGAGCCCAGCCAACAGTGAGTTGCAGTAATCCAGACGGGAGATGACAAGTGCCTGGATTAGGACCTGTGCCGCTTCCTGTGTAAGGCAGGGTTGTACTCTCCGAAAGTTGTAGAGCATGAACCTACAGGATCGGGTCACCGCCTTGATGTTAGCGGAGAACGACAGGGTGTTGTCCAGGGTCACGCCAAGGCTCTTCGCACTCTGGGGGAATAGGAGAGGGCCTAGAACTGAGCCCTGGGGGACACCAGTGGTGAGAGCACGTGGTGCGGAGACAGATTCTCAACATGCCACTTGGTAGGAGCGACCACTCAGTTAGGACGCAATCCAAGAGTGAGCCGTGCCGGAGATGCCCAGCTCGGAGAGGGTGGAGAGGAGGATCTGATGGTTCACAGTATCAAAGGCAGCAGACAGGTCTATAAGGACAAGAGCAGAGGAGAGAGAGTTAGCTTTAGCAGTGCTGAGAGCCTCCGTGACACAGTGAAGAGCAGTCTCAGTTGAATGACCAGTCTTGAAACCTGACTGGTTTGGATCAAGAAGGTCATTCTGAGAGAGATAGCAAGAGAGTTGGCTAAAGACGGCACGCTCAAGCGTTTTGGAGAGAAAAAAAAGAAGGGATACTGGTCTGTAGATGTTGACATCAGAGGGATTGAGTGTTGGTTTTTTGAGAAGGGGTGCAACACTCGCTCTCTTGAAGACGGAAGGGACATAGCCAGCGGTCAAGGATGAGTTGATGAGCGAGGTGAGGTAAGGGAGAAGGTCACCGGATAGGGTCTGGAGAAGAGAGGGGGGGATAGGGTCAAGCGGGCAGGTTGTTGGGCGGCCGGCCGTCACAAGTCGCAAGATTTTATCTGGAGAGAGAGGGGAGAAAGAAGTCAAACATAGGGTAGGGCAGTGTGAGCAGGACCAGCAGTGTCATTTGACTTAACAAACGAGGATCGGATGTCGTCAACCTTCTTTTAAAAATGGTTGATGAAGTCATCCACAGAGAGGGAGGAGAAGGTGGCAAAGAGCTTCCTAGGGTTAGAGGCAGATGCTTGGAATTTAGAGTGGTAGAATGTGGCTTGTGAGTAGGGGGGGACGGTGAGAGGGTGAGGTCAAAAGAGGAGAGGAGAGGAAAGAAGGAGGCAGAGAGAAATGAGTCAAAGGTAGACGTAGGGAGGTTGAAGTCACCCAGGACTGTGAGGGGTGAGCCATCCTCAGGAAAGGAACTTATCAAGGCGTCAAGCTCATTGATGAACTCTCCAAGGGAACCTGGAGGGCGATAAATGACAAGGATGTTAAGCTTGAATGGGCTAGTGACTGTGACAGCATGGAATTCAAATGAGGAGATAGACAGATGGGTCAGGGGAAAAAGAGATAATGTCCACTTGGGAGAGATGAGGATTCCTGTGCCACCACCCCGCTGACCAGATGCTCTCGGGGTATACGAGAACACATGGTCAGACGAGGAGAGAGCAGTAGGAGTAGCAGTGTATTCAGTGGTAATCCATGTTTCCGTCAGCGCCAAGAAGTCGAGGGACTGGAGGGTAGCATAGGCTGAGATTAACTCTGCCTTGTTGGCAGCAGAACGGCAGTTCCAGAGGCTGCCTGAGACCTGGAACTCCACGTGGGTGGTGCGTGCAGGGACCACCAGGTTAGAGAGGCAGCAGCCACGCGGTGTGAGGCGTTTGTATAGCCTGTATGGAGAGGAGAGAACAGGCATAGTTGACAGGCTACAGAAAATGGCTACAATAATGCAAAGGAGATCGGAATGAAATGAACTAAACATCTGGGAAAGGAGAGAGCGGGGCCTCCCTCACTTACGTTTCACTGAAACACCCAAATATAACTCTCCCAACTTCCACCTCAGAAACGATAATTGTTGTAAACTACAGCGCTTCAATGTTTTCTAGGAATAGACTAACTTAGTTTATTCAGCTAGCTAACTTGGTACAGTATTCTTCCGTGAAAATCGTCCAGGGCACCTAGTCATATGACGCCACAGCCAACTAGCATGCCGGACTCCAACAACATGGTTTAGCACCAATACTCGGCCACAACAAACCACCAGTGTGTCAACACGTCAAGCAGATCATTTGTGTCCGTGTCTAACGTTGTGGGTTAGTCCCTACAGCTTGAGCGAGTCCGTCGTCGACTTATTCAGCCAGTTAGTTAGCTAGAATAGTTAGCATACTAGCTAGCCATTGCTTTCAGACAAAGAAGAAACCCCTCCTCCCACGGCACGAACACACAGAGAGAGCCAAGCTAACGTTAACTAGTCACCCATGTCCCGAATTCCCTTGAACGACTCTGGCTACCAGTATGTAAAAGGAAAACTCAAATGTAGGTTATAACTTACCCCTTTGCAGCTACTGTTAGCTAGCCAAGTGTAAAGCTAGCCACTGAATTGACTCAGCCAGTTTGCGTCTGTTCGCTAGGTCGTTCCAGCCATTGTTAGTAGCTATCCAGGTAGCAACAAGCTAGCTAAATTTCAAGCACAGTAGCCACTTACTACCTAACGTTAACGCTTCAGACAATGAGGTTAGAAAAACAGCTGAATGGTAGGCTTTATTGTATGTAACTATTGTAGGCAGCTAGCTGGCGTAATTACAGGTACTTGAAACAACTATCCACAGTTGCAAATAGTTACCAGTAGGTACCCGCTAGCTAGTCCAGGTAGTGGGTTAGCTAGCTAGCTTCGTTCTTCACCGGGCTCAGCCGAATACAATACTAACCTACAATAATTACATACAACAACCCACGATAACTACCTACAATACCTAACTACAATCTAAATACATAGTTTAAGCTTTACTCGACAAAGCCCAAACTATGTATATATATATATATATAAGCCAAGCTTACCTCCCGCCAGAGAGAGACACAACCTCACCCGACGACAACTGTCATCAGCGTGTTGTAGGAGAAAGTAGTGTAGGACCTTCAGAGCTTCTGGATAGGGCTGAGTGACTGAACTGTGTGAATGGTCCTGTGAATGAGAGAGAGGGAGAGAGAGTGTGGGGGGAATCAGTAATCAGGTAGTATCAGTCTTTCTCCATATCATTGATTATCAGCCCCCCTGAAAGGTGGTAGGTATTGTTGTGGAAATTACCACCAGGGACACCTGAAGTCAATCTTAAATGAATCATTCTTTATTAACAGCAAGCTGGAGAGGTCATAGTCAAATTTAGATGCATAAAGTATGCATGTTGTTTTTTTTCTTCCAGGACTGATGAATGTCCGCTACCAAGTTTACCAATGATTCTGTATCTCTCCCTTTGAAAGGCTTCCTGAAGCAGGTGCCTTAGGAGAGCAGTTATCGTGACTGTGTACTATACAGTATAAAGGTGCACTATACTCAAACAATAGCATGGTCTTTTTTTTAAGCTGTAATAGCTACTGTAAATTGGACACTGCAGTTAGATTAACATGAATTTAAGCTTTCTGCCCATATAAGACATGTCTATGTCCCGGAAAGTTGGCTGTTGTTTACAACGCCATTCTAGTCACATATTGCATATTGAGCAGCAACCTTCCCGGTATAGGGACACCGATCCTGTAGAAGGGAGCTCCCAAATTAAGTAAGGCCTGGCCATTTTGTTTGTTTTTACCCTACGTTTTACCACACACGCCAGCACCCAAACAACCCACCTGTTTTGAATATTTGTTAGTGGTGTTAATACTGTGTTTGATTTATTGTGTGGGATCTTTTCATTTTGGTTTTAGTTGGGTTTTCATGGGTTAGAATGGATGCACCTTAAAGTGTACACAAATGACATTTTCTGAAGTATCTATTGTCCAAGTTTTGGTTGCACACATGTCAATTCTCTTGATAAGAAATGTCTTTAAATAATGTCTGAGGTACAGGGAAAGTAAAGGGAAAGAAACACTCATTTAATGGAGTTGAATGACCTCTGACCTCTGTTCTGACTTCCTGGTAAGGGCTGATCACCCTCACTAGAAAGGCTAGAGACATTGCGTGACATTTAAATGTAGCACTGCCCCTGAATGAGGGAAACCTGTCTCTAGTTTATTTTACTATTACCTTATGGCATACAATTATATCCTTATGGAGTTATCAAGAGTTGTAATTCTAATTTGATTTGTTATTGTAATTCGTAGATTTTTTATTTAACCGGCAGTGTTGTTGTTTTTTTGGGACGAATGAATCATGATGTGAGTCATGTGTCCAAAGGGGGATTTACCAGTCCCCTGGGGCCCTTTGGTAAATATGCAAATTGGTCACATGCCTGCCTATAAAATGAAGAAATATATGTTGGTAATGGTTGACAGTTACTCCAAATGGATTGAAGTTTTCCCCACCTCTAGTGATATATGAAGGATGTGTATCGAGTGATATATGAAGAAGTGTATTGCTGTTGTTTTGTTTGTTTCGTTTTTTGTCTTCCTTCAATGCAAATCTCACCAGATTGGGTCTGCTGGATGGTCGGGATTTCGCCCTAAGGATTAGCCCTCTAACTCCCTGACCCTGTAACTCTGTGTTGAGATCGCCAAGATGATAGGGGAGGAGAAGAGATCCACAGTATACATTCAGAAAAGTAGGCCAATTGTCATAGCAATTCATGTACTATCCTCACCATTATGCCTTGTCTACATCTGCCTTTCAGTAAAAAGGAAAGGAGGTTTGTGAATTATACCCACACCAATAAAAATGCTAATTTTAATTTACTGTATAGCCTGATGTAATTGGATGAAGTTCATGATGATCTGCTCAGATGCCATACTGTGTCCTTCTCCTGCGGGCACATTCTGAACCCCCACACACACACAATATCAGCATTGACTGCAGCTTAACTGGATATTGTTGTATTGAATGTGTAAGAAATAGCTATGCTATGTGCCAGATAGGTAACAATTTAACTGCAGTTAATTATTACCCTACTCAGTCAATAAGGACCAGCCAGACAGAAGATAAAGCTAAGTTAGCTACAGAAAGTAATGTAGAAATCTCACCTTTATGCAGCAGGTACCTCTGGCAGGGCCGCTTCATCTTGTAACAGGTTGTGGGACTAATGTTAACTTACTTCCACTAGCTAGCTACTACTAGCTAGCACGAGGGACTAACTTACTTCTACTAGCTACTACTAGCTAGCATTATAGCCAGTAGCCAGGTAGGGCTACAGCTTGCTAGCTAGTCAGCATTAACATTAGCCAGCTAATGAAAGCTAGCCAGGTAGTGCAAGCCAACTTTGTTCAGTTGTTGTTGAGTTCGTTCTATTGGCATGCTAACTTCATGATAAGTTAAGCATCTTAGCTAGCATTACTATTTTTATCTTCCTTTCATACAAATGTCTAACCCTTTCTCGGTGCTGCTGACACTGCAGCTCAACCCAGACTGTAAAGAAACACCTGCTATGCGCTGTGAATATTATATTAGGAGGCGTGTACTTCCAGGTATGAACAAAAAGAAAAAAGAAAAATGTGATACATTTAGTCGTTATTTGTTTTCTGCTACTCGATGCCCAATTTGGAAACCATAAACGAGAAAACGAGGTTGATATCCAATTTTCGTTTTTTGAACTAGAAAAATTATAAAACATTGGATTTCATCTTGTTTGGCCTTGCCGAGATGAAAGGAAATAGGAATGATCTATAAGCACACAGACCTAAATCCACAAGTGTTAAAATCGCAGAGTGAGGGTACGTTAAAAAAAATGAGTGCTAATGTACAGTTGAAGTCGGAAGTTTATATACACCTTAGCCAAATACATTTAAACTCAGTTTTTCACAATTCCTGACATTTAAACCTAGTAAAAATTCCCTGTCTTAGGTCAGTTAGGATCAACACTTTATTTTAAGAATGTGAAATGTCAGAATTATAGTAGAGAGAATGATTTATTTCAGCTTTTATTTATTTAATCACATTCCCAGTGGGTCAGAAGTTTACATACACTCAATTAGTATTTGGTAGCATTGCCTTTAAATTGTTTAACTTGGGTCAAACGTTTCGGGTACCCTTCCACAAGCTTCCCACAATAAGTTGGGTGAATTTTGGCCCATTCCTCCTGACAGAGCTGGTGTGATTGTGTCAGGTTTGTAGGCCTCCTTGCTCACAAACGCTTTTTCAGTTCTGCCCACACATTTTCTATAGGATTGAAGTCAGGGCTTTGTGATGGCCACTCTAATACCTTGACTTTGTTGTCATTAAGCCATTTTGTCACAACTTGGGAAGTATGCTTGGGGTCATTGTCGATTTGGAAGACCCATTTGCGACCAAGCTTTAACTTCCTGACTAATGTCTTGAGATGTAGCTTCAATATATCCACATAATTTTCCATCCTCATGATGCCATCTATTTTGTGAAGTGCACCAGTCCCTCCTGCAGCAAAGCACCCCCATAGCATGGTGCTGACACCCCCGTGTTTCACGGTTGGGATGGTGTTCTTCGGCTTGCAAGCAACCCCCTTTTTCCTCCAAACATAACGATGGTCATTATGGCCAAGCAGTTCTATTTTTGTTTCATCAGACCAGAGGACATTTCTCCAAAAAATACGATCTTAGTCCCCATGTGCAGTTGCAAACCGTAGTCTGGATTTTTTATGGTGGTTTAGGAGCAGTGGCTTCTTCCTTGCTGAGCGGCCTTTCAGGTTATGTGGATATAGGACTCGTTTTACTGTGGATATAGATAATTTTGTACCTGTTTCCTCCAGCATCTTCACAAGGTTCTTTGCTGTTGTTCTGGGATTGATTTGCACTTTTCGCACCAAAGTACATTCATCTCTAGGAGACAGAACGCGTCTCCTTCCTGAGCGGTATAACTGCTGCGTGGTCTTGAGGTGTTTATACTTGCGTACTATTGTTTGTACAGATGAACGTGGTACCTTCAGGTGTTTGGAAATTGCTCCCAATGATGAACCAGACTTGTGGAGGTCTACACATTTATTTTCTGAGGTCTTGGCTGATTTCTTTAGATTTTACATTTACATTTACATTTACGTCATTTAGCAGACGCTCTTATCCAGAGCGACTTACAAATTGGTGCATTCACCCTATAGCCAGTGGGTTAGCCACTTTACAAATTGTTTTATTTTCTTTTATTTTATTATTTTTTTTAAGGGGGGGGGGGGCGGGGGGGTAGAAGGATTACTTTATCCTATCCCAGGTATTCCTTAAAGAGGTGGGGTTTCAAATGTCTCCGGAAGGTGGTGAGTGACTCCGCTGTCCTGGCGTCGTGAGGGAGCTTGTTCCACCATTGGGGTGCCAGAGCAGCGAACAGTTTTGACTGGGCTGAGCGGGAACTATGCTTCCGCAGAGGAAGGGGAGCCAGCAGGCCAGAGGTGGATGAACGCAATGCCCTCGTTTGGGTGTAGGGACTGATCAGAGCCTGAAGGTACAGAGGTGCCGTTCCCCTCACAGCTCCATAGGCAAGCACCATGGTCTTGTAACAGATGCGAGCTTCAACTGGAAGCCAGTGGAGTGTGCGGAGGAGCGGGGTGACGTGAGAGAACTTGGGAAGGTTGAACACCAGACGGGCTGCGGCATTCTGGATGAGTTGTAGGGGTTTAATGGCACAGGCAGGGAGCCCAGCCAACAGCGAGTTGCAGTAATCCAGACGAGAGATGACAAGTGCCTGTATTAGGACCTGTGCCGCTTCCTGTGTAAGGCAGGGTCGTACTCTCCGAATGTTGTAGAGCATGAACCTGCAGGATCGGGTCACCGCCTTGATGTTAGCGGAGAACGACAGGGTGTTGTCCAGGGTCACGCCAAGGCTCTTCGCACTCTGGGAGGAGGACACAACGGAGTTGTCAACCGTGATGGCGAGATCATGGAACGGGCAGTCCTTCCCCGGGAGGAAGAGCAGCTCCGTCTTGCCAAGGTTCAGCTTGAGGTGGTGATCCGTCATCCATACTGATATGTCTGCCAGACATGCAGAGATGCGATTCGCTACCTGGTTATCAGAAGGGGGAAAGGAGAAGATTAGTTGTGTATCGTCAGCGTAGCAATTATAGGAGAGGCCATGTGAGGATATGACAGAGCCAAGTGACTTGGTGTATAGGGAGAATAGGAGAGGGCCTAGAACTGAGCCCTGGGGGACACCAGTGGTGAGAGCACGTGGTGCGGAGACAGCTTCTCGCCACGCCACTTGGTAGGAGCGACCGGTCAGGTAGGACGCAATCCAGGAGTGAGCCGCGCCGGAGATGCCCAGCTCGGAGAGGGTGGAGAGGAGGATCTGATGGTTCACAGTATTTGATTTTCCCATGATGTCAAGCAAAGAGGCACTGAGTTCGAAGGTAGGCCTTGAAATACATCCACAGGTACACCTCCAATTGACTCAAATGATGTCAATTTGCCTATCAGAAGCTTCTAAAGCCATGACATAATTTTCTGGAAATTTCCAAGCTGTTTAAAGGCACAGTCAACTTAGTTGACTGTGCCTTTAAACAATTATTGAATTATAAGTGAAATAATCTGTCTGTAAACAATTGTTGGAAGAATTACTTGTGTCATGCACAATGTAGATGTCCTAACCGACTTGCCAAAACTATAGTTTGGGCGAGCCGATAGTGACGGTGGAAATCCCGCAACAGGGAGGGATCGAGGACATCCCTCACTGGGACCCAGCACTGCTCTTCCGGACCGTACCCCTCCCACTCCACGAGGTACTGAAGGCCCCCCACCCGAAGCCTCGAATCCAGGATGGAACGGACGGAGTACACCGGGGCCCCCTCGATGTCCAGAGGCAGCGGAGGGACCTCCCGCACCTCAGACTCCTGGAGCGGACCAGCTACCACCGGCCTGAGGAGAGACACATGAAACGAGGGGTTAATACTTTAATCAGGAGGGAGTGGTAACCTATACGTAACCTTGTTTACTCTCCTCAGGACTTTGAATGGCCCCACAAACCGCGGGCTCAGCTTCCGGCAGGGCAGGTGGAGGGGAAGATTCCGGGTCAAGAATCAGACCCGATCACCCGGTACAAAGACCGGGGCCTCACTGCGGTGGCGGTCAGCGTTGCCTTCTGGCGAAGCACGGTGCGCTGGAGGTGGACGTGGGCAGCGTTCCACGTCTCCTCTGTGCGCCGAAACCAGTTATCCACTGCAGGAGCTTTGGTCTGGCTCTGATGTCATGGTGCTAGGACCGGCTGATAACCTAAATGTCACGATTTAACTGGATATGAACCCAAATGCAGACAACTACACCGAGCCAGAGAAGGTTTAACAGGTTTATTACAAAGTAAAATTGTTAGGTTTCCAAAAATAGGGGGAAGAGCAAGTCCAGGTCTACAGGGAGGGTAACAGATCCAGGTTCAGAGCAGGAGTGGTACCGTAACGTCCTAGTGTCCGGGGTGAGTCCAAAAGGGAAGACCAGTAGTGGTAAGCGGGATGGTGGTGGCAGGAGTGAAGCGGAGGCAGGAGTCAGGTTCCAATAATCTGTGGCACAGGAGAAATGTAAATAGAACAGGCCAAAAACACAAAGAGCGAAAACAAGCAGGTTGAGTCAGCAGCAAGACTAACATGGTCGTCTTGACTATGATCTGATGATGAGTGGCAAGTTTGACCGGGTCTTTAAGGCTGAGGTGATTATGGTGAATGAGCTGCAGCTGGAACCCTGACTCCCGCACACCAGACTTCACTCCTGCAATCAAGAACAGACAGAGGGGAGGGGGAGAGCAGAGAGAGAGCTACCTAGCAGCAGTAGGCCTAACACTAAAACACATTGAAATGGGGATAGGTTAGTGAAGGAGTGGCAGAGAGAGTTCTGGGCATATTCGGCCCATGGCAAAATCACCGACCACTCCCCCGGCCGGTCCTGGCAGCAGGACCGCTGGAACCTACCCACATCCTGATTCACCCATTCCACCTGCCCATTAGACTCGGGGTGAAATCCAGAGGTCAGGCTGACCAAGACCCCCAGATGTTCCATGAACTCCTTCCAGACCCTGGATGTAAACTGGGGACCCCGGTCAGACACTATGTCCTATGGCACCCCGTAGTGCCGGAAGATGTGAGTAAACAGGGCTTACACAGTTTGCAGGGCCATGGGGAGACTGGGCAGAGGAAGGAGGCGGCAGGCTTTAGAAAAGCGGTCCACAGGTTGGTGGTGGTACCCTGAGAGAGGGAAGATCAGTGAGGAAGTCAATTGACAAGTGAGACCATGGCCGTTGTGGAACTGGTAAGGGATGTAACTTACCCGCTGGGAGGTGCCTAGGTGCCTTACTCTGGGCGCACACCGAGCAGGAGGAGACATACACCCTCACGTCCTTAGCCAAGGTAGGCCACCAGTACTTCCCGGTCAGGCAGTGCTCTGTACGGCTGATACCTGGGTGACCGGAGGAGGGGGACGTGTATGCCCAATGGATAAGAGATGGCACGTACTGCAGCCCAGCTGGGCACTGAGGTAGAGATGGCTCTGTGCGAAACGCCTGCTCTATGTCCGCGTCCACCGCCCACACTACAGGTTCCACAATGCATGAGGCCGGGAGTATGGGGGTGTTGTCTATGGGCCTCTCCTCTGTGTCGTATAGCCGTGACAGTGCATCTGCCTTCACATTCTTAGTACCTGGTATGTATGACAACGTGAAATCAAACTGGGTGAAGAACAAGGCCCACCTGGCCTGGCGAGGGTTCAGCCTCCTCGCTGCCCGGATGTACTCAAGGTTACGGTGGTCAGTCCAGACGAGGAAAGGGTGTTTCGCCCCCTCGAGCCAGTGCCTCCATGGAGTCAGGGCTCTAACAACAGCCAACAGCTCTCGATCACCAACGTTGTAGTTCTGCTCGCCGGGCTCAGCTTCTTAGAGAAGAAGGCACAGGGGCGGAGCTTGGGTGGCGTGCCTGAGTGTTGAGATAGGACAGTGCCTATCCCTACCTCGGACGGCTCCACCTCCACTATGAACGGTAATCATGGATCGGGATGGGCCACTACTAGGGCTGAGGTGAACAGAGCCCTCAGGTTACTGAAAGCCCTGTCAGCCTCAGCAGACCAGCTGAGCCGGGATGGCCCACCCTTCAACAGAGAGGTGATGGGAGCTGCAACCTTGCCAAAGCCCCGGATAAACCTCCGATAGTAATTGGCAAAGCCAATAAAGCGCTGCACCTCCTTTAAAATGGTTGGGGTCGGCCAATTGCGCACGGCTGAAATGGGGTCTTGTCACGACATCCTCCGAAGCTGCCTCCTCTCCTTGTTCGGGCAGGCTTCGGTGTTCGTCGTCACCGGCCTTCTAGCCACTGCCACATCTCATCTCATCATTCCATTTGTTTTGTCTTGTCTATTACACACACCTGGTTCATATCCCTTCATTAGTACTTGTATAAGTGTTCCCTCTGCCCCTTCGTCCTTGTGGGTGATTGTTTAATGTGAGGAGAGAGTAGCTCGGTTGAGATCCGTGTATTTTGTGTTGCCGGGGTATATTTTCCCTGTGTGCCTGTTTTGTTCCAGTGCGCCTGTTTTGCGAGCTGGACTGTTTGACGCTATCCTGTGTAACTCTGTATCCCGGAATAAACTCTGTATTCTGTGATTTACCCTCCAGCGCCTGACTCCTTCAAATCACCCATCACAGAATCACCCACCCGCTATGGAGTCAGCGGGAGAGGAGCGCATGCCTGGAGTTGTGGCATGGGTCCAGGAGCATTCAACGATGCTAGCCAGCTTGGGAGAAGCAATGCATCGGGTTCTCCTGGTCGTCCAACGTCTGGAGAAGAGAGGACCCGATCTGTCGAGACGAGCTGGGTGACCGGATCCAGCCAACCACACCCCAGCACCCAGAGGGATCCATATATCCCAACCACGGGATTTCGACGGGACAGCTGCTCTCTGCCAGGGATTCTTCCTCCAACTGGAGCTCTATTATTCCAGCATCAGCCTGGCCCCATCGGAGCGGGAAAAGGTGTCCGCCCTCGTCTCCTGCCTCTCGGCGAAAGCCCTGGAGTGGGACAACGCGGTCTGGAATGAAGGAGGAGCCGCGTTGGACAACTATGGGGAGTTTGTTCGCCTCTTTCGGGCTGTCTTCGATCACCCGCCCTTGGGTCGAGAGGCGGACGAGGGGCTGGTCCACCTGAGGCAGGGGGCGAGGACCGCGCAGGACTTTGCCCTGGAGTTCCGGACTCTAGCAACTGGGTCTGGGTGGAACGAGCGGGTCCTCATCGACCACTTCCGGTGCCATCTGTGGGAGGACGTCCGAAGGGAGCTAGCCTGCCGGGACACCATGTTGTCCTTCACGCAACTGGTGGACATGGCCATCTGCTTGGACAACCTGCTGGCGGACAGAGGACGTCCTGGAACGGGTCTGCCCGTTCCAACCCCGCCCAACTCGGATCACAAGCTGATAGAGCTGGGTGAGCGCCGATCCGAGAGAGCGGAGGACGACAGCGCCAGTGTCACTCTGGTGGTACGAGAGGACATTTCACCGCACAATGTCGTTAGCGTTCCTTTGGGTCTGGAGGCGGCAGGCTGGGCACTCTTACGTCACCCCAGGTATCGAACGCCCACACCCATTCAGAGCCCTCTGCTGCACACTGTACCCCACCCATCCACTTTCCTGATTACAGTGTAGTTCCCCAGTGTAAGGCGCTAGTAGATTCAGGCACAGCTGGAAACTTTATGGACAGGTCATTTTCGCACAGTCTAGGCATTTCATTGGGTCCCCTATCCATTCCACTCCCCATCAGAGCACTTGACAGTCGACCATTAGGGTCCGGGTTTGTTAGAGAAGTTACAGCACCAGTCACTATGGTTACCCACGAGACTAATCGCGAGCGAATCATTTTTTTTTATTACTGAGTCTCCTGCTTTCCCTGTGGTATTAGGTATTCCTTGGTTAGCACTCCACAGCCCCACCTTTTCATGGCCACAGAGGGTTCTCACGGGGTGGTCGCGAGACTGTCAGGGTAGGTGTCTCGGTGTTTCCGTTGGTACAACCACGGTGGAAAGTCCAGACAGTACCTCCATCGTGCGCATTCCCCCCAAATACCTCGATTTGGCTCACACGTTTTTCAAAACACAGGCGACCAAGTTACCTCCAGGTAGATGCTGTGCCTCCCAGGAGTCATGTGTTTCCCCTGTCATAGGCTGAAACGGGAGGTTATGGAGGCCACCCACTGACCAGAGCACCCACTGACCAATGGGAGCGGCCATTTGTTTTGTCAAATATATATATATATATATATATATATATACACTACCGGTCAAAAGTTTTAGAACACCTACTCATTCAAGGGTTTTCTTTATTTTTACTATTTTCTACATTGTAGAATAATAGTGAAGACATCAAAACTATGAAATATGTAGTAACCAGAAAAGTGTTAAACAAATCATATTTATATTTGAGATTCTTCAAATAGCCACCCTTTGCACTGATTACAGCTTTGCACACACTTGGCATTCTCTCAACCAGCTTCACCTGGAATGCTTTTCCAACAGTCTTGAAAGAGTTCCCACATATTCTGAGCACTTGTTGGCTGCTTTTCATTCACTCTACGGTCCGACTCATCCCAAACCATCTCAATTTGGTTGAGGTTGGGGATTGTGGAGGCTAGGTCATCTGATGCAGCACTCCATCAATCTCCTTCTTGGTAAAATAGACCTTACACAGCCTGGAGGTGTGTTGTGTCATTGTCCTGTTGAAAAATACATGATAGTCCCACTAAGCCCAAACCAGATGGGATGGCGTACTGCTGCAGAATGCTGTGGTAGCCATGCTGGTTAAGTGCGCCTTGAAATCTACATAAATCACAGACAGTGTCACCAGCAAAGCACTCCCACACCATAACACCTCCTCCTCCATGCTTTACGGTGGGAAATACACATGCGGAGATCATCCGTTCAACCGCACCGTGTCTCACAAAGACACAGCGGTTGGAACCAAAAATGTCTAATTTGGACTCCAGACCAAAGGACACATTTCCACCAGTTTAATATCCATTGCTCGTGTTTCTTGGCCCAAGCAAGTCTCTTCTTCTTATTGGTGTCCTTTAGTAGTGGTTTCTTTGCAGCAATTCGACCATGAAGTCCTGATTCACACAGTCTGCTCTGAACAGTTGATGTTAAGATGTGTCTGTTACTTGAACTCTGTGAAACATTTGTTTGGGCTGCAATGTCTGAGTCTGGTAACTCTAATGAACTTATCCTCTGCAGCAGAGGTAACTCTGGGTCTTCCATTCCTGTGGCAGTCCTCATGAGAGCCAGCTTCATCATAGCGCTTGATGGTTTTTGCGACTGCACTTGAAGAAACTTTAAAAGTTCTTGACATTTTCCAGATTGACTGACCTTCATGTCTTAAAGTAATGATGGACTGTCATTTCTCTTTGCTTATTTGAGCTGTTCTTGCCATAATATGGACTTGATCTTTTACCAAATAGGGCTATCTTCTGTATACCACACCTACCTTTTCACAAGACAACTGATTGGCTCAAGAGCATTAAGAAGGAAAGAAATTCCACAAATTAACTTTTAAGAAGGCAAGATGGCGTAGCAGTGCGGTCGTGTATTCTGTAGTGTCCTCGTGTAAATAGCCTGTTTTTTTTGTCTTTGTTTGTCTTTTTCGTATATATTTCTCAATCTCATTTTCCATCCTTTAACTAAATATACTTTCCTGCAACCCGCCTCACCCAATGTGGAACAGATTCTATTATTTCTTTATACCTTTTTATGTAGAAACTAGCCAGCTAGCCAGCTAACTAGCTACTTGCTATTAGCCACCGTTAGCGGTCTTCACCATTGTCCGTGACCTGCACTACCTACCAGCCAGCTCTAGCCTGGACAATTATCAGCCAGTCTGCACAGTCTCCACAGCGCGCTATCGACCCAGAGCATATCGGATTTTCTGCTGGAACCACTGAATCACTCAAACTTAACACCGGATCATCGCAACTAGCTAGCTGCAACCGAATGGCTATTGTTGTTGTTGGCTAATCACCACTGTCCCGAAACAAGCACCAGTTAGCCTTGAGCTAGCCTCGAACCAGGCCCATCTCCCGGCTATCTACCTCTCTGTCAACCGGACGGGACCTCCTAGTGTTGACACAGAGCCCCTCCGATCCATCACGACTGGTCTACCGACGTAATCGTCTGATGTCATTTCAACGGGCTTCCTGTTGCGACGTAATGGGTCCGCGGTCAAACAACCACCCGTCATCACTGTCAAACGCTCCCTAAAACACTTCAACGAGCAGGCCTTTCTAATTGACCTGGCCTGGGTATCCTGGATGGATATTGACCTCATTCCGTCAGTAGAGGAAAAATTCAGAACTAAGAACAGATATAGCCCCTGGGTCACCCCAGACTTGACTGCCCTTGACCAGCACAAAAACATCCTGTGGCGTACTGCATTAGCATTGAACAGCCCCCGCGATATGCAACTTTTCAGGGAAGTCAGGAACCAATATACACAATCAGTTAGGAAAGCAAAGGCTAGCTTTTTCAAACAGAAATGTGCATCCTGTAGCACTAACTCCAAAAAGTTTTGGGACACTGTAAATTCCATGGAGAATAAGAGCACCTCCCAGCTGCCCACTGCACTGAGGCTAGGAAACACTGTCACCACCGATAAATCCATGACAATCAAGAATTTCAACAAGCATTTTGCTATGGCTGGCCATGCTTTCCACCTGGCTACCCCGACCCCGGCCACCAGCTCTGCACCCTCCGCTGCAACTTGCCCATGCAACTTTCAATGCCATACAACACTCCTTCCGTAGCCTCCAATTGCTCTTAAACGCTAGTAAAACTAAATGGATGCTCTTCAATCGAACGCTGCTTGCACCCGCCCGCCCGACTAGAATCACTACTTTCGGCGGGTCTGACTTAGAATATGTGGACAACTACAAATATCTAGGTGTCTGGTTAGACAGTAAACTCTCCTTCCAGACTCACATTAAGCATCTCCAATCCAAAGTTAAATCTAGAATCGGCTTCTTATTTCGCAACAAAGCCTCCTTCACTCATGCTGCCAAACATGCGCTAGTAAAACAGAATATCCTATCGATCCTTGACTTCGGCGATGTCATTTACAAATTAGCATCCAACACTCTACTCAGCAAATTGGATGTAGTCTATCACAGTGCCATCCGTTTTGTCACCAAAGCCCCATATACTTCCCACCATTGTGACCTGTACGCTCTCGTTGGCTGGCCCTCACTACATATTCGTCGCCAAACACACTGGGTCCAGGTCATCTATAAATCACTGCTAGGCAAATCCCCGCCTTATCTTAGCTCATTGGTCACCATAGCAACACTCACCCGTAGTATGCGCTCCAGCAGGTATATCTCACTGGTCATCCCCAAAGCCAACACCTCCTTTGGCCGCCATTCCTTCCAGTTCTCTGCTGACAATGACTGGAACAAACTGCAAAAATCTCTGAAGCTGGAGACTCTTATCTCCCTCACTAACTTTAAGCATCAGTTGTCGGAGCAGCTTACCGATCACTGCACCTGTACACAGCCCATCTGTAATTAGCCCACCCACAACCTCAACCCCATATTGTTATTTATTTTGCTAATTTGCACCCCAGTATCTCTATTTGCACATCATCTTCTGCAGATCGATCACTCCAGTGTTAATACTAAATTGTAATTATTTTGCACTATGGCCTATTTATTGCCTTACCTCCATTTTTTGGTTACTACATGATTCCATATGTGTTATTTCATAGTTTTGATGTCTTCACTATTTTTCTACAATGTAGAAAATAGTAAAAATAAAGAAAAACCCTGCAATGAGTAGGTGTGTCCAAACTTTTGACTGGTACTGTATAGGCAAAAGTTTGGACACATCTACTCATTCAAGGGTTTTTCTTTATTTTTACTACTTTCATCATGTTGATTTCAAAAGAACATAGAAAAATAATATGTTTTGTGAAAAACTAATTTGTTGACTTTTTTTCAGATCGTCCAAGATTTCATGACATGGATCCCATTATGCCTGGCGAAAACCAAACACTGCATTCTACAGTTATACCTACTGTCAAGCATGGTAGTGTGATGCTTTGGGGATGCTTTGCTGCCTCAGGACCTGGACGACTTGCCTTAATAGAAGGAACCATGAATTTTGCTCTGTATCAGAGAATTCTACAGGAAAATGTCAGGCCTCAGTCTGTGAGCTGAAGCTGAAGCGCAGCTGGGTCATGCAGCAAGACAATGATCCAATACACACAATCACGTCTACATGAAAATTGTTAAAAAGCAACAGATTTGAAGTGTTGGAATGGCCTAGTCAAAGTCCAGACCTAATCCCAATTGAGATGTTGTGGCAAGACTTGAAACGAGCAGTTCATACTTGAAAACCCACAAATGTCGCTGAGTTAAAGCAGTTCTGCATGCAAGAGTGGGCCAAAATCCCTCCACAGGAAGCATTTGGTTGCAGTCATTGCAGCTAAAGGTGGCACACAACCAGTTATTGAGTGTAAGGGGGCAATTGATTTTTCACACAGGGGAATTGGGTGTTGCATAACTTTGTTAATTAAAGAAATAAAATAAGTATATTTTTTGTTTTTGTTGTTATTTGTAAACTCAGGTTCCCTTTATCTAATATTTAGTTTTGGTTGAAGATCTGATAACGTCCAGTATCAAAAAAATGCAAAAATAGAGAAAATCAGAAAGGGGGCGAATACTTTTTCACAGCATTATATTCAACAGTATTTTGCAATCGCTGATGTTGGTTGAACTGATATTTGGTGTGTGAAATTAAAAGTGTAATTCATTACTTAACAATCAGCCACGCTAGCGCCAGTTGCTAACTAGATTTACTTGGCGGGGACCATCAATCCTATTTGTTAGCCTAGCTAGAAATCACTTAAAAGGCATCCGTCATATCCTCAGTAGGAAGTAGTCCTGGAGTAGTTTTAGGAGGGTCTGTATACTGCCTGTTCTGTGATTTCTGTAGATGACCTGGTTTATCATAGACCTTATGTCAGGAAGTTTTCTTAATATTCTAATGAAAGAACACATTTTGTGCCCTATTGTCACATTGTGTGACTTGTACATTTGTAAACTGATATACCAAAGTATTTGTATTTTTGTCAGTCAAGGTAATGCTTGAGTTAAATGTGGTGTATTGGTTGGGGATTTGTTACAGGAGGTGGTTGCAGTTCTGGAGCGATCCACTAGGTGTCCTCCTCCGACAACCTTAGGCACCTTCTCACTCAGAGTCTGGACTAATCATGATCCTATTGGTGTCACCTGTGTCTACCTGTTCACCTGTGTACTTATGCCCTCACTTCCCTGTGTTCCCTTGCTCAGTTTTCTCTGCTTGTTTCTCTATGCTCAGCAGTACTAATCAGTGTCTGATCAGAGAAGTATGTACAGATACTTGAGAAGTGTTCTCCCTGTTTCTTTATTATTTCAGTCGTAGTTACTATTTCGTATTTTGGCTGTCAGCCTGTTTTTTGAGATTTATTTGCTCCACCTTTATGTTATCGCGTTAAGTCCGTTGTTTTATATCCTGGTTTTGGGACCACCAGTAAAGATCCTTGTTTCACCATCTCTGCCTACTGCCTAATGTCTATCCTGCACCGCACCTGGGTCACACCTCACACCAACCCTTACAGGGATTAAAGTATTGAAAACATATACTGTACTGTGTTTATTGTAGTTGTTAGTACACAAGGTTGAAAGGGATGGGGGAATAATCAATAGTTCACTCCAGGGTAGAGTGAAATTCCTAATATTTCACCCCAATGTTAATTTTCTACTCTGTATAGAGTTACAGAAACTCTGTCAAAACTCTGATGAGAATGGACACATATACACACTGGAAAAGGGTTCAAAAGAACTCTGCAGCTGTGTAGCTTACAACGTAATTCATTAATACTTTGAACAAGTGCAGCCTAATACTGTAAATTGATGAGACAGAGCACTCCTCTTTTTTTATTTTCCTCTCTCTCGCTCATCCCTTCTTGTCGGTGAGACGGTGGTGTGATGTGGTGATGAAAGCAGAGGTAGCTCAGCAGGCTAATGTCTTGTGACCTACTCAAGGCCGTGGGAATACCTCGACCAAAACTGACAAGGTTGCGGCACACGGATCAAGAGCGCTGTTTCGATGGACGTTATCCTGTTACATAACGAAAAGGCATTTGGAACTTTGAAGGAAGTATTGAAGGAATGTGCTGGAAATAAGCCTGTTCTTTTCCTACTGTATATTACTATTTCAAATGCGTATTCCTTTGTAAATACAGTAGGGATGATGGCAAGTGAAATGGAAGATGGTATTCAGACATCCAAGGTAACCCTTTATATAGTATAGAGCATTATATTATTATTATTATTATATGCATTATTATATTATAGTATGCTAATACATGGGATACAAGATTGGAAATAATGCATGTAAGCACAGGTAACACACGCGTTTTTCCTATTTTGTTGCATTACAACCTGTAATTTAAATGTTTTTTTTTTTTTTTTATGTAATGGACATACACAAAATTGTCCAAATTGGTGAAGTGGAATGAAAAAAAAAAATGTTTAAAAGAATTCTACAAAATAAATAATGGAAAAGTGGTGCGTGCATACAGTGGGGAAAAAATGTATTTAGTCAGCCACCAATTGTGCACTTTCTCCCACTTAAAAAGATGAGAGAGGCCTGTCATTTTCATCATAGGTACACGTCAACTATGACAGACAAATTGAGAAAAGAAAATCCAGAAAATCACATTGTAGGATTTTTAATGAATTTATTTGCAAATTATGGTGGAAAATAAGTATTTGGTCACCTACAAACAAGCAAGATTTCTGGCTCTCACAGACCAGTAACTTCTTCTTTAAGAGGCTCCTCTGTCCTCCACTCATTACCTGTATTAATGGCACCTGTTTGAACTTGTTATCAGTATAAAAGACACCTGTCCACAACCTCAAACAGTCACACTCCAAACTCCACTATGGCCAAGACCAAAGAGCTGTCAAAGGACACCAGAAACAAAATTGTAGACCTGCACCAGGCTGGGAAGACTGAATCTGCAATAGGTAAGCAGCTTGGTTTGAAGAAATCAACTGTGGGAGCAATTATTAGGAAATGGAAGACATACAAGACCACTGATAATCTCCCTCGATCTGGGGCTCCACGCAAGATCTCACCCCGTGGGGTCAAAATGATCACAAGAACGGTGAGCAAAAATCCCAGAACCACACGGGGGGACCTAGTGAATGACCTGCAGAGAGCTGGGACCAAAGTAACAAAGCCTACCATCAGTAACACACTACGCCACCAGGGACTCAAATCCTGCAGTGCTAGACGTGTCCCCCTGCTTAAGCCAGTACATGTCCAGGCCCGTCTGAAGTTTGCTAGAGTGCATCCAGAAGAGGATTGGGAGAAAGTCATATGGTCAGATGAAACCAAAATATAACTTTTTGGCAAAAACTCAACTTGTCGTGTTTGGAGGACAAAGAATGCTGAGTTGCATCCAAAGAACACCATACCTACTGTGAAGCATGGGAGTGAAAACATCATCCTTTGGGGCTGTTTTTCTGCAAAGGGACCAGGACGACTGATCCGTGTAAAGGAAAAATGAATGGGGCCATGTATCGTGAGATTTTGAGTGAAAACCTCCTTCCATCAGCAAGGGCATTGAAGATGAAACGTGGCTGGGTCTTTCAGCATGACAATGATCCCAAACACACCGCCCGGGCAACGAAGGAGTGGCTTCGTAAGAAGCATTTCAAGGTCCTGGAGTCTCCAGATCTCAACCCCATAGAAAATCTTTGGAGGGAGTTGAAAGTCCGTGTTGCCCAGCGACAGCCCCAAAACATCACTGCTCTAGAGGAGATCTGCATGGAGGAATGGGCCAAAATACCAGCAACAGTGTGTGAAAACCTTGTGAAGACTTACAGAAAACGTTTGACCTGTGTCATTGCCAACAAAGGGTATATAAGAAAGTATTGAGAAACTTTTGTGATTGACCAAATACTTATTTTCCACCATAATTTGCAAATAAATTCATTAAAAATCCTACAATGTGATTTTCTGGATATTTTTTTCTCATTTTGTCTGTCATAGTTGACGTGTACCTATGATGAAAATTACAGGCCTCTCTCATCTTTTTAAGTGGGAGAACTTGCACAATTGGTGGCTGACTAAATACTTTTTTTCCCCACTGTATGTATTCACCCCCTTTGCTATGAAGCCCCTAAATATGTTCTGGTGCAACCAATTACCTTCAGAAGTCACATAATTAGTTAAATAAAGTCCACCTGTGTGCAATCTAAGTGTCACATGATCTGTCACATGATGTCAGTATATATACACCTGTTCTGAAAGGCCCAAGAGTCTGTAACACCACTAAGCAAGGGGCACCACCAAGCAAGAGGCACCATGAAGACCAAGGAGCTCTCCAAACAAGTCAGGGACAACGTTGTGGAGAAGTACAGATCAGGGTTCGGTTATCAAAAAATATCAGACACTTTGAACATCCCACAGAGCACCATTAAATCCATTATAAAAAAATGAAAGAATATGGCACCACAACAAACCTGCCAAGAGAGGGCCGCCCACCAAAACTCACGGACCAGGCAAGGAGGGCATTAATCAGAGAGGCAACAAAGACACCAAAGGTAACCCTGAAGGAGCTGCAAAGCTCCACAGCGGAGATTGGAGTATCTGTCCATAGGACCACTTTAAGCCGTACACTCCACAGAGCTGGGCTTTACGGAAGAGTAGCCAGAAAAAAGCCATTGCTTAAAGAAAAAAATAAGCAAACACGTTTGGTGTTTGCAAAAAGCCATGTGGGAGACTCACCAAACATATGGAAGAAGGTACTCTGGTCAGATGAGACTAAAATTTAGCTTTTTTGCCATCAAGGAAAACGCTATGTCTGGTGCAAACCCAACACCTTTCATCACCCCAAGAACACCATCCCCTGTGGGGATGTTTTTCATCGGCAGGGACTGGGAAAGTGGTCAGAATTGAAGGAATGATGGATGGCGCTAAATGCAAGGAAATTCTTGAGGGAAACCTGTTTCAGTCTTCCAGAGATTTGAGACTGGGACGGAGGTTCACTTTCCAGCAGGACAATGACCCTAAGCATACTGCTAAAGCAACACTTGAGTGGTTTAAGGGGAAACATTTAAATGTCTTGGAATGGCCTTGTCAAAGCCCAGACCTCAATCCAATTGACAATCTGTGGTATGACTTAAAGATTGCTGTACACCAGTGGAACCCATCCAACTTTAAGGAGCTGGAGCAGTTCTGCCTTGAAGAATGGGCAAAAATTCCAGTGGCTAGATGTGCCAAGCTTATAGAGACATACCCAGAGAGACTTGCAGCTGTAATTGCTGCGCAAAAGGTGGCTCTACAGAGTATTCATTTTTTTTTTTTGGGGGGGGGGGGGGGGTGAATAGTTATGCACGCTCAAGTTTTCAGTTTTTTTGTCTTATTTCTTGTTTGTTTCACAATAAAAAAATATTTTGCATCTTCAAAGTGGGCAAATCAAATGATACAAACCCCCAAAAATCCATTTTAATTTCCTGGTTGTAAGGCAACAAAATAGGAAACACACACACACACACACACACACACACACACACAAACAGCTGACATAAGAGTCTTGCATGTTGTGCAGAGCCTCATGCGCTGGTCAGCGAGTGTGAGCACTGGAGTCACCTCTCCGAGGGGTATAGAGGCAGAGAACATCCTCTGGCTCCAACCAGACTTATACAAAGAGACAAGCACCGCTCACACACACACGCACACACACACACACACACACACAGTCATCACATGTGAGCAATCAGCAATGTATGCTTGCATAATCATATCTACAGGACACACGCACACACACACACCTAGTGATAGATTGGGACAGTGTGACCAGAAGTTGTCAGAGGCCCAAGGGTTTAGCAGGCTTTGGTTGGAATGTCACTAGACATCAGTGTCAATGCTAGGGAGAGCCCAGAACAGCCAGTAGGCATGGAGAGGTGGAGAGGGAGAGGGAGTGAAGAGAGAGGGAGAGAAAGAGTGAGAGAGAGATGGAGAAATAGAGTGAAGGGGGTGAGCGAAAGTGAGAGAGAGGGAGGGAGGTATTGGAGAAAAAAAATTGAGGGAGAGATAGAGAGAAGAAATCGAGAGAGATGTAAAGGAAATAATATAAAGAGAGACAGAAAAAGAGAGACGTAAAGGGAGGTCTTGGAGATAGAGATGTAAAGGAAGGGCTTGAAGGAGATGGAAAAGAGAGGCAGGGATTGGAGATAGAGAGGAAAAACAAAAGCGAGAGAGAGAGAAAGAGAAAGAAAATGGGCCATCATGGCATATTATGTTAATTCCTACTCCTATATGCCATGCCGCAATGGATTCATGAATTCCCTTGAACATTTACTCCTCCTTTCAAGTTTCTCTCACGGGGAACAGAAGACTTGGTGCACATACTATAACGCTAAACCCTTCATTTGCTGGTCTGATCACCGCAAAAACACTGAACAAACATCAGAATCAACAGTTTTCAGAAAACCAGTCAGTATCTGGTGTGATCACCATTTGCCTCATGCAGCGCGACACATCTCCTTCGCATAGAGTTGATCAGGCTGTTGGTAGTGGCCTCTGAAATGTTGTCCCACTCCTCTTCACCGGCTGTGCGAAGTTGCTGGATATTGACGGGAACTGGAACACACTGTCGTACATGTCGATCCAGAGCATCCCAAACATGCTGAATGGGTGACATGTCTGGTGAGTATGCAGGCCATGGAAGAACTGGGACATTTTCAGCTTCCAGGAATTGTGTACAGATCCTTGCGACATGGGGCCAAGCATTATCATGCTGAAACATGAGGTGATGGCGACAGATTAATGTCATGACAATGGGCCTCAGGATCTCATCACGGTATCTCTGTGCATTCAAAATGCCATCGATAAAATGCAATTGTGGTTGTTGTCTGTAGCTTATGCCTGCCCATACCATAACCCCATTGCCACCATGGGGCACTCTGTTCACAACGTTGACACCATCAAACCGCTCGCCCGCACAACCCCATACACGTTGTCTGCCATCTGCCCGGTACAGTTGAAACTGTGATTCATCTGTGAATAGCACACTTCTCCAGCGTGCCAGTGGCCATTGAAGGTGAGCATTTGCCCACTGAAGTCGGATACGACGCCAAACTGTAGTCAGGTCCTGGTGAGGATGACGAGTACGCAGATGAACGTCTCGGAGACGGTTTCTGACAGTTTGTGCAGAAATCCTTCACAGTTTCATCAGCTTTTCGGGTGGCTGGTCTCAGACGATCCCGCAGGTGAAGAAGCCGGATGTGGAGTTCATGGGCTGGCGTGGTTACACGTGGGCTACGGTTGTGAAGCCAGTTGGACGTACTGCCAAATTCTCTGAAATTACGTTGGAGGCAGCTTATGGTTGAGAAATTAACTTTCAATTCTCTGGCAACAGCTCTGGTGGATATTCCTGCAGTCAGCATGCCAAATGCACATCTGTGGCATTGTGTTGTGTGACAAAACTGCACATTTTAGACTGGCCTTTTATTGTCCCCATGTAAAAATGTAAAGGTGCACCTGTGTAATGATCATGCTGTTTAATCAGCTTCTTGATATGCCATACCTGTCAGTTGGATGGATTATCTTGGTAAAGGAGAAATGCTCACTAACAGGGATGTAAATCAAATTTGAGAGAAATACGCTTTTTGTGCGTATGGAACATTTCTGGGATTTTTTATTTCAGCTCATGAAACATGGGACCAACACTTTGCGTTTATATTTTTGTTCAGTTTATATCTCAAATAGAACGACAACATCAGTGAACATGTAGTTCTTGACTCGGAAATAGAAGTACAACCTGACCTGTGACGACAAGCAAAAGAGAACAGTAAATGAACGGTCTCTTTTACAGACTGATATTAGCAATCTACAAAAGGTCCCTCCAGTAATGACATGATATCAATAAAGAATATCAATAAAATACATATTCACTTTTATAAACCGCCTTTCAGCCCTGTACATCATAGTCCCACATTCTGCCTCTAGAATTCTAAATGGCCGTCAGTTGCATTTGTGTCCACATGTTGATGCTAGCATTCCACAAATGTCAACTCGCTTCCGCATTGTCTCCGTGCTGCTGTGCTGTTTGTTGCTACTTGGCTACCTGCCAAACTATTCACGTTTTACTTTTAATAAACGTTTAATCAATCTCTGTGTTCAACAAATTTACCAACTTTTTAGTTTTGTCCTCACTCATCTTTTTTTCGTTAAACTTTTTCACCCCGGACGTTTTATCCCGAGACAGAAGAGTCATTTTCCTGTGCGTTTTTGCTGCCAACTTTACTTTATTTTCCTTTTTTCCATCGCAACTTTTTTCCCTCATTCAACTTTTTCACTCCGGACGCTTTATCTGGACATGGTTCGTCAACATCTTCAACAGCCGAAGCTAAGTAGTAACATTAACATGATGTCTTCTAATTGCAGTCGCTGTACTCATAATATACAGGAGAACGATCGCCTTACGGCGAGAATAGCTGTGCTACAAGCCCAGCTTCAGACGCAATCGTTAGGCAAGGGTAATTTCAGTGTAGGAAAGGAAGAAACAGCGTCTGTGCCACCAGTAAGTATAGATAGTAACGTTAGTATAAATCCCCCCGCACAGTCCCCGCAGCCGGACAACTTTCTCATGGCTTCTGGAGGGAAATACTGTTGGAATGCTCAACCGGTGTCGCTCATTCAGCCGACAGAAACTTTCAACCGGTTTTCCCCATTATGTAGCGAGTCGGAGTCTGAGTCTGAGTCTTCTCTTGTCTCTACTCCTCCCGTTACGGGGTCTGAGACGCCGAAGGCTCCCACCATTAGCTCTGACAAATTGAAAACCCTAGTCATTGGCGACTCCATTACCCGCAGTATTAGACTTAAAACGAATCACCCAGCGATCATACACTGTTTACCAGGGGGCAGGGCTACCGACGTTAAGGCTAATCTAAAGATGGTGCTGGCTAAAGCTAAAACTGGCGAGTGTAGAGAGTATAGAGATAATTAACTTTATTTAATTTTTTTTAATGTAAATGAAAAATGGTGAATTGTATGAAAAAAATATTTGTTTTTGTAAAATTCAAACCTATTGCATTTTTTGAGGAGAGCATTCAGTTGATGTTTGCATCCAATCTTAAAGTTTATTTGGTCAAACAACTTATTTTCACTCTCGGTTTTTGTCCTTGCGATGACAACTTTTTTCCACCTTCCTTCAAGTCATTGCTCTACACCGAGTTTTGGTACACTTTTAACATGGATATTTATATTTAGAAATTAGTATGGCATTTAGCCAATTAATTTAATGCAGCTTTTGGATTTTATACCTCTCTCGAAAGTGAATGGTTTAGACCAATGTTCCCTCTAATTATTTTCAGCACTGAGCAAATTTCAGGTCTGCTGAACTTGAACATTGTGAAAATTATTTTCAACTTCCGGTGCACATTTACTGTGACCACTGAGGCTGTAGCAACTTTAAGTTACAGTTTTAACAGTGGCCAAGTAGTCTGCGGTGGCTATTTGATCATAATGTAGGCCTACCAGCAAAAACAATGTAGAAAAATGCATCCCATAACATTTTAACACGGAAATAGCTGTTCTGTCAGCAGCAGCAAATGTGCTGTGTTCAATGTATGCCTACATTCCATGAGACTTTTGAAAAAAACATCCAGGGCTTGACATTCACCTGTGTATCCACTTGTCCTTCAGACAAGGAGGTGACTGAAAATGTTGTGTTGTTTGATGCAAGAAACCACTTTACAAAAAAACAAAACATTATTATTCCCATACCATTACTAGAGAGAAACAGACAAATTATGCTACCCTCTGCCTATTGGCTACTTAGCTTATTCAAGACCGTCTCAAAATACAAAACTGCCCCTTTAAGACATAAAAAAGACGGAGAGAACATTTTGCAGGTTTATAGCTCTTTTTCTTGCAATTCTATACACTTTGCCAATGTTTAATGTGTATTCATGTGATATTTGAGTGACTCAAAAATTCCAACAATATCTATGGGCTAAAAAACCTAGCTAAAAAACGTTAGCTGACATGGGCTAGTTGATCTGGACATTTCTGACTAGTTATAAATAGCTCTCTAAGGTATGAAATGACTTACATGACAAGAGGAATACTGGTGATGCACTACCCAATTTCGAAATTGCACCTTGTGCATTCTACTACAGTGGAGGCTGATATAACAGCAAAGGGGGGACCAACTCCATATTAATGCCCATGATTTTGGAATGAGATGTTCGACGAGCAGGTGTCCACATACTTTTGGTAATGTAGTGTATCTACCTCAATTACCTCGTACCCCTGCACATCGACTTGGTACTGGTACCCCTTGTATACAGTATAGCCAAGTTATCGTTACTCATTGTGTATCTATTATTACCTTTTTTACTTGTTATACTTTTCTATTATTTCTCTATTTTCTTTCACTCTGCATTGTTAGGAAGGTAATTAAGCATTTCACTGTTAGTCCACATATGTTGTTTACGAAGCATGTAAGGAATACAACTTGTTTTATTTTTTTTGTTTAGGAATTTTTGTTTGTTTGACATTTGACAATGTGATACCAACCAGACCAAAAAAAATAAAATACAATGTAACAAATAATGAAACTCTGATTCAAACTATAACTCAAAACTATGTGTGAAGGCACTCAGGGTGGGCTGTGGCCTCAGCGGGTTGAGTGAGGGAATGAGGGAAGGGATGGAGGGACGAAGAGAAGGAGGGAGGTCCAGGGAGGGAGATGGCCGCAGCCATGCCGCTAACTGGGAACATGTGGCTTTCATTTGGGTCTGGAGTGGCTGCTGCGACTAGTGAGGGAAGGAGAAAAAGAAAGAGAGAGAAAAGAGAGGAAGAGTGCCCTGTCCCGGTCTGCACTCTCGCCCCCTCGCATAAACATCAGCCACCTCCTACAGCCTATTAAACTCACTCCCCTCAAGAAAAAAAAACAGAAGGATAAAAGAACACCTATGGAATACCCTCCAACCTGGCAAAATCCTCAAGTCTGAGTTCAAGAGCCCTTGAGCTGCTACGAGCCCCAAGATAGCTTCTGACACACCCTCTCCACCACCCTCCCTCCAGTCACTGAGCCATATATCACCCACTAACCTATCATCTGATCTCAGATCTGCCCTTACACAACACTCCCCTTCTCGCCCCTAGTACAGTAGGTTCCTTTTACATATCCCAGGTCATTTTGTATTTCCCTCCTACCCGTCATGTGTGGCTTCCTCTGCCCATTATTGAATGGCTGTTGAGCAGGCAGGACAGGCAGAGCAGTTCTATAACCGGGGCCTGTGACAGAACCAAGAGTTGCTGAAGAGAAGAGAGAGAGGGTTAAATTGAAGCAGCTGAGCAAACAGTTAGCGTCTCTCTCTCTCTCTCTCTCCTCGCTGGCTGGCCGAGTTTATTAAAAGAGCTCTGGACTCGTGGACAGTTCTGGAAAGAAGGTAAGGATATATTTGTTTTTTCAGTGGCAATTAAGGACAAGACGACAGTCCTGTGGCAAGTGGCAAGAGAGTTAGCCAGGGAAGGTCAAACCAATCCCGAGGAACAGGGTGTTCTGTCTGACGGACAGCACACCCTGTTTATGTGTGTGTATGTGTGTGTGTGTGTTTGTGTGTGCAACATTGGAAACCAGACAGAGCAGGCCCCCACTGCCCAGCCACCAGCCTAAGCAGCCAATGACAACGGAGAAGGAAGTCTGACTGAGAGACTTTTCATGGCGGCCCCTGGGTTCAACAGGTTCAGTGGGGGTCACGTGAGGATCTTCCGCTCTCCTACTTACTCTCTCTCCCTCTCAATCCATCTTCCTGTCTCCCCTCACTGCTTTTCTACCACCTCTATCTCACAAGGCCTCTTTCTCTACACAGAGATATACTTCCTTCTCCCTTTTCATCGTTCACAAACGTTCACATCGGTAGTGCAACAGGGTATGAATCCACTCGGGCCACATAGAAGTTACAGAAAAGTTCAGAAGTTATAAAATGAGTTAAAATGTTACATATATGCTTGCAGGCAAAAATAGAGAATGGGTGTGAATACATGGAAAATGGAGATTTACAAAATATGGCCATTTCTGGGTTGTGCTGCAGCTGGGAGAGATTGTTGCGAGGTCGGCAGATATTGTTTTGCAGGACCGGGGCAATTTGTTAAGCCAAAACTCAGAAGGCTAGCTCGCCAGTGTCTAACCTCTGCACCCTGCTAACCCGTGAGACAGATCTGTGGGTCACATTCAGTAAGCATGAAATGATACACAAGCGTTAAAACTGTGGCTCACGTTCCTGAATGGTTTTTGGCCATTGAATGAGGCCTCTGGGTCTGTGCAAACTGAATGGCATCCTAAAGAAATTAGAGTGATGGTATAATTCAGATTGGACTATGGATAGGGCATGGTCAATGAAAGATAGGGTGAGAGACAGAGAGGTTGACAAAAAGAGGGAGAGAGTGGGAAAGATAATGAGAAAAATAGTTGTAAAGGAAGAGAATGAGAGAGAAATCGAAATGAAAGAGAGAGAAAGAGTGGTAGATTGAGAGAGAAAGAGGAAGGAAGGCTTCTGCTCTTTTCTATATGTAGTTTTATGTTGTTGTGGATAATACTGTACAGTATCCTACAGTATATTACAAAATGATATACTAAGTACTACACAAGGGATACTACAGTGTGTAGTATAGTATTATACAGTATACTACAGTTTACTACAGAATTATATAGTAAGTATTGTAGTATTCTATAGTAAACTGTAGTATTTTTGTTTATGTGGGAAAGAACGAAGAGAGAAAATGATAGGGAAAAATTGTCCCTTCACTGTTCTATACAGTGAGGGAAAAAAGTATTTGATCCCCTGCTGATTTTGTACGTTTGCCCACTGACAAAGACATGATCAGTCTATCATTTTAATGGTAGGTTTATTTGAACAGTGAGAGACAGAATAACAACAAAGAAATCCAGAAAAACGCATGTCAAAAATGTTTTAAATTGATTTTAATAAGGGAAATAAGTATTTGACCCCCTCTCAATCAGAAAGATTTCTGGCTCCCAGGTGTCTTTTATACAGGTATCGAGCTGAGATTAGGAGCACACTCTTAAAGGGACTGCTCCTAATCTCAGTTTGCTTCTGTGGACAGGTGTCTTTTATACAGGTAACAATCAATCAGATTCCAAACTCTCCACCATGGCCAAGACCAAAGCGCTCTCCAAGGATGTCAGGGACAAGATTGTAGACCTACACAAGGCTGGAATGGGCTACAAGACCATCGCCAAGCAGCTTGGTGAGAAGGTGACAACAGTTGGTGCGATTATTCGCAAATGGAAGAAACACAAAATAACTGTCAATCTCCCTCGGCCTGGGGCTCCATGCAAGATCTCACCTCGTGGAGTTGCAATGATCATGAGAACGGTGAGGAATCAGCCCAGAACTACACGGGAGGATCTTGTCAATGATCTCAAGGCAGCTGGGACCATAGTCACCAAAAAAACAATTCGTAACACACTACGCCGTGAAGGACTGAAATCCTGCAGTGCCCGCAAGGTCCCCCTGCTTAAGAAAGCACATATACAGGGCCGTCTGAAGTTTGCCAATGAACATCTGAATGATTCAGAGGAGAACTGGGTGAAAGTGTTGTGGTCAGATGAGACCAAAATGGAGCTCTTTGGCATCAACTCAACTCGCCGTGTTTGGAGGACGAGGATTGCTGCCTATGACCCCAAGAACACCATCCCCACCGTCAAACATGGAGGTGGAAACATTATGCTTTGGGGGTGTTTTTCTGCTAAGGGGACAGGACAACTTCAACGCATCAAAGGGACGATGGACGGCGCCATGTACCATCAAATCTTGAGTGAGAACCTCCTTCCCTCAGCCAGGGCATTGAAAATGGGTTGTGGGTGGGTATTTCAGCATGACAATGACCCAAAACACATGGCCAAGGCAACAAAGGAGTGGCTCAAGAAGAAGCACATTAAGGTCCTGGAGTGGCCTAGCCAGTCTCCAGACCTTAATCCCATAGAAAATATGTGGAGGGAGCTGAAGGTTCGAGTTGCCAAACGTCAGGTTCGAAACCTTAATGACTTGGAGAATATCTGCAAAGAGGAGTGGGACAAAATCCCTCCTGAGATGTATGTAAACCTGGTGGCCAACTACAAGAAACGTCTGACCTCTGTGATTGCCAACAAGGGTTTTGCCACCAAGTACTAAGTCATGTTTTGCAGAGGGGTCAAATACTTATTTCCCTCATTAAAATACAAATCAATTCATAAAAATTTTTACATGCGTTTTTCTGGATTGTTTTGTTGTTATTCTGTCTCTCACTGTTCAAATAAACCTACCATTAATATTATAGACTGATCATGTCTTTGTCAGTGGGCAAACGTACAAAATCAGCAGGCGATCAAATACTTTTTTCCCTGACTGTATTGTTTTTTTTCCAACAGTCAGCTCTTTCTTCAAATTTGGACTTTCATTAATGTTGACATAAAACAAAAATAAGTGTGCCATCGTCACCAGAGCATTAAATGTGGAGTGTGACCTTGTTCTAAATGCCGGCTGCTTCTCTCGCTACATAATAATATTCACATGGTACAGCAAAACCTACACAACCTAATTTCCCCCTCTACCTACACAGCATAACCCAAAATGGAGGATCCTTTCAATGAGCAAATTAACTGCTTGTTAATTAGATAATACGATTTAGAAGATAATAAGATTAACTTTGTCCTTGAAGGGAAATTTGTCTTAGGCATTCAAGTTTTATGTAGCCTATCTATCACACACTCAACAATGGCATCTCATTTCTTCTGAGCACATTCTAATTAGTTGTGTTTTGCTGAAGGCAAAGCACAACTTTAGATTTCTCTCACAGTCTTATTATTATTATTATTTTTCTTCAGCCCGCTCTAGACCTTTAAGCTATTAACACAAAACCAACTCTTAAAATGTCCAGACCACCCCAACTTAGATTACTTGAGAATATATTTTTGATAGCATTTACACTTTTTAAACTATAACAATATTTAAATTAGCTCCCAATGCATTTCAAAGGCAAAACAAAAAGACCCATAGACTTGAATGGTAAAAAAATACAAATCTAGACCAACAGGTAACTGCCAAAATAAACAAAACACCCACATGAAGTGTCTTAATAGGGCATTGGGCCACCACGAGATGCCAGAACAGTTTCAACGCACCTTGGCATACAGTGCATTCAGAAAGTATTCACACCCTTTGACTTTTTTCAAATGTTGTTGTGTTACAAGGCAGGATTAAAATGGATATAATTGTGTAATTTTTTGTCCACAATCTACACAAACTACTCTGCAATGTCAAAGTGGAAGAACAATTATAAAATGTGTAAAAAAATTAATTAAAAAATGACAACATATCTTGATTAAATAAGTATTAAATCCCCTGAGTCAATACATGTTAGAATCACCTTTGGCAGTGATTACAGCTGTGAGTCTTTCTGGGTAAGTCTCTAAGAGATGTGCACACCTGGATTGTACAATATTTGCAAATTATTCTTTTAAAAATTCTTCAAGCTTTGTCAAGTTGGTTGTTGATCATTGCTAGACAGCCATTTTCAAGTCTTGCCATAGATTTTCATGCCGATTTAAGTCAAAACTGTAACTAGGCCACTCAGGAACATTCAATGTTGTCTTGGTATGCAACTCCAGGGTATATTTGGCCTTGTGTGTTAGGTTATTGTCTTGCTGAAAGGTGAATTTGTCTCCTAGTGTCTGTTGGAAAGCAGACTTAACCAAGTTTTCCTCTAGGATTTTGCCTGTGGTTAGCACTGTTCCGTTTCTTTTTGTCCAAAAGAAAACGGCCTAGTCCTTGCCGATGGCAAGCATACCCATAACATGATGCAGCAAACCACCAGCTCTGCAGATTTTGCTGCGAAGAGACAGAATCATTAGATCATTTGTTTTGGTACTGTCCATTTGTAGCTTGTTTTTGGACACAGGTCCAGGAATGGCTAAAGGATTGCAATATTGACCTGGAGCTAACCCTGCAGATAGCAGTACTGGGTGATCTGAAAAGTCATAGTCAATCGATCAATAACATAATAATACTATTAGCAAAAATGTTTATATTCAATTCACAATCTGTAGAAACAATGAGAATAGAAAGGTTCAGAACTTTTGTTAGACATCACAGTACAGTTGAAATATACAGTGGGGAAAAAAAGTATTTAGTCAGCCACCAATTGTGCATGTTCTCCCACTTAAAAAGATGAGAGAGGCCTGTAATTTTCATCATAGGTACACGTCAACTATGACAGACAAAAGGAAGAAAAAATTCCCAGAAAATCACATTGTAGGATTTTTTATGAATTTATTTGCAAATCATGGTGGAAAATAAGTATTTGGTCAATAACAAAAGTTTCTCAATACTTTGTTATATACCCTTTGTTGGCAATGACACAGGTCAAACGTTTTCTGTAAGTCTTCACAAGGTTTTCACACACTGTTGCTGGTATTTTGGCCCATTCCTCCATGCAGATCTCCTCTAGAGCAGTGATGTTTTGGGGCTGTCGCTGGGCAACACGGACTTTCAACTCCCTCCAAAGATTTTCTATGGGGTTGAGATCTGGAGACTGACTAGGCCACTCCAGGACCTTGAAATGCTTCTTACGAAGCCACTCCTTCATTGCCCGGGCAGTGTGTTTGGGATCGTTGTCATGCTGAAAGACCCAGCCACGTTTCATCTTCAATGCCCTTGCTGATGGAAGGAGGTTTTCACTCAAAATCTCACGGCCCCATTCATTCTTTCCTTTACACGGATCAGTCGTCCTAGTCCCTTTGCAGAAAAACAGCCCCAAAGCTTGATGTTTCCACCCCCATGCTTCACAGTAGGTATGGTGTTCTTTGGATGCAACTCAGCATTCTTTGTCCTCCAAACACGACGAGTTGAGTTTTTACCAAAAAGTTATATTTTGGTTTCATCTGACCATATGACATTCTCCCAATCCTCTTCTGGATCATCCAAATGCACTCTAGCAAACTTCAGATGGGCCTGGACATGTACTGGCTTAAGCAGGGGGACACATCTGGCACTGCAGGATTTGAGTCCCTGGCGGCGTAGTGTGTTACTGATGGTAGGCTTTGTTACTTTGGTCCCAGCTCTCTGCAGGTCATTCACTAGGTCCCCCCGTGTGGTTCTGGGATTTTTGATCACCGTTCTTGTGATCATTTTGACCCCACGGGGTGAGATCTTGCGTGGAGCCCCAGATCGAGGGAGATTATCAGTGGTCTTGTATGTCTTCCATTTCCTAATAATTGCTCCCACAGTTGATTTCTTCAAACCAAGCTGCTTACCTATTGCAGATTCAGTCTTCCCAGCCTGGTGCAGGTCTACAATGTTGTTTCTGGTGTCCTTTGACAGCTCTTTGGTCTTGGCCATAGTGGAGTTTGGAGTGTGACTGTTTGAGGTTGTGGACAGGTGTTTTTTATACTGATAACAAGTTCAAACAGGTGCCATTAATACAGGTAACGAGTGGAGGACAGAGGAGCCTCTTAAAGAAGAAGTTACAGGTCTGTGAGAGCCAGAAATCTTGCTTGTTTGTAGGTGACCAAATACTTATTTTCCACCATCATTTGCAAATAAATTCATTAAAAATCCTACAATGTGATTTTCTGGATTTTTTTTCTCTCAATTTGTCTGTCATAGTTGACGTGTACCTATGATGAAAATTACAGGCCTCTCTCATATTTTTAAGTGGGAGAACTTGCACAATTGGTGGCTGACAAAATAGTTTTTCCCCACTGTATATGGCAAATACAAATCTTATATGGATGGTGTTAAAAGATAGATGGGAGGTGTTGAATGGAATTGAAGGATGGGACTAATAACAACTAACAACAAACAATAACAAGATAACTAATAATGTAGGCACGCTGTGTCCATAATAAGTGTATGGGTTGTAGGTTTGGAGCTTTTGTGAAGGAGCACAGTTAGAAAGATATGGCATATATTAGCAAACCGGATGGACATCATGAAAATTATCGGAGAGGTTGAGAGTAGAAGTTCAGGAGAAAGAACAAACAAAATGTAATTACTGTAAAATTGACTGTGTCCATAAAATGTAGATAGTGGGTATGGGCTGGAAGTAGAGGCCTAGGCGTTGTTGTTCACTAGTTTACTCAAAGTGGGGAAAGGGTGGCGGGGTTGGAAAGTAATAAAGGGGAATATATATATTTTTAAAAAGGATATGTATGTGTATGTATGTATGTATGTATGTGTGTATGTATGTGTGTATGTGTGTATATATACAGTGGGGAAAAAAAGTATTTAGTCAGCCACCAATTGTGCAAGTTCTCCCACTTAAAAAGATGAGAGAGGCCTGTAATTTTCATCATAGGTACACGTCAACTATGACAGACAAAATGAGGAAAAAAAGTCCAGAAAATCACATTGTAGGATTTTTAATGAATTTATTGGCAAATGATGGTGGAAAATAAGTATTTGGTCAATAACAAAAGTTTCTCAATACTTTGTTATATACCCTTTGTTGGCAATGACACAGGTCAAACGTTTTCTGTAAGTCTTCACAAGGTTTTCACACACTTTTGCTGGTATTTTGGCCCATTCCTCCATGCAGATCTCCTCTAGAGCAGTGATGTTTTGGGGCTGTCGCTGGGCAACACAGACTTTCAACTCCCTCCAAAGATTTTCTATGGGGTTGAGATCTGGAGACTGGCTAGGCCACTCCAGGACCTTGAAATGCTTCTTACGAAGCCACTCCTTCGTTGCCCGGGCGGTGTGTTTGGGATCATTGTCATGCTGAAAGACCCAGCCACGTTTCATCTTCAATGCCCTTGCTGATGGAAGGAGGGTTTCACTCAAAATCTCACGATACATGGCCCCATTCATTCTTTCCTTTACACGGATCAGTCGTCCTGGTCCCTTTGCAGAAAAACAGCCCCAAAGCATGATGGTCCCAACCCCATGCTTCACAGTAGGTATGGGGTTCTTTGGATGCAACTCAGCATTCTTTGTCCTCCAAACATGACGAGTTGAGTTTTTACCAAAAAGTTATATTTTGGTTTCATCTGACCATATGACATTCTCCCAATCCTCTTCTGGATCATCCAAATGCACTTCAGACGGGCCTGGACATGTACTGGCTTAAGCAGGGGGACACGTCTCGCACTGCAGGATTTGAGTCCCTGGCGGCGTAGTGTGTTACTGATGGTTGGCTTTGTTGCTTTGGTCCCAGCTCTCTGCAGGTCATTCACTAGGTCCCCCCGTGTGGTTCTGGGATTTTTGCTCACCGTTCTTGTGATCATTTTGACCCCACGGGGTGAGATCTTGCGTGGAGCCCCAGATCGAGGGAGATTATCAGTGGTCTTGTATGTCTTCCATTTCCTAATAATTGCTCCCACAGTTGATTTCTTCAAACCAAGCTGCTTACCTATTGCAGATTCAGTCTTCCCAGCCTGGTGCAGGTCTACAATTTTGTTTTCGGTGTCCTTTGACAGCTCTTTGGTCTTGGCCATAGTGGAGTTTGGAGTGTGACTGTTTGAGGTTGTGGACAGGTGTCTTTTATACTGATAACAAGTTCAAACAGGTGCCATTAATACAGGTAACGAGTGGAGGACAGAGGAGCCTCTTAAAGAAGAAGTTACAGGTCTGTGAGAGCCAGAAATCTTGCTTGTTTGTAGGTGACCAAATACTTATTTTCCACCACAATTTGCAAATAAATTCATAAAAAATCCTACAATGGGATTTTCTGGATTTTTTTTCCTCAATTTGTCTGTCATAGTTGACGTGTACCTATGATGAAAATTACAGGCCTCTCTCATCTTTTTAAGTGGGAGAACTTGCACAATTGGTGGCTGACTAAATACTTTTTTTCCCCACTGTATATTATATATATATATATACACAGTCGGGAGAACAAGTATTTGACACACTGCCGATTTTGCAGGTTTTCCTACTTACAAAGCATGTAGAGGTCTGTAATTTTTATCTTAGGTACACTTCAACTGCGAGAGACGGAATCTAGAACAAAAATCCAGAAAATCACATTTTTCTCCTATCACAGCCATTAAACTCTGTAACTGTTTTATAGTCACCATTGGCCTCATGGTGAAATCCCTGAGCAGTTTCCTTCCTCTCCAGCAACTGAGTTAGGAAGGACGCCTGTATCTTTGTTGTGACTGGGTATATTGATACACCATCCAAAGTGTAATTAATAACTTCACCATGCTCAAAGGGATATTCAATGTCTGCTTTTTATTTTTACCCATCTACTTCTTTGCGAGGCATTGGAAAACCTCCCTGGTCTTTGTGGTTGAATCTGTGTTTGATATTCACTCCTGGACTGAAGGACCTTACAAATAATTGTATATGTGTGGTACAAAGATAAGGTAGTCAAACATTTTGTCTTTTAAACACTATTATTGCACACAAAGTGAGTCCATGTGTCACGAATTCCGCCAAGGCTGCTCCTCCTCCTTGTTCGGGCAGGCTTCGGCGTTCGTCGTCCCCGGAGTACTAGCTGCTACCGTTTGATGTTCTCTGTGTTTGTTTGGTTTTGTCTGTTTGGTGCACCTGTGTCTTATCCTGTCCTGATTATGTCACCTATACGTTTCCTTTGGTTTTGTTTGTAGTTGTGTGTTGTTGTACGCCTGTCCGTTAAGGTTTTGGATTTTGTGTAAGTGTATTGTGTATTGACGCACTGTTTGCGCATCGCTTATGTTTAGTGTTTTACGTACTGTTTTGCATATCGCTCGCCTCTGTTATTTGAGGCCCTTTATTTTGTATTGTCATTTGCTGACAAGTAAAGTCTGTTTGGACTAAGCTTCTGTGTCCTGCGCCTGACTCCAACACCACATCCACCTCAAAACACTGACACCATGCAACTTATTATGTGACGTATTAAACACATTTTTAATCCTGAACTTATTTTGGCTTGCCATAACAAAGGGGTCGAATACTTATTGACTCAAGACATTTCAGCTTTTCATTGAATACTTATTGACTCAAGACATTTCAGCTTTTCATTTGTAATTAATTTGTAAAAATTTGAAAAAACATTATTCCATATTATGGGGTATTGTGTGTAGGCTAGTGACACAAAATCTCTATTTAATCCACAAAAAGTGGAAATGTCAAGGGGTGTGAATACTTTCTGAAGGCACTACAAGTCTCTGGAACTCTATTGGAGGGATGCAACACCATTCTTCCATGAGAAATTCCCTAATTTGGTGTTTTGTTGATGGTGTCTATGTTCAATTGGGTTGAGTTCTGATGACTGAGACACACACGATTTAAACCCCCTATCCTCCTTTCATTTGGCCATTGGTAGACAAATGAATGCGCAACTGGGAATTTGTACACATGTTTTAATTGCTTAATTAACTCAGGAACCACACCTGCTTTCAATATACTTTGTATACCTCATTACTCAAGTCTTTCCTTTATTTTGTCAGTTACCTGTATCTCCTCTCACCGTTTAAGCTATCAACTTCAGACCAACGCTGAGATTTTCAGACTGACCCAACTTAGGTTGCTTTCATTCAGATTTTTTATACCATTTATACTTTTTGAACTATAACCATGTCAAATGTTATTAAAAGCTCCATAGGCTTAAATGGTAAGTATTTGAATTCGCCACAGCTCTTACACAGTTTAAGTTATCAACACCAAACCAATGTTGACATGTTCAGACTGACCCAATTTAGATTATAGAGATTTGTTATACAATTATTACTTTTTTAACTATATCCATTTCAAATGTGCATAAATTAACATGGGTTTGAATAAGACATATAGGAATACAGAGGTAGCTATTCAAAATGGTCCTGCTCCTTGGCCAATAAAGCTACAAGACCAACTTTAAAACATTCAGGCTATCCTAATAATATTTTCTTAAAAACGTGTATACACAGTTGCATAAATTTGCATAAAATAACTCACCAACTGTAACTCTTGAACCGTTCAAGTTAGAGACATCAAACAAACTTTCACATGTTCAGGCTATCCTAAATTCAAATTCTTTAAAACTTTGATCAACTATAACTATACAAATGTGCATGAATTAGCATAGAATAACTCACCAACAGTAACTCTTGAACTGTTCAAGCTAGAGTCACCAAGCCAACTTCCTTTCACACATTCAGACTATCCTAACTTCATATTCTTAAAAACTTGTATAAACTATAACTATATAAATGTGCGTAAAATAGCATAACATTACTCACCAACAGTAACTCTTGAACCATTCAAGCTAGAGACGCCAAACCAGGTTTAACATGTCCAGGCTAGCCTATCTCATCATATCCAATCGATCAACCAATCAATCAATAAACCAATCAATAATTAATTCAATCAATCAATCTTTCCATCTACCTACTTTTTCCAACTATAACCAGTCACTACCATTACTCTTGCAGTCACTACAACTACTATAACTTATTTCAAAAACATAAATACTTTAAAACAAGCTAGCAAGCAAACCACATTTTCTTCAGGAAATGTACTTTTCTAGTTATTTATTGTTGTTTATACCTTTCCTCCCCTAAATTCCTCTCTCGACTTTCCTTCTGTCATTTAGAGTCATTTAGAGAAATAGAGTGAAGAACTTGGAGGAGAAACCTGTTTCTAAATAGTGCGAGTCAGGCTTTGATAATTGGAGCGCATTTGTAGCTCTTGTTTCACAGCTCTGTTCACATGACAGACGTATACAGAGTTGATCCATGCTAAGTAACACCAGCATTAGAGTATTTGAACTCTTGACCCTTGGGTCAAAAGCCTGGTTTCTTTAGACTAGTGAACTCAATGACCCAAACCCCAGGAAGGAGGGGTCCCCTCGCAATGCCTGATAAAAGTTGAGAAACTCTTCAAACTAACTAAGAGCACTGATAATGCCTGAGAAGCCGGTGTTTCTACAGCTGCGCCATCGAGAGCATCCTGGTATGGCAACTGCTCAGCATCTGACCATAAGATGCTACAGAGGGTAGTGCGTGCAGCCCCGTACATCGCTGGGGCCAAGCTTCCTGCCATCCAGGACCTATATACTAGGCAGTGTCAGAGGAAGGCCTAAAAAATTGTCAAAGACTCCAGTCACCCAAGTCATAGACTGTTCTCTCTGCTACTGCATGGCAAGCAGTGGTCCAAAAGGCTCCTTAACAGCTTCTACCCCTAAGCCATAAGATTGCTGAACAATTAATCAAATGGCCACCCGGACTATTTTACCGGCAGAATAACAGCAAAGTAGCCACATTTGAATTTGTTTAAGCTGTTTTCTAGTGACATTTACTTGGATACATCCAGAACAATGAGCCATTGAGGCGCAATTTCGCCTGGCATAGAAAATGTGCTCACTCGTCAGGACACTGTTGTTCAGAGGAGCTAGCCAACAACATAGCTAACATAATCACTTCAAACTGAAGTTGGAAAGATTGCAAACTAGCTGCACCTCGTTTCTTTTTACATTTTTTCTATTGGCATTTCTTTGTATATATACATAAAATTATGCCAGCTGACTCGACTGGCTGAGAAACGCTGCCTGCCTGTCTGTCTCGTCCCGACTCCCGACACGTTCATTACTATGGGACACCTGGAGATCGAATTTGAATATTGAATTTTTTTTGCAAATGTCGGAGAGACAGACAGCAAGGTTTATACAAATCTCTGCTGTTGAACACTAAATATTAGTCTAATTGAAATGTGAGATAATGTCTAGATGCTTTTTATAGTGGAGATCAAGTTTATAAATTGCCTGGCTGGGCTGATGAGACAGTGGATTGCGCAGTCAGATAGAACATAGTAAATAGGCATTTTAACATCTAGATTTTGCAGTGGTAATTTGTGGAATAGACACCGGCTAGAATGCGATTTCAACCAATCAGCATTCAGGATTAGACCCACCCGTTGTATAATAAGCTATATGGAATTCATTGGAGGCTGCTGAAGGGAGGACAACTTGTAATAATGGCTGGAACAGAGCAAATGGAATGGCATCAAACACATGGAAACCATGTGTTTAATGTATTTGATACCATTCCACTCATTCCACTCCATCCATTACCACGAGCCCGTCCTCCCCAATTAAGGTGCCACCAACCTCCTGTGATGGAATTGTTTTAAGAAAGTCATATCAAGGATCATTTTGCTATTTGAATTAGAATTTTAAGACCCCTTGAAGTAAAAAAAAATTTTTGACAAAATAATTTGATGAAACATTATTTTTGGCCTTACTGCTATTAGCACATAGAAACGCATTGTGTAACAGATTCACTACATGGAATAACAGATATTGCCCCAAAAAATTAAAGAGGAAGTTTGTTCTGAAGTGTTTTATATCTGAGAGATATAAGAAAGATCAGGAAACAGTCGTTTATTAAAGTTTTTTTTTTACATGTATTTAACCACCTTTTTTTGGCACTAAGCAATTTCTATATAATACTATGCCATTTAGCAGACACTTTTATCCAAAGCGACTTACAGTCATGTGTGTATACATTTTTACGTATGGGGTGGTCCCGAGGATCGAACCCACTACCTTGGCGTTACAAGCGCCATGCTCTACCAATTGAGCTACAGAGGACCACATATATACTTCCACTCATTTTTTAAACTGGTACCGGGGTCTTGTGAGGCCTGTGGGCATCCTAGAGCGAAACCGACATGTACATGTTCCTGAGAGTCTCATCTTTCCACAGAGGGGTCATATTAATGTGTAGCCCAAACCAGAAGTCCCCACAAGAATAGTAAACAAACAAACATTTGACCAACTGGGGACACTTTGTTAGTCCCCACAAGGTCAAATGCTATTTCTAGGGGGTTTAGGGTTAACCTCTATGGGATTGGTGTCCCGTATACGGGACGGTTGAGCTAACATGCTCTAATGTGATTAGCATGACTGTTGTAAGTAATAGCAAACTTTCCAGGACATAATAAGGTAAATAAGGTACTTATATTCAGTAATCTTGCTCTGATTTGTCATCCTAAGGGTCCCAGAGAAAAAATGTAGCATAGTTTTGTTTGATAAAATCAATTTTTATGTTCAAATGTAGGAACTGGGTTTTACAGTTTGAATCCCTGCTGTCTCTGACTCCACACCCACCCTGCCCAGCCATCTAGATGTGTGAAAGTTAGTGTATAAGCTAATGATCCATCATGTATGACATTCCTGGGAGTGTGTAAACTTACATTTTGTTTTACCATATAATTTTTCTATGTTCTCTATGGTTACAGTGGGGGAAAAAAGTATTTAGTCAACCACCAATTGTGCAAGTTCTCCCACTTAAAAAGATGAGAGAGGCGTGTAATTTTCATCATAGGTACACGTCAACTATGACAGACAAAATGAGAAAAAAATATCCAGAAAATCACATTGTAGGATTTTTAATGAATTTATTTGCAAATTATGGTGGAAAATAAGTATTTGGTCACCTACAAACAAGCAAGATTTCTGGCTCTCACAGACCTGTAACTTCTTCTTTAAGAGGCTCCTCTGTCCTCCACTCGTTACCAGTATTAATGGCACCTGTTTGAACTTGTTATCAGTATAAAAGACACCTGTCCACAACCTCAAACAGTCACACTCCAAACTCCACTATGGCCAAGACCAAAGAGCTGTCAAAGGACACCAGAAACAAAATTGTAGACCTGCACCAGGCTGGGAAGACTGAATCTGCAATAGGTAAGCAGCTTGGTTTGAAGAAATCAACTGTGGGAGCAATTATTAGGAAATGGAAGACATAGAAGAACACTGATAATGTCCCTCGATCTGGGGCTCCACGCAAGATCTCACCCCGTGGGGTCAAAATGATCACAAGAACGGTGAGCAAAAATCCCAGAACCACACGGGGGGACCTAGTGAATGACCTGCAGAGAGCTGGGACCAAAGTAACAAAGCCTACCATCAGTAACACACTACGCCGCCAGGGACTCAAATCCTGCAGTGCAGACGTGTCCCCCTGCTTAAGTCCAGGCCCGTCTGAAGTTTGCTAGAGTGCATTTGGATGATCCAGAAGAGGATTGGGAGAATGTCATATGGTCAGATGAAACCAAAATAGAACTTTTTGGTCAAAACTCAACTCGTCGTGTTTGGAGGACAAAGAATGCTGAGTTGCATCCAAAGAACACCATACCTACTGTGAAGCATGGGGGTGGAAACATCATGCTTTGGGGCTGTTTTTCTGCAAAGGGACCAGGACGACTGATCCGTGTAAAGGAAAGAATGAATGGGGCCATGTATCGTGAGATTTTGAGTGAAAACCTCCTTCCATCAGCAAGGGCATTGAAGATGAAACGTGGCTGGGTCTTTCAGCATGACAATGATCCCAAACACACCGCCCGGGCAACGAATGAGTGGCTTCGTGAGAAGCATTTCAAGGTCCTGGAGTGGCCTAGCCAGTCTCCAGATCTCAACCCCATAGAAAATCTTTGGAGGGAGTTGAAAGTCCGTGTTGCCCAGCGACAGCCCCAAAACATCACTGCTCTAGAGGAGATCTGCATGGAGGAATGGGCCAAAATACCAGCAACAGTGTGTGAAAACCTTGTGAAGACTTACAGAAAAAGTTTGACCTGTGTCATTGCCAACAAAGGGTATATAAGAAAGTATTGAGAAACTTTTTTTATTGACCAAATACTTATTTTCCACCATAATTTGCAAATAAATTAATTAAAAATCATACAATGTGATTTTCTGGATTTTTTTTCCTCATTTTGTCTGTCATAGTTGACGTGTACCAATGATGAAAATTACAGGCCTCTCTCATCTTTTTAAGTGGGAGAACTTGCACAATTGGTGGCTGACTAAATACTTTTTTCCCCCACTGTATGTACTTTAAAATGTGACAATTGACCAATTCGGGACATTTGGGCAGACTTGATACAAAATAGTCCAGTATTGCAATGCTTCACTGGATCAATCTGAAACTTTGCACACAAACTGCGGCCATCTTGTGGCCAAAATCTAAATTGCACCTAAACTGCAATATTATATTGTGGCCTTTCTCTTGCATTTCAAAGATAATTAAAAAATAAAATAAAATAGAAAACACATGTTTCTTTGTTTGTATTATCTTTTACCAGATCTAATGTGTTATATTCTTCTACATTAATTTCACATTTCCACAAACTTCAAAGTGTTTCCTTTCAAATGATATCAAGAATATGTATATCCTTGCTTCAGGTCCTGAGCTACAGGCAGTTAGATTTGGGTATGTCATTTTAGGCGAAAATTGAAAAAAAGGGTCCAATCCTTAAGAGGTTAAGGTTAGAATAACTGTTAGGGTTAGAATTATGTTAAGGGTTAGGGTTCAGAGCTAGGGTTAGTTTTTGGGTTAAGGTTAGGGTTAGGGTTAGTGTTAAGGTAAGAGTACGGGTTAAGGTTAGGTTTAGGGTTAGGGGTTAGGGAAAATAGGATTTTGAATGGGACTGAATTTTGTGTCCCCTCAAGGTTAGCTGTACAAGACTGTGTGTGTGTGTGTGTATGTGTGTGAATGCACGTGCTTGTGTCGGTGTGTATATGTGCCCATACTGTACACCCCAGTCCTTTGCCCGGTGGGAGGCACAGCGGGGCGAAATACAACCGTTTGACTGCCAGGTTATCAGCTAGTCTGCTTTCCACCCCCATATCACTATCTATACACAAGAATGGAGATGCAATTGGTGTCAGCTGTGGGATTTTTGATTGCGGAGGTAAATGGAGAGGAGTGTGTGAGACAAAGCCCTGAGTTGAAGCTGATTCATCTCCTCTCAATGGGCTGGGATTAGTGCCATGCTATACTGTACCGCTACTGCTCCCTTTCATTCGCAGCCCTCGTGGCTCCACCTCGGGCGAGGAGTAGATGGGGATAAACCAGCGCTAATCTGGCAATGAGTCCCCCGATTCTGAGCCTAAATGCACACCCATATACTAACGCAAATGTATACACATACGGTCATCTAATTTAGACACTATTTTAGACCTTAAAACACACCCACATTGTTATCTACTTTACTATGCTATACACACATATTATAAGTGTGCGCACTCATAGCCCACATTTTCAGATCTCCAGTGTTGAGTTATACAGTAGCAGAGAGGAGCAGTGTGGATGCCGGCCGGAGCAGTGTGTCTTTTTACATCCTCCTCGTGATTGCAGGTAGCAGCCAGACACCCAAACAGTGACACTGACCAGCTCTGCAGCTTGTGAATGGTGAGGGACTCATGCTTCAATTATCCTTGTCTCAGCCAATCGGATAGCCCCAGCCCCGGGCTGCCGGGGGCTCAGCCAATGGGGAGTGTTCTTTCTGTTCACATGACTGAATTTGCTCCTGTCCATCAACTGGGTCATATATCGTTAATTTCAAGTGGGGCAGAGGAGGCTGGGTGGAAGCATGGAGCTGTTCAATACCTTGTCTAGCCTGGTGAGAGAGAGAGAGAGAGAGAGAGAGAGAGAGAGAGAGAGAGAGAGAGAGAGAGAGAGAGAGAGAGAGAGAGAGAGAGAGAGAGAGAGAGAGAGAGAGAGAGAGAGAGAGAGAGAGAGAGAGAGAGAGAGAACTAATGGCAGAGTTCCTTTTGGGTAAGCCAGAGAACGTGTGAACAGGCCCCCGAACAGGAGATTAGAGCAAGGGTGGGGGGAAAAAGAGACAGACAGAGAGAGAGAGAGAGAGAGAGAGAGGGAGGGAGGGAGGAGAAAACACTCCCATTCCTCTCATTTCCAGTCCAACTTTTCACAAGAGCACATTTAATGGAAGTCATCCTCCGCTCAATGGTGCTAGCTGCTGTGCTCCCTCTTTCTTTTAGTCCTATTTTTCCCCTTTTTGGCTATTTCTTCCCCCCCGCTTATTTAATTTCTTGACAGATTACCCTCCTTTCTCAAGCATGCCCCCCCCCTCCCCCCCATTTGATGCGGGGAGAAGCTCACGGGACATACTTCTGTCTTTGTTTAGGTAAGCAAAATAAATGTTATTTTTTCCTCCTGTCCACTGTGTGCAATGGTGATGTGATGTACTGTGACTTACTAACTCCCATGAGCATGTTTCACTTTCCTTTTTTTTCTCTCTCAGTTCTGTTCACTTCCACTTCTGCAGTGGTTGCTGTTTCATTTCAGACCAGCTTCATGTCCAGGTGTGCTTGTCGGTTCAAAGACCGTTTGGGGTTAAGGTTCCGTTCGAACAGAAAGGGTCTACTTCGTAATTAGTCACTAGTCACTGCCACTGGTGACAGGGCTAGGCCGTTTATTGTCATCGTTACGCACCACTAAACCACCGACATTGTCACAGGCAAATCCGTTAGCACAGGTGGGTTGGTGGATGGAGGGGGATTTTTCGGGAGAGAAAATATGTTTTTCTTTCCACGGAGAGTGTGTGGAGAAGGGGGTCATCGGGGAGAGACTAGGGGAGTTGCGACGTGCCTGACAAGGACGGGGGATGGAGGGGAGAGCCCGGCGTAGCCCTCTGGGGCGCTCCGAGCCGTGGGTAAAAAGGAGGGGTTGTGGTGGTGGAGGGAGGATCTGGGCTAGACATTGGACAAAATCAGAGGGCCCCTCTGCCCCAGACAGGGACTGGATAAGACAGGACACCCAACTGCTGGGGAGGTGGCGGGGGGAGAGAGACCAAGGGTCAGGGGGACGGTGGTGAGGGAAGAGAGGCCGGGGTTGCAGAGGTGCTTATATGCAGCTTCCGACTGACCGGCTTTGACAAATGCAAAAAGGTGGTAGTATACTTTTCTTTTCCCCTTTCCGTTTTTTATTTTATTTTTATCCACTCTCTCTCAATTTTTTCCGCCTTGGAAAAGAAAGTGGCCGGCCAGTAACATTGTGAGGAACAGTGGGGAGAAACTGCCACATGGCAAAAAACGAGGAGAGATTTTGTCCCATAAAAGACGAAGGGAAAGAAATGCAGCAATTATGAAAGGACAGAGAGCGGGGTGAGGTTTTTTTCAGGGCGGTGGGTGTAGGAGGGGGTGTTGGAATGTGTTGAGTGACAGGAAATGCTTTGTCTGACCTTTTGTGTGTTTTTTCTCCAAAGCTAAAAGAGGCAATGACAACAATATGACTTGCTTCTAAATATAAACCTTCAGGGCAGCGGGCGTCAACTTTAAACAAGCTACAATCCCCACTCAAGTCATTTTGTAAGTGGGAGATCAAACCACACTTATCCACGAGACTCATTTTGTGAAAGTCAAATCCAATATTTCCATTCTCATTCCGATCACGAAAAAAATATCTACATTCTTGAACAATTCTTTAAATAACTGTATTGGTCTACTTAGGATAATAATAATATGCCATTTAGCAGACACTTTTATCCAAAGCGACTTACAGTCATGCGTGCATACATTTTTTTTTTTTTGTGTATGGGTGGTCCCGGGGATCGAACCCACTACCTTGGCGTTACAAGCGCCGTGCTCTACCAGCTGAGCTACAGAGGACCACCAGGATAAGAGGAAGCTGGGAAGCAGAAAATAATTGCTATGTGACATAAATCTCTTGCGGTTTCTGCTCAAATGTGATTAAAGTCTGGACACCGGTAACTAAAACAGAAACATTGCCTGGGGCGAAGTGAAGGATAGAATAGGATAAATCAGAACTGTCAGAGTCAGACAATGTTGCAGTTGCAGAGAAACTCACTTAGTTCTACCACTGCTCAAGTTATTTTTTTCTCACACACGCTCAGTAAAGCGATGTTGGCAAAGACCTGCTGATATTTGTGATAAACTAGTTGATGACCAGTAGCAGTGCGTGGGTAAAATCACTGAGGAAGCCAGTAAAAAAGCCATATTACAACCTATGTTGTGATAATTGCGTTGTTTGCTCTATAACCCATTCGTTCATACGCCACCATGATATACAATAACGCTGTGACAACAAAAAGACAAATCACTTTTTTGTTTCTTATTTTTATTATGATTTATTTTTTACCTTGGCAAGTCAGTTAAGAACAAATTCTTATTTACAATGACGGCCTACACCGGCCAAACCCGGACGACGCTGGGACAATTTTGCGCTGCCCTATAGGACTCCCAATCACGGCCGGTTGTGATACAGCCTGGAATCGAACCAGGGGGTCTGTAGTGACGCCTCAAGCACTGAGATGCAGTGCCTTAGACCGCTGCGCCACTTGGGGCTAAATAAATTCAACTACACACACATTTGTTTCATCACAAAATAGGAAAGCAACATCTGTCCAGTGAAATCCACAAAGCAAATATTGCATACAAACAGTTATATCACCTGCAGCATGGTCAAGCAAGTTAGTGTTTTAGAACTACTGATTTAGAACCACAGAGTTACTGCAAGTCAGCACAAAGACAACAGGGGCACTGCCTCCGCTATTCCAGCACCATTTCAACTTAAATATTTAAGGCAATATATGCTTAGTTTAATACACTGAAAACATACAAAAAACAAATTAGTATAATCAATGTTGCTAAATATCATGTTGCTGTCCATGGCACTGATTTATGTGTGTGTGTGTGTGTGTGTGTGTGTGCAAGTAAAACAGAAAATGTTGACTGACCCTACCTGAAGACTAGTTGCTTGCTATCCTGACTTCCTCGCTTAGGCAACAATGAACCAGCTAAGTTACCTACTAGGCTACATCTAAGCTACATATTGAACTTCAATTGTCTCAGCCCAGTGGCACAACATTAATTAATGGTTAGATCAGAATAGGTGTCATAATCATTGGCCTGTACAGATAATTCCAAATCCATCCATGGTTTAGGAAAGGGCCGATTTAGCAAGCTAGCTACTGCAGGACATCAACACAAGCAGACCAGAAATAGACACCTTTTTCTGAAAATGATGTTTTGCAAAGGAAGACATTTGATTGGTGTGAAGCCAAATCCAAACTGGCTTCCCTTGGGGGGTGTTTTGCTGCACCGGGACAACCCACAGCTGAGCTCAGCTCAATGCTGATTGGCTGATTATTTTATCATTATTTTTATCAAGTGAGGCCAACTACTTGCTGGCATCAATCAATCAAATGCTACGGCGACAATATGTTATACTCTTTTGGTCCAGACAGCATCAGATACAGTTCATTCGGAAAGTATTCAGACCCACATTTTGTTACATTACAGCCTTATTCTAAAATAGATTAAGTATATTCTTCCCTCATCAATCTACACACATTACCCCATGATGACAAAGCGAAAACAGGTTTTTAGACATTTATGCAAATTTATAACAATAAATAAAATAAAAATACCTTATTTACATAAGTATTCAGACCCGTTGCTATGAGACTCAAAATTGAGCTCAAGTGCATCCTGTTTCCATTGATCATCCCTTGAGATGTTTCTACAACTTGATTGGAGTCCACATGTGGTAAAATCCATTGATTGGACATGATTTGGAAAGGCACACACCTGTCTATATACAGTGCATTCGGAAAGTATTCAGACCCCTTGACTTTTTCCACATTTTATTACGTTACAGCGTTATTCTAAAATTGATTAAATATATTTTCCCCTCATCAATCTACACACAATACCCCATAATGACAATGCAAAAACAGTTTTTTTTTTAGAAATTGTTGTAATTAAAACAAAAACATTTACATAAGACTTCAGACCCTGGGGAAGGGTACCAAAACATTTCTGCAGCATTGAAGGTCCCCAAGAACACGGTGGCCTCCATCATTCTTAAATGGAAGAAGTTTGGAACCACCAAGACTCTTCCTAGAGCTGGCCGCCAGGCCAAAATGAGCAATCGGGGAAGAAGGGCCTTGGTCAGGGAGGTGACCAAGAACCCGATGGTCACTCTGACAGAGCTCCAGAGTTCCTCTGTGGAGAAGAGAGAACCTTCCAGAAGGACAACCATCTCTGCAGCACTCCACCAATCAGGCCTTTATGGTAGAGTGGCCAGACAGAAGCCACTCCTCAGTAAAAGGCACATGACAGCCCGCTTGGAGTTTGCCAAAAGGCACCTAAAGGACTCTCAGACCATGAGAAACAAGGTTCTCTGCTCTGATGAAACCAAGATTTAACTATTTGGCCCGAATGCCAAACGTCACATCTGGAGGAAACCTGGCACCATCCCTACAGTGAAGCATGGTGGTGGCAGCATCATGCTCTGGGGATGTTTTTCAGTGGCAGGGACTGGGAGACTAGTCAGGATCGAGGGAAAGATGAACAGAGAAAAGTACAGAGAGATCCTTGATGAAAACCTGCTCCAGAGTGCTCAGGGCCTCGGTCTGTGGTGAAGGTTCACCTTCCAACAGGACAACGACCCTAAGCACACAGCCAAGACTTGTGGCTTCAGGACAAGTCTCTGAATGTCCTTGAGTGGCCCAGCAAGAGCCCGGCCTTGAACCCGATCGAACATCTCTGGAGAGACCTGAAAATAGCTGTGCAGTGATGCTCCCCATTCAACCTGACAGAGCTTGAGAGGATCTGCAGAGAAGAATGGGAGAAACTCCCCAAATACAGGTGTGCCAAGCTTGTAGCGTCATACCCAAGAAGACTGGAGGCTGTAATCGCTGCCAAAGGTGCTTCAACAAAGTACCGAGTAAAGGGTCTGAATACTTATGTAAATGTGATATTTCGGGGGGGGGGGGTTAAATACATTTGCAGAAATGTCTAAAAACTTTTTTTTTCTTTGTCATCATGGGGTATTTTGTGTAGATTGATGAGGGGGAAAAAAAACAATTTAATCCATTTTAGAATAAGGCTGTAACGTTGCAACATTTAAAAAAAGACAATGGGTCTGAATACTTTCTGATTGCACTGTACATGGGCTACACATACTGAGACAGAGGGTCGCTGTTTCGCTTGCTTGGATGATTTCTCCGGTGAGAATCAGCCACTTGCGAATTTACTCAAAATTATGAAAACACAGAGAGAGACGAAAGATAAATTATTTCATCATTTGTATTTATTTATTGGTCAAATGTGTGGGGAAGCCTGGCTCCCTTGGCATCCTTGAATACACGCCACTGTTGATGACAGGGCCAAAAGTGGGGCAGCCAGCCAGACAGCAAGCCAGGAGAGAGAATGAGGCTACTTTTTCTCTCTACTTTATGAGGGAGGAGAGGAGGGCTAGGGTTTGTGTAAGCTGCCCTTACGGCCTGAGGGACGCCTTCACTTTGTTCACCTGCAGCCATTAAAATGTCCTAGTGCCTTAGCCTTGCCTTAGCTATCATCTACCCCTCTACCCCTCCTCCCTCTGGTGTCCGTCCGTCCTCCTGCCTCTCCCAGCCTCTACCTGGATTTGAATAGAAACCAGACAGGCAATGCACTGGGCTCAGTCGCCATTCAAGTACGCTGGCCGGACAATGGGGATCTGTTAGCATCCAGTACCCAAACCAATCCCCTTCCCCCACACAAAGCGCCGAGCTGCGCCGAGAGAGAGAGGGAGGGAGAAGAGAGAGGTTGGGATTAGAGGGCTAGTGTACAGAGGGCGAGTGTCTTTTGGAGGAAGGGGGGTCAGGGTTCGGAGAGGGGGGTAGCAGTGGACAGGAAATGTCTGCCTTTGATGAACTTACAGATTGGCGCTCCCAAAAAGGAGGGAGAAGAGGGGGAAAAGGAACGAGCCATGGCAACATGCTTTTCTGAACCTTCCAGCTGGAGGCCCATTCTCAGCCAATTTGGTGCAGTAAAAAATGTGTGAAGAGAGAGAGAGAGAGAGAGAGAGAGCGAGAGAGAGAAAGAGAGAGGGAGAGAGAACGAGGCATAGAGGGAAGAGAGAAATAACGTAAAGCCCCAGAACCTGTCTGCCACATCCTCTGCCAATGACACGGTCGTTAAAGAACTCAGGTGCTGCAAAAACAAACACTCAAAAGGGGGTGGGGGGAGGTTTATTTATGCTACTCCCTCCTTCCTTCCAAGTCCCTCTCTCTCTCCATCTCTCTCCAATGTCTCGCCATGCATCTGCATTCCTCCCCTCTTTTCATCTTTTATTCTTTTCATCTTTTTTATCCCGCCATCTCTCCCCCTCTTTTAGAGAGGAACCACAGACATGCTTGTCACAAACTTTAGGGAGAGCTCTGCCTCCTTTGTTGGGCTCCGAATTGAGTCATAATCTCTAGAACATACATCGATAAAAAGGAAAAAGAACAACCACAAGAGAGAAAATAAGGTAAAAAAAACAAACCCCCAAAAATCTGCAACATCTTATCTCGCACTATTGTCCCCGTTCGTCTAGCTAGCAGCTACACCCCGACCCGCTAGGTTAAGAATTCCCAATATCCGCTTTGCGAGGTCGGGAATGTAGCGAGCGAGTAAATGTAGACGTTGTTTACGTTTCCGAGACAAAGGCCCGACCTTAACCACTTGAACTTGTCTCCTTGTCAAAGCCCTTAATTGCAGCCATCTTCTGCAGTGGAGAGAATGGAGTCGCCTGGCCAAGTCACCAACCTTAAGACTGCTGCCTGTCAGCTCAGTTCAGTGTCGCTGCTTACGGACAAAGGCAGGTGTGTGTGTGTGTGTGTGTGTGTGTGTGTGTGTGTGTGTGTGTGTGTGTGTGTGTGTGTGTGTGTGTGTGTGTGTGTTTCGGGTTCGCTGTGGCCACCTGTGCCGTTCTGCCCTTTGTTTTGTGACCGCCTTTACCTCCCATGGTGCCTTTGGGCAAGGCAGGTTCGACGTGTTGAATGGATGGGCACCTGCTTGGACTTCCACCTGCTTGGACTTCCACACGGAAGACGTGGAAAATGTGTGTGTGTGTGTGTGTGTGTGTCTTGGAGGCCTCCTTGGCAAGGCAGGGAAGCATTGTGTTGTCAGTTCTTCACTTTGAGGCCCACTACCTGAGAGGATTGATATTTAGTTAGCTAGCATTGACTACTACAGAGTGTTGTGTGATATACTGTGGGGCGGAGTGTGACTTTGGGTAAATGCTTGTATGTGTGTGAATGAGTGCACATGTGTGCATCCTCACAGCTTTCCAAACCCATATGCTCCCCTTAAAATGTATTACATTAAGTCATTTTGGCTGTTACAATAGCTGCCGTTACGTGTGTGTGATGTGTGTTTTTTATGATTAAGAGTAACAGATTGACAATGTCAGTGGCGTGTGTGTGATTAAGAGTAACAGATTGTTTGTGTGTGTGTGTGTGTGTGTGTGTATGTGTGTGCTTATGTTTGGAGGGGATGTGGGCTAGGTGACATGGCAGGAGAGGCTGGAGCATGCAAGGCTGTTTCCACATGCCCAGAGAGAAGCCCCTTCTAGTCTCGCTCAGTGACTCAAAGCATTCCTGAGCACTATAATAACTACAGCCGCACTGCAAAACAAACAAAACGCTAAATACAAAAAACTAAATATAAGGCCCAGACGGGAATACTCATGATTAAGACAGGCGACAGGTTCTCAGAAGATTAAATTGAGTTTTTAGGAAATCTGCGGGACAAAATATAGGCTGTTGAGTTCTAAAGTGAAAGTTATATCCCTCATCAGTAAAAAAATTATTTGAAAAAATATTGCAAAGGAAAAATGGCAGCGTGAAAATTATTAAGGGAAGAGAGGCCGGGGTTGCAGAGGTGCTTATATGCAGCTTCCGACTGACCGGCTTTGACAAATGCAAAAAGGAAGTAGTATACTTTTCTTTTCCCCTTTCCGTTTTTTATTTTATTTTTATCCAGTCTGCCTTGGAAAAGAAAGTGGCCGGTCAGCAACATTGTGAGGAACAGTGGGGAGAAACTGCCACATGGCAAAATACGAGGATAAATTTAGTCCCACAAAAGACGAAGGGGAAAGAAGTGCAGCAATTATGAAAGGACGGAGAGCGGGGTGAGGTTTTTTTCAGGGCGGTGAGGGTAGGAGGGGGTGTTGGAATGTGTTGAGTGACAGGAAATGCTTTGTCTGACCTTTTGTGTGTTTTTTCTCCAAAGCTGAAAGAGGCAATGACAATGATATGACTTGCTTCTAAATATAAACCTTCAGGGCAGCGGGCGTCAACTTTAAACAAGCTACAATCCCCATTCAAGTCATTTTGTAAGTGGGAGATCAAACCACACTTATCCACAAGACTCATTTTGTGGAAGTCAAATCCAATATTTGCATATCTCATTCCGATTACGAAAGAAATATCTACATTCTTGAACAATTCTTTAAATAACTGTATCGGTCAACTAAGGTTAAGAGGAAGCTGGGAAGCAAAAAATAATTGCTATGTGACATAAATCTCTTGTGGTTTCTGCTTAAATGTGATTAAAGTCTGGACACCGGTAACTAAAACAGAAACATTGCCTGGGGCGAAGTGAAGGATAGAATAGGATAAATCAGAACTGTCAGAGTCAGACAATGTTGCAGTTGCAGAGAAACTCACTTAGTTCTACCACTGCTCAAGTTTATTTTTTCTCACACACGCTCAGTAAAGCGATGTTGGCAAGGACCTGCTGATATTTGTGATAAACTAGTTGATGACCAGTAGCAGTGTGTGGGTAAAATCACTGAGGAAGCCAGTAAAAAAGCCATATTACAACCTATGTTGTGATAATTGCGTTGTTTGCTCTATAACCCATTCGTTCATAAGCCACCATGATATACAATAACGCTGTGACAACAAAAAGACAAGTCACATAGTGACAGAATAAATTCAACTACACACACGTTTCTTTCATCACAAAATGGGAAAGCAACATCTGTCCAGTGAAGTCCACAAAGCAAATATTGCATACAAACAGTTATATCACCTGTAGCATGGTCAAGCAAGTTACTATTACATTAAGTCATTTTGGCTGTTACAATAGCTGCCATTACATTTGTGTGATGTATGTTTTTTATGATTAAGAGTAACAAATTGTGTGTGTGTGTATGTGTGTGTGTGTGTATGTGTGTGTGTGTTTATGTTTGGAGGGGATGTGGGCTAGGTGACATGGCAGGAGAGGCTGCAGCATGCAAGGCTGTTTCCACATGCCCAGAGAGAAGCCCCTTCTAGTCTCGCTCAGTGACTCAAAACATTCCTGAGCACTATAATAACTACAGCCGCACTGCAAAGCAAACAAAACACTAAATACAAAAAACTAAATATAAGGCCCAGACGGGAATACTCATGATTAAGACAGGCGACAGGTTCTCGGAAGATTAAATTGAGTTATTTAGGAAATTTGCGGGGGAAATGGATGTCTGGACAAAATATAGGCTGTTGAGTTCTAAAGTGAAAGTGATATCCCTCATCAGTAAAACATTTATTTAAAAACTATTGCAAAGGAAAAATGGCAGTGTAAAAATTATTAACACAATGAAACAAAGATGGAAGGGTGGCAAAACTTGTTTTACGTAAGGATGAAAATTAAGGTTGTGCTCTCGTCCTGTAGTGGAAAAAATCTGAAAATGACACGCAGTTAACACTTGCTCAGGGATTACAGTTTTGGCAGGGTTCTACACTAACTTTTTCCACTGGAAGCACCAAACTTTTCAATTGGTGGCACCAGCACATGATTTGGTCACACCAATTTTTTAAAATAAAAACAATAGCATTTATAATGACCTGGCCTGTGTCCCATAATGTGCCTACATTCCATACAGAACCAGGCTAATAATGACTAGCCATCTTTTAAATTAGCATACCCTTGTGTTCTTACATTGATTTGAATAGATTTACTGTAAAAGCAAAGAAAATAGAAAGTTAAAATAAAGTGCAAAATGTATTTATTGCTGATTTCAAAGTGCCATGTGTTCTTTTCTGCGAATCCTCTAGAGGGCAGATTTTAAAATTAAAATAAAATACAATTTGATTTGTCACATGCGCCGAATACAACAGGTGTAGACCTTACAGTGAAATGCTTACTAACAAGCCCTTTCCCAACAATGCAGTTTTAAGAAACAATACCAAAAATAAATAAATAAAATAATAATACAAAATAAAAGTAACTAATAATTAAAGAGCAGCAGTAAAATAACAATAGCTAGGCTATATACAGGGGGTACCAGTACCGAGTCAATGTGCGGGGGCACCGGTTAGTGAAGTTAATTGAGGTAATATGTACATGTACTCTGGGCACTGCAAATAGTCTGGGCACTGGATTAGATGTTCAGGAGTCTGGATTAGATGTTCAGGAGTCTTATGGCTTGGGGGTAGAAGCTGTTTGGAAGCCTCTTGGACTGAGACTTGGTGCTCCGGTACCGCTTGCCATGCGGTAGCAGAGAGAACAGTCTATGACTAGGGTGGCTGGAGTCTGACAATTTTTAGGGCCTTCCTCTGACACCGCCTGGTATAGAGGTCCTGGATGGCAGGAAGCTTGGCCCCAGTGATGTACTGGGCCGTACGCACTACCCTCTGTAGTGCCTTGCAGTCGGAGGCCGAGCATTTGCCATGCCAGGCAGTGATGCAACCAGTCAGGATGCTCTCGATGGTGCAGCTGTAGAACCTTTTGAGGATCTGAGGACCCATGCCAAATATTTTCAGTCTCCTTAGGGGGAATAGGTTTTGTCATGCCCTCTTCACGACTGTCTTGGTGTGCTTGGACCATGTTAGTTTGTTGGTGATGTGGACACCAAGGAAATTGAAGCGCTCAACCTGCTCCACTACAGCCCCGTCGATGAGAATGGGGGCGTGCTCGGTCCTCTCCTTTTTCCTGAAGTCCACAATCATCTCCTTTGTCTTGATCACGTTGAGGGAGAGGTTATTGTGGTCCTCTGTAGCTCAGCTGGTAGAGCACAGCGCTTGAAACGCCAAGGTAGTGGGTTCGATCCCCGGGACCACCCATACACAAAAAAAATGTATGCACGCATGACTGTAAGTCGCTTTGGATAAAAGCGTCTGCTAAATTGCATATTATTATTATTATTATTATTATTGTCTTGGCCCTACACGGCCAGGTCTCTGACCTCCTCCCTATAGGCTGTCTAGTCGTTGTCGGTGATCAGGCCTACCACTGTTGTGTCATCGGCAAACATAATGATGGTGTTAGAGTCGTGCCTGGCCATGCAGTCATGAGTGAACAGGGAGTACAGAAGGGGACTGAGCACGCACCCCTGAGGAGCCCCCGTGTTGAGGATCAGTGTGGTGGATGTGTTGTTACCTACCCTTACCACCTGGGGGCAGCCCGTCAGGAAGTCCAGGTTCCAGTTGCAGAGGGAATGTTTAGTCCCAGGGTCCTTAGCTTAGTGATGAGATTTGAGGGCACAATGGTGTTGAACGCTGAGCTGTAGTGAATGAATAGCATTCTCATGTAGGTGTTCCTTTTGCCCAGTTGTGAAAGGGCAGTGTGGAGTGCAATAGAGATTGCATCATCTGTGGATCTGTTGGGGCGGTATACAAATTGGGGTGGGTTTAGGGTTTCTGGGATAATGGTGTTGATGTGAGCCATGACCAGCCTTTCAAAGCACTTCATGGCTGCAGACGTGAGTGCTATGGGTCGGTAGTCATTTAGGCAGGTTACCTTAGTGTTCTTGGGCACAGGGACTATGGTGGTCTGCTTGAAACATGTTGGTATTACAGACTCAGACAGGGAGAGGTTGAAAATGTCAGTGAAGACACTTACCAGTTGGTCAGCGCATGCTCGGAGTACACGTCCTGGTAATTCATCTGGCCCTGCGGCCTTGTGAATGTTGACCTGTTTAAAGGTCTTACTCACATCGGCTACGGAGAGCGCGATCACACTGTTGTCCAGAACAGCTGATGCTCTCATGCATGTTTCAGTGTTACTTGCCTCGAAGCCGGTGTAGTATGATTCGATCTTAGTCCTGTATTGATGCTTTGATGGTTTGTCGGAGGGCATAGCAGGATTTCTTATAAGCTTCCGGGTTAGAGTCCTGCTCCTTGAAAGCGGCAGCTCTACCCTTTAGCTCAGTGCGGATGTTGCCTGTAATCCATGGCTTCTGGTTGGGGTATGTACGTACAGTCACTGTGGGGACAACGTCATCGATGCACTTATTGATGAAGCCAGTGACTGATGTGGTGTACTCCCCAATGCCATCGGAAGAATTAGAATTATGGTCAGATTTGCAAATAAATTCATTAAAAATCCTACAATGTGATTTTCTGGATATTTTTTCCTCATTTTGTCTGTCATAGTTGACGCGAACCTATGATGAAAATTACAGGCCTCTCTTATCTTTTTAAGTGGGAGAACTTGCACAATTGGTGGCTGACTAAATACTTTTTTCCCCCACTGTACGTGCTAGTAGTTCGTCCACTTTATTATCAAGCGATTGTACATTGGACAATAGTATCGATGGAAAAGGCATAATAGCCACTCGTCACCGGCTCCTTACTTGGCACCTCGATCTCCTTCCGCGATATGTCCTTTTCTTTCTACTGCGAATGACGGGGATGAGGGCCCTGTCGGGTGTCTGGAGCAAATCCCTCTCGTCCGACTCATTAAAGAAAAATGATTTGTCCAGTTCAAGGTGAGTAATCGCTGTTCTGATGTCCAGAAGCTCTTTTCGGTCATAAGAGACGGTAGCAGCAACATGATGTACAGAATAAGTTACAAACAATGTGAAAAAACTAACAAAATAGCACAGTTGGTTAAGAGTCCATAAAAGGCAGCCATCCCCTCTGGCACCATTCCGATAAAATACGATACTTGATACCAACACAGCAAAAATGGACTGTGATTTCTCCCAGTTTCTCACGTTTTCGCTCTCAAAATCATACCTTTTATTAGAAAAACAACAAAATGTGATGCTTAAACCACATCAATGCTTAAACCACATCTGGGGACCATTTTCTAGATCTGGGAAAAATCTGAGAAATTCAGATTTTTTTGTGTAGTTACCATTTAATTCAGGTGTGCACCAGCCAGAAAGATGTTTGGCTAGTGGTGTTTCTTTAGCGCAGTTGTGATGGGAGTTTTCAAAACATATGGTCACTGGATTGATGCAAATAATAATGATTCTGCCAGGTAGGCATGGGCTACTTTGTAGTTATCTTTTAATTGCCTTTCCATCTATCTGAAGACGGTTAGGCTATCATTAGCATCGCTAACAGCTACACAAAGTGGTAGACATATAGGCCCTACGCGCACCGCACTCACAGGGCTCGACATTCAGGTAAATTTGCTAGTGGCACACCGGGCCAGTGACAACTTAAAGCTACTGGCCTGAAAAATATGTATACTGGCCCGGTTCAAGATCTGACAGGAAAGTGAATGATGTGTGCATCATTTCAATAGCAGATATTTTTATCTTTCATTTGTGGGCTGAGCAAGTAGCCTATATAGGGTTCATACAGACATTGGCAAGTCAAATTCAAGGACTTTTTCAAGCACTTAATTGTAATTTTCAAGGACCTACATTTTATATTGAATTGTTGTAATAGCCTATAGGAAAAAAAACTCCCCTCACCGTATGCTTTACCACTTTAAGAATAATGTATTTTTTAATAGGCCTACCCAATGGCATTATGCATTGACATTCACATTATTTTTACATTGTAAAATATGTCAGAATTACCGTAAAAAGCTTGTATCCCGGTTACGATGCCTGGGACATGCTGATCTAAGACGGGATACTGTGGCACGTAAACATCTTATCCCTTTTATTGTTGTTTTTGCGGTCTGCGCAGGCTCAGTTTCACATGTCATGGGTGTTGTTTTCATCTAGTTTGATACATGCAGCTTCTCTTCTGTCATAACGTGTTGCCCCAGAATACTAAATAAAGTAGTGCTCACCAGAATAATGTCTTACATCGATAGAATGAAAGCATTAATAATCTAGTTAACACCTGTAAAGTTGTCTGTTTCGTTTAGGGACCGGGGACAAAACGCATTAACTCCATAAAAGTGGAATGATTGGTCCAGTGCAAAATGTCCAAATGTCATCCGTTTGATCGGTTTTAAGGAAATGAAAAGCTGAGAAAATGACGAAACACATTTCTGATAAGACTTCAATTCGTCTTGGGTGTATATTTTATGTGGTTGAAATACTGTCTGCTTGCATAAGTGTCAAAGAGAACACGACACGCGCATTCACATTTGCTCCAGAGATACTGAAATAAATAAATAATAATTCTCCACTCCTGTTACCGAGACAAAATTAACGTTTGTTGTATAATTTCACTGCAAGAAATGCATAGCCTAATTCTGCAGGAGTTAATATTATATTATGCTACATGTGAGAGGTTATAGGCCTACAGTCAGTATCCATATTTCAGTTACTATTCCATTTAACCCATACTTAAATTAGGAATATTTTGTTTCTTCATGGATACAGGCAGGATATCAAAGGTGAGCGGGATATCAAAGGTGCAGGTAAACAGCTTATCCCGAAATAAGACCTTAAGCGGGATATGAGTTACTATCCGGAATACTGTGCGCTTGTAAATGTGGTCATTGGTAGTAGTCAGTCTCGCCATTAGAGATGTTGAATAGTAATTGAGGGGTATTGTATCATGTTTTAAAAAGAGAAAGCGACCAGAAATTGAACGCTTTGTATGGAAAACCAAGTTGAAGCGAACATTCGATGTTGTCTTGCTCATAATAACTGCTCATAATAACTAGCATATAAATAAGAATGAATAGAAAGGGTGTCTCCATTCAAGTCAATGATGGCATAATTGGTGGACTGGCAGCCATTTTGAGTGTACCCATGTCAGGAAGTAAAAGCAGGAAGTGTACCCATAAATCTGTGCTGTGATTTGTTGAGTCAACTCAACTGACATTACAAAAAAATACATTCCATTGCATGATCCACATCAGTTAGCATAATTTGAATGAACATTCTACATTACCATGGCAATCCAGCATCAGTTGATAGAACATTTCAAAATACCATGGAAATTACTGCATCACAATACCAGGCAGCCATTGCGAGGGTACCCATGCGTTTACCAGTGAATCGCTAGGGTTAGAGCTTCCAAGCCCTTTTATTCGTTGTTATTTATATGGCAACTAGCGCATCACTCTTCAATTGAAACGGCAGGAAACAAACGAAAGCGGCTACATCTCTCCTAAAAAACTAATCAGAAATGAAATCACAGAATAATTATTTTGGAGCAGTAGAACTTATAAATCGGCTACCATAACTTCAATGACTTTTCAAGGACCTAATAGCCTAGAGGAAATGTCTGATTTTCAAGGTAGGCTATTCCATGGTGACTGAATTGTGCATTGCAACTATTTAACCAAAACTTTGAACTTTTTAAATACCTGCTTTGCATACCCATTCTTGCCTTAGCATTTACTGTTAGATATCATAACTTGGAACATCTTTCGGTTTTCGGGCGAGCTGCTCCACGCAACAACCAGCTGTTTGAGAGCTGCAGGCTTTTCCGACAAATTATCTGTGTGCAGCGTGCGTGTGATAAATAATCAACATAACGAACGAACAGCTTCGGAAATCAATCTTTTAAAAATAAATGATATAGCCTAGATTAAAAATGCCATTATTACAATATTGTTTTCACTGGCCCAAGCGAGCCACTGACTCGGATGATCGACTGGCCCTGAGGGCGGGCACACACAGACAGGAGCACTCCCGTGCCTCTTCAGAAAGTTGGTATATTTTTGGTCAATTGCACATTACTGTTTGAATAAATCATGATCGTTTTTGGTTCAATTTGCTTTAAAAACTAAATCGCACTGCCAAATCAAAGGGTCGCTCGCAAGTGCGACTATTTTGGTTGCAGTATCGAACCCTGTTTTGGATTTGATTGATCATGAGGTGAAATATGAATTTGGTAGATGTTGACAGCGTGTCAAATCCACATATTATTTTTCTCTCTCTCTGGAACAGATGGGCATCTGGCCCATTGTCACTATTGTGTTGTCCATGTAAATTTGTGTCACCATTTTGTTGTACCGCGGCGAATCTCTACGACACCTAGTTCAATACCGCATTTTCATACAGACATGAGAAATGAACAGACAGCGTTATCTAAACATTGGTTCTTCTAACGAGTATTATCTAACCACTGCAATTTAATCAAACCCCTAATTAATTAATTAATTATCAATTAATATTTAAATCAATACATATTGATCTTCCAGCACTACTGTATTTTCAAATGTTTTAATTTAACCTATTGATATTATATATACTTCAACCACCACATACAGTGCCTTCGAAAAGTATTCAGACGCCTTGACTTTTTCCACATTTTGTTACATTACAGCCTTATTCTAAAATTGATTAAATTAATACAAATCCTCAGCATTCTACACACAATACCCCATAATGACAAAGTGAAAACAGGTTTTTAGAAATGTTTGCAAATTACATATGTATTCAGACCCTTTGCTATGAGACTCGAAATTGAGCTCAGGTGCATCCTGTTTCCATTGATCATCCTTGAGATGTTTTTACAACTTGATTGGAGTCCACCTGTGGTACATTCAATTGATTGGACATGATTAGGAAAGGCACACACCTGTTTATATAAGGTGAGAGTGCATGTCAGAGCAAAAACCAAGCGATGTGGTCGAAGGAATTGTCCGTAGAGCTCCGAGACAGGATTGTGTCGAGGCACAGATCTAGGGAAGGGTACCAAAAAGTGTCTGCAGCATTGAAGGTCCCCAAGGACACAGTGTCCTCCATCATTCTTAAATGGAAGAAGTTTGGAACCACCAAGACTCTTCCTAGAGCTGGCCGCCCGGCCAAACTGAGCAATCGGGTCAGAAAAGCCTTGGTCAGGGAGGTGACCAAGAACCCGATGGTCACTTTGACAGAGCTCTAGAGTTCCTCTGTGGAGATGGAGAACCTTCCAGAAGGACAACCATCTCTGCAGCACTCCACCAATCAGGCCTTTATGGTAGAGTGGCCAGACGGAAGCCACTCCTCAGTAAAAGGCACATGACAGCCCGCTTGGAGTTTGCCAAAAGGCACCTAAAGACTCTCCCATGAGAAACAAGATTCTCTGGTCTGATGAAACCAAGATTGAACTCTTTGGCCTGAATACCAAGCGTCACATCTGGAGGAAACCTGGCACTATCCCTACGTTGAAGCATGGTGGTGGCAGCATCATGCTGTGGGGATGTTTTTCAGCGGCAGGCACTGGGGGACTAGTCAGCATCGAGGGAAAGATGAACGGAGCAAAGTACAGAGAGATCCTTGATGAAAACCTGCTCCAGAGCACCCAGGACCTCAAATTGGGGTGAAGGTTCACCTTCCAACAGGACAATGACCCTAAGCACACAGCCAAGACAACGCAGAAGTGGCTTCGGGACAAGTCTCTGAATGTCCTTGAGTGGCCCAGCCAGAGCCCGAACTTGAACCCGATCGAACATCTCTGGAGAGACCTGAAAATAGCTGTGCAGCAACACAATCCAATCAAACAGAGCTTGAGAGGATCTGCAGAGAAGAATGGGAGAAACTCCCCAAATACAGGTGTGCCAAGTTTGTAGCGTCATACCCAAGAAGACTCGAGGCTGTAATCGCTGCCAAAGGCGCTTCAACAAAGTACTGAGTAAAGGGTCTGAATACTTATGTAAATGTGATATTTCATTTAATTTCTTCTAAAAACCTGTTTTTGCTTTGTCATTATGGGGTATTGTGTGTGGATTGATGAGGGAAATGTAATCAATTTTAGAATAAGGCTGTAACTTAACAAAATGTACTGTGTGTGGATTGATGAGGGACAATTTAATCAATTTTAGAATAAGGCTGTAACCTAACAAAATGTGGAAAATGTCAAGGGGTCTGAATATTTTCCGAAGGAAAACTAAAATGTGAGCACATTTTCACTGCAGCGGCTACGGGGTCCTGTGTTAAAAAAATTACGAGCCATTTGACGTGCTTTTTTCTGTTCACTGAATATCAGGGTCAATTATGGAGTCCCGTCTGGCAGCCATTCTCGGCGCATTAGTGCAGATTAGGCAAGCAGGCCCACAGTGCAGTAGGAGGGGACCTAGCTCAGGGTCATCTGCCTGGGTGACCCACATATCTCCCAGGCGCTCCTCACTCACTATCATATTCGCCCACCCACCCCCAGCGAAACAAACGCCCAAGCATAACACAGTCAAGAACACATAGGCTAGACACAAACACTCTAAACGAGTAAAGCGGTAGCCCCCAACAGACACTCCCCCCACCCTTCGAGGGTTTTCAATAATTAAATAAAATGCTAAATGATTAATCAATAATGTCAACTATATAAATAATGCTTTTTGGTTAAGGCTAAATTGACTTTGCCATTCATAGAACAACAAAAAGTGTCTTCAAAAAAAAATCCAGTCTGGCAACGACTCGATTTGAACTATCTTTCAAATGAAAGAAAAAAAGGGACACCAGAATAATAATGCTCGCTAAATGTCACCGGGAAAAAAATATAGTTCGGCAGCAATCTGTTTTGTTGCATGTGAGCACTCTGAAACTGCTCTGTCAGGGCCAAGCCCTTTCATTTCTCAATCAAAGGCTCCGCTCATTTCCCATGCACCTTTGCTTCTGTGGAGGATCAAAGGCTCTCTCCAGTCAGAGCGCAGAGTGCCTCACATATGAGAGGAGACTGGGAATATAGAGAGGGAGAATGAGGGGCTAAAAGAAAAAGAGAGAAAGAGAGAGATATGCACCTCTGCCTGTCTCTGATCTGCAGACTGGGGAACTAGAGCGTCTACTTGGGCCAATCACCGTCTCTCCTTTTGTCTCTGGAATGAGAGCGTGGAGAAGGCATGGAATCAATTCCATCAGTAATGTTGGGGATTCGGTTGTCAGCTATAGGCTGGTGGATCTGTGTACCGTGTTTGCAATGCATGGAGACTTACTTCATCGTATATCTGTCCTAGAGCATATACTAGTCTGAGCACTCATCTGCTACAAATGATCTCTGCGGGGGAAAAAGCTGGGCCTTTCCGTTATAGTAAATCACCATAGGGGGGACTCCGGTCATAAAAAGATGTTGAAAGCTTTGGGGAAATTTAACACTGTCACAATCTGCTCCTCCTGTTTCAATTCACTCTTCTGATGGAAAGCTGCATAGGGTTTTCCCTCTTTCCCTCTACGCTAGGGAGTGGAAGGAAGACACAGAACAGAAATACTTGCTGCATTTGGTGGCAGGGCACAGGAAAGCCAGAGGCCTCTATGAATTCCAAACAGATTTGAAGTGGGAGAGAAGTCAGGAGCAAGGGGCTGGGGCTGCAGTTAATTGTCAGTAAGCGAATCAGCTGTCCAGATGACTGATAAGGCCAAAGGGAGAAAATCTAGCTAATCATGACAGATTAGTAATAAATCAGAGTTTTAGAAGGAGAAATGCTCTGAATGACGGCTAGAGAGAGAGGGATAGAGTAATAGAGAGAGAGCGAAAGAGCGAGATATAGGGACTCTGGGAGGGGGGGGAAGAGAAAGGGGCGGGGGGGGGAGAGAGAGAAAGCACAGCAGTCTGCATGTTTAACAGTCTTGTTATAAGACTCAAGCCCCACTTTTTGCTGCATTTCTGTAGCTTTGGTGAGACTGACCCTGAGATGCAGGTTATAAGAAGAGCGACTGGGATGAAAGGGGGTTTAAAGCAAACGCATGCAATAGTGAAAACAATTAGGCTTCATTGGTCTAGCAGAGATTTGCTAATTGACGGGTTGGAACCTTATGATTTTGCGTAATGAGCGCATGGCGTCTAGTATGCTGTGAGGGATTAAACGACTCTTAGCAGCCATATTGATTCAATCTGTCGTCGCAGACAAGTCTTGAAAACGCCCAGAACTACCCAAAACAGATGATGGATGAAGATGGAACTACTGCAAATATGAGACAGCACCAACAATTCCCTTTTGTCATAGTCATTCCGGTGAAGTCCTAAGAGTTTGAACAAAGGCTAAGCGAGAGCGAACAAAAATGCTGAACAAGTCCGAATCAGAGTCGGAGTTAGATCGGCTCCTGTACAGCAGCGATAGCCCCAATGAACCTCACTTTGTGAAACTTTGACTTGGCACCAGAAAGAAACAGGGGAGCGTGCACATCGAGTTGACAGCTGAGCGTCTCGTCAGAGCCTGCACTGTCCCTCTGGTTTGGCCATGCTCTGATATGGGGACACGGCAACTCCCCCCGCCACCCATTCTCAGACCCCTCCTTTCCACACACACACATAAACACACACGCACTAAAGTTCTTGCTCCAGGGCTGCTACTGCAGTGACAGCTCGGCCTAACATGGCTGCCTTCTTTTTTGACTTTTACACGGAGTGACGAGGAGGCTGCTCCCCGCCCCTGCCCTCCACCCCACACTCACACTCTTCTACCCCAACCCCCTCCAGCCCCCCGCGGCTTGCTCGCACGCACCACTTCTGGGTCAGTGGCCATCACTGCGATTTACAGTGAAGCTGAAGATGATGAGGTGGGCAGGCAGCGCTGCGGGGACTAACAATATCAACCCACCCTACCCCCACCCTCTCGCTCAACCCCCTTTTCCCACTCTACCCCGCCCGCACCCACATGTCTACCGCCTCCCTCTTCTTCTGCCTCCATTTTGTGAGCCATAGGCCCCAAGACCCAGCTGAAGTGATAAATGGAGCACTCGATCTAGCTCGGAGTACAGCCTATATTTTCAAGGATTTGGGGATTATTATTATTTTTACATAGCTTTCTCCGTACTGTCCTTCTCTGCATTTGTAATTAGCCTGTGAGGGAGGAACAAGTCGGTCTGTTGTTGTGCTCTGCAACAACCGCAACTCACTGGTCTATCACCTCCTTTCTACTGAAAGATAGCTAGTCCCCACGCACGGGCAGTCCCATCCCAGATTACCATTGTGAGGTGAGGTCTGGAAAGACCGCTCTAGCGACCTAATATTAAAATCATTATTATGATTATGATTATTACTACCGTCAAAGGCCATCCAGAGATGATTATCTGTCAGCTGGACGTAGCGCTATACAGAAGGGCATCATCTGCTGAGGAGATTAAAACCTGCAGATTAGGCAAATCGCAAACAAGCGCTGGACAACCTTTTGTTTGATATCGTGGGCCCTTCTGGGCCTATTCATATCGCTCCCGCAGAGGGAGGGTGGCAAATATGTTTTAAAAAAGGGCTTTGAATCTTAGACACTTTCAGAAGCTGAGGGTACTTGAGATGCAGCCACGTAAAAGCCCTGCTCAAGAGAAGACCTTCGTATTTGCTTGCCAAAACAGCTCTCCTTGATATTCAGACAAATTACAATTGGAAAGAATACGTAATTTCAATTCAAATTTTACTCGATTACATACATTTTCTTTCATGCTAATTTGGCCTATATGATTTGCAGACATTCACAAAACAAAATGGGTCTAGTTTATTAAGAAGCATTAGCAACCTGCTCTAGTAACTACGAGTTTACCTTTTTGTGAACATCGGCAGTTGCGATATCCCAGTGAACTACTTCAAAGTGAGATTTGTCCTGAAACTATTGAGGATCCCCACTGCATTATTCAAATCCAGGGATAGATGGGGGCAGTCCCCCCGTCCCCTTTTGCTGCCCTCCCCACTCTTAAGAGCTTTTGATAAGAATAAAGTGGTGGGTCACGCCACATGATTCAGGGAATTAAACCATCCTTGAGGATTTTGCCTCTGAAGCTCAAACAATATCAAGGCTTTGAAGGAAATTGATGGCAACCGATAAACCTGATCTATTCTGCGCGGGGGAAAAGAGTAAAGGAAAAAAGAAACGCCTCCACATATGAGATATAAGATATCCAGAGGATGCCGTCATATGGGCGAGCATTCTTTGTGCTCAGCATATCCAATCCTCAAACGTAAGTCTGACTTACCCAGAGTGTTTAGAAGCAATGTAGTTTAAAATGTATCTAATGAGTCTCATTCCCTCTCTCTAAGCCAGGTAGAAGCTCAGTATAAGGGTCTATTTCAACATAATTTAAATCGGCAGATATTATAGAGGTATCACTTCATCCTGCTTAAACTCCAAGTTATAGGCTATGGCCAATCATTTTTCTGCGTGTTGTCGGTGCAACTTCGAGACCTGACTAATGTACAAAAATGTTTTTTTCCTCGCTCGACTTTTGTCATTCTACTTTTTCACCCCCGGACGCTTTATCTGGACATGGTTCTACAGGACCTCCACCAGCTGAAGCTAAGTATTAACATTAACACTATGCCATCTAATTGCAGTCGCTGTACTCATAATATACAGGAAAACTATCGCCTTATGGTGAGGATAACCGTGCTGCAAGTCCAGCTTCAGAAGTAATCGTTAGGCAAGGGTATTTTAAGTGTAGGAAAGGATGAAACAGCGTCTGTGCCATCAGTAAGTACATGTAGTAGTATAAATCCCCTCGCACAGTCCCCACAGCCGGACAATTTTCTCAAGGCTTCTGGAAAGAAATGCTGTCGGCATGCTCAACCGGCACGCTCAACCGGTGTCGCTCATTTAGCAAACAGAAACTTTAAACCGGTTCTCCCCATTAAGCAACGAGTCGGAGTCAGAGGCCGAGCATTCTCAGGTCTCTCCTCCACCTGTTACGGGGTCTGAGCCACCGAAGCCTCCCACCATAAGCTCTGACAAATTGAAAACCCTAGTCATTGGCGACTCCATTACCCGCAATATTAGACTTAAAAAGAATCATCCAGCGATCATACACTGTTTAGCAGGGGGCAGGGCCACCGACGTAAAGGCTAATCTGAAGATGGTGCTGGCTAAGGCAAAAACTGGTGAGTATAGAGAGTATAGGGATGTTGTTATCCACGTCGGTACCAACGATGTTAGGATGAAACAGTCAGAGGTCACCAAGAGCAACATAGATTCAGCGTGTAAATTAGCTAGAAAGATGAGTCGGCATCGAATAATTGTCTCTGGCCCCCTCACAGTTTGGCAGAGTGATGAGCTCTACAGCAGTCTCACAACTCAATCGCTGGTTGAAAACTGTTTTCTGTCCCTCCCAAAAGATAACATTTGTAGATAATTGGCCCTCTTTCTGGGACTCGCCCACAAACAGGACCAAGCCTGGCCTGCTGAGGAGTGACGGACTCTATCCTAGCTGGAGGGGTGCTCTCATCTTATCTACCAACATTGACATGGCTCTAACTCCTCTAGCTACACAATGAGATAGGGTGCAGGCCAGGCAGCAGGCTGTTAGCCAACCTGTCAGCTTAGTGGAGTCTGCCACTAGCACAGTCAGTGTAGTCAGCTCGGCTATCCCCATTGAGACCGTGTCTGTTCTTCGATCTAGGTTGAGCAAAACTAAACATGGCGGTGTTCGCCTTAGCAATCTCACTGTAATAAAGACCTCCTCCAGTCCTGTCATTATTGAAAGAGATTGTGATATCTCACATCTCAAAATAGGGCTACTTAATGTTAGATCCCTCACTTCCAAGGCAGTTATGGTCAATGAACTAATCACTGATCATAATCTTGATGTGATTGGCCTGACTGAAACATGGCTTAAGCCTAATTAATTTACTGTGTTAAATGAGGCCTCTCCTCCTGGTTACACTAGTGACCATATCCCCCTCGCATCCCCCAAAGGCGGAGGTGTTGCTAACATTTACTATAGCAAATTTCAGCTTTTGAGCTTCTAGTCATGAAATCTTTGCAGCCTACTCAATCACTTTTTATAGCTACTGTTTACAGGCCTCTTGTTCCGTATACAGAGTTCCTCACTGAGTTCCCTGAATTTCTATTGGACCTTGTAGTCATGGCAGATAATATTCACATTTTTGGTGACTTTAATATTCACATGGAAAAGTCCACAGACCCACTCCAAAAGGCTTTCGGAGCCATCATCGACTCAGTGGGTTTTATCCAACATTTCTCCGGACCTACTCATTAACACAGTCATACCCTGGATCTAGTTTTGTCCCGTGGAATAAAAATCCTGGACTATCGGACCACCATCTTATTACGTTTGCAATCGCAACAAATAATCTGCTCAGACCCCAACTAAGGATCATCAAAAGCTGTGCTATAAATTCTCGGATAACCCAAAGATTCCTAGATGCACTTAGTACAAAAATCAGTTAGCGACCTAACTGAGGATCTAAATGTAACCTTGCGTAATATCCTAGATGCAGTCGCACCCCTAAAAACAAAAAACATTTGTCACAAGAAAATAGCTCCCTGGTATACAGAAAATACCCGAGCCCTGAAGCAAGCTTCCAGAAAATTGGAATGGTAATGGCGCTCCACCAAACTGGAAGTCTTCCTACTAGCTTGGAAAGAAAGTACAGAGCAATATCGAAGAGCCCTCACTGCTGCTCGATCATCTTATTTTTACAACCTAATTGAGGAGAAGAAGAACAATCCAAAATGTATATTTGATACTGTCGCAAAGCTAACCTAAAAGCAGGATTCCCCAAGAGAGGATGCCATTCACTTCAGCAGTGATGAATTCATGAACTTCTTCGACGAAAAGATCATGATCGTTAGAAAGCAAATTATGGACTCCTCTTTGAATCCGCGTATTTCTCCAAAGCTCAGCTGTCCTGAGTCTGCACAAAACTGCCAGGACCTAGGATCAATGGAGACACTCAAGTTGTTTAATCCTGTTTCTCTTGACACATTCATGAAAATAGTCATGGCCTCTAAACCTTCAAGCTGCATACTGGATCCTATTCCAACTATACCACTGAAAGATCTACTTCCTGTGCTTGGCCCTCCTATGTTGAAAATAATAAATGGCTACCTATCCACTGGATGTGTACAAAACTCACCAACATTGGCAGTAATAAAGCCTCTCTTAAAAAAGACAAACCTTAACCCAGAAAATGTAACAAACTATCAGCCTATATCGAATCTCCCATTCCTCTCAAACATTTTAGAAAAAGCTGTTGTGCAGCAACTCACTGCCTTCCTGAAGACAAATAATGTATATGAAACGCTTCAGTCTGGTTTTAGACCCCATCATAGCACTGAGACTGCACACGTGAAGGTGGTAAATGACCTTTTAATGGGGTCAGACTAAGACTCTGCATTTGTCCTCGTGCTCCTAGGCCTTGGTGCTGATTTTGACAGCCTCGATCACTACATTCTTTTGGAGAGATTGGAAACCTAAATTGGTCTACATGGACAAGTTCTTGCCTGGTTTAGATCCTATCTGTTGGAAAGATATCAGTTTGTCTCTGTGGATGGTTTGTCCTCCGACAAATCAATTGTAAGTTTTGGTGTTCCTCAAAGTTCCGTTTTAGGACCACTATTTATTTTCACTATATATTTTACCTCTTGGAAACACAATGTTAACTTTCATTGCTATGCGGACGACACACAACTGTACATTTCGATGAAACATGGTGAAGCCCCAAAATTGCCTACCCTGGAAGCATGTGTTTCAGACATAAGGAAGTGGATGGTGGCAAATGTTTTACTTTTAAACTCGGACAAAACAGGGATGCTTGTTCTAGGTCCCAAGAAACAAAGAGATCTTCTGTTGGATCTGTCACGATCGTCGTAAGAAACGGACCAAGGCGCAGCGTGATATGCGTACATCTTTTAATGAGTACTTTAACCAACAACAACAAAACAACAAAACGATACGTGAAGTCTACAGGTTCACCAACACAAACCTATACAGATCAAGATCCCACAATTAACTGTGCAAAACAGGCTGCCTAAGTATGGTTCCCAATCAGAGACAACGAGAATCAGCTGCCTCTGATTGGGAACCACCCTGGCCAACATAGATCCACACGATCTAGAACATAAACCTAGAAAACTAAACATAGAAACGAACACCCTGGCTCAACATTAAAGAGTCCCCAGAGCCAGGGCGTGACAGGATCTGACAATTAATCTTGATGATTGTACAGTCGTCTCAAAAAAAAACTGTGAAGGACCTCTGCATTGCTCTTGACCTTGATGAACATATCAAGGATATTTTAAGGACAGCTTTTTTTCCATCTTCGTAACATTACAAAAATCAGAAACTTTCTGTCCAAAAATGATGCAGAAAAGCTAATCCATGCATTTGTTACTTCTAGATTACTCTCCGGCAACCCGGATAAAGCACTAATTAAAATTCAGCTAGTGCTAAACACGGCTACTAGAATCTTGACTAGAACCAAAACATTTGATCATATTTCTCCAGTACTAGACTGGCTTCCTGTTAAGGCTAGGGCTGATTTCAAGGTTTTACTGCTAACCTACAAAGCATTACATGGGCTTGCTCCTACTTATATGTCCGATTTGTTCCTGCCGTACATACCTACGCGTACGCTACGGTCACAAGACGCAGGACTCCTTATTTCTAAGCAAACAGCTGGAGGCAGGGCTTTCTCCTATAGAGCTCAATTTTTATGGAATGGTCTGCCTATCAATGTGAGAGACGCAGACTCGGTCTCAACCTTTTCAGTAGGTCCTATGATTGAGTGTAGTCTGGTCCAGGGGTGCGAAGGTGAACGGCAAGGCACTGGAGCGACGAACTGCCCTTGCTGTTTTTGCCGGGCCGGTTCCTGTCTCTCCATTGGGATTCTCTGCCTCTGACCCTATTACGGGGGCTGAGTCACTAGCTTACTGGTGCTTTCCATGCCGTCCCTAGGAGGGGTGTGTCACTTGAGTGGGTTGAGTCACTGACGTGATCTTCCTGTCTGGTTTGTCACCCCCTCAGGCTTGTGCAGTGGAGGAGATCTTCGTGGGCTATACTCAGCCTTGTCTCAGGGTAGTAGGTTGCTGGTCTGTTGATATCCCTCTGGTGGTGTGGGAGCTGTGCTTTGGCAAAGTGGGTGGGGTTATATCCTGCCTGGTTGGCCCTGTCCGGGGGTATCATTGTACGGGGCGACAGTGTCTCCCGACCCCCCCTGTCTCAGCCTCCAGTATCTATGCTGCAAACGTCTATGTGCTGGGTGGCTAGGGTCAGTCTGTTATATCTGGTGTTATTCTCTTGTCTTATCTGGTGTCCTGTGTGAATTTAAGTGTGCTCCCTCTAATTTGTCTCTCTCTCCCTCCCCTCCCGGAGGACCTGAGCCCTAGGACCATGCCTCAGGACTATCTGGCCTGATGACTCCTTGCTTTCCCCAGTCCACCTGGTTGTGCTGCTGCTCCAGTTTAAACACTTCTGCCTGCGGCTATGGAACCCTGACCTGTTCACCAGACATGCTACCTTGTCCCAGACCTGCTTTTTTAAAACTCTCTCTACCGCATCTGCTATTTCAACCTCTAAATGTCCTGCTATGAAAAGCCAAGGGACATTTACTCCTGATGTACTGACCTGTTGCAACCTCTACAACCACCGTGATTATCATTTGACCCTGCTGGTAATCTATGAATGTTTGAACATCTTGGAGAAAAATCTGGCCTTAATGGCCATATACTGTTATCTCCACCTGGCACAGCAAGAAGGGGACTGGCCACCCCTCAGAGCCTGGTTCTTCTCTAGGTTTCTTCCTAGGTTTATGCCTTTCTAGGGAGATTTTCTTAGCCACTGTGCTTTTAAATCTGCATTGCTTGCTGTTTGGGGTTTTAGGCTAATTTCTGTATAGCACTTTGTTACATCTTCTGATGTAAAAAGGGCTTTATAAATATATTTGATTGATAACTGGCTAAATATTACAGTATTTCCAAAGCTGTAGGATAGAGGCGCATGATCAGAAATCAGTGTGACTTACCCGACAGGGCTTTACCATACCGTGGGGTTAGGACACTCTACGCCTCACATCATATTTTATTTTATTTATTTCACCTTTATTTAACCAGGTAAGCAAGTTGAGAACAAGTTCTCATTTACAACTGCGACCTGGCCAAGATAAAGAAAAGCAGTGCGATAAAAACAACACAGAGTTACATATGGGGTAAAAAAACATAAAGTCAAAAATACAACAGAAAATATATATACAGTGTGTGCAAATGTAGCAAGTTATGGAGGTAAGGCAATAAATAGGCTATAGTGCAAAATAATTACAATAGTATTAACACTGGAATGCTAGATGTGCAAGAGATTATGTGCAAATAGAGATACTGGGGTGCAAAAGAGCAAAATAAATAACAATATAGGGATGAGGTAGTTGGGTGGGCTAATTTCAGATGGGCTGTGTAGAGGTGCAGTGATCGGTAAGGTGCTCTGACAACTGATGCTTAAAGTTAGTGAGGGAGATAAGAGTCTCCAGCTTCAGAGATTTTTGCAATTCGTTCCAGTCATTGGCAGCAGTAAACTGGAAGGAATGGCGGCCAAAGGAGGTGTTGGCTTTGGGAATGACCAGTGAGATATACCTGCTGGAGCGCAGACTATGGGTGGGTGCTGCTATGGTGACCAATGAGCTAAGATAAGGCGGGGATTTGCCTAGCAGTGATTTATAGATGGCCTGGAGCCAGTGGGTTTGACGACGAACATGTAGTGAGGACCAGCCAACAAGAGCGTACAGGTCACAGTGGTGGGTAGTGTATGGGGCTTTGGAGACAAAACGGATGGCACTGTGATAGACTACATCCAATTTGCTGAGTAGAGTGTTGGAGGCTATTTTGTAAATGACATCGCCGAAGTCAAGGATCGGTAGCATAGTCAGTTTTACGAGGGCATGTTTGGCAGCATGAGTGAAGGAGGCTTTGTTGCGAAATAGGAAGCCGATTCTAGATTTAACTTTGGATTGGAGATTCTTTATGTGAGTCTGGAAGGAGAGTTTACAGTCTAACCAGACACCTAGGTATTTGTAGTTGTCCACATACTCTAGGTCAGACCCGTCGAGAGTGGTGATACTAGTCGGGTGGGCGGGTGCCAGCAGCGTTCGATTGAAAAGCATGCATTTAGTTTTACTAGTGTTTAAGAGCAGTTGGAGGCTACTGAAGGAGTGTTGTATGGCATTGAAGCTCGTTTGGAGGTTTGTTAACACAGTGTCCAATGAAGGGCCAGATGTATACAAAATGGTGTCGTCTGCGTAGAGGTGGATCTGAGAGTCACCAGCAGCAAGAGCGACATCATTGATATACACTGAGAAAAGTGTCGGCCCAAGAATTGAACCCTGTGGCACCCCCATAGAGACTGCCATAGGTCCAGACAACAGGCCCTCCGATTTGACACACTGAACTCTATCTGAGAAGTAGTTGGTGAACCAGGCGAGGCAGTCATTTGAGAAACCAAGGCTATTTAGTCTGCCAATAAGAATGCGGTGGTTGACAGAGTCGAAAGCCTTGGCCAGGTCGATGAAGACGGCTGCACAGTACTGTCTATTATCAATCGCGGTTATAATATCGTTTAGAACCTTGAGCGTGGCTGAAGTGCACCCATGACCAGCTCAGAAACCGGATTGCATAGCTGAGAAGGTACGGTGGTATTCGAAATGGTCGGTGATCTGTTTGTTAACTTGGCTTTCAAATACTTTCGAAAGGCAGGGCAGGATGGATATAGGTCTGTAGCAGTTTGGATCTAGAGTGTCACCCCCTTTGAAGAGGGGGATGACCGCGGCAGCTTTCCAATCTCTGGGGATCTCAGACGTTATGAAAGAGAGGTTGAACAGACTAGTAATAGGGGTTGCGACAATTTCGGCGGCTAGTTTTAGAAAGAAAGGGTCCAGATTGTCTAGCCCAGCTGATTTGTAGGGGTCCAGATTTTGCAGCTCTTTCAAAACGTCAGCTGTCTGAATTTGTGTGAAGGAGAAGTGGGGGGGGCATGGGCAAGTTGCAGCGGAGGGTGCAGAGTTGGTGGCCGGGGTAGTGGTAGCCAGATGGAAAGCATGGCTAGCTGTAGCAAAATGCTTGTTGAAATTCTCGATTATTGTAGATTTATCGGTGGTGATAGTGTTTCCTAGCCTCAGTGCAGTGGGCAACTGGGAGGAAGTGCTCTTATTCTCCATGGACTTTACAGTGTCCCAAAACTTTTTGGAGTTAGTGCTACAGGATGCAAATTTCTGTTTGAAAAAGTTAGCCTTTGCTTCCCTGACTGCTTGTGTATATTGGTTCCTAACTTCCCTGAAAAGTTGCATATCGCGGGGGCTATTTGATGCTAATGCAGTACGCCACAGGATGTTTTTGTGCTGGTCAAGGGCAGTCAAGTCTGAGGAGAACCAGGGGCTATATCGGGTCTTAGTTCTGTATTTTTTGAATGGGGCATGTTTATTTAAGATTGAGAGGAAATTACTTTTAAGGAACAACCAGGCATCCTCTACTGACGGAATGAGATCTATATCCATCCAGGATACCTGGGCCAGGTCAATTAGGAAGGCCTGCTCGCTAAAGTGTTTTAGGGAGCGTTTGACAGTGATGAGGGGTGGTCGTTTGACCGCGGACCCGATATGGACGCAGGAAATAAGGCAGTGATCGCTGAGATCCTGGTTGAAGACAGAATTTTTGGTGGCCTTCCTGAGCCAGGATTCAGACACTGCTAGAACATCAGGGTTGGCAGAGTGTGCTAACGCAGTGAATAACTCAAACTTAGGAAGTAGACTTCTGATATTTACGTGCAAGAAACCAAGACTTTTGCGATTACAGAAGTCAGCAAATGATAGCGCCTGGGGAGTAGGAGTGATACTGAGGGCTGCAGGGCCTGGGTTAGCCTCTACATCACCAGAGGAACAGAGGAGGACTAGAATAAGGATACGACTAAAGGCTTTAAGAACTGGTCTTCTAGTGCGTTGGGTACATAGAATAAAGGGGGCAGATTTCCGGGTGTTGTAGAAAAGATTCAGGGCATTATGTACAGACAAGGATATGGAAGGATATGAGTAAAGTGGAGGTAAACCTAAGCGTTGGGTAACAATGAAAGAGATAGTATCACTAGAGGCACCAATTGAGTCGGTCTCCGCGTGTATGGGGGGTGGGACAAAGGAGCTATCTAAGGCAGGTTTAGCTGGGTTGGGGGATCTACAGTGAAATAGTACAATTAGAAATAACCGAAACAACAATAAGCTAACCATGTTTGGGCTGAGGCTAAACATAAACAGGATGTAGTACCGTACAAAGGAACAGTCCAGCAGACATCAGCTGTATAGCTGAGTTATCATAAGGTCCGGTGAACAGCAATAGGATAGTTCGGAGGCTGCTAAAGCACTAGCGAGTAAGAGGCCACGGCTAGCGTGTGCTAGCGGGCCGGGGCTAGCAGATGGAATCTTTGTGGTCGACGTCGTAACCACATCAGACGAATTCGTCGGCAGACCAGTCGTGTAGGATCGGCGGGGCTCCGTGTCAACACTAGGTGGTCCCGTCCGGTTGACAGAGAGGTAAATAGCCGGGAGATGGGCCTAGCTCAGGATGATTAGCCAGACCACAGCGTCCATTTTGTTGCAGCTAGCTGGTAGCGATGAATCCGGAGTTAAAGGTCCAGTGATTCAGTGATTCCGGCAGAAAAACGGATATGTTCTGGGTCGATAACGCACTGTGCAGACTGGCCGAATATCCGGTGATTAATATCCAGTGATTAAAATTAATCCCGCAGAAAAAAATCCAATGTTCTGGGTGAAATACCGCTAACTGTGGCTAATAGCAAGTAGCTAGTTAGCTGGCTAGCTAGTTTCAACTGGAGATTCTAGATAAAAGGTAAGTCAATAATAGAATCCGTTCCACATTGAGTGAGGCGGGTTGCAGGAAAGTATATTTTGTAGAAGGATGAAAAGTCTGATAGGGAAATATGTACGAAAAATACAAAAAAAACAGGGTATTTACAGGCTATTTACAGACACACGACAAAAACAGAACTGCACTACTTCGCCATCTTGGACCAATCCTAGAGTGTATGCCATCCTCAGAGTCCCTGGGCTCTGTGAATGAGCATTATGGGATGCTGGTGGTTGAGGAGAAACGGGCACAAAGCAGTGAGTCGCTAGGGGGATAGGATAAGAGGTCAGGGTCAGGGGTTAGAATGGATTCCTCTGCGATGGTATTTTTTGAGCTTGCTGTCATCTTGACTATTTGGACAGCCAGTGTTGGGTTACCTTCTCTCCGTCCCTGTCTACTTTGACAAGTTACCCACTCAGCTACACACTTTCAGCTACTGCAACAGCAAGGACAAAACGCTCCCCCCATAAGGTGCTGTATTTTTCTCTCAGGAACATTTCCCCATCGCTTTTCTCCCCCCTCTCCCTGTTCTTTAGTTAAGACTTTGACAAAAACTCACAGCGTGGGTTCAGTGGTAGTACAAGTAAATGGACACTGGGAGACTCCATTTGCAGCTGAGAGCAGTCCCAGGCTTTTTCCCTTTGAGTGTTAAGTGGACTGCCCGGTGCTCGGATAAAAACAGGGTCAATGTGAAAAGTCGGAGGGGGAAAACATACTTTGTGAGTTGCTGGTGTTGCTTCCTGCAGTCTGCTGTTGTCTGCCAGTCGGAATCTGCTGACATTGCAGGCTTTTGATTTATTTCACCCTCACGGCTTTGTTGCTGGCGGTAGCTGGCCTCCACCAAGCCTGCTGGTCGGGCCTTCCATGCAGCGCTGCTGGATGCAGGCCTATCAAATCCTCTGCTTAGCGCGCATTCTTCACTTTATTTATGAGGCGCCAATAGGCAAAGTTCAAATGTTACCTGGTAGTTAAGTTCAGTGAAAGCTCGAGTGATCTGCAGACTCTGCCAGGCGTGATACTTTTCAGAGAAGGCAGGGCGGGGATATAAGAAACCATAGTGGTTTGGGAAGGGGGGAGCTTTCTGGAGGAGAAGAAAAAATAAAATCTTGTTAGTGTGAGGCAGGGGGCCAAGTTTGGAAGGGGGGTGAGGAGATAGGGGGCTGGCTGCCAAAGAGTGGGACTGATGCAAACTCCATCCGTCTCCAAAGAGGCTCTCCTCCTAAGATTCTCCCCCTTCTCATTCAAGGCATGTTAGTGTAGCATTGTTGGTGGGATGCCACTGACTGCTCTCAGAAGAGAAAGACAGAGAAAGATTGAGAAAAAGAGGGAGAGAGCTCGTGTTTGCTCTGTGGACTGTAAATGGGTGTGGTGGCAATGGTGGTATGGCAGGACCAGAGCCATGGGGCACAGAGGAAAATTTGCAGTTTCATAGCTAATCTCATGCTGTTTTGCCATGAGGCTGAGAGAAAATGCTGCAGTTTTAGAGCTCAGGGATTCTTGAAAGATGGGACAATCTCAATCTTTTTTCCCACAAATATTTGTCTTAATACTAACAACATTTGAATGTATCAGCTATCACACCATATAAAGGAACAACTTAATATGCAACTACACTATGTATACACAAGTATGTGGACACCCCTTCAAATTTGTGGGTTCGGCTATTTCTGCCACACCCGTTGCTGACAGGTGTATAAAATCGGGCACACAGCCATGCAATCTCCATAGACAAACATTGGCAGTAGAATGGCCTTACTGATGAGCTCAGTGACTTTCAACGTGGCACTGTCATAGGATGCCATCTTTCCAACAAGTCAGTTTTTCACATTTCTGCCCTGCTAGAGCTGCCCCGGTCAACTGTAAGTGCTCTTATTGTGAAGTGGAAACGTCTAGGCGCAACAACGGCTCAGCCACGAAATGGTAGGCCACACAACCTCACAGAACTGGACCACTGAATGCTGAAGCACGTAGCGCGTAAAAATCGTCTGTCCTCGGTTGCAACACTCACTACCAAGTTCCAAACTGCCTCTGGAAGCAACATCAGTACAATAATTGTTAGTCTGGAGCTTCATGAAATGGGTTTCAATGGCCGAGCAGCCGCACACAAGCTTAAGATCACCATGTGCAATGCCAAGCGTCGGCTGGAGTGGTGTAAAGCTTGTCGCCATTGGACTCTGGAGCAGTAGTAACACGTTCTCTGGAGTGATGAATCACACTTCACCATCCGGTAGTCCGATGGACGAATCTGGGTTTGGCGGATGCCAGGAGAACGCTACCTGCCCCAATGCATAGTGCCAACTGTAAAGTTTGGTGGATGATGAATAATGGTCTAGGGCTGTTTTTCATGGTTCGGGCTAGGCCCCTAGTTCCAGTGAAGGGAAATCTTAATGCTACATCATACAATTACATTCTAGACGATTTTGTGCTTCCAACTTCGTGGCAACAGTTTGGGGAAGGCCCTTTCCTGTTTCAGCATGACAATGCCCCTGTGCATAAAGCAAGGTCCATACAGAACTGGTTTGTCGAGATCGGTGTGGAAGAACTTGACTGGCCTGCACAGAGCCCTGACCTCAACCCCATCGAACACCTTTGGGATGAATTGGAATGTCGACTGCCAGCCAGGCCAAATCGCCCAACATCAGTGCCCAACCTCACTAATGCTCTTGTGGCTGAATGGAAGCAAGTCCTTGCAGCAATGTTCCAACATCTAGTGGAAAGCCTTCCCAGAAGAGTGGAGGCTGTTATAGCAGCAAAGGGGGGACCAACTCCATATTAATGCCCATGATTTTGGAATGAGATGTTCGACGAGCAGGTGTCCACATTCTTTTGGTCATGTAGTGTAACTGGATTTATGTGAACTCCGTCAGACACCATAAAAGGCATTTTATTTTTTACAATTATTGTCCAAGTGTTTAAAGGCCTTGATTTGTTTAATTCTAACATTAGATTATTCAAATATGTAATACAAATCTCCAAACTTCTTTTGTTTTCTTTTATACCACTATTAAATGCTCCAGGGCTAATTTCGTTAGCATTTTGGCATGTTTTTCTAGATTTAGAACAAAAAACAAAATGTTTAAAGTAAAAATTATCCCATAGGTCTTGCACAGCAAATACTTTAATTGTTTAAGCATATGTTGCAGAACAGTGATTCAAATGTTTTTTTTTTTTTTATTGACCAAAACATCTGTCTTATGGGGTTGACGTTAGACAAAAATCGGACAGAGTTGATGTTTTACGGAGTTAACAACCATATTCCATTTTTATTTTTCACAGTAGCAATTTTGTTTATCCTTAGTTGCTGTAAAATATTATTAAATGTAACATACTTGAACCAAAATTAATATTATATCATGTAGATGGAGTTGACATTTTATGGTTGTGACAATGGTGATTCAAATATTGTTTAAATCTATAAAAGTTAAAAACTTTACAGACCATGAGTGGTCATATTGAACTACATGTAATGAGGACATGAATAAGGGGTCCTTATGGTAAAGCTGACCCTGCTCATTCCTGATTCATTTAGGATTTTAGACCAAACTGACGGAGTTGACCAAATATCCGGACACATCTTTTAGGAATCACAGTTTTGAGACAAATGTTATTTAAAGTCACAGATGGCTATTGCAAAAAACTACATAAGATAATTGTTCAATTAATTCCATTATTGCCTTTTTATTTACACTTTTTTGAAGAGTTAGAAATTGGCTATTTCCAGGCATAGAGCCAACATGGAAATTAATTATAAAATTCTTGTAAATGTACATTTTAAGCTCAAATAATGCTTTTTTTAGCAAGTTTCCCTGCCGGATGAGGATTGTCACGACTTTCAAGAATCCCTCAGCTATTTCCTGCTATTCTACACATTTTGTCATGCGGCTAAGTGTTGCAGTTTTAAAGTAATAAAAAAACAAATGTCATGCTTATGACATGTTCATATGCTATCTGAAGGGGCCCAAAGCTCGTGGGGCCTCCAGCCTTGCGGGATGTGCTACACCAGTGGATCTAACCCCCATATACTGTACTATTGGCAAGGCCTGGTCAGCCTTCACTGGGAGAGCTTCAGCCTGCACAAGTGCATTGAGGGAAGTTAGCTAATTTTGGCTAATTGAAAGCCATGGCTAATTGTTGGTGACATCAGGGATAAGGGAACATGTGTGAGAAGACTGAGTTTGTGACACACACACACTGCGATGTCCTTCTCTTTTCGCACTCCCAGGCCACTGTGTTTGTGATGTCGTAATGGCGGTACTCTAGCTAAGTCTCCTGCTGTGGTTGCTGTTTTAACGAGTGGAAGCTGTAGAGCAGCTGTCTGCTAAAAGAGAAGGGGTCAGAGCACGGCTGTTTGTGAGGGAGAGAGAGAGGAAGAGAGAGAGCTGGAGAAATAGGGGAGGAAAGAAAGAGATATGGAGAGAAACCATGTGTTCAGAAAGTGGTATAACCCAGTCATAACTTGCTAGCTCAGATAGTCACTGCAACACTGTTCAACCATGTGACTGTCAGGTCTCGATTGGGTCTTGAACAAAATATTAATTACCTCTTAATAATGCAATTTCAACTCTTAGTCTTTGCCTGCGGATTTGTGCATGAGTGTGTGTGCATTTATACTGTAATGTACTGGTTTTTGCTGCCATCACAGCTAACAAAAACACACCTGATACCAAGCGCATAACTTGTGCTTGGTATCAGGCCAATTTCACCCCTCTACCATAGCTACCGGCTTTCTGTGGCTTTACACTACTACCCCCCCACCAATTATTATGCTTGGTTTGGCCCGGTCCTCAGAGGCCATTGTTTGTCAAGGGAAAAAAGTTACTTGTAAGGAGAATGGAGCAATAGCTCCTCTCTTTCGCTCTCTCTCTCTCTCTCCTTAACAAAACACTTAATTATGTGAGCCAACTTGTAACAAATAAAGAAGTACCATCACATTTAACATGGTAAATTCATGAGCAGGAATAAGAATGATATAGAAAATGATATTTTTCAAGTTGAGAGGGTTTCTATTGCGAAGTGAAAAGATGCGCATCTCGCGTGTGAGCGCAAAAAACGACTGATAATTGGTAACGGTTATATTGGGAAACATTTTGTGAGTTCAAAGACAACTTCGGTAGTATTATAAACTTTGAAACAATTGGGGCCTCATTTATCAATATTGCGTAGAAACTATTCTAAATGGAATTTAGAATGTTTGTACGCATAGAAAATTTGTGATTTATCAAACAATCCTACGAGCGTCATTTGCACGCCGGTCGGCGATAACCATTGATGAATACCAATTGTTCTCAGCCTCAGTGCTCGTGCACGACCTTGGCTATTTGCATTTAGAAACACCCCTAATTAACCATATATGGTCAATCATCCCTTTAAAGGAAATGGATCGCTCCTACAGACAGTGACGGCCGTCCTCCTGGGCTTTTCACGTTAGAATGGGCATGCATGAAAAGCCCAGGAGGGCGCGCCTGGCACCGACGATCATACCACGCTCAAAGTTGCTTAGGTCACTAATTTTGCCCATTCTAATGTTCAATCGAACAGTACCTGAATGGCTCGATGCCCGTCTACCTGCTTTATATAGCAAGCCCCGGCCAAGTGACTTAGTGTCTAGGTTTTACTGAGAATGGTGCGACAAACAAAAAACATCCAGTCAGCGGCAGGTCGAAGGAGCATGGCAAGAGTCGTGCAAGCTAACAGGCGGACCAGACAAATAACGGTGCAGTGCAATAGTGATGTGCAGTACGACATCTCAGAACACACAACTCGTCAATCCTTGTCACGGATGGGCTATTGCAGCAGACGACCACACCGGGTTCCACTCCTATTCGCTAAAAACAAGAAGGAGCGGCTCCACTTGACAATTGAGGAGTGGAAAAACTTTGCCTGGTCCGACGAATCCTGGTTCCTGTTGCGTCATGCTGATGGCAGAGTCAGGATTTGGTGTAAACAGCATGAGTTCATGGACCCATCCTACCTTGGTCAACGGTACAGGCTGGTGGTGGTGGTGTACTGGTGTGGGGAATGTTTTCCTGGCAAACATTAGGTCCCTTGATACCAATTGAGCAACGACTGAACGCCATGCCACGAAGAATTCAGGCTGTTGTGGAGGCAAAGGGTTCGACCTGGTACTAGACAGGTGTACCTAATAAACTGTAACCTCGTACCATGAAATACAACAGCACAACCAAAAAAAGCTAAGATAAAAATAAAAATAAATCTGAGACTGAAATAGAGGTGCTAGTGTCGGAGATTGAGCACAACCAAAAGGTTTGATTAGCCTCGCTCAGTTGTGGCTTGACCAGTAAAAATAAAAACATAGCTACAAAGAGAGGACCATAAGGACAATTCAAGTTGCTTTAGCAATGGCAAATATACTTCAAATGAGTAGGCATCACTCATCACTAAGCCATCCATCCTCAACAGCTCCCTCCTGTACGCCAACATTGCCGTTCTGCAGAATGAACGAGTTGTGCGTTCCAACTGGCCACCTTGCCACCACATTCAGCAGTGTCTTTTGTGTATCACATAACCTATCACCTGCACATTAAGAGTAGAAACCTTTTCTGTTCACATCCTTGAAATAGTTTTGGGATGGTGCTTTATTGGCGATGTGGATGCCATCTATTGCTTTGTTTGTATTTGGAAATCCTTTGATGACAAAGAAACTCCTCTTGACTTCAAACTGTTGTGCAATGGTTTATGGAAATGGTATGTTTTTTTGCATCCGATCAGAAATTTAACACATTACTGTGCTTTATATGGATTATTATTGTAGCAATTGTACTGATGTGGTGAAATTATATGATATAGCCTGTCAAGATATGTTGCATGAATTCACAATGGAAATACAATTCAATCAAACAATTATTTAATTAGCCTACATAAAGCTGTCCCAACAGCAGAGCTTTCTTTTCAGCACAATGGAATGAATCTTTACCACCGCTACACCTGGCTATCAGCGGAGCCTTGTCTGGCAGCAACCTCGTTTACTGCCTTTTAAAAAAACATAGCTGATATGGCTGACTTGCTTTAAAAAATGTGGTTTCTACTGACAATTGAGATGTACAAACTATGGCATAAAGGAAAGACGAGCGGATAAGAGGCAATCCGTGATTTCGATTGAGACATTAATGAGTGAGCTAGGACGGACGTAGTCAATATAACTATTTGTTCAGCACTTTTGAAATGTACAGCGACAGAATTCAGAACATGGGCCGTTCTTACAGTATTCTCCCTGTACACCAAGTCAGAACCGTAGGATAAATAAAAGGGGCATATAAGCAGACAATGAAAGCTCATACAATATTCAATGATTACATTTCTCTATAACAGGCTATAGGCTACATGTGCACCACAAAGTCAGAACAGTAGGCTACGTTATGAGGGGGAAAGGAACCAAATTATTAGGGTGAGGTACATGGGCTACTAACAGCTTACTACACAACATACACTTAGTATTACTTTCTTAGCTACAGTATACATATCTCCCTGGCATATTACATCATTTATGCAGCAGCATACAATACATTTTTGGACTTGCAGTACCTTGTTGTGCTGTGCTCACTTGAACAGGAAGGTGGCGCGGTGGTCCTTGTGGGCAAATTTTGTGATCAAACTTTGTCATCAAAGTCTGGCATTCTCTGGATTTATGGTGCTTTCAAGTCAACTGGGAACCCAGGAAAAAAACAAGGTCGAATCAGGACGTCAGTGATCTTCAGGTCGGAGCTCTAGAAAGAGGCCAGAGTTCCCGACTTGGAAATCCGAGTTGGATAACCGTTCAAAACTTATTTTCCCAGTTGTCTTGACTCTATGGCAGCACCCAAGGGGCTTGAATTTTCAAGCTTTCCCTGTAGATTTTGCGGTGATGTAGTGTCCCCATGAGTGACAGAACACTGAGCCAATCACGGCGCAACTAGAGAATATTACCAACCCCTACGCTCCGTATTTTCTGCTGGCTGCCCCACCACCACAGAAAGCACTGAGCTAGGCTGAAACACCTGCATTTTGGAGCTCCCTTACTCAAGAAAGCAAAAAAGAGACCATGTTTGTGTGCGGCTTTATTAACTCAGTGTTGTTGTTTTTTTTTTTACATTGTTTGCAAACTGATTTGTGACACATATTAATGCCAAAATAGCATTTCTTAGCTAAAGCCCAACCTGCCTTGAATGACGGGTCGCCACTAACTCTCAAGCAAACGTTCATATTACTAAATCTCACACTTTGCGTGGAAATGATCCCACGCATGGTTGATGCACAGATTTGTGCCTATGCATGATTGATAAATGAAGCCCCTGGTTTCTAGCAGGCTACAGAAGTAGAGAAGGGCTGTTTCTCTGAACCTCAGGCAGTAGGCTCAAGCAAGCCTTTTTCTCTCCCCAGAGGCAGCCTGCCTGTCTCACAAACTCTATGTTGAGAAAACAAATATGAACGCCAAAATTGTGGGGGAAAGCACTAATCATGTTTATACAACCTAATAATCACCCTAAGTATACTTCCAGAACCACCTTTATATTTTATTTCAATTGAGGAAATCTACAAACGAAATTGTCCCACCCTAGTCTTTATTGATAGAGATGCATTTGACTTATTTCTCCTTTAATATTTTGTTCTTCTTGATTTCAATATGGAAGGGAAACCAGGTACTGGTGTTTGTATGTACTGTTTCTTGAGTAAACGGTATTCATCTACAGATGGACTTTCTGGACGATCCAAATAAAGTGTGACAAATAATGCTTATTGCTAAATAACACACCAGCCTGATAATATGTACCAATATGTTGTTAGGCTAATTTTTGTCACCATTTCATTTTAATTCATTTTGGAGTAGAAAAGTCACCAGGGTTATGTTCAGTATGAAAAAGCGTAATCCAACGTTCAATGAAATGTAAATGGTGCCGTTCTGAACGACCAGTTGAAAGATGGGGAGGGGTTGGGTTTGGGTTCAAAATGCACCGCAGCCCTTCGAATACGTCACTCATTGCTTCAAGCCACACCCCGCCAAACCCACCAAACGGAGCAAGCAAAGGCTCTCTCAGTCTGTTCAAACACATTGAACGTTTTGGGGAAACGTGTCGTTCAGCTCAAGCCGTTACGTAACGTACAGTGAGGGAAAAAAGTATTTGATCCCTTGCTGATTTTGTACGTTTGCCCACTGACAAAGAAATGATCAGTCTATAATTTTAATGATAGGTTTATTTGAACAGTGAGAGACAGAATAACAACACAAAAATCCAGAAAGACGCATGTACATTTTTTTATAAATTGATTTGCATTTTAATGAGGGAAATAGGTATTTGACCCCCTCTCAATCAGAAAGATTTCTGGCTCCCTGGTGTCTTTTATACAGGTAACGAGCTGAGATTAGTAGCACACTCTTAAAGGGAGTGCTCCTAATCTCAGCTTGTTACCTGTATAAAAGACACCTGTCCACAGAAGCAATCAATCAATCAGATTCCAAACTCTCCACAATGGCCAAGACCAAAGAGCTCTCTAAGGATGTCAGGAACAAGATTGTAGACCTACACAAGGCTGGAATGGGCTACAAGACCATCGCCAAGCAGCTTGGTGAGAAGGTGAAAACAGTTGGTGCGATTATTCGCAAATGGAAGAAACACAAAATAACTGTCAATCTCCCTCGGCCTGGGGCTCCATGCAAGATCTCACCTCGTGGAGTTGCAATGATCATGAGAATGGTGAGGAATCAGCCCAGAACTACACAGGAGGATCTTGTCAATGATCTCAAGGCAGCTGGGACCATAGTCACCAAGAAAACAATTGGTAACACACTACGCCGTGAAGGACTGAAATCCTGCAGCGCCCGCAAGGTCCCCCTGCTCAAGAAAGCACATATAAAGTGCTGTCTGAAGTTTGCCAATGAACATCTGAATGATTCAGAGAACTGGGTGAAAGTGTTGTGGTCAGATGAGACCAAAATCGAGCTCTTTGGCATCAACTCAACTCGCCGTGTTTGGAGGAGGAGGAATGCTACCTATGACCCCAAGAACACCATCCCCACCGTCAAACATGGAGGTGGAAACATTATGCTTTGGGGGTGTTTTTCTGCTAAGGGGACACGACAACTTCACTGCATCAAAGGGACGATGGACGGAGCCATGTACCGTAAAATCTTGGGTGAGAACCGCCTTCCCTCAGCCAGGGCATTGAAAATGGGTCGTGGATGGGTATTCCAGCATGACAATGACCCAAAACACACGGCCAAGGCAACAAAGGAGTGGCTCAAGAAGAAGCACAGTAAGGTCCTGGAGTGGCCTAGCCAGTCTCCAGACCTTAATCCCATAGAAAATCTGTGGAGGGAGCTGAAGGTTCGAGTTGCCAAACGTCAGCCTCAAAACCTTAATGACTTGGAGAAGATCTGCAAAGAGGAGTGGAAAAAAATCCCTCCTGAGATGTGTGCAAACCTGGTGGCCAACTACAAGAAACGTCTGACCTCTGTGATTGCCAACAAGGGTTTTGCCACCAAGTACTAAGTCATGTTTTGCAGAGGGGTCAAATACTTATTTCCCTCATTAAAATACAAATCAATTCATAACAATTTTGATATGCGTTTTTCTGGATTTTTTTGTTGTTATTCTGTCTCTCACTGTTCAAATAAAACGACCATTAAAATTATAGACTGATCATGTCTTTATCAGTGGGTAAACATACAAAATCAGCAGGGGATCAAATACTTTTTTCCCTCACTGTATCAAACGTTCAATCGAACTGAACGCACCCCAGAACTGACTATCTCAGTCATTCTACAAACAAATTGACAAGCGTCGTTACTTTAGGAATTGTTAGCGTTAGACCAACAGTTTTAAGTAATACAGAAATTATTGGTATTTCAGTTGTGGTTGGGATATATTCACCAAATTATCAGGAACATTTTGGATGTATTATCCCTTAAAAATTATCCAGAAACAACCATTTCACAGCTGTTTCTTTTCTCTTTTTTTTTTTTATCTCACGGGGGGCATGCCCCTGGACCTCCCTAGAAGGGTGTTGACCCCGGAACCCATTGACCCTGACCACCCCCCCCCCACAAATTTGCAACACAAAGTTATGCAGCTGCATGAAACACACTGTATACCTCAACGCACCACAGGAAGAGTAAGTCGTGTGTGTGTTTGTGCCCGCGCATATCAATACAACTATGAAGATCAATTGACTGTGATACCCTACTGAGAAAAGTGTTACCCTAACTTAGAACCAAAACATGCTAAATTATTTTTGTTCTATATTAGGATATACACAATCATAGCCACAGTGTGTCCTTTGTCTGTAAATGTGAGGATGTTTGGGGGAAAATGAGCGTTCCATTGATGTATTTCCTCCTCTTTTTGTTTCCCTTTCTTTCCAGATGGTTTCTGCTGGTGGTGTGGGTGGCGTGAGGGGAACATTTTCAATGCAGCATGTGCCAATGGGTCAGCCATGACACCTTGAGAGAGATCCCTGAAGGAGGACTATTCTAATTCAGAGCTGGACTTTAAAGCATAGTTCTGTCTTGGACACACAGACACACGTACACACTTACATACTCAAATAGACACAAACACCCGGTGAGAATGATCTCAGTAATATTTCCAAGGTGAAACAGGATAACTGTGGTCAGATAGCCTGATGTTTTAAAGGAAAGGAAGCCTGTACAGGACAGTAAACAGTAGTAAGAGAGGCCATTGACCCAACAACAGGTCTATGAGTAGCCTTAACAACAAATCCAGGATTATTCTTAGGTTTGGCATTGTACAGCATGACACTGAGAGTGGCCGATGTCACAGACAACAGATTAAAGAACGTCCATAGCAAAGTGAAACACAGTAAAACAAGCCATATGGACCAAACAACAGATCCAGGATCAGCCCTTAGCACAGTGAGTAAACAGAATACACAGACTAGCTTCTGATTCTGTGTGGAGAGAGCTAGCTATAACTCTGGTGCCTTCGGGGAACATTCAACGCTGTCGGTGAGTTTGAGCCTCTGACCGAAACCATCGACCGTTGACTGTACCCTGAGGGCCACTGTTCCCATCCAGGTGGATGAACACACACACTCTCATGCATGAAAGCCACTGAGAATCTTAAACACACACACACACACAAACCTGAAGTTGAATCCTAAAGGCACACACACAAACGTGAATTCTAAAGAGTCACACATGCACACACACACACATATGCACACATGCACATACGTGCACACCCACCCACACACACAAACACATTGTAAAGGCACACACATATGTGTCCGGATTCAGGAAGGTGGGCGTTTGGCGCTTGTTCCTACACCACAGTAGGGACGTTTGAGAAAAGAAAGGCCTTCTTCAACATTTGAACTTTCATATGCCTTAATAACAAACTGGTATGTGATCTGTAAATAGGATTAAAAACATTTAATTATGAGCCTAGTTTAGTCAAGGAGAAAGAACTGAGCTATAGTGCATTTGGAAAGTATTCAGACCACTTTACTTTTTCCACATTTTGTTACGTTACAGCCTTATTCTAAAATTGATTAAATTGTTTATTTCCCTCATTAATCTACACACAATACCCCATACTGACAAAGGAAAAACAGTTTTTTAGAAATGTTGGCAAATTTATTAAAAATAAAAAACTTAAATATCACATTTACATAAGTATTCAGACCCTTTACACAGTACTTTGTTGAAGCACCTTTGGCAGCGATTACAGCCTTGAGTCTTCTTAGGTATGACGCTACAAGCTTGGCACACTTGAATTTGGGAAGTCTCTCCCATTCTTCTCTGCAGACCCGCTCAAGCTCGTCAGGTTGGATGGGGAGCGTCACTGCACGGAGATGTCCGATCGGGTTCAAGTTCGGGCTCTGGCTGGGCAACTCAAGGACTTTCAGAGACTTGTCCCGAAGCTACTCCTGCGTTGTCTTGGCTGTGTGCTTAGGGTTGTTGTCCTGTTGGAAGGTGAACCTTTGTCCCAGTCTGAGGTCCTGAGCGCTCTGGAGCAGGTTTTCATTAAGGATCTCTCTGTACTTTGCTCTGTTCATCTTTCCCACGATCCTGACTAGTCTCCCAGTCCCTGCCGCTGAAAACCATCCACACAGAATGTTGCTGCCACCCCCATGCTTCATCGTAGGGATGGTGCCAGATTTCCTCCAGATGTGACACTTGGCATTCAGGCCAAATAGTTCAATCTTGGTTTCATCAGACCAGAGAATGTTGTTTCTCATGGTCTGAGAGTCTTTTAGGTGCCTTTTGGCAAACTCTAAGCGGGCTGTCATATGCCTTTTACTGAGGAGTGGCTTCCGTCTGGCCACTCTACCATAAAGGCCTGATTGGTGGAGTGCTGCAGAGATGGTTGTCCTTCTGGAAGGTTCTCCCATTTCCGCAGAGGAACTCTGGAGCTCTGTCAGAGTGACCATCGGGTTCTTGGTCACCTCCCTGACCAAGGCCCTTCTCCCTCGATTGCTCAGTTTGGCCGGGCGGCCAGCTCTAGGAAGGGTCTTGGTGGTTCCAAACTTCTTCCATTGAAGAATGATGGAGGCCCCTGTGTTCTTGGGGACCTTCAATGCTGCAGAAATGTTTTTGTACCCTTCCCCAGATCTGTGCCTCGACACAATCCTGTCTCGGAGCTCTACGGACAATTCCTTCGACCTCATGGCTTGGTTTTTGCTCTGACATGCACTGTCAACTGTGGGACCTTATATAGACAGGTGTGTGCCTTTCCAAATCATGTCCAATCAATTGAATTTACCACAGGTGGACTCCAATCAAGTTGTAGAAACATCTCAAGGATGATCATTGGGAAGAGGATGCACCTGAGCTCAATTTCGAGTCTCATAGTAAAAGGTCTGAATACTTATGTAAATAAGGTATTTTTGCATTCTAAGAACCTCTTTCATTTTGTCATTATGGGGTATTGTGTGTAGATTGATGAGGAAAAAAAGAAATTTTATGAATTTTCTAATAAGGCTGTAACGTAACAAAATGTGGAAAAAGGGAACGGTCTGAATACTTTCCAAATGCACTGTATAAAGGCAGAAAGACAGGATCCGTTCTGGCTTGCCATGATTAGCTCAGATAATGGATAATAATGGTGCTCATGAACTTGTTTAGCTAAACAAAGAAGACAAAAGAGACCCATTCACAAAGAGACCCGTTCACATGTGAAATCTTAAAGAAGTAGGTGGGTCTAAGGCTTAAGACAGGTGAATGATGCTGAATGGGCGTACACAAAGAAGAGACATACCATATGGCCAGCTACATATCTCAACTTTCAAAATAGCATAACTTTCCCAACGTTCTCAAAATACAGTGTATGCTATACCATTTTGAAGATCTAAGTCTGTACTTTTATAAAGTGTAAAAAAATATAAAGCAAATGTTGAACATTTGACAAACTCACATAGAGAAATTCAGTCACATACTGTATATCCTAGACACACACACTTATTTCCTAGGCACAAACACACACACATACACACATACACACATATTTCCTATCTCCCTGGTTTGACAGAAGTCGAGTTGGATCCTCTCTCCTCCCTTCATAAGCTGATTGCTGCGATAAACATTCATTGCTGTCGGTGGGTTTGATGTGAATATAACTCACTGATCAATGAATGAACACTGCAGTTCAAACACCTCGAGGACCAATCAATGAAGAGAACTCCAGCTGGGAGGTTCACTGTATAGCCAGTCAGGGACAGAGGAGCAGTAATCACACTGCTTCGAGAGCTTATGTCAAGGGTTTGCTACTTGAAAATACAGGCCTACTCTAAATCCCTACATAAACTTCGGTACTATGTCCATTGAAACTGTGCGATCACATGACCCTTAATTTGATCGGATACAACACTGTTAGGTAGTTTCTTTTATAAAGAATGAATGGACAGATATTGAATTTGGCAATCAGTACCCTGTCTAAAAGTGTTGGTGCCTCTGTAGTTGAATATGAGTGTTCAGCGTCTCCTACCAATATCACGGGCCAATATTTGATACATGACCACTACTGCAGCAGAACTTTTATTGAATCGAGCATCCGCTTGAGCGACTTTTATTTGTTGTTGCCGGTCAGTCTGCTAACCCCAAACGAGTCCACTTCGACAAGACCCCTGAGGCTAGCTCATTTCTGCCCCTGTTAACTGGAGTTAGTCCTGCTAGAGCCATGTCGAGCTCATCTGCTCGGTAATTGTTTCGTTCTAAATTGTAACCATGCTGGGAATTCTTAACACATCAACATTTTTCCAGTGTAGCCGCGACCACATTCACATTTTATTATGTTCGGTCTTTAAAAATGAATAAATAAATAATTCCCAGTGAAAAGCAGCAGGGAGCCCCCAAATGGAAAGCAGGCCCATACGGGGCCCTGGTAACACAGACGCACACACACACGGGCACATACTGTACACACACACACACACTGTACACACACGGTAGAGACACACACACACACACACACACACACACACACACACACACACACACACACACACACACACACACACACACACACACTGTACACACACATACAGTAGACATACACACACACACCCAACGGGGCCCCAGTACCTCTTTAATCCAAGCTATAAAACGCAGCCTGCTGCTTCACACAAACTCACTACCCCATCCCCCTTCGCTCTCTTTTGTGGATTCATTTAGGGGGGGGTCGTTAAAAAACGAAAAAGACAAAGGCCGATTTTGATTGGATATGCTGTTGTTTTCTCATGTACTTTTTGGGGATATAAGTCTAGCTACAGGCTTAGGACAGACCTCGATAGCTAGTTACAGCCATTCAAGACGCTAAATTAATAGCCAATCAAAAATGAGACTCTGAATATCAAACCCCAAGGTATGCCTGTTTCCTAACTCTCACAGATAGCCAAACTCCTCCATCCCCTGTGACCCACTCTCTATCCAATGAGAGAATGCAGACTCCCATCCCTCCAAACCCTCCCAGCCCCCAATGTAGCCAACTCCCACAGACATTTTGACGGCAGACAGCACAGCATTATTCTCCCACCACAGAGTCTATATTAGGCCTAAAAACCCCCACCTCCCCCTCATTTCCCCCTTACTCCAGAGCTGTCTACAGTACAGCCTGGTTTACATTAGCTGTGTGTAGCTATGGGAGGTACAGGAGTTGGACAGCAGGCCTTCTCAGGACACTAAGGTCTGGCTCCTTTATACTAGAGTACAAAGTTCAGAGCCATATGGATAGGGTTAGCACACACACGTACACACACACACACTTCCTGTTTAATGAGTGAATGAAGGCGTGTGGGAATAAGGGAGAAATAAGTGAAGAAAGATTCATCAATGCGTTATCTAAATGCAGTCAATTGTTTTACTGGAGAAAAATACACCATTTCCAAACGGATTGGACAATGCAATTTGGCATTTGATTAAGTAGATGTTTATTCACATCTACTCCTTAACATTATCTTATTAGCTTTTGTTTAGCTCAAAACATGGTATATTCCATGTAGTCTCACTAAATCAAGACATTGATGGGTCATTTTGGAATAAATAAAATATATATTTGATTGGACTATATTTGTGTCTTATGATGTTTTCATTGGCCTGAGCTTCTGAATGTTGTGTTTTACACAAAGTATAACTGCTCCCTATTACCCAGTCCACAACATGACTGCACTGGTTTGTTGTATTGGGATTTCTGAGTCAATGTAATCTCTGCTTTTTAAAACTTTTCTGGCACATGCAGGCCTTACTGTCCTAACTACGCGAACACAGCAGTCAATTGTATCTCATAGGAAAGAATGAAAAGAGACCGGGAAAGACGGAGACAGAGGGTAAGTGTTCTCATGCATGCTCCTGGTGGCGAGTGCACGTACAGGCCTGTGACATGCATTACAGGCGGCGGGGTTACACAATGGCGTGGTTGTCATGGGGTTGACATCATCGAGAGGAGCCCGGTGGTCACTGGGAGAAGAGGGCAAGAAGAGAGAATGCTGGTTGGGACACGCCCCAATTGGGCACCGTCCCAAAACATCAGCTAGAACGTCACACTAAGTGTATACACAGGAAGTAGGCTACACACCAAAAAAATATTTGACTTTCTCACAAATAGAGGAATACTGGGGTTCTTAGAGCTCTACAATCAATCAAAACAGGTCAGTACAAAATGACCCCGTTTGTAGTGATAGAATGCTCATTTAGATATGGATTCCAGGGGCGCAACTTTCACTGGGGACGGGGGGACGGGGGGGACATGATCCCCCCCCCACATTCTAAAATTGCATTTTTGTCCCCCCTAGTTTTATAATTGCATTGTGATTCACTGTGCTTTAGGACCATGTGGACGCCTCAGAGCAGTCGGGTAGGCTGTTTTCCGGTTTCAGCCGGCTGGATTTAGGACCTCACGGACACCACAGAGCGTGCGGACAGGCTGTGTGAAGATAAAGCTTCTGAAAGGCTGGCGTATAGGACCAGCACGGGAGAGATGATCAGAGGCAGCTGCTGTCTGTGTTGCGCTTTTTCTCTGAGTTGTTAAAGCAAACAGAGCAGAAACTAGCTTCTCTTTAGTTGACTGATCTAGCTGGCAAGGGGGAAAAGTATTTAGTGTTTAGAGTTAGTGTAACTGACATGTTATGTTAGCCAATGTTTCATCCCCTCTCGACTGAAGTGAATGAACTACTAGCAGCTAGTTAGCTAGCTAGTAGCTACCACAGCCAGTTCAGCTTTAGCTAACCTCTAGCTATCTGTCAGGTAGCAGTATCTAACAGCTGTTGTGTGTATGGAAATAATTTGTTTTGTCCCGTTTTAACAGAAGTACATTTACATTTACATTTTAGTCATTTAGCAGACGCTCTTATCCAGAGCGACTTACAGTGAGTGAATACATATATTATTATTTTTATACTGGCCCCCCGTGGGAATCGAACCCACAACCCTGGCGTTGCAAACGCCATGCTCTATCAACTGAGCTACATCCCTGCCGGCCATTCCCTCCCCTACCCCTGGACGACGCTGGGCCAATTGTGCGCCGCCCCATTTGATGACGTACTATTAGCTAGAGCTAGCCAAAAGTTGGCTAATATTAGCTAGCTAGCTCACTAACTTAAGCTATTATATTTGCCTCAATCAGACTAGACCTGAATCAAACGATGAAACCAGCGGCCAAACGATTGAAGACCGATATATTCTGACGTTTCTTCAGCGTAATGTGAGTTTTTATTAGTCAGTATAGCAATGTAATGTTATTGATCTGTCAGTTCCCCTAGCTAATTCCCAACTTTTCACACTGACACTTTATAAACAGCTCTACAGGCTTCAATGTCATGGTGCACAGTCTGTACACAACACTATGCTCATCATGTCTTAGCAGGATCAGATGGTGACAGGTGTCCCAGCAGGGTCAAACAGTCAGGGAAGACCAGTCTACGGAGCTCAGGTGAATTTTTCACTATATTATAACAATCAGTGAATGGATACTAAGTTCCATCTTGAGTTGATGGGCAGGCTACAGTCTGGGATATAGGAATAATGTTCATATTCTTTGATAATACAATGCATAAATGTACACCAAGGTAAATCTTTGTCATGCCTCATCTGAGCAGGATCAGATGGTGACAGGGGTCTCATCAGGGTCAGGCAGCCAGGGAAGACCAGTCTGTGACGGCGCAGAAGTGAACTTTTGCAGATACAACAATTTATTCTCGCAGTGGACAAACAATGGACAAGCAAGAAGCTTCAAAGATTGAAACTATTTTAAGGCAGTCTGACAAACCTCTAAAGTTGATTTCCAAACTGTATCAAGGGTTGATAGTGGCTTTTCCCGATGACACAAAACATGTCAAACAAAATGTGAGGAAAACCTGGGAGATGCTATTGATGATGATGAATGTAAAATTGAGCGTGCAGCCATGCAATCTCCATAGACAATCATTAGCAGTAGAATGGCCTTACTGAAGAGGTCAGTGACTTTCTGTTTTAAAATGTCTGCCCTGCTAGAGCTGCCCCGGTCAACTGTAAGTGCTGTTATTGTGAAGTGGAAACGTCTAGGAACAACAAAGGCTCAGCCACGAAGTGGAACTGCTGAAGCGCATAGCCCATAAAAATCGGCTGTCCTCGGTTGCAACACTCACTACTGAGTTCCAAACTGCCTCTGGAAGCAAGGTCTGCACAATAACTGTTCCTCGGGAGTGTCATGGATTCTGCCGAGGCTGCTCCTCCTCCTTGCTCGGGCAGGCTTCGGCGTTCATCGTCCCCGGAGTACTAGCTGCCACCGCTGGATGTTTAGATAATTGTTTGGTCTAGTCTTGTGTGTGCACCTGTTTCGTATTGAGTTTTGATTATGTCACCTATAAGTTTCGCTTTTGGTTTGTTTGCAGTTGTGTGTAATTGTCCGCTTGTCCGTTCGGTGTTTCGTGTATGTTTAGTGTTTACGCGTGTGTGCGTAATCGTTCGCCTCCTTTGTTTTTGAGGCCTTTGTTTTCCCTGTGCTTTATTGAGTAAAGACATTTTGGATTGAACCTCCTTGTCCTGCGCTTGACTCCACCACTGCATCCACATCCGAACTCTGACAGGGAGCTTCATGAAATGGGTTTCCATGGCCAAGCAGCAGCACACAAGCCTAAGATCACCATGTGCAATGCCAAGCGTTGGCTGGAGTGGTTTTAAGCTCACCGCCATTGGATTCTGGAGCAGTGGAAACGCGTTTCCTGGAGTGATGAATCACGCTTCACCATCTGGTGAAGTTTGGTGGAGGAGGAATAATGGTCTGGGGCTGTTTTCCATGGTTCGGTCTAGGCCCCTTAGTTCCAGTGAAGGGAAATCCTAACCCTACAGCATACAATGACATTCTAGATGATTATGTGCTTCCAACGTGGCAACAGTTTGGGGAAGACCCTTTCCTGTTTCAGCATGACAATGCCCCCGTGCACAAAGCAAGGTCCATACAAATATGGTTTGTCGAGATCGGTGTGGAAGAACTTGACTGGCCTGCACAGAGTCCTTTTCACAGAAACATTTTGCACAAACAAAGTCCTTACAAAGTTATGTCCTGAATGTGACCAGTTTATTTTTAGATGCAATGTTCAGACATTCACAGAAGTAGCTGCAGCATAACACAATCATCCAAACCGGAAAATGTAGGCTACATTTGTCCTAGCGCTAACTGAGAAAAGATTGACGGAATTCATCACATCAGGGGTGAGCTCACCATTGATCAAAATAATTGAGTAAAACACTTTCTAGAAATCTAAAGTAATCCGACAATGTGTAGCTTGTGCGCGCCGCCATGTTTGTTTTTTCGCGTCAACCAAAGATAAGAGGAGACAAGATGAGTTTGGTCTGTTTGCAGTATACATGTTGAAGGGGGTGTGTCGTCTACCATTGTTCACATCCCATCGTTCACTTCCGGAAGTTTACTCGAAAAATTAGTGAACCCTCCCTCACCTAATTTTGTTATAACATCTTTGGTCCGACAGACGTTTACGTGAAACCCAGAATGCATTGTATGTCAACAAACATGGCTCCACACATAGCTGGAATGAGCTTATCTCATCATAATCACTACAACCTTCCAAAAAGTATTTTACATACATAATGTGTCCATTACAATCTATGCAAGAATCGGAATGCATGATTTGTCACCAGTACTTGAAACATGTGAATAAAACAGTAAATAAATAAATTAATAATTACCACACAAAACATTTTCTGATAGTGATTTATTGATACAAGTGGCGCGTGCCGGCAGTCAATCACGCAACCTCTGACTCCCCTCTGAGCCATTCAGTGTTGTTGTTTATGTATGTAGCTAGTGGGCTAAGCTGTAGCATGAGAAATACCATTCAAAAGGAGACAACACACAAATGCAGAAATTCTGGAGATTTTTTAATAAATTCTGACAATGAGTCTGAGTATGAAAGTCAGGAATTGCCATTTCCCTCTGAGGCAGAGTGCTTCAAGCTGTTTCTGACAGAGGAGCTGGTGGGAGACATAGTGGAGGAGACCAATCGCTATGCCTTGGAGCTAAAAGAGAAGAGAGAGCCAGGAGTGAGGGGGAAACTCACTAAATGGGTGACAACCACAATTAGTGAAATGTATACCTTCCTGGTGACTGTCCTTCTCATGGGAATAGTAAAGAAGAACTCCATAAGAGAATACTGGAGCACAGTTTGCAACTCCCTCTCTGCCACCCTCTTTTCCCAAGACCGCTTCTTTTTTTTTTTTTTATTAGGGGGTAGATCAGCTTTAATATTTCAGATATCACTTCCAATCCCCCATATGTTTTTTTTCCCCCGCATATACATATATATACACACACATGTGTATATACACACATATATATACAAACACACATATATACACATACACACACATACATCCATACACACACACATATCCTTTTATAAATTATATTTCCCTTCATTACTTTCCAACCCCACCACCCCTTCCCCAATTGGAGTAAACTAGTGAACAACAACGCTTAGGCCTCTACTTCCAGCCCATACATACTGTATACATTCTATGGACAGTCAAATTCTACAATAATTCTATTTTGTTTGTTTTTACTCCTGAACTTCCTCCGATCATTTTCATGATGTCCATCTGGTTTGCTTCTATATGCCATATTTTTCTAACTGTGCTCTTTCACAAAAGCTCTCAACCTATAACCTATATACTTATTATGGACACAGTATGCTTTACATTAGTTATCTTGTTGTAATTAGTTGTTGTTATTAGTCCCATCCTTCAGCTCCATTCAACACCACCCATCTATCTCTTAACACCATCCATATTGGATTTCTATTTGCCATATATTTTTCAACTGTCCTGTGATGTTTTACAAAAGTTCTGAACCTTTCTATTCTCATTGTTTCTACAGATCGTAAATTGAAAATAAACATTTTTGCTAAAAGTATTATTAAATTATTGATCGATTGACAATGACTTTTCAGATCACCCAGTAGTGCTATCTGCAGGGTTAACTCCAGGTAAATATTGCAATCCTTGTGTCCAAAAACAAGCTACAAATGGACAGTACCAAAACAAATGATCTAATATACCATATAAATAACATTCTATTGCTAGCAAGAATTTTATATAATAATTTAAATTGAAAAATTCTAAGTTTTGAATCCGGCGTCGTTTTGCGTATCAATTCATAAACACTATGCCATGGAATCGGTAAGTCAAAAATCTCTTCCCAACTATTTTGCAATCTATATGGGACGGCTGTCAATCCTTTGGTCCTTAAATGAAACTTGTATACTTTTTTATTTATTACAGTTTCCTTAAACAATTATGTTCTTTAATGCAAAGCCGACAGACAAGTTCCTTACTTTTTCCCACTTCCACTTTCCTCTTCCATTTTTGCGGTAAGGCTGCAATTATTTGGTTGTAATTTTGGGTAGAGCAGACATTTCCATATGTTTTTGTTAGCTGCATGTGCAACATAACTCCACCTGTCCTACCGGTAATATCATTTACGAAGATTATACCTTTTTTAAACATTTTGTCAAAAAAAAAAGGTTTTTTATCAATTCGTATATTTGAGTTTAACCACAATATGTGTTGCATTATTTGTTCTGTCGTTTCTGGAGGATTCAATTGAAATTGCAACCAACTTTCTATGACTTGTTTTAGAAATAGTGATATTTGGGAGATTATTTCCTTTTCAAATAACTGAAAGTGAGAGGTTGTAATCTGAATAAAGGGAAAAAGGCCATTCTTGAACATTGGGTGAGACAATCTTACTAATTTGCTAGAGAACCAGTTCGGATTTAATATAACTTTTGTATGACTGAAGCTTTTAGTGATAGGTCTAATGCTTTAATATTTAATAGTTTCTGTCCTCTGAATTCATATTAATTATATAAATAGGCCCGTTTAATTTTGTCTGGCTTGCCGTTCCAAATAAAATGGAATATTTCTTTCTCATATAATTTAAAAAACTGTTCGCTAGGCGTAGGCAAGACCATAAGCAAATAGGTAAACTGGGATAATACTAAAGAGTTAATCAGGGTGATTTTTCCACAAATTGACAGGTATTTACCTTTCCATGGTAGCAAGATCTTATCTATTTTTGCTAACTTTCTATTAGTTCTGCTGCGATGCCTGCATTTCGTCAACAATGCTACTGCCAACCTAAATGACCCGTTACACAAAATAAGAAATGTTCTTACCAGCCTGACATCAGCATTTGGTCGGGTCTTTGTGCCATACAAGCACCTATGCATTGATGAGTCCCTGATGTTATGGAAGGGTAGGCTGGCTTTCCGTCAATATATTCCCTCCAAAAGGCACAGGTTTGGGGTCAAGTTCTTTGTTATGTGTGACGTGAAGACAGGATTTTTCCAGGACATTATAGTCTACACAGGGTCCACCACTGACATCCAACATTATGAGGGGCTTGGGGTGTCCGGGTCCACGGTGATGACCATGCTGGCTCCTCATCTCGGCAAGGGACACACTTTGTATGTGGAAATTGGTACAGCAGCCCCACACTCTTCCAGCATCTTCTCTCCAACAGCACAGGGGCCTGTGGCACAGTCAGGTCGAACAGGAAGGAGATGCCGGCAATCGGATGCAGGAAGATGCAGAGAGAGGAGGTGGAGTTCAAGGAGAATGGTCAACAGCTGGCAGTAAAGTGGCATGACAAACGAGACGTCCATGTCCTCTCCACTGTCCATACAGCAACCATGTCGGCCACAGGGAAGGTGGACCACCTGACGGGAGAGAGAAAGATCAAACCAGACTGTGTGCTTGACTGTGACCTCAAAATGGGGGCAGTGGATAAGGCGGACATGATAAACAGCTTTGTCGAATGTGCTCGGAAAACTACCAAGTGGTATAAGAATATATTTTTCCATCTGATCGACACTGCTGCCCTCAATGGCCACATAGTTCATCGCCAACTAACAGGTGAGATGATTACTGAACAAGGTATTTTTTTGTAATTGGACGTACAGTTCACATACAAATCACATACAGTTCCTCATCATCCTCTCCCCTCCCTCATCCTCCCCACTCCCTCTCCCCCATAGGTAAAGTAATTACCTACCAAAAGTACAGAGAAAACCTCATGAGAGAGCTGCTGGGGGAGCACCCACCCTTTGGCGACCATCCACTGGGGGCCGTCCTGCTGCAGACAATCCCCTATGCCTCACTGCACGGCATTTTCCCTGCGAAGTCCCTCAAACCGCTGCTCAAGGTAGTCGCACACGGAGGCAGTGCAAAGTCTGCCAGTCTGGCACCAGGAGAAGGAAGCAGAGGAGATTAACAAAGTCCTCCTTTCCTCAGGACCATACCCCTCCCAGTCCATCAGGTTACGGAGCCGTCCCCCACAGAACCTGGAGTCCAGCAGGTCCCTCACCGCATACGCCGGACTCCCATCAATGTCCAGGGGCGGGCTTACCCCGGGGGACGGCATCCGCCAGAGGACCAGGAACCACCGGCCTGAGGAGAAACACATGAAAAGTGGGTGAGACGCGGTAGTGAGGGGGAAGCAGCAGCCGGTACGATACCTAATTTATCCGCCGGAGGACCTTAAACAGCCCCACAAACCGGGGGCTCAGTTTCTTGAAGGCAGGCGGAGAGGGAGGTTTTTAGTGGACAGCCAGACATGATCACCAGGCTGGAATACGGGGGCCTCACTGCGGTGGCGGCCAGGATATCTGTGGTCCGTGGTGGTGTAGGGGGTGCTGCCCACCTCCATGGGTGAGGACTCGGAGGCAGGGCAGCTTCCATAGCTCAGATGGGATGAGCGTCGAGGCTCCAGGTGGTGTTGGGAACGCCGTCGGTCTCTCAACATGTCGTCAAGACGAATGGACGTGGCGATGAGGGTATCAAGGTCCATATCGTCGTCCCGACATGCGAGTTCCGTCATGATGTCCTCCCGTAAGCCTCTCCTGAAGGCCGTGCGCAGAGCACGCTCATTCCAGCCTGAAGATGCCACCACCGTGCGAAATCTCAGGGCGTACTCGAATGTGGCCTCCTCTCCCTGTTGAAGCCGGAGGATCATCGAACACCGCCCTGAACCGAGCGAGGAAGGTGGAGTACAGAAGCGCCACAGCTTCACCTCCTTCCCAGACTGCCATGGCCCAATCCAGCGCCTTTCCCTTCAGTAACGAAACACCAGCGCTATCCTGGCTTGGTCCGATGGAGATGCCCCACGCTGATGCGCCAGATACAGTGAGACCTGTAGCAGGAAGCCTCTACATTTCGTCATTTTCCCGTCATAGCGCTCCGGCAGGGTGAGGGGTCCCTCAAACGTTGATGATAGCACGGGAGGAGGGGGACTGGGTGCACTCGCCGCTCCCTGAGGTGGAACCGGAGCGATGGTCAGTTTATGCAGCGTTTGGAGCACTTCCTGCATGGCGGCGTTCAGCTGGGCAATCTGCTGCAGGTGCTTGTCGAGGTTCTGGGAAACTCCAGGAGGATTACCTGCTGCATCCATCTTCGTAATAGGTGTGTGATTCTGTGACGATTACTGAGGATACGAAGAGGCAGGACGCAGATGCAGGAATCAACAATGTAAAGGTTTACTTAACATTGAGCAAGAGAACAACAAAGAGCGAGTACACGACATGACACTAACAATCACACACAACACAACACTGAACAGTCCAGGGCTATATAGGGGTGGTGATGAGATGATGAGGTCAAGACCGGTGGCTCAGTAGACCGGCGAATCATAGCGCCAGAGGGGAGCAACGGAAGGAGACGTGACAATAATACATTCAGTTTTTTTACATTTTCCAAAATGTATTTACTTACTTGAATAGGTTCTCCCTTTTTTGGATCCTTACAAAAACAAAATAATGGGCAATCTTCATGATATTTTCAGTGGTAGAAAAGCGCAGCCAGCAGCCATGTGTACGAATGGAAACAAGGAAAAAAGTCTGTCACTAGAGTGGTTTAGAACATGTTTTGACGTTTGACTTTACCAGTGTAATCCACTTTCAATTTAAATAAATAGAAATCGCAGACTATCGGCCACAGTTGAAAACTTGAAAACTAGCACTTGAAACTAGCATAGACAACAACAAACAGTGATGCACATAACACACAGCACCCCTTCTACGGGCGTGTTGGGGGAGGGTTCTTGAAATGTAACATCCAATCAAAATATTGTCTCTGGGAGCCAGAGGACCATACAAACCGTTTTTGCAATACAACATTTTCCAGACCTCCAAGGGAGGCGTGACAACAACGTAATTTTGGAGGTATGGCAACGCAAGACTAGTCCAAAACTGAAAAGATCCCTACAAGACGCAAACAAAACAGTGTTAGCTGCTGTGATAGCTAGCCCATTTTGGGCTGTGCAACATCACAGCTATGCAGATAAGTGTTTAATATTCTAGCAGTGTCTCTGCTTGAGCATCAGTAATGGAAGGATTGTCTGGTATTTTAATCTGTAAATTACAAAAACAGAGATAAGACAATACTTCAAAAAGTGACCTTACATTCCCGCTAGTGGGGAATACAAAAGCTGGTGGCCACAGATGTTTTAATGAGAAATAAGATGTCATTTAGAGATAATGGGGAGGGGGTGCATTAATATTTGGTGCCTAATCTTGATGTTGGGACCAGCATTGTCACAGTGCAAAATGGCTTCCTGTGAAAAAATTATGGCCACTGCTTCCCTCAGACCATGATAGGAATATAACTTTGTCTTTCAGAAGTCTGTAGGTATCAGGGTTGGAGTAAATTCCATTAAAATTAATTCAGGAAGTAAACTGAAATGGAATTGACCCCAACCCTAGTAGGAATATGGTGTTATCTTTATACTACCATCAGTAATATCTTATTCAACAAGGCCATGATACACATTAGCTGTTTCGCTAACCGGTGATCTAGCCGCAGTCAGTTTGTATGTTAATCTGAAATGACAGAAATAGGCTATCAAAGTCAACTAGTAAGACATCCCTTGCATCACACTCATGAGTCATGACAGCTTCGAGTGAAATTGTATTTTTATTGCTTTCTGCATGTGGTTACAATACAACAGTCCTGGGAGTAACAAGACTAGTGTGGACGATATGACTTTATTCCAATAAATTCTTATTTCCTCACAACCACAAGTACCCTTGAGGTAAATATACAATATTGCTTTTATAATAGCAATTGACAGTGAAGGACAGAGAAGGGTCCTTGTGGGATGGTTTGGACCCCTGGGCTTGACTTGGCTTGGCATGGCTGAGCTGAGCGATGTGGAGGGGAGAGGAGCGGCCAGGAGCGGTTTTAGAGGGGTGGCAGCAGCCTCCCCTGAAATATGATTGGCTATCCTTAGTGCCCCCCGATTCTCATTGGGTCAGAGCGCTGTCAATCCGGCCACGATTATAGAGAAAAGACGGTGCGTTTGTTCTGGCAGTTTAGCAGTTTTAGAACAGTGTTTCCCAACTCCGGTCCTTGAGTACCCCCAACAGTACATATTTGTGTTGTGGCCCCGGACAAGCACAGCTCCACCTTCCGGAGACATTTGAAACCCCACCTCTTTAAGGAATACCTGGGATAGGATAAAGTAATCCTTCTACCCCCCCCCCCCCCACCCACACACACAGCGGAGTCGCTCACCACCTTCCGGTGACATTTGAAACCCCACCTCTTTAAGGAATACCTGGGATAGGATAAAGTAATCCTTCTACCCCCCCCCCCAAAATTGTAAAGTGCTCATCCCACTGGCTATAGGGTGAACGCACCAATTGGTGAGTCGCTCTGGATAAGAGCGTCTGCTAAACGACGTAAATGTGCCCTTGAGCAAGGCACTTAACCCTAATTGCTCCTGTAAGTCGTCTGCTAAATGACTAAAATGTAAATGTAATGTAAATGAATCTACCTGTCAACTAATCTTCAAGCCCTTGATAAATTGAATCAGGTGTTTTTGTCCAGGGCTACAACAGAAATGTGTGCTGTTGGGGGTACTCAAATCAAATCAAATCAAATGCGCCGAATACAACAGGTGTAGACATTACCGTGAAATGCTTACTTACAGCCCTTAACCAAAAATGCATTTATTTCTTAATAAAAAAGTAAAATAAAACAACAACAACAAAAAAAGAGCAGAAGTAAAATAAAATAACAGTAGGGAGGCTATATATACAAGGGGGTACCGGTGCAGAGTCAATGTGCGGGGGCACCGGCTAGTTGAGGTAGTTGAGGTAATATGTACATGTGGGTAGAGTTAAAGTGACTATGCATAAATAATTAACAGAGTAGCAGCAGTGTAAAAAGATGGGGTGGGGGTGCAAATAGTCCGGGTAGCCATGATTAGCTGTTCATGAGTCTTATGGCTTGGGGGTAGAAGCTGTTGAGAAGCCTTTTGGACCTAGACTTGGCGCTCCGGTAATGCTTGCCGTGCGGTAGCAGAGAGAACAGTCTATGACTAGGGTGGCTGGAGTCTTTGACAATTTTGAGGGCCTTCCTCTGACACCGCCTGGTATAGAGGTCCTGGATGGCAGGAAGCTTGGCCCCAGTGATGTACTGGGCCGTACGCACTACCCTCTGTAGTGCCTTGCGGTCGGAGGCCGAGCAGTTGCCATACCAGGCGGTGATGCAACCAGTCAGGATGCTCTCGATGGTGCAGCTGTATACCTTTTTGAGGATCTGCGGACCCATGCCAAATCTTTTCAGTCTCCTGAGGGGCAATAGGCTTTGTCGTGCCCTCTTCACGACTGTCTTGGTGTGTTTGGACCATGATAGTTCGTTGGTGATGTGGCCACCAAGGAACTTGAAGCTCTCAACCTGTTCCACTACAGCCCCGTCGAGGACCGGAGTTGGGAAACACTGCTTCAGGACCATGCAGAAGGCTCAAAGCCGGCGGGAATGCTATTGGATTGGCTGGCTGCAGTGATCGAACAGCACGACTTCTCTCTATTGAGTTGATGAAAGCAGTGCAAAGGTGGAAGATGGCTAGTTAACTGCAGTTTGACTTGACAAGAAACTAAAATAGTTTTTAATCTCGGTGCTGAGCTAGCTAATAGGTCATTGCTGTAGGCTATGGCATGTGTTTGTTATAGAATGTTATGCATGTCCCTTATCGACAGATGTGAATGAAGCAACAGCAGCCATGGTGATAATGAATGGAGTTACACTGTTTTTGCTATTGTCCAAATAGTATTTTAGAGCTTTTACATTCCTGAACATGTATCTTACTTGAATATGGATCAATATGAATCACTTCAGTGATGTAGTGCAGATACAAATTAACAGTTGAAACAGTTATTCAATACAATGAATCGTAGTTCAAGCCAATTTTCAAAGCTATATATGATACAATTTTCTATTTTTCCATGGACACCTATGACTGGTTCTTTGTCTCCCATTGGCCACCCCATTAAAAGAATCCTAGAATTGCCCCTGGGAGTGGCAGACATCTGTGACCTGGTCCCAGGTCATCCATAGTGACTCACACACACACTGTTACAGCCCCACTTACACACGGTGAGTCACACAGTGTGATGGGAAGCCAGAGGATGGTCGATTGGACACACGCACACTTTCTCATACTGACACACACACACACACCACAGGAGGCTGCTGAGGGGAGGACGGCTCATAATAATGGCTGGAATGGAGCAAATGGAATGGCAACATGGAAACCATGGGTGCATATTCCACTCCAGCCATTACCATGAGCCCATCCACCACAATTAAGGTGCCACCAACCTCCTGTGGCACACACATACACACACACTGTCACACCCTGGCTCTGGGGATTATAATATGTTGAGCCAGGGTGTGTAGAGTCTATGTGTTTGGTTCTATGTTCTCTTTCTAGTATTGTATTTCTATGTTGGCCAGTGTGGTTCTCAATCAGAGGCAACGTGTATCAGCTGTTGCTTGTTGTCTCTGATTGAGAAACCATACTTAAGCAGCCAGTTTTCCCACAGTGTTTGTGGGATCTTGTTCCGTGTTGGTTTATGTGTGTTAACCAAGGACTTCACGTTATCGTTTGTTGTTTTGTTCGTGTTACTGAATAAAGTAAAGTATGTTTGCAAATAACGCTGCGCGTTGGTCCTCCTCCTTCGACGATCGTGACAGAAGATCCCACCATAACAGGACCAAGCAGCGTGTCCAGGAGCAGACAGCCTGGACGTGGGAGGAGATATTGGACGGGCAGGGGTCCTGGACCTGGGAGGAAATCCAGGCTGGGATGGATCGCCGTCCGTGGGAGGAGACGGTGGAGGCGCGCCGGAGAGAGGAGCAACGGCGTCAACAGTGTCGTCGTCGGACGGACGAGAGGCAACCCCAAAAATGTTTTAGGGGGGGGCACACGGCATGGGCGACGGGGCAGCAGGAGGCATCTACAGGGCGTATTGGGAGGTTAGGAGAGGAGGCCACCAGGTTAAGGGGGCTATTGGTAAGGAAAGAGCAGGAGTTAGTGGGTCAGAGGGAGGAGCTACTGGAGGCTAGAAGGGAGAAGGAGAGAGTAGAGGCAAGGCGAGAGGAACTGAGTAGGCAGCTGAGGGAGCGGAGGGTTATGAAGAAACCTAGTCCCGCTCCTCACACCAAGCAAGTGGTGTGTGTCACCAGTCCGGTCCGGCCCATTCCTGCTCCCCGCACTAAGTTAGTAGTGCGTGTTCCCAGTCTGGCCCGACCCGTTCCTGCTCCCCGCACTAAGTTAGTAGTGCGTGTTCCCAGTCCGGCCCGACCCGTTCCTGCTCCCCGCACTAAGTTAGTAGTGCGTGTTCCCAGTCCGGCCCGACCCGTTCCTGCTCCCCGCACTAAGTTAGTAGTGCGTGTTCCCAGTCCGGCCCGACCCGTTCCTGCTCCCCGCACTAAGTTAGTAGTGCGTGTTCCCAGTCCGGCCCGACCCGCTCCGGCTCCCCGCACTAAGTTAGTAGTGCGTGTTCCCAGTCCGGCCCGACCTGTTCCTGCTCCCCGCACTAAGTTAGTAGTGCGTGTTCCCAGCCCGGCCCGGCCTGTTCCTGCCCCTCGCACCAAGCCTACGGTGTGCGTCGCCAGCCCGGCCCGGCCTGTTCCTGCCCCTCGCACCAAGCCTACGGTGCGCGTCGCCAGCCCGGCCCGGCCTGTTCCTGCCACTCGCACCAAGCCAGGGGTGCGCGTAGTCAGCCCGGTCCGGCCTGTTCCTGCTCCCCGCACCAAGGCAGGGGTGCGCGTCGTCAGCCCGGTCCGGCCCGTTCCTGCTCCACGCACCAAGCCAGGGGTGCGCGTCGTCAGCCCGGTCCGGCCCGTTCCTGCTCCACGCACCAAGCCAGGGGTGCGCGTCGTCAGCCCGGTCCGGCCCGTTCCTGCTCCACTCACCAAGCCAGGGGTGCGCGTCGTCAGCCCGGTCCGGCCCGTTCCTGCTCCCCGCACCAAGCCAGGGGTGCGCGTCGTCAGCCCGGTCCGGCCCGTTCCTGCTCCCCGCACCAAGCCAGGGGTGCGCGTCGTCAGCCCGGTCCGTCCCGTTCCTGCTCCACGCACCAAGCCAGGGGTGCGCGTCGTCAGCCCGGTCCGGCCCTTTCCTGCTCCACGCACCAAGCCAGGGGTGCGCGTCGTCAGTCCAGCACAACCCGATCCTGGGTCACCGGTGCCTGGTCAGGTACCGGTCAGCTGCTCCACATCGGAGCCTAAGCAATCCGCTCCACCGATGTCCAGCTCCAGCCAGCGTGGCCAGACCGGATCAGGGGCGCTACGGGGGGATTGTTGGAGGGTGGTGGTCAAGCCCGGAGCCGGAACCGCCTCCAAGGAGGAATGCCCACCCGGCCCTCCCCTGTTCGGTTTATGTTCAGGCGCGGTCGCAGTCCGCGCCTTTGGGGGGGGATACTGTCACACCCTGGCTCTGGGGATTCTAATATGTTGAGCCAGGGTGTGTAGAGTCTATGTGTTTGGTTCTATGTTCTCTTTCTAGTATTGTATTTCTATGTTGGCCAGTGTGGTTCTCAATCAGAGGCAACGTGTATCAGCTGTTGCTTGTTGTCTCTGATTGAGAACCATACTTAAGCAGCCAGTTTTCCCACAGTGTTTGTGGGATCTTGTTCCGTGTTGGTTTATGTGTGTTAACCAAGGACTTCACGTTATCGTTTGTTGTTTTGTTCGTGTTACTGAATAAAGTAAAGTATGTTTGCAAATAACGCTGCACGTTGGTCCTCCTCCTTCGACGATCGTGACACACACTCACACATACATTCTCACATGCACACACACAAACAAACACACTCACATGCACACACAAATGCATGCACGCACAAATGCACGCACACATTCTCATACCTGGAAATACGCTCTGTCCAGGAGAAAGTGGCTGCCCTTCGGCAGAAACAAAGGCTAAGGAGCAACGAAAGGTTCAGCAGGGTCTATCTATGATCGGCAAAGTCACACGTGGAGTGACTCATTGATCTGAACTTCCGAACTCTTCTGCAGGAGATCCCGACCGGGAAGAACTTCTACATCACTGGGAGTGGGCGAGTGATGTAACCGTCTCCATCTGGTCCTGATACTGGTGGCAGGGGCCGAGAGCCGCAGAGAAGGGATATAGTGCAGAGGACTGAGCCTATCCAGCCATGATGCACAGTGAGATGTGCCTTTTGTGCCAGTGAATCTCATATTAAGAAACATAATTTTGTTTAATTTGATTAAAAACCAAGCATAGCCTACGCTCCCTTTAATCAAGGCTGGTTTAGCAGCTTCACATACAGTGCATTCGGAAAGTATTTAGACCCCTTGACCTTTTCCACATTTTGTTACATTATCCCCATTTTCAAAGAGTGCCCCTTGTCCAAATACCAAAGTCAAGCTCCTCAAAACTATTCAGTCCTCCTATAATGCCATATCAATGGCAGATTCTTTTGAGAATCTGCCTCGCACATAGGCAACGACACAATTGACAGGAGCCTAGTATTTTGTATGAACGTGCAAAAGTTATCCATAAAGACAGTTAGGCCTACGTCTGCACACAGTGCCATGGAATGAGAGAAGCGATTTAAACTTATTTAAATTATTCATTCCTATAAGGCAGTCATAGTCAATGAACTAAACACTGATTATAACCTTGATGTGATTGGCCTGACAGATTCATGGCTCAAGCCATGTTAAATGAGGCCTCTCCTCCTGGTTATACTGGCGACCATATCCCCTGTGCATTCCGCAAAAGGCGGAGGTGTTGCTAACATTTACAACAGCAAATTTGAATTAACAAAAATAAATAAGACTGCATTTTTGTCTTTTGAGCTTCTAGTCATGAAATCTATGCAGCCAACTCAATCAGTTTTTATAGCTACTGTTTACAGGCGTCCTGGGCCATATACAGCATTCCTCACTGAGTTCACTGAATTCCTATCAGACTTTGTAGTCATGGCAGATAATATTCACATTTTTGGTGACTTCAATATTCAAATGGAAAGTCCACCGACCCACTCCAAAAGGCTTTCAGAACCATTATCGACTCAGTGGGTTTTGTCCAAAGTGTCTCCGGACCTACGCACTGCCACAGTCATACCCTGGATCTAGTTTTGTGGAATAAATATTGTGGATCTAAACGTATTTAATCCTGGACTATCGGACCACCATTTTATTATGTTTGCAATAACAATCTGCTAAGGGGGCTCCCGAGTGGCGCAGCAGTCTAAGGCACTGCATCGCAGTGCTTGAGGCGTCACTACAGACCCGGGTTTGATCCCAGGCTGTGTCACAACAGGCTGTGACTGGGAGTCCCATAAGGTGGTGCTCAATTGGCCCAGCGTCGTCCGGGTTAGGGGAGGGTTTGGCCAGGGGGGCTTTACTTGTCTCATCGCGCTCTAGCAACTCCTTGTGGCGGGCCTGGCACCTGCAGGCTGACTTTGATCGTCAGTTGAACTGTGTTTTACCTCCGAAACATTGGTGCGGCTTGCTTCCGGGTTAAGTGGGCGGGTGTTAAGAAGCGCGGTTTGGCGGGTCATGTTTCGGAGGACGCATGACTCTACGTTTGCCTCTCCTGAGCCCATTAGGGAGTTGCAGCGATAAGACAAGATCGAACTTGGGTAGAAAAAGGGGGTAAAATACATATATATATATATATAAACAAAAACTAAAACATCTGCTCAGACCCCAACCAAGGATTATCAAAAGCCGCGCTATAAATTCTTGGACAACCCAAAGATTCCTAGATGCACTTCCAGACTCCCTCCACCTACCCAAGGACATCAGAGTAAAAAAAATATGTTAACCACCTAACTGAGGATCTAAATTTAACCTTGCATGATGCACTCGCACCCCTAAAAACAAAAAACATTTGTCACAAGAAATTAGTTCCATTGTATACAGAAAATACCCAAGCCCTGAAGCAAGCTTCCAGAAAATTGGAACGGAAATGGCGCTCCAACTGGAAGTCTTCCGACTAGCTTGGAAAGACAGTACTGTGCAATATCGAAGAGCCCTCTCTGCTGCTCGATCAGCCTTTTTTTCCAATAAGAACAGTCCAACATTTATTTTTGATACTGTCGCAAAGCTAACTAAAAAGCAACATTCCCCAAGAGAGGATGGCTTTAACTTTGACGAAAAGATCATGATCATTAGAAAGCAAATGAAGGACTCTTCAAATCTGCGTATTTCTCCAGCTCAGTTGTCCTGAGTCTGCACAGAACTGCCAGGAACTAGGATCAATGGAGACACTCAAGTTTTTTAATCCTGTATCTCTTGACACATGAAAATAGTAATGGCCTCTAAACCTTCAAGCTGCATACTGGACCCTATTCTAACTAAACTACTGAAAGAGCTACTTCCTGTGTTTGGCCCTCCTATGTTGAACATAATAAATGGCTACCTATCCTCTGTATGTTTACCAAACTCACTAAAAGTGGCAGTAATAAAGCCTCTCTTGAAAAATCCAAACCTTGACCCGGAAAATGTAGAAAACTATCGGCCTATATCAAATCTCCCATTCCGCTCAAAATTTTTAGAAAAAGCTGTTGTGCAGCAACTCACTGCCTTCCTGAGGACAAATAATGTATATGAAACCCGTCAGTATGGTTTTAGACACGTCGTAGTACTGAGACTGCACTCGTGAAGGTGTCAAATTACCTTTTAATGGTGTCAGACCAAGGCTCTACATCTGTTCTCGTGCTCCTAGACCTTAGTGCCGCTTTTGACACCATCGATCACCACATTCTTCTGGAGAGATTGGAAACCCAAATTGGTCCACAGAGCAAGTTCTTGCCTGGTTTAGATCTTATCTGTCGGAAAGATATCAGTTAGTCTCTGTGAATGGTTTGTCGTGTCTGTGGATGGTTTGTCCTCCGACAAATCAATTATACATTTTGGCATTCCTCAAGGTTCCGTTTAAGGACCACTATTGTTTTCATTATATATTCTACCTCTTGGTGATGTCATTTGGAAAGACAATGTCAACTTTCACTTCTATGTGGACGACACAAAGCTGTACATTTCGATAAAACATGGTGAAGCCTCAAAATTGCCTACCTTGGAAGCCTGTGTTTCAGACATAATGAAGTGGATGGTGGCAAATGTTTTACTTTTAAAAACAGAGATGCTAGTTCTAGGTCCCAAGAAACAAAGAGATCTACTGTTGGATCTAACAATTAATCTTGATGTCACGCCCTGACCTATAGACTCTAGTTAGTTTGGTCAGGGTGTGAATGTGTGTGTGTGTTTTTCTATGTGGGGGATTCTATGTTCGTATTTCTATGTTTGGCCGGGTGTGATTCCCAATCAGAGGCATCTGTCGCTCGTTGTCTCTGATTGGGGATTATACTTAGGCAGCCAGTTTTCCTGCCTGTGTTGTGGGATCTTGTTTGTGTTCGGTGTTTGGCTTGTTAGTGTATAGCCTTCTGACGTCACGTTTCGTTGTTTATTGTTTTGTTGTATGTTTAATAAACATGTATGCATTTCACGCTGTGCCTTGATCTGACCCGTTCTTCAACGACCGTGACAGAAGATCCCACCACCAATGGACCAAGCAGCGTGCCCAGGAGGAGCAGAGAGTATGGACTTGGAGGGAGATAAGAGAGGATCTGGCCAAGCAAATGGAGGCCCTGAAAGGGATCAGGGTGGAGAAGGAGAGACAGCCCCAATACTTTTTGAGGGGGGCTAAAAGGGTGGTCGGGGAGCGACAGAGAGGAGCCCCGACCACTGCACTCGTGGGGGCTCAAGGAGGAGTCCTCACTGGAGGAGGACGGGGCGCGGAGTGTAAAGGACGGAGACAGTAGTAGACCTCCAGCGCCGGTTCCCAGTCCGGTACGGCCCGTTCCTGCTCCTCGCACAAGACCAGTGGTGCATGTTTCCAGTCCGGCACGGCCCGTGCCCGTTCCACCGGTACCTGGTCCAGCACCAGTCAGCTGCTCCACTCCAGAGCCAGAGTAGTCCACTCCACCAGTGCCCAGTCCAGCTCCGGTCAACGGTTCCACTCTGGAGCCAGAGCAGTCCGCTCCACCGGTGCCTGATCCATCTCCGGTCAGTGGCTCCACTCCGGGTCCAGACGTCAGCCCCTCTCTAGGTTCGGAGTCTCCCACACCAGGGTCCAGACAGGGATCGGTGCATCGTAGGAGGATTGAGAGGGGAAGCTCCGCGATGAGGGCCAGATCGGTCCAGGGGTGCAACGCGGTCAGTAAGGGAGGAGATGTCAAGCCCGGAGCCGGAGCCGCCACCGAGGCTGGAAGCCCACCCCTGTTAAGTCAGGTTTGTGCGGCCGGAGTCCGCACCTTTGGGGGGGGGGGGGGGGGTGGGGGTACTGTCACGCCCTGACCTATAGACTCTAGTTAGTTTGGTCAGGGTGTGAATATGTGTGTGTGTTTTTCTATGTGGGGGATTCTATGTTCGTATTTCTATGTTTGGCTGGGTGTGATTCCCAATCAGAGGCAGCTGTCGCTCGTTGTCTGTGATTAGGGATAATTCTTAGGCAGCCAGTTTTCCTGCTTGAGTTGTGGGATCTTGTTTGTGTTCGGTGTTTGGCTTGTTAGTGTATAGCCTTCCGACGTCACGTTTCGTTGTTTATTGTTTTGTTGTATGTTTAATAAACATGTATGCATTTCACGCTGCGCCTTGGTCTGACCCGTTCTTCAACGACCGTGACACTTGATGGTTGTACAGCCGTCTCAAATAAAACTGTGAAGGACCTCAGTGTTACTCTGGACCCTGATCTCTCTTTTGACGAACATACAGTATCAACAATATTTCAAGTGCAGCTTTTTTCCATGTTCGTAACATGGCAAAAATCAGAAACGTTTTGTCCAAATATTATGCAGAAAAGCTCATCCATGCTTTTGTCACTTTTAGATTAGGCTACTGCAATGCTCTACTCTCCAGCTACCCGGATAAAGCACTAAATAAACTTCAGTTAGTGCTAGAATTTCGACTAGAACCAAAAACGTGATCACATTACTCCAGTTCTAGACTCTCTACACTGGCTTCCTGTTAAGGCTAGGGCTGATTTCAAGGTTTTACTGCTAACCTACAAAGCATTACATGGACTTGCTCTTACCTATCTCTCCGATCTGGTCCTGCCGTACATACCTACACACAATCTACGGTCACAAGACACAGGCCTCTTTATTGTCCCTAGAATTTCTAAGCAAACAGCTGGAGGCAGGTCTTTCTCCTATAGAGCTAATTTTTTTATGGAATGATCTGCCTATCCAAATCAAATCAAATCAAATTGTATTGGTCACATGCGCCGAATACAACAGGTGCAGACATTACAGTGAAATGCTTACTTACAGCCCTTAACCAACAAGTGTTGAAAAAAAAAAAAGAGAAGAAGTAAAATAACAGTAGGGAGGCTATATATACAGGAGGGTACCGGTGCAGAGTCAATGTGCGGGGGCACCGGCTAGTTGAGGTAGTTGAGGTAATATGTACATGTGGGTAAAGTTAAAGTGACTATGCATAAATAATTAACAGAGTAGCAGCAGCGTAAAAATGATGGGGTGGGGGGGGCAGTGCAAATAGTCCGGGTAGCCATGATTAGCTGTTCAAGAGTCTTATGGCTTGGGGGTAGAAGCTGTTGAGAAGCCTTTTGGACCTAGACTTGGCACTCCGGTACCGCTTGCCGTGCGGTAGCAGAGAGAACAGTCTATGACTAGGGTGGCTGGAGTCTTTGACAATTTTGAGGGCCTTCCTCTGACGCCGCCTGGTATAGAGGTCCTGGATGGCAGAAAGCTTGGCCCCAGTGATGTACTGGGCCGTACGCACTACCCTCTGTAGTGCCTTGTGGTCGGAGGCCAAGCAGTTGCCATACCAGGTGGTGATGCAACCAGTCAGGATGCTCTCGATGGTGCAGCTGTAGAATTTTTTGAGGATCTGAGGACCCATGCCAAATCTTTTCAGTCTCCTGAGGGGGAATAGGCTTTGTCGTGCCCTCTTCACGACTGTCTTGGTGTGTTTGGACCATGATAGTTCGTTGGTGATGTGGACACCAAGGAACTTGAAGCTCTCAACCTGTTCCACTACAGCCCCGTCGATGAGAAGGGGGGCATGCTCAGTCCTCTTTTTTTTCCTGTAGTCCACAATCATCTCCTTTGTCTTGGTCACGTTGAGGGAGAGGTTGTTGTCCTGGCACCACACGGCCAGGTCTCTGACCTCCTCCCTATAGGCTGTCTCATCGTTCCTGCTCCACGCACCAAGCCAGGGGTGCGCGTCGTCAGCCCGGTCCGGCCCGTTCCTGCTCCACGCACCAAGCTAGGGGTGCGCGTCGTCAGCCCGGTCCGGCCCGTTCCTGCTCCACTCACCAAGCCAGGGGTGCGCGTCGTCAGCCCGGTCCGGCCCGTTCCTGCTCCCCGCACCAAGCCAGGGGTGCGCGTCGTCAGCCCGGTCCGGCCCGTTCCTGCTCCCCGCACCAAGCCAGGGGTGCGCGTCGTCAGCCCGGTCCGTCCCGTTCCTGCTCCATGCACCAAGCCAGGGGTGCGCGTCGTCAGCCCGGTCCGGCCCGTTCCTGCTCCACGCACCAAGCCAGGGGTGCGCGTCGTCAGTCCAGCACAACCCGATCCTGGGTCACCGGTGCCTGGTCAGGTACCGGTCAGCTGCTCCACATCGGAGCCTAAGCAATCCGCTCCACCGATGTCCAGCTCCAGCCAGCGTGGCCAGACCGGATCAGGGGCGCTACGGGGGGATTGTTGGAGGGTGGTGGTCAAGCCCGGAGCCGGAACCGCCTCCAAGGAGGAATGCCCACCCGGCCCTCCCCTGTTCGGTTTATGTTCAGGCGCGGTCGCAGTCCGCGCCTTTGGGGGGGGATACTGTCACACCCTGGCTCTGGGGATTCTAATATGTTGAGCCAGGGTGTGTAGAGTCTATGTGTTTGGTTCTATGTTCTCTTTCTAGTATTGTATTTCTATGTTGGCCAGTGTGGTTCTCAATCAGAGGCAACGTGTATCAGCTGTTGCTTGTTGTCTCTGATTGAGAACCATACTTAAGCAGCCAGTTTTCCCACAGTGTTTGTGGGATCTTGTTCCGTGTTGGTTTATGTGTGTTAACCAAGGACTTCACGTTATCGTTTGTTGTTTTGTTCGTGTTACTGAATAAAGTAAAGTATGTTTGCAAATAACGCTGCACGTTGGTCCTCCTCCTTCGACGATCGTGACACACACTCACACATACATTCTCACATGCACACACACAAACAAACACACTCACATGCACACACAAATGCATGCACGCACAAATGCACGCACACATTCTCATACCTGGAAATACGCTCTGTCCAGGAGAAAGTGGCTGCCCTTCGGCAGAAACAAAGGCTAAGGAGCAACGAAAGGTTCAGCAGGGTCTATCTATGATCGGCAAAGTCACACGTGGAGTGACTCATTGATCTGAACTTCCGAACTCTTCTGCAGGAGATCCCGACCGGGAAGAACTTCTACATCACTGGGAGTGGGCGAGTGATGTAACCGTCTCCATCTGGTCCTGATACTGGTGGCAGGGGCCGAGAGCCGCAGAGAAGGGATATAGTGCAGAGGACTGAGCCTATCCAGCCATGATGCACAGTGAGATGTGCCTTTTGTGCCAGTGAATCTCATATTAAGAAACATAATTTTGTTTAATTTGATTAAAAACCAAGCATAGCCTACGCTCCCTTTAATCAAGGCTGGTTTAGCAGCTTCACATACAGTGCATTCGGAAAGTATTTAGACCCCTTGACCTTTTCCACATTTTGTTACATTATCCCCATTTTCAAAGAGTGCCCCTTGTCCAAATACCAAAGTCAAGCTCCTCAAAACTATTCAGTCCTCCTATAATGCCATATCAATGGCAGATTCTTTTGAGAATCTGCCTCGCACATAGGCAACGACACAATTGACAGGAGCCTAGTATTTTGTATGAACGTGCAAAAGTTATCCATAAAGACAGTTAGGCCTACGTCTGCACACAGTGCCATGGAATGAGAGAAGCGATTTAAACTTATTTAAATTATTCATTCCTATAAGGCAGTCATAGTCAATGAACTAAACACTGATTATAACCTTGATGTGATTGGCCTGACAGATTCATGGCTCAAGCCATGTTAAATGAGGCCTCTCCTCCTGGTTATACTGGCGACCATATCCCCTGTGCATTCCGCAAAAGGCGGAGGTGTTGCTAACATTTACAACAGCAAATTTGAATTAACAAAAATAAATAAGACTGCATTTTTGTCTTTTGAGCTTCTAGTCATGAAATCTATGCAGCCAACTCAATCAGTTTTTATAGCTACTGTTTACAGGCGTCCTGGGCCATATACAGCATTCCTCACTGAGTTCACTGAATTCCTATCAGACTTTGTAGTCATGGCAGATAATATTCACATTTTTGGTGACTTCAATATTCAAATGGAAAGTCCACCGACCCACTCCAAAAGGCTTTCAGAACCATTATCGACTCAGTGGGTTTTGTCCAAAGTGTCTCCGGACCTACGCATTGCCACAGTCATACCCTGGATCTAGTTTTGTGGAATAAATATTGTGGATCTAAACGTATTTAATCCTGGACTATCGGACCACCATTTTATTATGTTTGCAATAACAATCTGCTAAGGGGGCTCCCGAGTGGCGCAGCAGTCTAAGGCACTGCATCGCAGTGCTTGAGGCGTCACTACAGACCCGGGTTTGATCCCAGGCTGTGTCACAACAGGCTGTGACTGGGAGTCCCATAAGGTGGTGCTCAATTGGCCCAGCGTCGTCCGGGTTAGGGGAGGGTTTGGCCAGGGGGGCTTTACTTGTCTCATCGCGCTCTAGCAACTCCTTGTGGCGGGCCTGGCACCTGCAGGCTGACTTTGATCGTCAGTTGAACTGTGTTTTACCTCCGAAACATTGGTGCGGCTTGCTTCCGGGTTAAGTGGGCGGGTGTTAAGAAGCGCGGTTTGGCGGGTCATGTTTCGGAGGACGCATGACTCTACGTTTGCCTCTCCTGAGCCCATTAGGGAGTTGCAGCGATAAGACAAGATCGAACTTGGGTAGAAAAAGGGGGTAAAATACATATATATATATATATATAAACAAAAACTAAAACATCTGCTCAGACCCCAACCAAGGATTATCAAAAGCCGCGCTATAAATTCTTGGACAACCCAAAGATTCCTAGATGCACTTCCAGACTCCCTCCACCTACCCAAGGACATCAGAGTAAAAAAAATATGTTAACCACCTAACTGAGGATCTAAATTTAACCTTGCATGATGCACTCACACCCCTAAAAACAAAAAACATTTGTCACAAGAAATTAGTTCCATTGTATACAGAAAATACCCAAGCCCTGAAGCAAGCTTCCAGAAAATTGGAACGGAAATGGCGCTCCAACTGGAAGTCTTCCGACTAGCTTGGAAAGACAGTACTGTGCAATATCGAAGAGCCCTCTCTGCTGCTCGATCAGCCTTTTTTTCCAATAAGAACAGTCCAACATTTATTTTTGATACTGTCGCAAAGCTAACTAAAAAGCAACATTCCCCAAGAGAGGATGGCTTTAACTTTGACGAAAAGATCATGATCATTAGAAAGCAAATGAAGGACTCTTCAAATCTGCGTATTTCTCCAGCTCAGTTGTCCTGAGGCAGCTGTCGCTCGTTGTCTGTGATTAGGGATAATTCTTAGGCAGCCAGTTTTCCTGCTTGAGTTGTGGGATCTTGTTTGTGTTCGGTGTTTGGCTTGTTAGTGTATAGCCTTCCGACGTCACGTTTCGTTGTTTATTGTTTTGTTGTATGTTTAATAAACATGTATGCATTTCACGCTGCGCCTTGGTCTGACCCGTTCTTCAATGACCGTGACACTTGATGGTTGTACAGCCGTCTCAAATAAAACTGTGAAGGACCTCAGCGTTACTCTGGACCCTGATCTCTCTTTTGACGAACATACAGTATCAACAATATTTCAAGTGCAGCTTTTTTCCATGTTCGTAACATGGCAAAAATCAGAAACGTTTTGTCCAAATATTATGCAGAAAAGCTCATCCATGCTTTTGTCACTTTTAGATTAGGCTACTGCAATGCTCTACTCTCCAGCTACCCGGATAAAGCACTAAATAAACTTCAGTTAGTGCTAGAATTTCGACTAGAACCAAAAACGTGATCACATTACTCCAGTTCTAGACTCTCTACACTGGCTTCCTGTTAAGGCTAGGGCTGATTTCAAGGTTTTACTGCTAACCTACAAAGCATTACATGGACTTGCTCTTACCTATCTCTCCGATCTGGTCCTGCCGTACATACCTACACACAATCTACGGTCACAAGACACAGGCCTCTTTATTGTCCCTAGAATTTCTAAGCAAACAGCTGGAGGCAGGTCTTTCTCCTATAGAGCTAATTTTTTTATGGAATGATCTGCCTATCCAAATCAAATCAAATCAAATTGTATTGGTCACATGCGCCGAATACAACAGGTGCAGACATTACAGTGAAATGCTTACTTACAGCCCTTAACCAACAAGTGTTGAAAAAAAAAAAAGAGAAGAAGTAAAATAACAGTAGGGAGGCTATATATACAGGAGGGTACCGGTGCAGAGTCAATGTGCGGGGGCACCGGCTAGTTGAGGTAGTTGAGGTAATATGTACATGTGGGTAAAGTTAAAGTGACTATGCATAAATAATTAACAGAGTAGCAGCAGCGTAAAAATGATGGGGTGGGGGGGCAGTGCAAATAGTCCGGGTAGCCATGATTAGCTGTTCAAGAGTCTTATGGCTTGGGGGTAGAAGCTGTTGAGAAGCCTTTTGGACCTAGACTTGGCACTCCGGTACCGCTTGCCGTGCGGTAGCAGAGAGAACAGTCTATGACTAGGGTGGCTGGAGTCTTTGACAATTTTGAGGGCCTTCCTCTGACGCCGCCTGGTATAGAGGTCCTGGATGGCAGGAAGCTTGGCCCCAGTGATGTACTGGGCCGTACGCACTACCCTCTATAGTGCCTTGTGGTCGGAGGCCAAGCAGTTGCCATACCAGATGGTGATGCAACCAGTCAGGATGCTCTCGATGGTGCAGCTGTAGAATTTTTTGAGGATCTGAGGACCCATGCCAAATCTTTTCAGTCTCCTGAGGGGGAATAGGCTTTGTCGTGCCCTCTTCACGACTGTCTTGGTGTGTTTGGACCATGATAGTTCGTTGGTGATGTGGACACCAAGGAACTTGAAGCTCTCAACCTGTTCCACTACAGCCCCGTCGATGAGAAGGGGGGCATGCTCAGTCCTCTTTTCTTTCCTGTAGTCCACAATCATCTCCTTTGTCTTGGTCACGTTGAGGGAGAGGTTGTTGTCCTGGCACCACACGGCCAGGTCTCTGACCTCCTCCCTATAGGCTGTCTCATCGTTGTCGGTGATCAGGCCTACCACTGTTGTGTCGTCGGCAAACTTAATGATGGTGTTGGAGTCGTGCCTGGCCATGCAGTCATGGGTGAACAGAGAGTACAGGAGGGGACTGAGCACGCACCCCTGAGGGGCCCCCGTGTTGAGGATCAGTGTGGCAGATGTGTTGTTACCTACCCTTACCACCTGGAGGCGGCCCGTCAGGAAGTCCAGGATCCAGTTGCAGAGGGAGGTGTTTAGTCCCAGGATCCTTAGCTTAGTGATGAGCTTAGAGGGCACAATGGTGTTGAATGCTGAGCTGTAGTCAATGAATAGCATTCTCACGTAGGTGTTCCTCTTGTCCAGGTGGGAAAGGGCAGTGTGGAGTGCAATAGAGATTGCATCATCTGTGGATCTGTTGGGGCGGTATTCAAATTGGAGTGGGTCTAGGGTTTCTGGGATAATGCTGTTGATGTGAGCCATGACCAGCCTTTCAAAGCACTTCATGGCTACAGACGTCAGTGCTACGGGTCGGTAGTCATTTAGGCAGGTTATCTTAGAGTCCTTGGGCACGGGGACTATGGTGGTCTGCTTGAAACATGTTGGAATTACAGACTCAGTCAGGGACATGTTGAAAATGTCAGTGAAGACACTTACCAGTTGGTCAACACATGCTCGGAGTACACGTCCTGGTAATCCGTCTGGCCCTGCGGCCTTGTGAATGTTGACCTGCTTAAAAGTCTTACTCACATCGGCTACGGAGAGCGTGATCACATAGTCATCCAGAACAGCTGGTGCTCTCATGCATGCTTCAGTGTTGCTTGCCTCGAAGCGAGCATAGAAGTGGTTTAGCTCGTCTGGTAGGCTTGTGTCACTGGGCAGCTCGCGGCTGTGCTTCCCTTTGTAGTCTGTAATAGTTTTCAAGCCCTGCCACATCCGACGAGCGTCAGAGCCAGTGTAGTACGATTCAATCTTAGTCCTGTATTGACTCTTTGCCTGTTTGATGGTTCGTCGGAGGGCATAGCGGGATTTCTTATAAGCGTCTGGGTTAGAGTCCCGTTCCATGAAAGCGGCAGCTCTACCCTTTAGCTCAGTGCGGATGTTTCCTGTAATCCATGGCTTCTTGTTGGGGTATGTACGTACAGTCACTGTGGGGACGACATCATCGATGCACTTATTGATGAAGCCAGTGACTGATGTGGTGTACTCCTCAATGCTGTCTGAAGAATCCCGGACCATATTCCAGTCTGTGCTAGCAAAACAGTCCTGTAGCTTAGCATCTGCGTCATCTGACCACTTTTTTATTAACCGAGTCACTGGTGCTTCCTGCTTTAGTTTTTCCTTATAAGCAGGAATCAGGAGGATAGAGTTATGGTCAGATTTGCCAAATGGAGGGCGAGGGAGAGCTTTGTATGCATCTCTGTGTGTGGAGTAAAGGTGGTCTAGAGTTTTTTTTCCTCTGGTTGCACATTTAACATGCTGGTAGAAATTAGGTAGAACGGATTTAAGTTTCCCTGCATTAAAGTCCCTGTGAGAGACGCAGACTCGGTCTCGACCTTTATGTCTTTACTGAAGACTCATCTCTTCGGTGGGTCCTATGATTGAGTGTAGTCTGGCCCAGGTGTGCGAAGGTGAACGGCAAGGCACTGGAATGACGAACCACCCTTGCTGTCTCTGCCTGGCTGGCTCCCATCTCTCCACTGGGATTCTCTGCCTCTGAACCTATTAAGGGGCCTGAGTCATTGGCTTACTAGTGCTCTCCCATGCAGTCCCTCTGAGGGGTGCGTCGCGTTGTGCCAGGCTTTTTTGTGCTATACTCGACTTCAGTTGGTTGAGTCACTGGCGTGATCTTCCTTTGCGGTCTTGCGTCCCCCTCGGGCTCGTGCGGTGGAGGAGATCTTTATGGGCTATCCTCAGCCTTGTCTCAGGGTAGTAAGTTGGTGGTATGTTGATATCCCTCTAGTGGTGTGGGCGCTGTGCTTTGGCAAAGTGGGTGAGGTTATATCCTGCCTGGTTGTCCCTGTCCGGGGGTATCGTCGGACGGGGCCACAGTGTCTCCTGACCCCCCCTGTCTCAGCCTCCAGTATCTTTGCTGAAATAGTCTATGTGCCGGGGGGCTAGGGTCAGTCTGTTATATCTGGTGTAATTATCCTCTCTTATCTGGTGTCCTGTGTGAGTTTAAGTATGCTCCATCTAATTCTCTCTCTCTCTCTCTCTCTCTCTCTCTCTCTCTCTCTCTCTCTCTCTCTCTCTCTCTCTCTCTCAATTCAATTCAATTTAAGGGCTTTATTGGCATGGGAAACGTGTGTTAACATTGCCAAAGCAAGTGAAGTAGATAGTAAACAAAAGTGAAATAAACAATAAATATTAACAGTAAACATTACACTCAGAAGTTTCAAAAGAATAAAGGCATTTCAAATGTCATATTATGTATATATACAGTGTTGTAACAATGTGCAAATAGTTAAAGTACAAATGGGAAAAATAAATAAACATAAATATGGGTTGTATTTACAATGGTGTTTGTTCTTCACTGGTTGCCCTTTTCTCTCTCTCTCTCTCTCTCTCTCTCGACCTCTCTCTCTCGACCTCTCTCTCTCGACCTCTGAATGGCCGGCTATGAAAAGCCAACTGACATTTACTCCTCAGGTGCTGACCTGTTGCACCCTCTACAACCACTGTGATTATTATTTGACCCTGCTGGTCATCTATGAACGTTGGAACATCTTACATTTTACATGTCATTTAGCAGACACTCTTATCCAGAGCGACTTACAGTTACATTTACATTTAGTGAGTGCATACATTTTTCATACTGGCCCCCCGTGGGAATCAAACCCACAACCCTGGCGTTGCAAGCGCCATGCTCTACCAACTGAGAACTATCTGTCCTTAATGGCCATGTACTTTTATAATTTCCACCCGGCACAGCCAGAAGAGGACTGGCCACCCCTCAGAGCCTACGTTTCTTCCTTGGTTTCTGACTTTCTAGGGAGATTTTCCTAGCCATCGTGCTTCTACATCTGCATTGCTTGCCTGTTTGGGGTTTTAGGCTGGGTTTCTGTATAAGCACTTTGTGACATCTGCTGATGTAAAAAGAGCTTTATAAATACATTTCATTGATTGATTGATTGATTGATTGATTAATGCAGTATCCACGGTAGGCCTAGGCTATATTTTGCTTATTGAGAACGTGCCTCACACATACAATACAATTTACGGGAGCCTAGTAGTTTGTATTTTAGTACGATGTGTAAAGACATGTAGACTAGGCTGGTTGAAGCCAATTACAACATTGTTGACTGCCAACACTTCAAACATAAGCTATTGAGCAAACACTGGATGTTTTTTTTTTACTGTTGCTATTACTCATTACTGTAGCCTATGCTCTTTAATAAGCTGTAGTATCAATCCTCAGTGGACCAGGACTTGAATATTCTGTGCCCCCAGCCACATTGGATTTGATGACCAACGCAAAGACCGTCAATAACATACAGAACTTGAGACAAATGCATGCAGTATTAAGCCATGGAACGCAGTGATTGGCCAGTGAGTGGACAAGCCCTCCTCACACCTAGAACTTGTTTATTCATCAAAACCCATCCTTTTGCATAACTGTGTTAAGGGGAAATCTGTAAATACATCCAGAAAAAATTAATGGGGTAAACCCTTCTGGACTAAGGAAATAGATGCATTGTGGTCATAGATGAGGTTGTGTGAAGAAAGCTTTCTAACGTGAAAAGGAAATAAAAAGCAGAAGGAAGAGCTAAGAAATTAATTGAAAGCTTGTCAACATAATGTTTTGAAAAGATTACGATCTATAAAGCAGGCATTACAGTTGGAACAGTTACAGACCAACAACCCACAACAGTTTTGGAGTGAGATTAGTTAGGTCCCAACAAGGTTAAGCCAATTCCCATGGAAATTGAATTATAAAAGGGAGCGCTTCACACCCAAACTGACATTGTTTTGTGGAAATGGGAAAGAGATTTTGCACATTTATTTTCAGGCGTCAACAGCCCTTCTATGTTTGATCATACATTTTTGAAAGAAACATGCTCTTGTAAGGTTGAGTTAGAGGAGGAAATAAAGAAGGATTCTTACACCCCTAACCAATCTCTGAATGCCAGTCTTACCCTAGAGGAGGGTGGTTGAGCGGGCTAAACCAAAGAAAGCCACAGGAATTAATGACTTATCTAATTAAGTTTTGAAGTCACCTGTGTACAGGTAAATGACATGAGGACTGGATGGTTTCCCACTCTGTTTGGGGTCAAACAAGGTGATGTGCTTTCCCCAATGTTATTTGCCCTTTTTGTAAACGACTTGGCCCAGCAAATCAAACATGCTAATTTAGAGGTTAAACTACTAGACTCTGGGGATACTAGTATACGTAGACGATATTGTCCTCCTTGCAGAGACTGAGCACGATTTGCTATGTATGTTGAACACTGTCAATCTCTGGTGTAAAAAGTGGAGATTAATGATCAACCAAGTTAAAACCCAGATAATGCACTTCAGAAAAAAGGGTACTGTAAGAAGTATTCATTACTTTTCTTTTGGAGCAATACCCCTAAAGTACACTTCCTCATACAAATACCTTGGTTTCCTTTTTGATGAATATATGACCTTTGAGGAGGGTATAAAGACGCTATCTGATTTTGCAGGTAGAGTGTTGGGGTCTGTTGGTAGTAAATTGAAAATTTGTAAAGACCTTGGCTATTGTACATATTCACAGCTCTATAATTAATGTGTGAGTGTGTCTTATATTGAACTATGCTGCTGGAATCTGGGGGTTGTAAAGAAGCCAAAACAGTTAAGTCTATTCAAAACAGAGCCATAAGATGTTTCCTTGGAGTGCATACGCTTGCCCCAAGCCTTGCTATTCAAGGAGACATGGAATGAGAGCCTAGTGAAATAAGACAGAGGGGTGAAATGATTAGGTCATGGAACCATCTTATCGATATGCCAGAGGACAGAATAACCAAAAAATACACAATTACCCTTGGACAAAGGAACTCAATGACATATTTAAGGAAGCTGATCTACAACACATATTTAGAAACAAGTTAAGATGCAATGTCAACATGATCAAACACAAGTTAACCCTTAGCTACGAAGTAAATGGTCAACTGATATTTGGCTAAAACCAAAACTCAGAATTTATAACCAGATCAACAACACCTATGATCCAGAATCATATGTCACCTGTCACCTAACAAGAAATCAAAGATCCTTGTGTGCCCAGTTGAGAACCGGGATACTGCCTCTGGCAATTGAAGAAGGTAGGTTCAATGCCATAAATGAAGAAGAGCGGCTTTGTACAGTCTACGATTTAGGGGAGATTGAGAATTAACTGCACTTTTTATTTTATTGTACTTTATATGATGATTTAAGAGTAACCTTGTTTGAAAAAATGCAACAATAGAAACCATAACTATTCTGGAGTAGTGATTAAGAAAAACTTGAATTCAGAAAAGTATTCCTGGTTGCACATTTTATTTCCATAAGCGTGGAAGACTACAAGATAAGTTGTATAACTGAAAGGTTTTTGTTTTGTGTATCAGTTGTCTTAATTTCAGTAGGAATGTAAATATGTATTTACGTATTTAGCTACAGTGCATTCCGAAAGTATTCAGACCCCTTGAATTTTTCCACATTTTACAGCCTTATTCTAAAATGGATTAAATAAATACAAAAATCCTCATCAATCTACACACAATGCCCAATAATGACAAAGTGAAAGCAAGTTTTTAGAAATCTTTGCAAATGTACTGAAATACCTTATTTCCATAACTATTAAGACCCTTTCTATGAGACTCGAAATTGAGCTCAGGTGCATCCTGTTTCCATTGATCATCCTTGAGATGTTTCTACAACTTGATTGGAGTACACCTGTGGTAAATTCAATTGATTGGACATGATTTGGAAAGGCACACACCTGTCTATATAAGGTCCCACAGTTGACAGTGCATGTCAGAGCAAAAACCAAGCCATGAGGTCGAAGGAATTGTCCGTAGAACTCAGAGACAGGATTGTGTCGAGGCACAGATCTGGGGAAGCTTACTAAAACATTTCTGCAGCATTGAACGTCCCCAAGAACACAGTGGCCTCCATCATTCTTCAATGGAAGAAGTTTGGAACCACCAAGACCCTTCCTAGAGCTGGCCAAACTGAGCATTCGGGGGAGAAGGGCCTTGGTCAGGGAAGTGACCAAGAACCCAATGGTCACTCTGACAGAGCTCTAAAGTTCCTCTGTGGAGATGGGAGAACCTTCCAGAAGAACAACCATCTCTTCAGCACTCCACCAATCAGGCCTTTATGGTAGAGTGGCCAGACGGAAGCCATTCCTCAGTAAAAGGCACATGACAGCCTGCTTGGAGTTTGCCAAAAGACACCTAAAGGACTCTCAGACCATGAGAAACAAGATTTTCTGGTCTGATGAAACCAAGATTGAACTCTTTGGCCTGAATGCCAAGCGTCACGTCTGGAGGAAACCTGGCACCATCCCTACGGTGTCACGCCCTGGCCTTGAGAGGCCGGTTGTTTTTAGTTGGTTTGGTCAGGGCGTGAGAATCTATGCTGGAAATGCTATGTTTGTGATCTAGGTAGTGTATTTCTGTCACACCCTGACTCAGGGGACGCTTATATGTTGAGTCAGGGTGTGTGTATTCCTTGTTGTGTTAGTTCTATGTTGTAGAATCTAGTATGTCTATTTCTATGTTGGCCGGTGTGGTTCCCAATCAGAGGCAGCTGTCGCTCGTTGTCTCTGATTGGGGACCATACTTAGGCAGCCTATTTGCACTAGTGGGTTGTGGGATCTTGTTCCGTGTTGAGGTATGTTGTTTGTGTACCTTGGACTTCACGTTTCGTTTGTTGTTTTGTAGTTGTTTATTCGGTTCAAATAAACATGTATGCATATCACGCTGCGCCTTGGTCTGACCCGTCCTTCAACGATCGTGACAATTTCTATGTTTGGCCGGGTGTGATTCCAATCAGAGACAGCTGTCGCTCGTTGTCTCTGATTGGGGATCATACTTAAGTAGCCTGTTTGCCTACCTTTATTGTGGGATCTTGTTCCGTGTTGGGCTTGTATGTGGTTAGCCTGAGGACTTCACGGTACGTTGTTTCTTGTTTTGTTTAATGTTTATTTGGTTTAATAAACATGTTCACATACCACGCTGCACCTTGGTCTGACCCGTCTCTCAACGATTGTGACAGAAGATACCACCAAACACGGACCAAGCAGCGTGCCCAGGAGCAGCAGACACCCTGGACACAGGTAGTGGAGCAGAGAACATGGACTTGGGGGGAGATAAGAGAGGATCTGGCCAGGCAGATGGACGCCCTGAAAGGGATGAGGGTGGAGAAGGAGAGAGTAGCCGATAGAGGACCCTGGGCGAAGGAGGAAGCCCAGGCAGGAGAGGAGAAACGGCGACCCAAGAGGACGCGGTCACGACGAAAGCCCAAGAAGCAGCCCCAAGAAAAAAAATTGGGGGGGCACACGGGGTGGTTGGCGGAGCCTGGGTTCAGAGCAGAGCCAAATCCCGTACTCACGCTAGGAAGCGTGTGACCGTGCAGGCTCCGTGTTATGCGGAGCTATGCACTGTGTCGCCAGTGCGCCGGCACAGTCCAGTGCGTCCTGTGCTAGCGTCACGCACGTGCCATGCGAAAATGGGCTTCCAGCCAAGACGGGGTGTGCCGGCTCAACGCTGCTGGTCTCGAGTACGCCTCCTCGGTCCAGCATATCCTGCGCCGGTTCTACGTACTGTATCGCCAGTGCGCGTGCACAGCCCAGTGTGTCCTGTGCTAACGCCAAACACGTACTGTGCGGAAGTGGGCATCCAGCCAGGACGGGTTGTGCCAGCTCTACGCTCCAGACCTCCAGTGCGCCTCCACAGTCCGGTACGCCCCGTACCTGCTTCCCGCACCAAACCAGTGGTGCGCGTATCCAGTCCGGTACGGCCCGTGCCAGCTCCTCACACCAAACCAGTGGTGCCTGTCGCCAGCCCGGTACGTCCCGTACCTGCTCCCTGCACCAAACCAGTGGTGCGTGTTCCCAGTCCGGTATGGCCCGTGCCTGCTACTCGCACCAGACCTGTGGTGCGTGTCTCCAGTCCGGCCCGACCCGTTCCTGCTCCTCGCACCAGACCAGTGGTGTGTGTTCCCAGTCCGGACCGGCCCATTCCTGCTCCTCGCACCAGACCTGTGGTGCGTGTCTCCAGTCCGGCCCGGCCCGTTCCTGCTCCTCGCACCAGACCAGTGGTGCGTGTTCCCAGTCCGGCCCAGCCCGTGCCTGCTCCTCGCACCAAGCCAGTGGTGCGTGTTCCCAGTCTGGCACGGCCCGTGCCCGTTCCACCGGTGCCTGTTTCAGCACCGGTCAGCTGCGCCACTCCGGAGTCAGAGCAGTCTGCTCTACCTGTGCCCAGTCCAGCTCCGGTCAGCGGTTCCACTCCGGAGCCAGAGCAGTCCGCTCCACCGGTGCCCTGTCCAGCTCCGGTCAGCGGTTCCACTCCAGAGCCAGAGCAGTCCGCTCCACCGGTGCCCAATCCAGCTCCGGTCAGCAGCCCCACTCCGGAGCCAGAGCAGTCCGCTCCACTGGTGCCCAATCCAGCCCCGGTCAGCGGATCCATTCCGGAGCCAGAGTAGTCCGCTCCACCGGTTTCCAGTCCAGCTCCGGTCAGCGGTTCCACTCCGGAGCCAGAGAAGTCCGCCCCACCGGGGTCCAGTTCAGCTCCGGTCAGCGGCTCCACTTCAGACCCAGAAGTCAGCCCCTCTCCATGTTCGGGGTCAAACGTTTCGGGTAGCCTTCCACAAGCTTCCCACAATAAGTTGAGTGAATTTTGGCCCATTACTCCTGACAGAGCTGGTGTAACTAAATCCGGTTTGTAGGCCTCCTTGCTCGAATACGCTTTTTCAGATCTGACCACAAATTTTCTATAGGATTGAGGTCAGGGCTTTGTGATGGCCACTCCAATAGCTTGACTTTGTTGTCCCTAAGCCATTTTGCCACAACTTTGGAAGTATGCTTGGGGTCATTGTCCATTTGGAAGACCCATTTGTGACCAAGCTTTAATTTCCTGACTGATGTCTTGTGATGTTGCTTCAATATATCCACATAATTTTCCTTCCTCATGATGCCATCTATTTTGTGAAGTGCACCAGTCCCTCCTGCAGCAAAGCACCCCCGCAGCATGATGCTGCCACCGCCGTGATTCACAGTTGGGATGGTGTTCTTCGGCTTGCAAGCAATCCCCCTTTTTCCTCCAAACATAACAATGGTCATTATGGCCAAACAGTTCTATTTTTGTTTCATCAGACCAGAGGACATTTCTCCAAAAAGTACGATCTTTGTCCCCATGTCTGAGTGGCCTTTCAGGTTATGTCGATATAGGACTCGTTTTACTGTGGATATAGATACTTTTGTCCTCCAGCAACTTCACAAGGTCCTTTGCTGTTGATCTGGGATTGATTTGCACATCTCTAGGAGACAGAATGCATCTCCTTCCTGAGCATTATGACGGCTGCGTCGTCCCATGGTGTTTATACTTGCGTACTATTGTTTGTACAGATGAACGTGGTACCTTCAGGCGTTTGGAAATTGCTCCCAACGATGAACCAGACTTGTGGAGGTCTACAATTTTTTTTCTGAGGTCTTGGCTGATTTCTTTTGATTTTCCCATGATGTCAAGCAAAGAGGCACTGAGTTTGAAAGTAGGCCTTGAAATACATCCACAGGTACACCTCCTATTGACTCAAATTATGTCAATTAGCCTATCAGAAGCTACTAAAGCCATGACATAATTTTCTAGAATTTTCCAAGCTGTTTAAAGGCACAGTCAACTTCTGACCCACTGGAATTGTGATCCAGTGAATTATACTGTAAGTGAAATAATCTGTCTGTAAACAATTGTTCGAAAAATTACTTGTGGCATGCACAAAGTAGATGTCCTAACCGACATGCCAAAACTATAGTTTGTTAACAAGAAATTTGTGGAGTGGCTGAAAAACGAGTTTTAATGACTCCAACCTAAGTGTATGTAAACTTCCGACTTCAACTGTATACACTCTTTCTCACATAAACAGTGACCGAGGTGTACCGTGCACACACGAATAAACATGATCTGATATCTGCAGACAGCCGAGAGGATGGGAACCAAACAGAGAAGCTGGATGGCTCAGACATTTCTGGGCTGTGGCTAATTTGGAGAGAAATTGTCCAGTAATAAATACATGTATAAAGAATAGCCTTTTTTTATGTAGGTTAAGGCTTATTGAGATACATTGTCTTATGTAAGAGATTTGTTATGTGAGGGTAGCTCAAAAGCCAGAGACATCCTTTCTGACAAGACCCCGTAGAGATGCGGTGGGATTCCTTCCACAACAGATACCATCACACACTGCCCCCCTGTGATCACATTAAACACTACAGGTAAAAAGGGACCCCACTTTTGTTGCAACCGTGTGAGTGTATGTGAGTGTGTTAATCAGTGTGTGTGTGAAGATGCTTTTTATCGTGTGTGGCCACATACACTGTTTACGTAAAGTGGTCACAGCATGCGTGTGTGTGTTCTTGCATGTGTGTGTGCAAGCTTTTATGTGCTTTGTCATAGAAAACTTCTTAGAAGGAATCAAAACTTCTTACCAGATCATATCTTATCACAATCATTAACACTCTAACGCTAAAATCTCTGAGATACACTGTACCTCAACCTTTAAGGTCTTCTAGTGCAACTCTGAAAATGACGTTTCCACTGAGCCACACTGAATGCCACACAGTACGCACAACACAGTCACTCCTTTGGGCCATCACACGTTGTTCATTTCACAAGGCAATGAAGGCATAAGCTATGTACGAGTCACTGCCCATTTTTCCAGTCGTCGCATTTGTGCCTATCGTTATATATATATATATATATATATATATATATATATATATATATATATATATATATATATATATATATATATATTGGTTATATAAAAGTGAAACATTTTAATTTGAGCAAAACATGTCAGACAGCACTGAAGTCCTATTGCCCCAATCTAACACATTACATCACGCTGCCAACTTTTCTGTATGGCTGTGTGTGTGCATGTGGCGGGGGGTTGTGTGTGTGTATGTGTGTGCATATATCTGTGTGCATGTACTGTATGTGTGCACCATAATCCATGAGACAGATAGGGATAATTCAGTGCAAGGCAGTTCCCTCTTCAAATTAAGGTGTACGCCGTACAGTGTACGGTAATGAAATGTTCCTTTCAACTCAGCGTCAGCTATTTTTGTTTAGCACACACAACCACGGCCTGGTTAGCTCCAAGCCTAGGGCAGATAGACAATAATGTTGTCTCCCAAATGGCACCCTATTCCTTATATAGTGCACTACTTTTGTCAGTTTTCTGGTCAAAAGTAGTGTACTTTATAGGGAATAGGGTGCCATTTGGGACAAAGACTAAGACATAATTAATACAATAGAAGCCATTGAGGCATTTTAAAGGTTATCTAAGTGACAAAATGGCCATCAACTGTGTGGTTTCGTTTTTTTAATTTTTTTTACATTTTAGTCACTTAGCAGACGCTCTTATCCAGAGCGACTTACAGTTAGTATTTCGTAACAGTAATACTTTACTTGAACCCTTGTAACCCTCTCAAAGTTTATCTTTTCAAAATGGAAGGTAAATATATTGAATATGATCAATGTGTGCAAATATATATATTGAATGTGTTTAGGTGCAGAGCCATGGTCGGGTGATAAACACTCCAAGAGCTCTATGTACAGTGGCTTGCGAAAGTATTCACCTGCATTTTCCCTATTTTGTTGCCTTATAACCTGGAATTAAAATGGATTTTTTGGGGGATTTGTATAATTTGATTTACATAACATGCCTACCACTTTGAAGATGCAAAATATTTTTTATTGTGAAACAATCAAGAAATAAGAAAAAAAAAACAGAAAACCTGAGCCTGCATAACTGTTCACCCCCCAAAGTCAAAACTTTGTAGAGCCACCTTTTGCAGCAATTACAGCTGCAAGTCTCTTGGGGTATGTCTCTATAAGCTTGGCACATCTAGCCACTGGGATTTTTGCCCATTCTTCAAGGCAAAACTGCTCCAGCTCCTTCAAGTTGGATAGGTTCCGCTGATGTACAACAATCTTTAAGTCATACCACAGATTCTCAATTGGATTGAGGTCTGGGCTTTGACTAGGCCATTCCAAGACTTTTAAATGTTTCCCCTTAAACCACCCGAATGTTGCTTTAGCAGTATGCTTAGGGTCATTGTCCTGCTGGAAGGTGAACCTCCGTCCCAGTCTGAAATCTCTGGAAGACTGAAATAGGTTTCCCTCAAGAATTTCCCTGTATTTAGCGCCATCCATCATTCCTTCAATTCTGACCAGTTTCCCAGTCCCTGCCGATGAAAAACATCCCCACAGCATCTCGGGGTGATGAAAGGTGTTGGGTTTGCGCCAGACATAGCGTTTTCCTTGATGGCCAAAAAGCTAAATTTTAGTCTCATATGACCAGAGTACCTTCTTCCAAATGTTTGGGGAGTCTCCCACGTGCCTTTTGGCGAACACCAAACGTGTTTGCTTATTTTTTCTTTAAGCAATGACTTTTTTCTGGCACTCTTCCGTAAAGCCCAGCTCTGTGGAGTGTACGGCTTAAAGTGGTCCATTTTTTAAACAAGTTCTTTTTTTCATTTCACTTCACCAATTCAGACTATTTTGTGTATGTCCATTACATGAAATCTAAATAAAAATCCATTTAAATGACAGATTGTAATGCAACAAAATAGGAAAAACACCAAGGGGGATGAATACTTTTGCAAGCCACTGTACTACTGTGAGACGGAAGATCAGGGTTCAATCTGTAATAAAAGAATAAAAATAAAAATGTACTGTATGTTCACAAGAGGTTGCCAAGAGGAGGGGGCTACCATGTAAGAAAGGGAACCATCATGGCCTTGACATAGGCCTATGCCTCTGAACCCCAACCAAAACTCACCCCGCGTTTCCCCAAAACACACACTCCTGACCCAAACACGCACACCTATCCGCTGTCCTACGCTCACCCCACACACACCCTATTCCAATAGGGTCAGCACTACACCAAAAACACTGACACCCTCTCTCTCGCCCCCTCAACCGTCAACCCTCTACCCTCACAAGAGCCTGGCGCAACCCAGCCTTGCCTGCCCCCCAGCTTTACTACCGCATCAGCCCCTAATCCCATTGGTCATGGCGGCTCAAGGGGGCCATTGGGATTGGCTAGCAGAGCCTTGTCTCCATGGAAACTGAGGAGATGGAGCTGGAAGCCGACAGACAGACAGATACTGTAAACAGACAGGCTGGTTAAGATTATAGGGGAGCCTATGGGATGGAGGAGCATGGACCTTTGTTGTTTGTTGGATTTTAGGGGCCTGGGTATACAGTGTGTGGAGGAGAAGGGACACAAATAATAATGTATTTTAACAGGGGGGGGTGACATTGTTTGTGTGTGTGCGTTTCTGTGTGTGTGTAAGCAATATATATTGGGGTGGGGGTCGCAATAGCTACATTACTGAAGCACTTTCTTTTTTTCATCCTCAACTCCTGGGGCCTTTCTCAATTTGTCTTTCCTCGATTCCTCATCTCACATCTCTTGTCATCTCTTCTTGCCTCCTTCTCAAAATACATTTAGGAGATGGGGGGGAGGAACTTTGGATGTTCTCCTTCAATCCATTTTGAGAAGGAGATGAAGAGGGAGGACGCAAGGAATCAAGAAAATACTAATTGAGAAAGATCCCTGGTGGTGCGTCTCAATAGTCAAAAGTGACTTGCTCTCCTTGTCTCTTTTCCTCAATCTGCAGTCTGCACTAGTACTAAATACCTTGACAGGTGAAAGTATGTATTGGGTAGGCATCCTCTATACTGCTTCACCAAGACGAAGAAAAGAAAACAAGGAGAGGAAGCCAATCCTACTTCTCTTCCCCCTCTCTCCCCTTCCTTCATTATTTTTTGCGGCCTTTTCCTGCCCAAATTCCTTCGTTCACTCACGCCCATAAGAAATGACTAAGCGGTGCTGGTTGGTTCCAATTCACAGCATGGGTTCCAAAATCATTATTCAGGGTTCATTCAGAGTAGCACTGTTTCACAACTCCTCATCAATATTAGAATACCGCTGCTGACTTCCTCTCCTCCCTCTCTTCCCTCTTTTCCTGCTTTCCCTTTGTTTTGTGCTGATGCTGTGGCCAAGTGTAGTCCCGTTTATCTCAGTTGGTAGAGCATGGCGCTAGCAACGCCAGGGTTGTGGGTTCGATTCCCACGGGGGGCCAGTATGAAAAAAATGTATGCACTCACTAACTGTAAGTCGCTCTGGATAAGAGCGTCTGATAAATGACAACAACAAAAAAAGTGGCACCGATTATGTTGGTGTGACTGATTTTTATTGTGGGCAGACTAAGTCCGAGATTCAATCCAATCGCGCTTTGTCCACAATGCACGTTTTAAAGGAAATGTTCCCGCGTTTGCGGACACCACCTTCACGGTAAATGCTGCATATGTTGGCTCAATCGTAAATTACTTTTAAATGATATATGGTCCAAATCCATGTTCGTGTTCGGATTGAATCCCGGCCTAAATCAAGGAGCAGGGCCTGCTCTAGCCTTTTGGGGGCCCTCGCGGCAAAACATTTGAGTGGCGGTGGAGAGAAATGTTCCTGTGTTTAATATATATCTATAAACTAGGAGGTTGGAATAATACTGTGAAATAGTGAAAATTATGATAATGCCCTTTTAGTGTAAGAGCTGTTTAAAAAGACAGACTGTAATTTCAGCCTGTTTTGGTGGGATGGAGTTTTGGCCTGCCTGGTGACATCACCAGGCGGTAAATTAGTTAAAGGCCCAGTGCAGTCAAAAACTTGATTTTCCTGTGTTTTATATATATTTCCACACTATTAATTAGTTAATAGACAAATAGGAAAAAGAGTTCCAAACCTCTCTGCCAATAACAGCTAGATTTCAGTTTTCCCCTCCCCATTCAGACCACTCCCAGACAGTCCTAGAGAAATTGTTATTGGCTAAGAAGCTATTTTTGTTTATTTTTGACCATTATAATTGAGAACATCACAGTAAGGTATTTAAAGCTGGGATCCGCAGGTTGTCGGCGACCATATGCCGCTCCACTTTTTGTTTACTGTTTTCACTTTGAACGAAAAGAAGGGTGTTGAGCCCTAAGACGCCTTGGCTGGCCTTCTGGACTAGGTGTTTCTTTGCGCTAATCCCGCCTACTCTAATGATCCTGGAACCCTGGAGCTCAGCCTGGTCTCATAGACCAGACGTAACATAGTAAATGTAAATCCGGGACACTCAAATTAGTATAATATGTTACATTTGGTACGGATACATACAGTGGCTTGCAAAAGTATTCACCCCCCTTGGCATTTTTTCTATTTTGTTGCCTTATAACCTGGAATTAAAATGGATTTTTGGGGGGTTTGTATCATTTGATTTACACAACATGCCTACCACTTTGAAGATGCAAAATCTTTTTTGGGTGAAACAAACAAGAAATAAGACAAAAAAAATAGAAAACTTGAGCGCCCATAACTATTCACCCCCCCAAAGTCAATACTTTGTAGAGCCACCTTTTCCAGCAATTACAGCTGCAAGTCTCTTGGGGTATGTCTCTATAAGCTTGGCACATATAGCCACTGGGATTTTTGAGCATTCTTAAAGGCAAAACTGCTCCAGCTCCTTCAAGTTTGATCGGTTCCGCTGGTGTACAGCAATCTTTAAGTCATACCACAGATACTAAATTGGATTGAGGTCTGGGCTTTGAATAGGCCACTCCAAGGCATTTAAATGTTTCCCCTTAAACTACTCGAGTGTTGCTTTAGCAGTATGCTTAGGGTCATTGTCCTGCTGGAAGGTGAACCTCTGTCCCAGTCTCAAATCTCTGGAAGACTGAAACAGGTTTCCCTCAAGAATTTCCCTGTATTTAGCGCCATCCATCATTCCTTCAATTCTGACCAGTTTCCCAGTCCCTGCCGATGAAAAACATCCCCACAGCATGATGCTGCCACCACCATGCTTCACTGTGGGGATGGTGTTCTCGGGGTGATGAGAGGTGTTTGGTTTGCGCCAGACATAGCGTTTTCCTTGATGGCCAAAAAGTTCAATTTTAGTCTCATCTGACCAGAGTACCTTCTTCCATATGTTTGGGGTGTCTACCACGTTAGCTTATTTTTTTCTTTAAGCAATGGCTTTTTTCTGGCCACTCTTCCGTAAAGCCCAGCTCTGTGGAGTGTAAGGCTTAAAGTGGTCCTATGGACAGATACTCCAATCTCCACTGTGGAGCTTTGCAGCTCCTTCAGGGTTATCTTTGGTCTCTTTGTTGCCTCTCTGATTAATGCCCTCCTTGCCTGGTCTGTGAGTTTTGGTGGGTGGCCCTCTCTTGGCAGGTTTGTTGTGGTGCCATATTCTTTCCATTTTTTTATAATGGATTTAATGGTGCTCCGTGGGATGTTCACGTTTCGGATATTCTTTTAAAACCCAACCCTGATCTGTACTTCTCCGCAACTTTGTCCCTGACCTGTTTGGAGAGCTCCTTGGTCTTCATGGTGCCACTTGCTTGGTGGTGCCCCTTGCTTAGTTTTGCAGACTCTGGGGCCTTTCAGAACAGGTGTATATATACTGAGATCATGTGACAGATCATGTGACACTTACATTGTACACAGGTGGACTTTATTTAACTAATTATGTGACTTTTGAAGGTAATTGGTTGCACCAGATCTTATTTAGGGGCTTTTAAACAAGTTATATTTTTCTTCAAAAAGAAAGGAGGACCAAGGCACTCTTCATATAATTAATTAAAATGCCTTTATTTGTATGGCATGTTCAATAGAAACAAAGTTTTAACTATGTTATCATACAAATACAACTCCAAGTTAGAAGTATCAGAACACTTAGAAAGGTAGTTCTAACCTTAAATATGACTGGGAAAAGTGTCAAAAATAAGAAAGCAATATATTCCATAGTACACTAGAAACCAGCAAAACATGAACTACAGTCTAAACATATTACTTTATTAAGCCTTTTTTGACGTCACTCCCAGCCTATCTTCAAGATACCACAGATGTGTTGAACATCTTCCTTTTTAGTCACCATGGATGTGGAGTCTCTATACACCACCATTGAACATGAACAAGGTTTGTCAGCTATGCACCATTTCTTGAGTCCCAGACCTGAAACTGAGATGCCTCCTACAGAATTAATTGTCTCACTGACTGAATGGACTCTTAATCATAACATCTTTCAGGACCGTATTTTTAAACAGGTCAAAGGATGTGCCATGGGAGCTTGCTACAGCCCTTCCTACGCTGGTTTGTACTTGGGTAAATGGGAAAATGACTTCATTTTGGATCCTTCTAATAACCATTTCTTTGACCGGATTATATGGTGGGGACGCTATATTGATGATGTTTGCTTGTTTTGGGAATACCATTCTGAGGGCAGACAGCTTTCACCCCAAAAGGCTAAAAGAGAATATTCCATATGGCCAATTCCAAAGAGTCCGCAGAATTTGCGATCAGGAAACAGACTACAGTGTCAAATCTGCTGAATTGGAGAATCGCTTCTTGAATCGGGGTTACAGCGTTCAGGTCCTGAAAGATGCAGGTATAAGGGCTGGATTACTTGACAGAGAGAACTTGTTGCGAAGGGGAGTGCCTCGTGACACATCAGAGAGAGTGTATTTTGTTACAAAATACAGCACTGAAGCAGAGAACATTAAAATAATCATTAAAAATAATTGGGGAATCATCCAAAGTGATACGCTACCATGCCAAGTCTTTCCTGAGCCACCAGTCATAAAGCTTTAAGAGATGTCCTACCCTAAATGACAAATTAGTCCACAGTTATCTTCCGGATCTTCAAAAAACTTGGCTTGACCACAAACCCTATGGCTATTTTAAATGTAACCAGTGCAACCATTGCAGAAATATTGCACAGAAAAAGTATTTTGTTGACACAGCTTCCAAAATGGAGTATTACGTCAAGCATTTCATTAACTGCAAAACCACTCATGTCATCTATAGATTGGAATGTCCACAGTGCAAGGTGTTCTACATTGGACGGACAAAGAGACGCATTCAAGACCACTTAGCGGAACACAAGTACGCCATACGGGTAGGCAATGAAGACTACCCCATGGCAAGGCACTACAAGTCCTTACACCATGGTAACCCTGCCTCCCTACAAGCTATGGGTATTGATCATATTCCGGCCTCTATTAGAAAAGGGGACCGTCTTAAACAGTTAAACCAAAGGGAAGGTTTTTGGATTTACAAGCTACAGGCCACTAAATACCCTGGTTTAAATGAAGATATGGATTTCTCACCCTTCCTGTAGGGTTGTGATAGGTCAATTTGCTGTCATCTAGTGGACATTGTGCTCAATTGCCTTCAGCTATGTTTAGACTGTTGTTGTTCATGTTTTGCTGGTTTCTAGTGTGCTATGCAATATATTGCTTTCTTATTTTTGACACTTTTCCCAGTCATATTTAAGGTTAGAACTACCTTTCTAAGTGTTCTGATACTTCTAACTTGGAGTTGTATTTGTATGATAACATAGTTACAGTATTTCACTTTTTAATGTGAAATGCATCTGTTACAAGACCATGGTGCTTGCCTATGGAGCTGTGAGGGGAACGGCACCTCCGTACCTTCAGGCTCTGATCAGTCCCTACACCCAAACGAGGGCATTGCGTTCATCCACCTCTGGCCTGCTGGCTCCCCTTCCTCTGCGGAAGCATAGTTCCCACTCAGCCCAGTCAAAACTGTTCGCTGTTCTGGCACCCCAATGGTGGAACGGGCTCCCTCGCGACGCCAGGACAGCGGAGTCACTCACCACCTTCCGGAGACATTTGAAACCCCACCTCTTTAAGGAATACCTGGGATAGGATAAAGTAATCCTTCTACCCCCCCCCACCCCCTCCCCCCCCAATTTTTTTTTTTTTTTAATTTGTAAAGTGGTGACCCCACTGGCTATAAGGTGAATGCACCAATTTGTAAGTCGCTCTGGATAAGAGCGTCTGCTAAATGACGTAAATGTAAATGTAGTATTGCTTACTAGGTTTCCAATCAACTTTGTAACCACTCCCTCTTCAAATTAGGGCTAATTGGAAAAGCTGTTCAAAAGAGGACATTGTATTATTTCTTTGTACTCCCTGACAAAGGCCATGCAGCCGAAACGCGTCTGATAAAAAAAAAAAAAACTTGTTTCTATTGAACATGCCATACAAATAAAGGCATTTTAATTAATTATATGAAGAGTGCCTTGGTCCTCCTTTCTTTTTGATAACCAATTCACCCCTTTGACCAAAGAGCACCTTCTGTCTACCAACATTTACTATTGTGTACCTTAGTAGCGCTTCCCTTCCTCCTCTTTCTACAAGTTATATTTTTAATTTCGCTTCACCAATTTGGACTATTTTGTTTATGTCCATTACATGAAATCCAAATAAAAATCGATTTAAATTACAGGTTGTAATGCAACAAAATAGGAAAAACGCCAAGGAGGATGAATACTTTTGCAAGGCACTGTAAGACAGATGGTTACTTGATTCAATAATTATTTTGTTGGTAATCAACCAAAAATAGTTAGCTATTTTTGCCTGTTCAGCACATTGCCTGCCTATATACAGCATTGATTCCTACCTAGTATGAACTACCCCCCAAAACGACTGAATGAATATCCAGCATGGTCAGTCAAGTAAAAAATGGCTCATCTGCATGACATATTGGTGGACTGTGGGCCATCAAGTCATATGATGGTTACATTAGTGTGTTACACTGGTTACAGCAGTACAACACCACATATTCCATCCATATTATGTTATCAAAATCAATGTTTATTTGGTATATCCACAGGATACAGTGTATAAGGGAATATGACATTGCATTGTACCGTGTACTATTAAAGTAACAATTAGTTTTATGTTTTCCCACACAGTGCCAACAACCCCCAAAGACTCAGACTCGTCCCTCCTGTCCTACTAGCAACCAAGTAACAGTTACTCCTGGAACATCAGGGCAAAAGGGCTTAGTAGGACACTTTTGTTCATAAGAAATGGCAGACATTATGCTCGATAAGTATTTTTCCCTTTCCTGATGAAACTTTAAAATAAATTAATATACAATTACATTGAGTTAGAATCAATACTATGAAAACTTTTGGAAAGGCCATTGACACAGCATCAACACTGCCAGAGTAACAGAACCATGGATGACTTGGACTACTTTCTGCATGATAAACTGACCACATAAATCTCTGTTACGTAAAAATCCACATAATTCACAATTAAAACTTTACAAGGTGGAATTGACTTTTCAAAAAAGAAATGGGACAATTACAATGACAACTGAACACTTGTAGAACTTAAATAAAACACACGTACAAGGCAGGACATATACAGCTACTGTACCTACCAGCTCCCAGGAAAAAAGCCTACATTGTGCCGCAGCGGATAATGGGAGGCCAGTACTCGCCACACACAGCAGCTTGGAATGACGACTTTGTTGCCAGGTCCCACACCTCCAGGCCACAAACCTTTATGTGCTGCTCCTGGTTCCCACCTTTCACCCCTACTAGGAGGTCATCAGAGCCGGTATGATCGCAATGCATCCTTACGACCCTGCTACAGAGGTTAAATTATCAATGGCTGACACGCGAGTTCATTCTATCTTGTGAATTTAAATAATGAGAAATAAAGTTGATTTGGTTGGTTTCCGATGTAGCAGGTAAAACGTCCCATGGACACTGCTGATGGCAACGCATGTAGTGCAGCTGAAGGGTTAGGATGTTCGTCATCATCTATGGCTGACTTTGTTTCCTCCATCCAACAGGTCCAAGTTATCCTGTGCATTATAGGTTGACATTGAGAAAATATGAAACAAATTGTTACTTTAAAAGTATACAGTACAATGCAATGTTACTCCCTTATATATCACACAGTATCCTGTGCATACAGTATACCAAATAAACTTTGATTTTGATTTGGTAACATAATATTGATGGAATATGAGTACATTATAGTGAGAACATACGCACCGTTTATGACTTTAACCACATCTTCAATGCTCTCCAGGGTTGTTCTCGGGCTCCGAGAACTTCATCACACCTGTGTCGTATATGATGAGTGGTAGCAATTATTGCTGTCAACAAAAAGTCCGCTATGCTGCATCGTGTTCGAGGCTTTTATTAAAATCACGAATTTACAGCATAGATACAGACTCGCGATGTCCGGAGAACGGCTCCCCAGATTGCTATGGCCGTTCTGCCGTCTCATCGTTTACCCCCTATTTATAAACAATGCAAAAAGAGGAGTGACTCCCCTCTTCTGGCCAATCACCAGTCTCCCCTGGGGCATCACCCTCCCAACGCTACATTTGAACTAAGATCATAAAACAACATTCTTTGTTCCTCCAAAACATTTAACAAAGGCATAATCTTCAGATACGATATTCCCCCCCTTTCGAGACGAAATAAACGTCTCGAAAACAAACAGAATAAGATTATGACTATTAACCATTTATCTTATTGAGTATCTTTAACATTAAACCAAACACATTCTCCTCTAGAGTGTAAATACCTTTCTATGAAATACCTGTTTATGAAGTGTGAATACATTACTATGACATATGAAGTGTGAATACATTACTATGAAATATGAAGAAATCTCTATGGAGTGTAAGAGCGAAAAACTGTCTGGCAGCCATCCATCCATATCAATCAAGACAGTAAAATTCTCTCACGGTCCCTCTGCCCCAGGCAACCACCGTCGGTACTCCAGATAACCTCATAAACCATGTAAATGCATTTTGAAACTATGATGCAACTAAATACACATGTAAGGCCCTGCAAACAAAATCCTATCCATAACCATCCACTCTAAAGGCTGGTCAACCCATTGGACCTCAAAAGTGGACCTCTCCCTACCTAGACTTTCTGTCCCTAAGCATTCACCGAAATAAACAAAAACATCTAAGATCCTTACATGTAGTCAATAACATCAAACATCATTCTACAAAATTAATCCCTGAGGCTATTACACAATTATGTATTACACATGTCTATATTTCATTGCCGATACTGGAATGTAGTCCACTACACTTCATCTCCCCGTAGTCTCCTCTTCCAATGGACTTGTTGATGATGGAATCAGCCACACCCTCCTTGTTTCATCTCCTCCAGTCATATTGTCCCTTCATATTGTCTTTGTCTGAATATTCCAATCTCCCCATGTTCTCCCAAATGCCTCTGGAATGAAAAGAAAAGAAACGACCAAACAGTATCTTTTGCAAAACAGCCACTTTCAAATTAAACCTCAATTTCACCTAAGAATTTAAAAAATGATATATAAATGATGTATGAATCACATAAACCTATCCCCCCCTTTGATTCATAAATCATATCAAAATCATCCCAATATTGAAAAAAAAAATTTTTGAAAAAGAATCAACTCATTAAAAAATGATATTTATCCATCAGTAGTCCATCCATCTTCCTCCAGATCCGGAACAGTCAACACCGGCATCGGAGTGTTGTCTCCAGGAATCACTCTCCAACCTATCTCAATATCATAACTTTCTCAAAGATCAGTAACAAATTACAAACATCACAGTGTTATCAAAGCTGTCATTAACCCATCACTGCCCCTACTGGCCTAATTGATCTTGCAACCAAATCTTCTCAGATCTCCCAAACACATCCCTTATAATGCATCTATAACCCCAGTGATCTTATCTGAACTATCTGGACTCAAAGTATAACTAATATTTATCAATATGATCTTCCCAAATGTTACACCATACCATGAATAAAGTCCCCCCTTCTCCCTTAGACTTATTCTTCAATGATAGGCTTGAAGCCTATGACATGTCGCTTTTCATCCTATTTTGAACTCTAGTTTCAAATTGATCTGTGTTCGGTGCTATTCCTCTTTTAATAGTAAAAGCCTCATATGGAAGCTTCAACGTTGACATGTAACCAAATCCTGTTAATTCATAATGTAAGAATATATATTTTATCATCACAAACCCACCAAATATCTCTAAAATTCCCCATAGTCATAGGCAAAAGCTAATCTTTTACCCATCAAAGTCCTGCTCTTCTTACTACCTGATACCTAAAAAGTAACATATTTCTCATTACTACCCTTAAGGTCATGCTTATCCAAACTTATCATATAACATCACACTCTGATCTTCCCATAAACATACCCCTTACCTCATATGTTTTATTAGAACAAAAACAACTTTTATCCCTCAATATTTCACCTGAATACTTCAGGATTCCATTGTTACCTGATATTCTTTTCCCATTTAACAATTCCCATATTAATTCACTTAACCCAATTCCACCTAACCCTAGGCTTAAACCACTGTTCTGACAACTACATTATTTTATCTGTCAATGACTGTTGCCAATACCCCAGTCATGACAAATCATAAGACTGACCCATACCTGATAGAGGCTGCGCAACCGTCTAACATGTTTGGGATGGAATTCTCAACAGACATGGACCCTCAAGATTCCTCACTGATCTTACAGAATGAGTTAATCTATCTCTAATTTCCACAACCGAAGAACGAGCGGTACTGATCAGATACCTCTCCCTGTTCCGTCATTAAAATCAAAGACCTCATCCTGTATCTCCATGATGAATCTATATTCTCTCTACTACTCTCTGTTCTCCTATTTTAACCCTATTCGTACTATCATTGACAACACTCTCCATCCGTAACCTAAACCCCTGAGTCCTTCTTGCTAACCCCCTTTAATTTCAGAACAGTTGTTGTCGGTATCATACTCCTATATTTGCTATTGCCATAGTATCATTAATCCCTTCCAAAGTTACCATTAAAGTAGTTGATTTAGCTGCTGTATCAACCCTAATTACTTCTAGTGCAAAGTTTCCCATTATCCTCGGTGTATTATCTACTGTTGGAGTGACTACTGTCCATTCAGTTCTACTCCTCCTGAACTCCCTCAATGACTGTGGAGGCTACCACAGACCTCAACTCTTCCATTATAAGCGTTACTTTATGAATTACATAGCCCTTTAACCAATAATTCCTAACCGGAACAAATTCTAATGCTTGCCCTAAATAAGTACACATATATTCTCCCTGACCTTTCTCTGTAACATTACGCAACATAAGTGAACAGTCACTCCTAACCCTCTTCTAAACTATACCTCCTTTTACTCCTGGTCCTGATAACAATACTTATTCTCCATAATTATCTCTCCATATGGGAGGAACGTCCCCATCCTAAACCCTAATAAGTATTTTCCCCCTAAAATTGGTGCTGTATTGGTTCCCTTATAATCAAATGCGATATATTTATGGCTTTAATAACTATCCATGTTGAAAGAGTTAAATTGCTTCTCCCTGTTGTTCTAATAGACTGAAGTGTTAATGTCCTTATTTACTCCTAGTTTTCCCCCAGTTTTCCCCTATATCTCAGTCCTTTCTCTAAATCCCTGACTTTCAAACTTTTGATTACACAAAATACACCTATAATGACCTTGATCTCCCTGCTGGAAACTGTAAATATAGATACTCAATCACCCTCAATCTTCTCTTATCATTCAGCAACACATACTTTCTCAATGCATCTGCCCCTATCAGATCTAAACTCCTACCCTATCTTCCCACTAAACTTTAAAATGTCCTTCCTCACTGTTCTCTCTCTGTCTTACTACTAACTTTGAAACTTAGCTTACTGTCTCAGAGTTCTTCCAACCCTAATCTACTCCTAACTTATTTTAATCTAATCTTTTCTCTCATAACATTTAAAACCTTTTCCCCTGATTTTCACAAAATCCCTTACCACCAAATTTGTAGAATATGTGATTGGGAAAGTTCCCCACCTGCTTCTGACTCATTACACACAGACTTGGCAAAACGACTAACCACCTTTTAGCCTAGCCTGAAATCCCTTAATGTAAGAATGTAACCCAGAATAACAGTCACCCTATTAAGTTTATTTTCCCAGACAGATTGTCTAATAGGCAATCTAATAGATTATCATCCTTCCTATGATATTATCTTTTTAAGCAAATGATTCCCAAAAACCCTACTTTTTAAAATATTCTACCAGACAGTCAGTCGTCTAGTGTACATCTTATTGTACGCTTCAATTTACACCATGCATCTCTTTCCCAACAATGCCATAGGTATATTGTCCTAATATTAGTATGTCTCTTTTACTTCCTCTTTGACTTTTATAGCAGAGCTCAATTGATTCCCTAAGAGTAATTAAACTGTTTTACTACATCAAATCCCTATCCTACCCTAATTAATTTTACATAGTGAGATGTTTAACCTATTTAGGCTGAACACATACATTTTCCCACTATTCACTATCACTTCTAATGGCCGGTTGTTTCAACTGTTAGCTATTTTCTCTTCCCCTCTAATCGAGGCTCTCAGCAATGCACCCCCCTTCCGGATCTTCTAGACACTAACAGGTGCCATTATGTGTCTGTCCAGAAACTGGCTTTGGATATGAATCAACTGGTACCCCCCTTGGCTGGTACAATTGCCTTTGATATTGTTCAGTTAAAGCTGTAACAGTGATTGTTGATTTGGTTCACTCTGATTCTTCATAACCAAAACTTATCTTCTCCACCCGTTGTATGATTGAGTTTTCAGAGTTTCTTCTTCTCCAATTCTTGGGATCCTCTCAGCAGTTTTCTTAGTCCTGTTCCTTCTCGTCGTTGACATATCAGTATTCTTCAACCTTAGTTCTAAGTTCTGTCCTTGAAATATCATCTTCCATCATCTTCTTACTTTTCTTCTGTGCCAGTCCTTGTAGGACAAACTCCTCTTGAAAATAAAGCACCTTTAATCTCCAAATCTTCATCGCTTTCTTCATCTTCAACTTCCATCAGAGATCAAATCTCGTGTACCCTTCTTCGTTTCTCTCTTGCCAACTTCCTTCTGATCACAGAGTCATATCCACCCATGACCTCTCTCAATCACTCTCATCTTCATCATCCTCATCTCCTTAAGTTCCCAGACATCCCGGTTTTCCTTCCTTCTGGAGTTTTGAATTCATCTTCATCTCTGAGGCAATAATCACTCTCCTGAATGATGACTGGAACTGAGGATAAACATCCCTAAGCTGTACTTTTTCTTCTCGTAAGGTGGGTGTCTTTTTGCTGAATCCATATGTGAGAAAGGTGTACTAACTTCTGCCATTAGTCTCTCCTAACACTACCTTAGTTAAATAATTACTATTTTAGTCAATTTTCCCCTATATCAACCCTTTTAAATTCCTTTATTGTGAACTATGTTATTTTAGACTGTATAGCCTCTGGCTTCCCCCCTTAAATTATTAATATAACCCTAACAACCCCCAAAAAAAACAAAAAAAATTCTTTTTTCCCAAAAAAAACTAAAATAAAATATGAATATTAAAAAATTCAATTAAATGCCTTATTCAAAAACCATTCAATTAAAAAATTAAAAACCAATTAAAAACTCAATTAAAAATTATGAATAATTTAAAACCAATTATTTATTCCTATATCACCAATTTATCAATTAGTGTTGACTATCTTACCACAACCCATCAAATGCAAGTAAATGCAAGTTAGTCATCTTCAGACTAAAATACCCATAAACAAAGCCTTTAACCCCTTGCTCTAACCCCTAATTATCATAAATTTACAGAAGAATCCTCAATCCATCCTTGATTCCCAACACATCTGTAATCAAACCCCAGTGATACAGAGCTTCCAAAATACAATTTTTAATGAAATAGTATTTGCCAAGCCTATGTAAAATTGTCATAACATCACATATCTTTAAATTGGAAAATGTTGCAACCTAGCCTGATATCTGATCCTCTGCTGCGTCATGTGATGTCACGTCATGTGACGTCACGCCACGCACACGTCAGCCCCTCCTCTCTCTCTCGTCTCGCCTCGCCGTTCCATGTTCCTCTCATATTTCAAAAAACATAGAAACACACAAGATTTCAGCAGTTTATGCAATTAACCAAGTTATCCACATTCAATATTCGTCCGTTTTACATTCGCTCTAAGACTTTAACTCAGGACGAATTATAGATCGCTCAAAAACATTTAAATTTTATTTTCATCCGTCATTTAATTTAATTTAATTCAATCTATTATAATCCGTTATTCAATTCAATGCATTATACTTCGTCAACATATATTTAATTTATAAATGTACTACATCTCAACAAATAGTTTCACGTTCGAATAACAGCCGTTTAACACCTAGGAGATTCTTTCCAAACTCTCTATTCGGTGGCTATTTTCCCCTTCAGACCCCCCCCAAATGGGACCTATGACCCTTACCCATAATGCCGTGTTTTGTAGGCTTAGCACATAACCACATGTTGTAGTTTTAGCCCTGTAAAATCACACGCATGCGCACATCCAATCAAAAACACATTTTCACCTCCACTAAACGGATACCAGTCCAGCTGTACCTTTCGTTCCCCTCCTAGTCAAACAACATTTAACAGCGCTCACAAAACATACAACCTGACTTACAGACAGTGACAAGTTTAAGAGACTTTAATCCATCGCAATGGAATCTCTAAGGATATCCGTTAGCATGTAGCACACCACACAATTAGCATGTAGCATTAGCATTTAGCTTAGCCCAAGGGACACTGCGACACAAAACACAGTTAGCATTTAGCCTTAAGCATTAACATTAGCATTTAGCCACGATGTACCACGTGGCCTGAAACAATCCAGCATTAACGCCAACCTCCAGCTAACTGCAGCCTACTAGCTATACAAATGAACACCCCGCACCGTGGCCAAATCATCATCATCGCAATTATCTCCGTCTAACTTTTTGTTGCCTTGAAAGATGAATCTCATATCAAGCGGTTATCCCCAACATATCTCCCGTCGGCTATAGAAGAAGTATAACATAAATACAACCATTCACTTCATAATTCCCGCTTAAGGAATCAACCTGACCCAATCTAACTAAGTCCGGATTTGTAGCCCATTCCTAAAGAATCGCCTCGATCAAGAGGTCTTTTCCGTATTCACGGTGCCCTAACTATGCAGACGTCTTCCACCATTTATTCTCTACCAATCCATTGTCACCCGTTACCAATGAATTATACACTTTCAATACTTAAATCCTACCGTTTAATGCTCTACATTCCAATTAACTGCCGTTCTTGATGGAATAAATTTTAGCAGACTCCAGTCGACCGCAATAACACCACCGATGCCAGGTCATAATGGAACATCCCTTCAATGTACACAAGTCATATCCAATCTAACCAACTCCGAAGCGGTAAGAACACTTTTTTCGGCCATGCTTCAGAGAGTTAGCCTGGCGGTTGACTGAAACACAGAAGAGATGCAAACCCAGCCCCACATTGGGCGCCATTATGTCGTATATGATGAGTGGTAGCAATTATTGCTGTCAACAAAAAGTCTGCTATGCTGCATCGTGTTCGAGGCTTTTATTAAAATCACGAATTTACAGCATAGATACAGACTCGCGATGTCCGGAGAACGGCTCCCCAGATTGCTATGGCCGTTCTGCCGTCTCATCGTTTACCCCCTATTTATAAACAATGCAAAAAGAGGAGTGACTCCCCTCTTCTGGCCAATCACCAGTCTCCCCTGGGGCATCACCCTCCCAACGCTACATTTGAACTAAGATCATAAAACAACATTCTTTGTTCCTCCAAAACATTTAACAAAGGCATAATCTTCAGATACGATACCTGCCACACCCGATTATTCGCCCTCATTCACTTCCATTTCACCTCCAGACCTCGATCCGGCGTACAGCTCACTCTGCTTACACTTTCCACAATTCTTCTTCAAAGAATCATCCCCCTTTTTTCCGCCATCTTCAACCGATTCAAGCTCACCCTCTACCTCCCTCACTCTCTTCGACCTCCTCCGCCACTCTTTTTCCCTCCATTTCCCATTTCTTGTCCACTTCCAGATATGCACCGAGTCTGAGATGATTAGCGCAAAGACACACCTAGCCCAAAAGGCCAGGCCAAGGAGGCTTAGGGCTCAACCCCCTTGTTTTTTTGTGTGTTTTTTTAACAATCCTTCTGTCTCTTCCCCTTCATCTATAAGGGATCATAGCTTTCACCTGGATTCACCTGGTTAGTCTATGTCATGGAAAGAGCAGGTGTTCTTAATGTTTTATATACTCAGTGTATATATACTCTACCAGTCAAAAGTTTGGACACACCTATTCATTCAAGGGTTTTTCTTTATTTGTACTATTTTTTACATTGTAGAATAATAGTGAAGACATCAAAACTATGAAATAACACATATGGAACCATGTAGTAACCAAAAAAGTGTTATGGTGGGAAATACACATGCAGAGATCATCCGTTCACCTACACCGCGTCTCACAAAGACACAGCGGTTGGAACCAAAAATCTCCAATTTGGACTCCAGACCAAAGGACACATTTCCACCGGTCTAATGTCCATTGCTCATGTTTCTTGGCCCAAGCAAGTCTCTTCTTCTTATTGGTGTCCTTTAGTAGTGGTTTCTTTGCAGCAATTTGATGGTGTATCAATACTGGTTGAGAGAATGCCAAGAGTGTGCAAAGCTGTCATCAAGGCAAAGGGTGGCTATTTGAAGAATCTCAAATATAAAATATATTTTGATTTGTTTAACACTTTTTTGGTTACTACTTGATTCCATATGTGATATTTCATAGTTGTGATGTCTTCACTATTATTCCTCTTCTGGCTGTGCCGGGTGGAGATCATAAGAGTACATGGCCGTTCTTTTGCAGTGATATTTGCTGTATCTGACCATTTCTGAAAGACAAAAACAATTGTAAATTGTTGTGGACCTCTAAACAGATCATTTGAATTCAATAATGTTTTGCAAACCCTGTGTAGCTCAGTTGGTAGAGCATGGTGCTTGCAACTCCAGGGTTGTGGGTTTGTTTCCCACGGGGGACCAGTATGAAAAAAATGTATGCACTCACTAACTGTATGTCGCTCTGGATAAGAGCGTCTGCTAAATGACTAAAAATTAATAATATGCTGCACTGCCCACGAATTCTGAAACATTTGTCTACTCTGAAAAAAATGAAAACTACAGTAAGCCTACTTACAGTGGTAGCCTACACACTTAAGTACAAAATATCAACTGTCTGTTCACCTGTTAAATTCTACTGTACGTTATAAGCCACTCTCCCTTTCGGATGCATAGAGCAAAGACTGAAATTCTAATCGGCCTAATTAAACGAGAAATATGCATGGTAATTTGTTGTATGGCCACTTCGGGAATATGAACTAATAATGCCTAGAAAAGGTGAGGAATTTATTCTGCAATGGTTATGATATACAGTGCCTTCAGAAAGTATTCATGTAAGGTTCTGTATTTATTTTCTTAGTCAACCGTGTTCTTGAACGTAGCCCTCTTTCTTTGTGTTCTTGAACGTAGCCCTGTCTTTCATTTCTGTTAATTGATTTCACCTGTGTTAGTTACTCACTTGGTCTCATCAGCTCCTTATTTAGTTCAGTTCATTCTGTTTGTGCCTTGTGAGGTATTGTTCGTTTTGACTCTACTAAGCTTTTTCCTAGTGTAGTGTATTGAGATTATTATGGTGTTAAATGTTTTTTAAGTGGAACTGAAAGAATGTTGATTCTAGTATCAAGAGGGAATGTTTTAGTGTAACGCCACATACAACAGACAGGAAGTGTGTTGTAGACAGGGGAGACTGGTGATTGGCCAGAAGAGGGAGCCCATCTTTTTGCATTGTTTATAAATAGGGGTAAACGAAGAAGAGAGGCAGAGCAGCCATTCTGAGGCGTCGCTCTCCGGGTGTCATGTCACCTGTCACTTATGCTAAAGCTTGTGATCTGAATAAACTTATGATCAAGGATTCAGTATGAGCGGACTCCTTTGTTTATCAGCAATAATTGCCACCACTCACTCGATACGACAAATGGCGCCCAACGTGGGGCTGGTCTGCATCTCTCCTCTGCTTCATTTATAGCCGCCAAGCTAACTCAAGCTAACTCGGTCTGAAGTCATGACCAGGCAAGGGTGAGTTTTTTCCTCACAAGCTTTGTGAGATTGTTAGTTTTGATACTGCTTGTGTACACTGGAGAGGTGTACCATACGACCGTGCCTCGTGGAGTTATTGCTGATTACTGGGGGTCTGGCTAATCATTATCAATTGTTGCACTGGTAGACAGGGCGGAAAGGGGGAGAGTAGGTTTGGAATTTTAGAGCGATCGATGGTAGAGATATTAACGGCAGATATTGGCAGAATGAAGTCAGGAATACATATTTAGGGCATTGTGAATCTGTTAAAGACCTCGAAACGAGGCGACTCGCAGGAGTGGGCTACAACTCCTGGGCGACGTATTAGACTTCGTCAGGTTGGTTCTGGGAACCATGAGTTGAACGATTGTATTTATGTTATACTCCTCTTATAGCCGACGGGAGATATGTTGGGGGTAACCGCTCGATATGATATTCATGGCTCAAGGCAGCATAAAGTTAGCGGAGATATGGATAATGATTTGGGCACAATGCAGGATATTTATTTGTGTGGTAGGCCGCAGTTAGCTAAAGGCTAATTCTAAGTGCTTGATTGTGGTTCAGGCCACGTGGTACATAGCGGCTAAGGCTAATTCTAAATGCTGGAGTGTGGGTCATGCTACATTGTACATAGCGGCTAATGCTAAATGCTAATGCTAAATGCTAATTGTGTTGCGTGCTACATGCTAACGGATATCCTTAGAGACCCCATTGCGATGGATTAAAGTCTCTTAAACTTGTCTCTGTGTGTGTAAGTCAGGTTATATGTTTTGTGAGCGCTGTTAAATGTTGTTTGACTATGAGGGGGAAACGGGAGGTACAGCTGGACTGTTATTCTGTCTGTTTGGGGAGGGAGTAGAAAATCTCCCTTCCACGGTGAAAAAGTATTTTAGAATGTATGCGCATGCGTTTAATTTTGCGACACTACACTACAGAAAGGGGGAGTTTATGGCACGAGATTAGGACACGTTTTGTTATACGGCACTAAACTACACCACGAGGGGATGCTAAAACTACAACAAAGGGGATTGTGGGTACAGGGTCATATCTCTGTGGGGCCTGCGTGTCGCAGGGAGAGAAATAGACACAGACGAGGAAACAAAGAGAAGATATATTTTGACACGAGTATTCTAGTTTAAACGGCGGATGGTTAAAGATGAAACTTGTTTTGTGACCTATTGAATTTATAAATTAAATATATGTTGGCGAAGTATAATGAATTAAATTAAATGACGGATTAAAATTAAATAAAAATGTTTTTGAGCGATCTATTTAGTCCTGAGTTAAATGACGGATTAAAATAAAATACGTAATGAATTAAATTAAGTCTTGAAGCGAATATGAACGAAGGAATATTGAATATGCTTGAAATAACTCCGTGATTGCATTAACTACTAAAATCTTTTCCTGTGTCTCTGTTCTTTTGTCATCTGAGGGAACGAGAGGAGAGAGGAGATACAGGAAGTGCTGACGTGCGTCACGTGACAAGGTGTGACGCAGGCAGAGGATCAGATATCAGGCTAGTTCACAAAATCATCCCTTACAAAATATTTGATGTTATGACCATTTCACATAGGCTTGGCAAATACTATTTCATTAAAAATTGCATTTTGGAGGCTCTGTGCATCACTGGGGTTTGATTACAATTGTGTTGGGAATCAAGGACTGACATTATTCTGTAAATTTAAGATATTTAGGGGTTATAGAGCAAGGGGTTACAGGCTTTGTTTTTGGGATTGCTTTGAAGTTGACTAACTTACATTTACTTGCGTTTGATAGGTTGTGGTAAGATAGCCACCACTAATTGATAAATTGGTTTGAATTATTCATGATTTTTAATTGATTTATTAAAAAAAAAAATAATAATAATAATGGGGGGTTGTTTAGGTTTATATTAATAATTACAGGGGGGAAGCCATAGGCTATATAGTCTAAAATAAGATAATTCATAATAAAGGAATATAAAAGAGTAGTTACAATGGGGAGAAAGGACAGCAAGGCTATATGAAGGTGATTACACCGATTGATATAGTACAAAATAGTGACCCTTTAACTAAAGTATTGCGAGGTTATCCGGCAAGTGAAACAAAAGTTGCCCTTCATTCTCAAACAAAAACTGATAAAAGATTCCAGCGATAAGATAAACAAAGCTATAGAGATAAGGCTAAGGGAAGGAGAGCTTAGGGATGTTTATCCTCAGCTTCCAGGGATCATCCAGGAGGGTGATTGTTGCATCAGAGATGGAGATGAACGAATAATAGATAGAGGACAAGCAGAAACGACAATAAAGATGAATCCAAAACTCCAGAAGGAAGGAAATGAGATGTCTGGAAGAGAAGATGGAACTTAAAGAAGACGAGGATGATGAAGATGAGAGTGATTGAGAAGAGGTCATGGGTGGATATGACTCTGTGATCAGAAGGAAGTTGGCAAGAGAGGAAAGAAGGATACTAGAGATTTGATCTCTGATGGAAGTTGAAGGAAGAAGGATACAAGAGATTCGAGTTCAGATGAAGACAGCGAGAAAGAGGAGACTGAAGGTGCTGTGTATTCAAAAGGAGTTTGTCCTACAAGGACTGGCACAGAAGAAATAGAAGGAGATATAGACCGATGCTTATCAGGCCTGGAGGAAGCGAGGACTTTGGGAGAGGTAAGAGAGTTAGAGGAACAGCTCGAGACGCTGAAGATACAGAAGAGGAGAAACTGCTGAGAAAATAATCCCAAGAATTGGAGGAGAAGAAGAATACATTGAGGCCAAGCAGCTGAAGAGAAGTAAGAAGATGATGGAAGATGATATTTTGAGGACAGAACTTAGAATATAAGCTGTTGAAGAATCCTGATATGTCAACAACAAAGAACAGGACGAAGAAACTCTGAGAAAACTCAATCATACAACTGGTGGAGAAGAGAAGCTTTGGTTATGAAGAATCAGAGTGAACCAAATCAACAATCACTGTTACAGCTTCAACTGAACAATATCAAATGCAATTGTACCAGCCAAGGGGGTACCAAATGTTCCATATCCACAGCCAGTTTCTGGACAGACACATAATTGGAGAGGAAGAGGACGAGAAGAAATAGAAGGAGGAGGAAGATTTCAGCTACACTTCCAGCAACTTTCAGAAGACTGTTATAATTGTGGACAGATTGGGTACTTTACCTGTGAGTGCAACAAGTCAGGAGGAAAAACAGAGAACATTTTTAAGGAAGATACAGGGGCAATTCAAGATCACCTGTTCTCCAGGTGAACCCTAAAGATTCTAGAGTGCCTAGAAGATCCGGAAGGGGGGTGTCAGCTGATAGCATCGATTAGAGAAGAAGAGAAAATAACTAACAATTAAAGTAAAACCAGAGGACTATGAGAAGTGATAGAGTTTAGTGGAAAAACTTATCTGTGTTCAGCCTAAAGAGGTTAAACATATCACTATGTAAAATTGACTAATTAGGATAGGGATTTGAGGTAGTAAACAGCTAATTACTCTTAAGGAACCAAGTGAGCTATGCTATAAGAACTCAAAGAGAAATTAAAATAGACATACTAATATTAGAGCATATACCTATTGCAGTGTTGGGAAGAGATGCATTGTTTAAATTGAATTGTACAATAAGATGTACACTAAACGGCTGTCTGGTAGAAGATTTTAAAAAGTAGGGTTTTTGGGAATCGTATTTGCTTAAAAAGATAATATCATAGGAAGGATGATAATCTATTAGACTGCCTATTAGACAATCTGTCTGAAAAATAAAGTTAAAAGGGGTGACTGTTATTCTGGGTTACATTCTTACACTAAGAGATTTCAGGCTAGGCTAAAAGGTGTTTAGTCGTTTGCCAAGTCTGTGTGTGAAGAAGTCAGAAACAGGTGGGGACTTTCCCTATCACATATTCAAAAAATTTGGTGGTAAAGGGATTTTGTGAATAAATCAGTGGAAATGTTTTTTAAAGGTTAGGAGGAAAACATTAGATTAAAATAAGTTAGGAGAACTAGGTTGAAGGAACTCTAAGACAGTAAGCTAAGTTTCAAAGTTAGTAGTAAGAGAGAGAGAACAGTAGTGAAGGACATGTTAAAGTTTAGTGGGAAGATATGGTAGGAGTTTAGATCTGTTAGGAGCAGATGCATTGAGAAAGTATGTGTTGCTGAATGATAAGAGAAGATTGAGGGTGATTGAGTATCTATAGTTACAGTTCCCAGCAGGGAGATCAAGGTAATTATAGGTGTATTTTTTATAATCAAAAGTTTGAAAGTTAGGGATTAGAGATAGGACTGAGAGTTGGGAAAAAGTGACACTAGTGGTGATAGATGGAAGTACAAGCAAAGACTTCAAATCTTTGGAAAATTGATTAAGTAACAATAAGGACATTAACACTTCAGTCTATTAAAACAACAGTGAGAAGCAATTTAACTCTTTCAACATTGATAGTTATTAAAGCCATAAATATATCGCATTGATTATAAGGGAGCCAATGGCTCCAGCACCAATTTTAGGGGAAAAAATACTTATTAGGGTTAGGATGGGGACGTTCCTCCCACATGGAGAGATAATTATGGAGAAGAAGTGTACTTATCTAGTGCAAGCATTAGAATTTGTTCCGGTTAAGAATTATTGGTTAAAAGGCTATGTAATTCATAAAGTAACGCTTATAATGGAAGAGTTGAGGTCTGTTGTAGCCTCCACAGTCATTGAGGGAGTTCAGGAGGAGTAGATTACAGTAGCCACTCCAAAAGTAGATAATACACAGAGGATATTGGTAACTGTGCCACTAGAAATAATTAAGGTTAATACATACTTTAATGGTAACTTTGGAAGGGATTAATGATACGATGGCAATAGAAAATGTAGGAAGTATGACACCGACAACAACTTTTCTGAAATTAAAGGGGGTAGCAAGAAGGTAAAATAGGAGAACAGATAGTAGTAGAGAGAATATAGATTCATCATGGAGGTACAGGATGAGGTCTTTGATTTTAATGGCAGACAAGGAGAGGTATCTGATCAGTACCGCTCGTTAGGGGAGAGAGAAACTAAAGGGAGTGGTTTGATTCTTCTGTTGTGAAAATTAGAGATAGATGGGCAGGTTCCAGCAGCTCATTCTGTAAGATCAGTGAGGAATCTTGAGGGTCCATGTCTGTTGAGAATTCCAGCAACAAACATGTTAGAGACGGTCGCTCGACCTCTATCAAGTATGTGTCAATCTTATGCGTTGTCATGACTGTGGTATCAGCAACAATAATCAGTAACAGATAAAATAATGTCGTTGTCAAAACATTTGTTTAAGCCTAGGTTTAGGTGTTATTGGGTTAAGTGAATTAACTTGTGTGAATTTGTTGGATGGTAAAGAAAAATCAGGTAACAGCGTAACTGAAGTATTGGAGGTGAAACCAGTGAGGGCTAAAAGCTGTTTGTTCTAATAAAACATATGAGGTAAGGGGTATGTTTGTGGGAATATCAGATTGTGATGTTATATGATAACTTTGGGTATGCATGACCTTAAGGGTAGTAATGAGAAATATGTTACTTTTTATGTACCAGGTAGTAGGAACAGCAGGACTTTGATGGTTAAAAGATTAGCTTTTGCCTGACAATGTGACTATGGGGAATTTTAGAGATATTTGGAGGGTTTGTGGTGATAAAGCATATATATTCTTACCTTATGGATAGACAGGATGTTGTTACATGTCAACGTTGAAGCTTCCATATGAGGTTTTTACCATTATAAGAGGGGTAGCACCGGACACAGAAATCTGAAGCTATATTTGAAATTGGATGAAAAGAGACATGGCTACATGTCATAGTCTTCAAGTCTATCATTGAAGGATACATCTAAGGGAGAAGGGGGGACTTTTTCCATGGTATGATGTAACATTTGGGAAGATCCTATTGATGATAATAGTTATACTTTGAGTCCAGATAGTTCAGATAGTTATATATGCATTGAAGAATATAAGGGATGCATTTGGGAGATCTGAGGGAGCAGAAGTCAGCGAAGACTTGGTTGCAAGATCAGGTAGGCCAGTAGGGGCAGTGATGGGTTACATTTAATGGCAGCTTTGATAGCACTGTGTGATGTTTGTAATTTGTTACTGACCTTTGAGAAAGCTATGATATTGAGATAGGTTGAAGAGTGATGTCTGGAGACAACACTCAGATGCCGGTGTTGACTGTTCCTGATCTGGATGAAGATGGACAAGTGGAACTGAATGGATAAATATCATTTTTGATTATTTGATGATTTTTCCCAAAAAACAAAAAAAAAAAATCTTTTTTTTTTTCAATATTAGGGTGATGTTGGTATGATTTTATGAATCAAGGGGGGAAGAGGTTAATGTGATTCATACATCATTTATATATAATTTATATATTCTTAGGTGATATTGATGGTCAATTTGAAAGTGTTGTTTTGCAAAAGATACTGTTTGGTCTTTCCTTTTCTTTCAGAAGCATTTGGGGGAACATATGGAGATTGAAATACTCAAACAGGGACAATATGAAGGGACAATATGACTGGAGGAGATGAAACAAGGAGGGTGTGGTCGATTCCATCATCAACAATCCATTGGAAGTCGAGACTACGGGGAGATGAAGTGTAGTGGACTACATTCCAGTGTCTGCAATGAAATATAGACATGTGTAATACATAATTGTGTCATATTCTTAGGTATTAATTTTTGTAGAATGATATTTGATGTTATTGAATACATGTGAGGATCTTAGATGTTTTTGTTTATTTCGGTGATGTTTAGGGACAGGGAATTTAGGCAGGGAGAGTTCCACTTTAGGGTCCAATGGGTTGACCAGCCTTAGAGTGGATGTTTTTGGATAGGATTTTGTTTGCAGGGGCTTACATGTGTATTTAATTGCATCATAGTTTCAAATGCATTTACATGGTTTATGAGGTTATCTGGAGTACCGAAGGTGGTTGCCTGGGGCAGAGGGACCGTGAGAGAATTTTACTGTCTTGATTGATGGATGGAAGGTTGCCGGACAGTTTTTCGCTCTTACACTCCATAGAGATTTGTTCATATTTCATAGTAATGTATTCACACTTCATAAAGATAGTAATGTATTCACACTTCATAAACAGTTGTTCATATTTCATAGAAAGGTATTTACACTCTAGAAAATAATGTTTTTGGTTTAATGTTAAAGATACTCAATAAGATAAATTGTTACTTGTCATAATCCTATTCTGTTTGTTTTCGAGACTTTTAGTTTGTCTCGAAAGGGGGGAATGTAGTGTATTGAGATTATGATGGTGTTAAATGTTTTTTAAGTGGAACTGAAAGAATGTTGATTCTAGTATCAAGAGGGAATGTTTTAGTGTAACGCCACATACAACAGACAGGAAGTGTGTTGTAGACAGGGGAGACTGGTGATTGGCCAGAAGAGGGAGCCCATCTTTTTGCATTGTTTATAAATAGGGGTAAACGAAGAAGAGAGGCAGAGCAGCCATTCTGAGGCGTCGCTCTCCGGGTGTCATGTCACCTGTCACTTATGCTAAAGCTTGTGATCTGAATCAACTTATGATCAAGGATTCAGTATGAGCGGACTCCTTTGTTTATCAGCAATAATTGCCACCACTCACTCGATACGACACTAGCTCGTTTGTTAGAACCAGTTTTAGCCTTCAGTCCTAGTTTTGTTTCGCCTACCTGTGTATGACCATTGCCTGCCTGTGACCACGATTCCTGCCTTTTGCGATAGCGAAATAAACACCTGCCACGCTCTGCGCGTTAATCTACACCTTTTTCTCCCTGAGTATTCATTACAATTCACACCCCTTTTACTTTTTCCAAATGTTGTTGTTACAAAGTGGGATTAAAATGTATTTAATTCAAATGTATTGTTAGCGGTCTACACAACATACTCTGATGTTAAAGCGGAAGAAGAATTCTAACATTTGTAATAAATTTAAAAAAGAGACAAATATTGAACCCCCTGAGTCAATACATATTAGAATCCTTCCTCTCCAGCAACTGAGTTAGGAAGGACGCCTGTATATTTGTAGTGACTGGGTGTATTGAAACACCATCCAAAGTGTAATTAATAACTTCACCATGCTCAAAGGGATATTCAATATCAGATTTTTCTATTTTCTACCAATACGTGCTCTTCTTTGCGATGCATTGGAAAACCTTCCTGGTCTTTGGTTGAATCTGTGTTTGAAATTCATGGCTCGACTGAGGGACCTTACAGATAATTGTATGTGTGGGTACAGAGATGAGGTAGTCATTCAAAAATCATGTTAAACCCTGTTATTGCACACAGCGTGAGTCCATGCAACTTATTATGTGACTTGTTAAGCACATCTTTACTGTTAATTTGACTAAATAAGCAACATATACTGTATAAATGAGGATAAGCTTGACTACATTTTAGCTTTATCAGTAGCAAAACACTGACTCTTGAAGACAAGATGTGCAAGGGTGGATAGAGAGTTTGGGTAGTTATATTTAGCTGTAAGAGTTTGATACTGCTAAGCAACTGCCCAACATGAACTCAGAAACAATTCAATTAATTATTCTCAGAAGGAAAAAAGCTATTTGAATTTACATGGTCAGAATTAGGGGCCTAACCCAAACTTGAGATTTGTGCTCTTAACTTGAACTTTCATGAAAATGATAAATCACTGTCAACGGGAGATTTTCACCAAAGATCAACTTGCGCATCTTTTATCTCAAGTTGGGATTTAACCATAGGTGAGAAGGTGAAGAGAGCCAACAACAAACCCCACAAAATGGTTGCCTCTCAAGTTTACACCCTTTTGACCCTGGCTGTCCCTTCTTGCCAACAAAGCCTCTATGGCTCTCTGGACGTCCATCCTCAGTACTCATGTTAGCAAACTGAGCCTGCTGAACTGACCGTGCTCACCCTTTGACCCAAACCTCACCCCTTCTCTCCCTCTTCCTTCTCAGCAGGGGTGCCCACTTCCTGGTCTCCCACTCACAGGCATCATGGGTAAAGTTGAAAAGGTGAAAGAGGGGTTACGGCAGTCAGTGGGTTGTGTGTGTGTGTGTGTGTGTGTGTGTGTGTGTGTGTGTGTGTGTGTGTGTGTGTGTGTGTGTGTGTGTGTGTGTGTGTGTGTGTGTGTGTGTGTGTGTGTGTGTGTGTGAAGGGTGAAAGCGGATGGTGGTTTGAAAGCCACTGCTCCAGTTTACAACCACAAGCATTTCGCTACACCCGCAATAACATCTGCTAAATATGTGTATGTGACTAATACAATTCAATTTGATTTGGGCACTGGGCCATAAATCAATTATTTCGCCCCCTCAGGACCAACAACGCTACCCTTTCTGTGGCCTGGATTTTGACAGTTCTGGGGGTAAACTTCCTTCCACCTTCCCTCCTTGCCCTACCCAGTAAACTGCCCAGTGTGTGTGTGTCAGTGTGTGTTTACAGCTACAGTGCCTTGCAAAAGTATTCAGATCCCTTGGATTTCTTCACATTTTATTGTGTTAGAAAATGTCATTTTTGTCAACAATCTATACTGAACAAAAATATAAATGCAACATGGAACAATTACTTTTTTTGTTGTTGGTATTTTACCCCCTTTTTCGTGGTATCCAATTGATAGTTACAGTTTTGTCCCATCGCTGCAACTCCCGTACGGACACGGGAGAGGCGAAGGTCAAGAGTCGTGCGTCCTCCGAAACACAACCCAACCGAGCCGCACTGCTTCTTGAAACAGTGCTCGCTTAACCCGGAAGCCAGCCGCACCAATGACAGGGCAACCGAGTCAGCGTGCACCCTCCCCAACCCTGGGCCAAATGTGCGCCGCCCAATGTGTCTCCCGGTCGCGGCCGGCTGCGAAACAGGCTGGACTCGAACAAGGATCTCTAGTGGCACAGCTAGCAATGCGATGCAGTGCCTTAGACCACTGTGCCACTCGAGAGGCCAACATGGAACAATTTCAATGATTTTACTGAGTTACAGTTCATATAAGGAAATCAGTCAATTGAAATAAATTAATTAGGGCCTCACCTATGGATTTCACATTACTTGGCAGGGGCGCAGCCATGGGTGGCCCTGGGAGGGCATAGGCCCACACACTGGGAAGCCAGACTCAGCCAAACATAATTAGTTTTTCCTCACAAAAGGGCTTTATTACAGACAGAAATACTCCTCAGTTTCCCGCAGGTGAAGAAGCTGGATGTAGAGGTCCTGGGCTGGGGTGGTTACACGTGGTCTGCAGTTGTGAGGCCGGTTGGACGTACTGCCAACTTCTCTAAAACGACGTAGGAGGTGGCTTATGGTAGAAAAATGAACATTAAATTCTCTGGCAACAGCTCTGGTGGACATTCCTGCAGTCAACATGCCAATTGTACGCTCCCTCAAACCTTGATACATCTGTGGCATTGTGTTGTGTGACAAAACTGCACATTTTAGAGTGGCCTTTTATTGTCCCCAGCACAAGGTGCACCTGTGTAATGATCATGCTTCTTGATATACCACACCTGTCAGGGGGATGGATTATCTTGGCAAAGGGATGGAAACAGGGATGGAAACAAATTTGTGCAAACATTTGAGAGAAATAAGCTTTTTGTGCATCTGGAACATTTTTGGGATCTTTTATTTCAGCTCATAAAACATGAGACCAACACTTTACATGTTGCTTATATTTTTGTTCTGTATACATACACAAAATACTACATAATGTAAAAGTGGAAGAAACATTTTAAATAAAATAATAATAACTAAAATATAGTTGTTGCATAAGTATTCAGCCCCTATGTTTAGGCAAGCCTAAATTTGTTCAAGAATCAAATGTGGCTTAACAAATCATAGAATAAGTTATATGGAATAATCGGGGTTGACATTATTTTTTAATGACTAATCCTTCCTCTGTTCCACATACATACATTTACATTTTAGTAATTTAGCAGACGCTCTTATCCGGAGTGACTTACAGTTACAGTGGGGGAAAAAAGTATTTAGTCAGCCACCAATTGTGCAAGTTCTCCCACTTAAAAAGATGAGAGAGGCCTGTAATTTTCATCATAGGTACACGTCAACTATGATAGACAAATTGAGAGAAAAATAATCCAGAAAATCACATTGTAGGATTTTTTATGAATTTATTTGCAAATGAAGGTGGAAAATAAGTATTTGGTCACCTACAAACAAGCAAGATTTCTGGCTCTCACAGACTTGTAACTTCTTCTTTAAGAGACTCCTCTGTCCTCAACTCGTTACCTGTATTAATGGCATCTGTTTGAACTTGTTATCAGTATAAAAGACACCTGTCCACAACCTCAAACAGTCACACTCCAAAGAGCTGTCAAAGGACACCAGAAACAAAATTGTAGACCTGCACCAGGCTGGGAAGACTGAATCTGCAATAGGTAAGCAGCTTGGTTTGAAGAAATCAACTGTGGGAGCAATTATTAGGAAATGGAAGACATACAAGACCACTGATAATCTCCCTCGATCTGGGGCTCCACGCAAGATCTCACCCCGTGGGGTCAAAATGATCACAAGAACGGTGAGCAAAATTCCCAGAACCACACGGGGGGACCTAGTGAATGACCTGCAGAGAGCTGGGACCAAAGTAACAAAGCCTACCATCAGTAACACACTACGCCGCCAGGGACTCAAATACTGCAGTGCCAGACGTGTCCCCCTGCTTAAGCCAGTACATGTCCAGGCCCGTCTGAAGTTTGCTAGAGTGCATTTGGATGATCCAGAAGAGGATTGGGAGAATGTCATAAGATCAGATGAAACCAAAATATAACTTTTTGGTAAAAACTCAACTCGTCGTGTTTGGAGGACAAAGAATGCTGAGTTGCATCCAAAGAACACCATACCTACTGTGAAGCATGGGGGTGGAAACATCATGCTTTGGGGCTGTTTTTCTGCAAAGGGACCAGGACGACTGATCCGTGTAAAGGAAAGAATGAATGGGGCCATGTATCGTGAGATTTTGAGTGAAAACCTCCTTCCATCAGCAAGGGCATTGAAGATGAAACGTGGCTGGGTCTTTCAGCATGACAATGATCCCAAACACACCACCCGGGCAACGAAGGAGTGGCTTCGTAAAAAGCATTTCAAGGTCCTGGAGTGGCCTAGCCAGTGTCCAGATCTCAACCCCATAGAAAATCTTTGGAGGTAGTTGAAAGTCTGTGTTGCCCAGTGACAGCCCCAAAACATCACTGCGCTCTAGAGGAGATCTGCATGTAGGAATGGGCCAAAATACCAGCAACAGTGTGTGAAAACCTTGTGAAGACTTACAGAAAACGTTTGACCTGTGTTATTGCCAACAAATGGTATATAACAAAGTATTGAGAAACTTTTGTTATTGACCAAATAGTTATTTTCCACCATAATTTGCAAATAAATTCAATAAAATCCTACAATGTGATTTTCTGGAATTTTTTTTCTCATTTTGTCTGTCATAGTTGACGTGTACCTATGATGAAAATTACAGGCCTCTCTCATCTTTTTAAGTGGGAGAACTTGCACAATTGGTGGCTGACTAAATACATTTTTTCCCCACTGTAGTACAGAACTACATTAGTCAAGGACTGAACTACATACATTTAAAACACATAGCCTACATATCAGTACATACACACAATATCTAGGTCAAATACATAATACAGTGCAAATGACAATACAAGATACACTACCGGTTAAAGGTTTTAGAACACCTACTCATTCAAGGGTTTTTCTTTATTTTTACTATTTTCTACATTCTAGAATAATAGTGAAGACATCAAAACTATGAAATAACACATATGGAATCATGTAGTAGCCAAAAAGGTGTTAAACAAATCAAAATATATTTTATATTTGATATTCTTCAAATAGCCACCCTTTCCCTTGATGACAACTTTGCACGCTCTTGGCATTCTCTCAACCAGCTTCACCTGGAATGCTTTTCCAACAGTTTTGAAGGAGTTTCCACATATACTGAGCACTTGTTGGCTGCTTTTCCATCACTCTGCGGTCCGACTCATCCCAAACCATCTCAATTTGGTTGAGGTCGGTGGATTGTGGAGGCCAGGTCATCTGATGCAGCACTCCATCACTCTCCTTCTTGGTAAAATAGCCCTTACACAGCCTGGAGGTGTGTTGGGTCATTGTCCTGTTGAAAAACAAATGATAGTCCCACTAAGCCCAAACCAGATGGGATGGCATATCTCTGCAGAATGCTGTGGTAGCCATGCTGGTTAAGTGTGAATTCTAAATAGATCCCAGTCAGTTTCAACAGCAAAGCACCCCCACACAATAACACCTCCTCCTCCATGCTTTACGGTGGGAAATACACATGTGGAGATCATCCGTTCACCCACACCGCGTCTCACAAAGACACGGCGGTTGGAACCAAAAATCTCCAATATGGACTCCAGACCAAAGGACAAATTTCCACCGGTCAAATGTCCATTGCTCATGTTTATTGGCCCAAGCAAGTCTCTTCTTCTTATTGGTGTCCTTTAGTAGTGGTTTCTTTGCAGCAATTCGACCAGGCCTGATTCACACAGTCTCCTCTGAACAGTTGATGTTGAGATATGTCTTTTACTTGAACTCTGTGAAGCATTTATTTGGGCTGCAATTTCTGAGGCTGGTAACTCTGATGAACTTATCCTCTGCAGCAGAGGTAACTCTGGGTCTTCCATTCCTGTGGCGGTCCTCATCAGAGCCAGTTTCATCATAGCGCTTGATGGTTTTTGCGACTGCACTTAAAGAAACTTTAAAAGTTCTTGAAATACTCCGTGTTGACTGACCATGTTACAACACAACTGATTGGCTCAAACACATTAAGAAGGAAAGAAATTCCACAAATGAACTTTTAAGAAGGCACACCTGTTTGTTGAAATGCATTCCAGGTGACTACCTCATGAGGCTGGTTGAGAGAATGCCAAGAGTGTGCAAAGCTGTCATCAAAGCAAAGGGTGGCTATTTGAAGAATCTCAAATATAAAATATATTTTGATTTGTTTAACACTTTTTTGGTTACTACATGATTCCATTTGCATTATTTCATAGTTTTGATGTCTTCACTATTATTCTCCAATGTAGAACATTTTAAAAATAAAGAAAAACCCTTGAATGAGTAGGTGTTCTAAAACTTTTGACCGGTAGTGTATATTAAATGGCTTTGTCTCTTCACTGTCCCCTTTGTGCAGTAAGATGTTATTTTATCTGTTATCATTTGTCCATTATTCTTTTTAAAATGTGCCTGTGCTTAGCTCCATTCTGTAAATTTTTTGTAGTGAAAAACTCCCTAGTCCTTAACGATTACAAGCATACCCATAACATGATGCAGCCACCACTATCCTTGAAAATATGGAGAGTGGTTCTCAGTCATGTGTTGTATTGGATTTGCCCCAAACATAACACGTTGTATTGAGGACAAAAGTGAATTGCTTTGCCACATTTTTTGCAGTATTACTTTAGTGCCTTGTTGCAAACAGGATGCATGTTTTTGAATATTTTTATTCTATACAGACTTCCTTCTTTTCACTCTGTCAATTAGGTTAGTATTGTGGAGTAACTTCAATGTTGTTGATCCATCCAAATTTTTCTCCTATCACAGCCATGAAACTCTGTAACTGTTTTAAAGTCACCATTGATTGGCCTAATGGTGAAATCCGTGAGCGGTTTCCTTCCTCTCCGGCAACTGAGTTAGGAAGGACGCCTGTAACTTTGTAGTGACTGGGTGTATTGATACACCATACAAAGTGTAATTAATAACTTCACCATGCTCAAAGGGATATTCAATATCTGCTTTTTTTATTTTATTTATACCAATAGGTGCCTTTCTTTGTGAGGCATTGGAAATCCTCCCTGGTCTTTGTGGTTGAATCTGTGTTCGAAATTCACTGCTCGACTGAGGGACCTTACAGATGATTGTATGTGTGTGGTACAGAGATGAGGTAGTCATTAAAAATCATGTTAAACACAGAGTGAGTCCATGCAACTTATTATGTGACTTGTTAATCTAATTTGTTGAACGTATTTAGGCTTGCAATAACAAAGGTATTGAATACTTACTTATTGACTCAAGATATTTCAGCTTTTCATTTTCAATTAATTTGTAAAAAGAATTCCACTTTGACATTATGTGTAGGCCAATGACAAAAAATCTCTATTTAACCCATTTTAAATTCAAGGGGTGTGAATACTTTCTGAAGGCACTGTAAGTATGTTAAAAAGCAGCTTTTCTGTATTGGAATGGTGTGGGCGTATACCTGTCATTTAAAATATTCATGTGAGTAGACAGCTGATTGGCCAGCTCTATGAGGAAATAGCAAGCATTTTTTAAATGGTCTTTTTGAGATACAAGTGTTTTTTTCTCCAATTTATGCTTTAGCCACAAATACGAGTATAGGATGAGTCAACAACCTTATTTGGATATGAGTTAACAGAATATTAACTTTTCCAAGTGAGATTTTCATTGGACAGTTACTTTAAACCTAACCTAACCTATGACCTGACCATCACCTTATGTTTTACTGCCCCCCAGTTGCAAGAGGTGACATCCCCAAAAACACCCCAAATAACTATACAACACAAATGGCTCATAGCCTCCCACACATGCATTCTGTCCCTAACACTAAAACTAAAACTGAAACGAAATAATATAAAACTAAATTGAAATATTTTTATACAACTAAAACTAAATAAAAACTAGCAAATCAGGTCTGAAAACGAATTGAAACTTAATTCCAAATAAAAATCGAAAAACAAATAGAAATAAAACTAATAGAAAAACACAAAACTATAATAACCTTAATGTGCACTCTGTGCTTGTGAGCATTTGTGGGTGTCAAACCTGGCTTTGAGAACATGACTTGTAAAATAGCTTAAAGCCATCCTGTTTGACTGATCATGAACAAATAAATGATTTGGTTTGAACCAATCATGTAAAGATTAGTGACTAAAGGAGGAAATAAGGGTGCATTTTAAAAGTATTAGAAATGTGGCTTCAGTGTGGACATTTCAAAGGGAGGAACAGCTGCCCCTCGAGGATCTGAAAGCCTGAGTACTTCACCGACATCAGAGGAGCAAGCAGCTCATTCAAGACCAGCCTTAAATCTATCGAGCCATTCTACTCCACCTGATCCAGAATAATCACTGTGATTCAGTCATCCAGGTCGTTCAGAAGACCAAAGAGAAGGCCCCGTCAGTCACCCTCCACAACCCCTCAGTCACCCTCCAACCTCTAAGGGACAGTTCAAAATTTTAATTGTCATAAAGAAATGCACCCTCCCCTCCCCTTGTACTGTAAAAACAAATTGCACCCCCTCTCCCCTCATAGAATTAACTCAAAATAATGTTTATGACCAAGTATAACAATAACTGTGTTTAAAAATGTGGATATAGACTTTAACACTTCAGCATGCTTTTGTGGCACAGTCGATGCCAATCAAGGCTACAGGCTTGGCTATATACACAGGGTACATTAAGCTCTCGACCCACTCCACTACAGCCCTGTCGATGTGGGTGGGGGCGTGCTCGGCCCTCCGTTTCCTGTAGTCCACAATCAGCTCCTTTTTCTTAATGATGTTGAGGGAGAAGTTGTTGTCCTGGCACCACACTGCCAGGTCACTGACCTCCTCCCTATAGGCTCTCATCATCGTCAGTGATCAGGCCTACCAACGTCGTGTCGTCAGCAAACTTAATGATGGTGTTGGAGTCGTGCTTCGCCATGCAGTCGTGGGTGAACATGGAGTACAGGAGGGGACTAAGCACGCACCCCTGAGTAGCCCCGTGTTGTGGGTCAGGAAGACCAGGATCCAGTTGCAGAGGGAGGTGTTCAGTCCCAGGGTCCTGAGCTTGGTGATTAGCTTGGAGGGCACTATGGTGTTCGATAGTCTCGAACAGAGCTCGTCCAGTTTGCTCTCAAGTGATTGTACATTCGCCAATAGAATGGAGGTGGTTAGATGACAAAAATGTCTCAACTACAGTTGCTGCATGTAAAAACTGAAAGAAGAAAGACATAGGACAAAGTGATCTTCTGTTAGACAACATAGTCTCGTCCAGATGCCGGCTCTTCTGCCTCTTTTGTGCCGTCACTTCCTCTTTCGAGTCCCGGAGATTAGGGCCTGGTCCGAAGTAAGCAGATCGTCCAGAGTTGCCGATTCGTTGAAGTAGAAATTGTTATCCAAATTGAGGTTAGTGATCACTGTTCTGCTGTCCAGATGATGATAGATGATAGATTCGGTGATAGGAAATGATGGCGGAGACATTATGTACAAAAAAAGCTAAGATCAATCATACAGTATGGTGGTTATAGGCATACTGTGAAATAGACTGCAAGTGATTTAAAAAAGTGGAATTTTGATAATATTACCGTTATATCAACACACTCGTCACTCCCGTTTAACAACTCTAACTTGCTTTGGCACAGCAGGCATCAAGCCACTTGCCGATAATGTTGCATAAAACGTTTGATAGGTGTATAATTTTTATTGAACACAATCAAAGTTAATAAAGATGCCTTCAATTGGCCAAATTATATGCATGCCCAATTTAAGCAATTTTTTTTTACAATGTGATACTGTGCTCCAAAGAGAACTTGAAATAACATGATGTGATCAATTAAATAATCAAAAGAAAAATATTTGATTGTATTAGCCTAGTGGTTATAAGTATTTAGGCATATCATGTGAAATGGGCCTCATGTGAAATCATTGTCAAACGTGCAAGAGATATTGTTATTAGTGATGCTAATCTTCGACATATTTCTGACATATTATTATTATTAATGGGACTTGCGAAGCAAAAGTCCTGACTTTAAATCTTCGTCATACTTCTTCTTCTATCAGCTACTTTGACCACTTTGCCAACAACTTAGACAAAAAGTTAGAGGGTATGACATCTTGCTATTCAAATCTGGACAGAACAGAATTATCTCTTATGAATCAAATGTTACAGCTGTTTGTCGGAGTTTAGAGTGACAAAAAGTAGCTAGCTAACATCAGCTAACAGCTCTCTCATCTCTCATCATTGAGTAGCCCAAATGTGGCCGTTGTGAGTACATGTGGCAGCTCAGGCAAAAATTGTGCCCCGTGCTCTAAATAACTCAACTGGCTAGTTTGCCTGTCTGTAAAGAGAAGGGCAGGCTGTACATTGATCCTGCTGCTCTGATTGGATAGAGTGAAGCTGTCTCTGTTCACTCGCTTCATATTTCAAACGATGACTTCTCATGGCACTTCTTTCAGTTTTCACACACAACAACTGTAGATTAGACTCTGACCACAACTACTGACCAACAACTACTGACCACAAACACACTACTGACCACAACTACTGAACCACAACTACTGACCATCTTGAAGAACGATCTGGCCTTAAAGGCCATGTACTCTTATAATCTCCAACCGGCAAAGCCAGAAGAGAACTGGCCACCCCTCAGAGCCTGGTTCCTCTCTAGGTTTCTTCCTAGGTTCCTGCGTTTTTCCTAGCCATCATGCTTCTACATCAATACAGATTTTTGGGGTTTTAGGCTGGGTTTCTGTATAAGCACTCTGTGACATCTGCTGATGTAAAAAGGGCTTTATAAATACATTTGATTGATTGATTGACCACAACCACAAAACTACTGACCACTACTGACCACGACTAATGAACCACACATCTACTTACCAAAACTACTGACCACAACTACTGACCACACCTACGACCACAACTACTGATCACAACCACACAACTACTGACCACAAACACACAAGTACTGACCACAACTACTGACCACGTCCATATTGCAGGGCCTAAAGAACCTGCAACACAACCACACAACTACTGACCACAACTACTGACCACACAACTGCTCAACTACTGGCCTGGTCTGCACTAGCTCTGGTCCAGCTCTCGTCCTAGGCATAGCTAACTAGCTCTGGTTTGCACTAGCTCTAGTCTAGCTCTGGTCTGCTCTATAAATTATAACAACTGAAATGTGCATAAATTAGTTTATAATACCCACCAACAATAATTATAACTCTTGAACTGTTCAAGCTAGTGACATCAAACCAAAAATGTTCAGGCTATCCTATTCTATCAACCAACCAACCAATCAATCAATCAATCAATCAATCAATCAATCAATCAATCTTTTCATCTACCTACTTTTTCCAACTATAAACAGTCACCACCATTACTATTGCAGACACTACCACTACTAGAACTTATTTCAAAACCATACATACTTTAAAACAAGCTAGCAAGCACAACACATTTTCTTCAGGAAATTTACTTTTCAGTGATCACTGTTAGCCTAAAGAGTTTATTTATTAGATAGAACTACAGCTAGCTATCAGTAGGTTTACATACAAACCTATTCAACAGAGTTAATTTGACTACCACAAAAATATTTTTAAAGCGCTGTTATCACAAGATTCACCATTATATTTCTCTCCCCAATTAATATCCTAAAACGTTCTAATCATTACTAAAATCAAACTTAATTTACACTGAACATTTAAAAAAAGTTAATTGTGCATCAATTTATCTGAAACCCACAGCATGAATGATTCAGAGTTGCTTTGCTGTGTTGTCCACATGATCCTGCCTTTTTCCCCCCTTCATCTGACAGAAGATCGCTTTGTCCTTTGCCTTTCTTCTTTCAGTTTTCACACGCAACAACTGTAGTTGAGACATTTTTGTGATCTAACTGCCCCACAATCTAAAGTAATAAGGTTGATATAGTAGTCTATCAAAGTAATCAGACCAATTATTTTACAACATTTTACTTTGACTATATGTAACTGCTTTGCTTTAAATAGTAAAGTAAAATTATTTTCAACTTCTTCCTTAACCACAAAAATACTTTAAGAGCTAAAGCAAGCCCCACAACTTTACTTGTAAAGTTACCATACTTGTAAAGTTACCATCTAGTTATTATTATTATTATTATTATTATTATTATTATTATTATTCCCACCGCTACTTCTCCTACAGCTAGTATGTGAAACATACCATTTCAACTTTATAATGCAAATATTATTTTAAGGTGACCAAAAGATGCAATTTTTTTAACACTGCTGTTCATGCACCTTTTAAGATACACACTCCAAACCAACTTAAAAATGCAGAAGACTCCACATTACAAACCCTGTAAAAAATAATTCTGATAACTATTATACCTTTTACAATACTCAACTTTTTGTAACTCCAAAAACTCCTATTAGTTAACACGGTGTTTCAAAACAAAGCTTAATTGCCTAGCAATCCAGCAACCAGTTTCATAAGAACAAGTAACTTGTTTTATGAGCTGAATTATGCAAATGTTGTCAAAATAACTTGTAAAATACCTGATGTTTCCTATAGTCCTCCAAATGCTTTTTCACTGATAAAATAAGCCATTTAGAATTCAGTCAATATCACTAGTGCTAGCAAAAAAGTAGCTAGCTAGCTAGCTAGCAAGTTTCTTATGTCTCTAGCTGGCTAGCTAGCGCTGTCTTTTAACAAATACAGACTAACTAGCTAGCATGCCATCCTTCAACATCTAAATCTGAGGTACCGTATGGAGCCCCCACAGATTTTTTAGCCCCTGGGGCCCCTAAAAGACTGCAGACTGTACCACTATTTTACAAACCTTTAATCTACAAAAAGTAATCGCCTTTGAAAAGTAATATACTGTATTTCTTGCCTATACTTCTTGCCCTGGATCTTCTGAAAGCCAAAAGGTATGACAGTAACACACTGTATATTACAATGAGTACAGAGGGAAACACAGCAGTCATGTAGGCTAAATTGTAGAAACAAATGGCTAATAAAGCTACTTTGCAATCCCCATATCAGGAGCTAACTACAGCTGTAACTGGGAAAATATCGCAGGCATTAGGTTGGAATAGTTCACAATTGCTGTGGACAATTATTTCAAGCTGTCTTTCAGTCAGAACTGTGCCTGGCACACAATCTTTTACTTTCAACCTGTTTCATGGACAAAAGTATGACACACTAGTTTTTCTAATTCCAGCTGAAGTGTATTTGTACATCAAGCTGCCTCGCTACAGTAACAGGAGTTAGGTTTCTGCTCCTATGAGTAGTCCGCCTCGCTCGTGCTAGGCTACTTATTTACTTACACATGGACTTTTGGTGGTGATTGTTGATCTGAGGCAGCATCATAATTCAGAATAATAATAATTGGGTCAGTGGAGCCAAACACAGCAACAGACAGAATATACACCCCCCAAAAGAGTTGAGTACAGCATCAAAAGCTCTGGAACTAACCAGCTAATTTACTAGTGGCTATTAAGCAAAAGGAACTCGTGGCCTTGGACCTGACACCATGTAAGTGTATGGTGTAGATCAACCAATGCCGCATATCAACCAATGACAGGCATGTTACAAAAACATAGGAGACGTACACAAGGGTCTCTAAACTATAACATACAGTATAAGATCTTGCCTAATTGGGGTCAAAGGCTGCCACAGCCCCCAGGGGCCAAAGCTGTGGTGCCTCCATATCTAAATATTTTTGGAGTAAATGAATCTACAGTGCCTTCAGAAAGTATTCACAACCCTTGACTTTTTCCACATTTTGTTGTGTTACAGCCTGAATTTAAAATGGATTAAATTGAGATTGTGTGTCACTGGCCTACACACAATACCACATAACGTCAAAGTGTAATTATGTTTTCATTTATTTTATTTTTTTACAAATTCATAATAGATGAAAAGCTGAAATGTCTTGAGTCAATAAGTTTTCAACCCCATTGTTATGGCAAGCCTAAATAAGTTCAGGAGTAATGATGTGCTTAACAAGTCACGTAAAAAGTAGCATGGACTAGTTTTTTACACAATTTTTGAATGACTAACTCATCTCTGTACCACACACATACAATTATCTGTAAGCTCCCTCAGTCGAGCAGTGAATTTCAAAAACAGGGAGGTTTTCCAATTCCTCGCAAAAAATAGCACCTATTGGTAGATGGGTAAAAATAGAAAAAGCAGACATTGAATATCCCTTTGAGCATGGTGAAGTTATTAATTACACTTTGGATGGTGTATCAATACACCCAGTTGTTACAAAGATACAGGCATCCTTCCTAACTCCAGGGCCGGATTAAGAAATCATAGACCACGGGGCTTAGTTTTTGTATAGCCCTCCCATAGCCATAATAACGTTTGCCATGTGGCATGGGTTACAGTTGAGCAGAGGCGTTTTTAGGATTTCCACACAAGGGGAAAAAATCTACCTTTTAAAAACACATTTCATGCAATTCTACGTAATTTATATGACAGATGTTAGGTGAACCTTTTTTTATACCACACAAATTACAGAAAAACCCAATTCCAGTGGGTCAGAAGTTTACATACACTAAGTTGACTGTGACTTTACACAGCTTGGAAAATTCAAGAAAATAATGTCATGGCTTTAGAAGCTTCTGATAGGCTAATTGACATCATTTGAGTCAATTGGAGGTGTACCTGTGGATGTATTTCAAGGGCTACCTTCAAACTCAGTGCCTCTTTGCTTGACATCATGGGAAAATCAAAAGAAATCAGCCAAGACCTCTGAAAAAAAATGTTGGACCTCCACAAGTCTGGTTCATCCTTGGGAGCAATTTCCAAACGCCTGAAGGTACAACGTTCATCTGTACAAACAATAGTACGCAAGTATAAACACCATGGGACCACGCAGCTGTCATACTGCTCAGGATGGAGACGCGTTCTGTCTCCTTGAGATGAACGTACTTTGGTGTGAAAAGTGCAAATCAATCCCAGAACAGCAAAGGACCTTGTGAAGATGCTGGAGGAAACAGGTACAAAAGTATCTACAGTTGAAGTCAGAAGTTTACATACACTTAGGTTGGAGTCATTAAAACTTGTTTTTCAACCACTCCACAAATGTCTTGTTAACAAACTATAGTTTTGGCAAGTCGGTTAGGACATCTACTTTGTGCATGACACAAGTAATTTTTCCAACAATTGTTTACAGAGATTATTTCACTTATTATTCACTGTTTCACAATTCCAGTGGGTCAGAAGTTTCATCTGTACAAACAATAGTACGCAAGTATAAACACCATGGGACCACGCAGCCGTTATACCGCTGTCACGGATTCAGCCGAGGCTGCTCCTCCTCCTTGCTCGGGCAGGCTTCGGCGTTCGTCGTCCCCGGAGTACTAGCTGCTGCCGATCGATGTTTCGGTGTTTGTCTTGTTTAGTCTTTATTATGTACACCTGTTTCCCATTATGTTTGATTGTGTTCCCTTTAATACCCTCTGTGTCTCATTGTGTATTGTGCGTTATTGTTTTGATCTTTGCGGCAGTTGCCCTTGGGTTTTGTTATTTTCCCTCGCTGTTCGAGGTTGCCAGTGTACTTTGTTTTGTTGCACTGTATCTAGTAAAAGTTCTGCAGTAGCTCTGTGTCCTGCTCTTGACTTCGCCTACCGCATACACGTCGCCCTGACAGAATAACGCACCTATTAGACATGGAGTCAGCAGGAGCGGCGGTGCCAGCTGGATCAATAGAAGAGCGCGTAGAACAACAAGCGGCTATGATCCAGGCTCTCGGCACCGCCATGGAACAGGTGGTGAAAACCGTGGAGCGATGGAAAAGAAGAAGTTGGTCTACACCTCCTCCGACGATACCACCACCATCAGCTATGCCCATCGCTTCATCTCCGGAGTCCAGTGGGATTCGGCTCTCGCTCCCGAGGGCTTATGATGGCACAGCTGCCGGGTGTCAGAGTTTCCTGCTCCAGGTGGAACTCTACCTGGCAACCATCCACCCGGCGCCCTCGGGATATGAGAGCGTGTCCGCCCTCATCTCCTGTCTGTCCGGCAAGGCGCTGGAGTGGGCCAACGCTGAGTGGGGGGGAATAGACGCCGACACAGTCAACTATGCAGAGTTCACCCGCCACTTCAGGGCAGTATTCGATCATCCACCAGAGGGTAAGGTGGCGGGTGAACGTCTATTCCACCTTCGACAGGGGAGGAGGAGCATGCATGAGTTCGCACTGGACTTCCGGACACTGGCTGCCAACGCGGGATGGAATGAGAGGGCCCTCATCGACCACTACAGATGTAGCCTGAGGGAGGACGTGCGTCGGGAATTGGCCTGCAGGGACACCAACCTAACCTTCGATCAACTGGTGGACATGTTGATTCGATAATTTCACCCATAAGTTAGGGATTCCTATAGTTCCAGTGGAGGTGCCCTTCCCTATCCATGCCCTAGATAGTCGCCCTTTGGGGTCTGGGTTGATTAGGGAGGTCACGGTGCCGCTCAGGATGAAAACGCAGGAGGGCCATGAGGAGATAATTCGGTTGCATTTGATTGACTCTCCTGCGTTTTCCATGGTGTTGGGGCTTCCCTGGTTGACGTCTCATGACCCCAACATTTCATGGCAACAGAGGTCTCTCAAGGGATGGTCTGATCAGTGTGTTGGGAGGTGTGTGGGTGTTTCCGTAGGGGCCACGACGGTGGAAAGTCCGAACCAAGTTCCCACCATGCACATTCCACCTGAATATGCCAATTTGTCTCTCGCCTTCTGTAAAAAGAAGGCGACTCAATTACCACCCCATCGACAGGGGGATTGTGCGATAAACCTCCAAGTAGGCGCTGCGCTTCCACGTAGCCATGTGTATCCTCTGTCTCAGGAGGAGACGACGGCTATGGAAACATATGTCGCCGAATCGCTGAGACAAGGATACATACGGCCGTCCACTTCCCCTGCGTCCTCGAGTTTCTTTTTTGTGAAGAAGAAAGATGGGGGTTTACGCCCGTGTATTGACTACCGTGGTCTCAATCAGATCACCATCAAATATAGCTATCCACTCCCTCTGATTGCTAGTATGACGGAGTCATTACACGGGGCGCGATTCTTCACAAAATTGGATCTCAGGAGTGCGTACAACCTGGTGCGCATTAGGGAGGGAGATGAGTGGAAGACAGCATTCAGTACCACCTCGGGTCACTATGAGTACCTCGTCATGCCATACGGGTTAATGAATGCTCCTTCAGTCTTCCAATCGTTTGTGGATGAGATTTTCCGGGACTTACATGGACAGGGTGTAGTGGTGTATATTGATGACATTCTAATATACTCCGCTACCCGCGCAGAGCATGTGTCCCTGGTTCGTCGGGTGCTTGGTAGACTGTTGGAGCATGACCTGTATGCAAAGGCGGAGAAATGTCTGTTCTTCCAGGAATCCATCTCCTTCCTGGGACACCGGTTGTCCGCGTAAGGGGTGGAGATGGAGATTGACCGTGTTTCAGCCGTGCGCAATTGGCCGACTCCCTCCACGGAGAAGGAGGTGCAGCGGATTTTGGGTTTTGCCAATTACTACCGGAGGTTTATCCGGGGCTTTGGGCAGGTAGCAGCTCCCATTACCTCTCTGCTAAAGGGGGGTCCGGTGCGTCTGCAGTGGTCGGCTGAGGCGGATCCGGATCCCTCTTTGGTGTTCCAAGTTGAGGTGGATGCATCCGAGGCTGGGATCGGTCCTGTACTGTCTCAGCGCTCGGGTACGCCACCTAAACTCCGCCCCTGTGCTTTCTTTTCTAAGAAGCTCAGTCCGGCGGAGCGCAATTATGATGTGGGGGACAGGGAGCTTTTGGCTGTGGTGCAAGCCCTGAAGGCGTGGAGGCATTGGCTTGAGGGGGCTAAACACCCTTTTCTCATTTTGACTGACCATCGTAACCTGGAGTACATCCGCGCGACGAGGAGGCTGAACCCTCGCCAGGCTAGGTGGGCCATGTTTTTCACCCGATTTGTGTTTACGCTCACCTATAGACCAGGGTCACAGAACGCTAAGGCAGACGCCCTGTCCCGACTATATGACACAGAGGTGAGGTCCATTGAGCCTACTCCCATACTTCTAGAGTCTTGTCAGGTGGCACCAGTGGTATGGTAGGTTGATGCGGACATCGAGCGGGCGTTACGTACCGATCCTACTCCCCCACAGTGTCCAGAGGGTCGGAAGTACATGCCGCTCGAGGTTCGTGATCGATTAATATATTGGGCTCACATGTCACCTTCCTCTGGCCATCCTGGTATTGGACGGACAGTGCACTGCCTTAGTGGAAAGTACTGGTGGCCCACTTTGGCTAAGGACGTGAGGGTTCACGTTTCCTCCTGCTCGGTGTGCGCTCAGTGTAAGGTGCCTAGACACCTACCCAGAGGGAAATTACAACCCCTACCCGTTCCACATCGACCGTGGTCTCACCTCTCGGTGGATTTCGTCACGGACCTTCCCCCCTCCCAGGGGAATACGACGATCTTGGTCGTTGTGGATCGGTTTTCAAAGGCCTGCCGTCTGATTCCTATGCCAGGTCTCCCTACAGCCTTACAAACTGCTGACGCCCTGTTTACGCACGCCTTCCGGCACAACGGGGTACCTGAGGATATAGTGTCTGATCGGGGTCCCCAGTTCACCTCTAGAGTCTGGAGGGCGTTTATGGAACGCCTGGGGGTCTCCATTAGCCTTACCTCAGGGTTTCACCCCGAGAGTAACGGGCAGGTGGAGAGAGTGAACCAGGATGTGGGTAGGTTTCTGAGGTCCTATTGCCAGGACCGGCAGGGGGAGTGGTCGGAATATGTCCCCTGGGCAGAAATCGCCCAAAACTCACTTCGCCACTCCTCAACTAACCTTACGCCTTTTCAGTGTGTGCAAGGTTATCAGCCGGTCCTGGCACCTTGGCATCAGAGCCAGATCGAGGCACCTGCGGTGGACGAGTGGTTTCGGCGCTCTGAAGAAACCTGGAACGCTGCGCATGTCCATCTACAGCGAGCGATCAGACGGCAAAAAGCGAGCGCCGATCGCCACCGCTCTCGACCCGAAACCTGCCCCTTCGCCTGCCCTGCCGGAAGCTGGGTCGGCGGTTTGTGGGGCCTTTTAAAGTCCTGAGGACATTGAACAAGGTATGTTATAGGTTACAACTGCCCATGAATTACCGCATTAACCCCTCGTTCCATGTGTCTCTCCTCAGGCCGGTAGTAGCTGGTCCACTCCAGGAGAGTGAGGTAGGAGAGGCTCCTCCGCCGCCGCTGGACATCGAGGGGGCTCCGGTGTACTCAGTCCGTTCCATCTTGGATTCGAGGCGTCGGATGGGCGCCTGCAGTATCTCATGGAGTGGGAGGGGTACGGTCCAGAGGAACGGTGTGGGGCCCTAGGAGGGACATCCTAGATCCCTCCATGTTGAGAGATTTCCACCGGAGTCATCCGACTCGCCCTGCTCCGCGTCCTCCTGGCCGTCCCCGAGGCCGGGATCGGCGCACGGCTGGAGCCGCGCGTCAAGGGGGGGGGGGGGGGGGGGTACTGTCACGGATTCAGCCGAGGCTGCCCCTCCTCCTTGCTCGGGCAGGCTTCGGCGTTCGTCGTCCCCGGAGTACTAGCTGCTGCCGATCGATGTTTCGGTGTTTGTCTTGTTTAGTCTTTATTATGTACACCTGTTTCCCATTATGTTTGATTGTGTTCCCTTTAATACCCTCTGTGTCTCATTGTGTACTGTGCATTATTGTTTTGGTCTTTGCGGCAGTTGCCCTTGTGTGCGGGTTTTGTTATTTTCCCTCGCTGTTCGAAGTTGCCAGTGTACTTTGTTTTGTTGCACTGTATCTAGTAAAAGTTCTGCCAGTAGCTCGGTGTCCTGCTCTTGACTTCGCCTACCGCATACACGTCGCCCTGACAACCGCTCAGGAAGGAGACACGTTCTGTCTCCTAGAGATGAACGTACGTTGGTGCGAGAAGTGCAAATCAATCCCAGAACAACAGCAAAGGACCTTGTGAAGATGCTGGAGGAAACAGGTACAAAAGTATCTATATCCACATTAAAACGAGTCCTATATCGACATAACCTGAAAGGCCGCTCAGCAAGGAAGAAGCCACTGCTCCAAAACCACCATAAAAAAGCCAGACTACGGTTTGCAACTGCACATGAGGACAAAGATCGTACTTTTCTGGTCTGATGAAACAAAAATAGAACTGTTTGGCCATAATGACCATCGTTATGTTTGGAGGAAAAAGGGGGTTGCTTGCAAGCCGAAGAACACCATCCCAACCGTGAAGCACGGGGGTGGCAGCATCATGCTGTGGGGGTGCCTTGCTGCAGGAGGGACTGGTGCACTTCACAAAATAGATGGCATCATGAGGAAGGAAAATTATGTGGATATATTGAAGCAACATCTCAAGACATCAGTCAGGAAGTTAAAGCTTGGTCGCAAATGGGTCTTCCAAATGAACAATGACCCCAAGCATATTTCCAAAGTTGTGGAAAAATGGCTTAAGGACAACAAAGTCAAGGTATTGGAGTGGCCATCACAAAGCCCTGACCTCAATCCTATAGAAAATGTGTGGGCAGAACTGAAAAAGCGTGTGCGAGCAAGGAGGCCTGCAAACCTGACTCAGTTACACCAGCTCTGTTAGGAGGATTTTGGCCAAAATTCACCCAACTTATTGTGGAAAGCTTGTGGAAGGCTACCCGAAAGGTTTGACCCAAGTTAAACAATTTAAAGGCAATGCTACCAAATACTAATTTAGTGTATGTAAACTTCTGACCCACTGGGAATGTGATGAAATAAATAAAAGCTGAAATAAATCATTCTCTCTACTATTATTCTGACATTTCACATTCTTAAAATAAAGTGGTGATCCTAACTGACCTACGACAGGGAATTTATACTTGGATTAAATGTCAGGAATTGTGAAAAACTTAGTTTAAATGTATTTGGCTAAGGTGTACAGTGGGGAGAACAAATATTTGATACACTGCCAATTTTGCAGGTTTTCCTAGAAGGCGAGGTCAGTACAGGTGCATCAAAGCTGGGACTGAGAGAATGAAAAACAACTTCTATTTCAAGGCCATCAGACTGTTAAATAGCCATCACTAGCACATTAGAGTCTGCTGCTGCCTATTGAAATCACTGGCCACTTTAAGAAATGGAACACTAGTCACTTTAATAATATTTACATATCTTGCATTACTCATCTAATACGTACAGTGGGGAGAACAAGTATTTGATACACTGCCGATTTTTCAGGTTTTCCTACTTACAAAGCATGTAGAGGTTTGCAATTTTTATCATAGGTACACTTCAACTGTGAGAGACGGAATCTAAAACAAAAATCCAGAAAATCACATTGTATGATTTTTTAGTAAATCATTTGCATTTTATTGCATGACATACGTATTTGATACATCAGAAAAGCAGAACTTAATATTTGGTACAGAAACCTTTGTTTGCAATTACAGAGATCATACGTTTCCTGTAGGTCTTTGACCAGGTTTGCACACACTGCAGCAGGGATTTTGGCCCACTCCTCCATACAGACCTTCTCCAGATCCTTCAGGTTTCGGGGCTGTCGCTTTAGTTACATATGGGGTAAAAAAACATAAAGTCAAAAATACAACAGAAAATATATATACAGTGTGTGCAAATGTAGCAAGTTATGGAGGTAAGGCAATAAATAGGCTATAGTGCAGAATAATTACAATAGTATTAACACTGGAATGCTAGATGTGCAAGAGATTATGTGCAAATAGAGATACTGGGGTGCAAAAGAGCAAAATAAATAACAATATAGGGATGAGGTAGTTGGGTGGGCTAATTACAGATGGGCTGTGTACAGGTGCAGTGATCGGTAAGGTGCTCTGACAACTGATGCTTAAAGTTAGTGAGGGAGATAAGAGTCTCCAGCTTCAGAGATTTTTGCAATTCGTTCCAGTCATTGGCAGCAGAGAACTGGAAGGAATGGCGGCCAAAGGAGGTGTTGGCTTTGGGAATGACCAGTGAGATATACCTGCTGGAGCGCAGACTACGGGTGGGTGCTGCTATGGTGACCAATGAGCTAAGATAAGGCGGGGATTTGCCTAGCAGTGATTTATAGATGGCCTGGAGCCAGTGGGTTTGACGACGAACATGTAGTGAGGACCAGCCAACAAGAGCGTACAGGTCACAGTGGTGGGTAGTGTATGGGGCTTTGGAGACAAAACGGATGGCACTGTGATAGACTACATCCAATTTGCTGAGTAGAGTGTTGGAGGCTATTTTGTAAATGACATCGCCGAAGTCAAGGATCGGTAGGATAGTCAGTTTTACGAGGGCTTGTTTGGCAGCATGAGTGAAGGAGGCTTTGTTGCGAAATAGGAAGCCGATTCTAGATTCTAGATTTAACTTTGGGTTAAAATGGTCACAAGAACGGTGAGCAAAAATCCCAGAACCACACGGGGGGACCTAGTGAATGACCTGCAGAGAGCTGGGACCAAAGTAAAAAAGCCTACCATCAGTAACACACTACGCCGCCAGGGACTCAAATCCTGCAGTGCTAGATGTGTCCCCCTGCTTAAGCCAGTACATGTCCAGGCCCGTCTGAAGTTTGCTAGAGTGCATTTGGATGATCCAGAAGAGGATTGGGAGAATGTCATTTGGTCAGATGAAACGAAAATATTACTTTTTGGTAAAAACTCAACTCGTCGTGTTTGGAGGACAAAGAATGCTGAGTTGCATCCAAAGAACACCATACCTACTGTGAAGCATGGGGGTGGAAACATCATGCTTTTGGGCTGTTTTTCTGCAAAGGGACAAGGACGACTGATCCGTGTAAAGGAAATAATTAATGGGGCCATGTATCGTGAGATTTTGAGTGAAAACCTCCTTCCATCAGCAAGGGCATTGAAGATGAAACGTGGCTGGATCTTTCAGCATGACAATGATCCCAAACACACCGCCCGGGCAACAAAGGAGTGGCTTCGTAAGAAGCATTTCAAGGTCCTGGAGTGGCCTAGCCAGTCTCCAGATCTCAACCCCATAGAAAATCTTTGGAGGGAGTTGAAAGTCCGTGTTGCCCAGCGACAGCCCCAAAACATCACTGCTCTAGAGGAGATCTGCATGGAGGAATGGGCCAAAATACCAGCAACAATGTGTGAAAACCTTGTGAAGACTTACAGAAAACGTTTGACCTGTGTCATTGCCAACAAAGGGTATATAACAAAGTATTGAGAAACTTTTGTTATTGACCAAATACTTATTTTCTACCATAATTTGCAAATAAATTCATTAAAAATCCTACAATGTGATTTTCTGGATTTTTTTTCTTCTCATTTTGTCTGTCATAGTTGACGTGTACCTATGATGAAATCCTTCTACCCCCCCTTACCCCACCCCAAAGAGAAAAATAAATAAAAATAACATATTGTAAAGTTGTTGTTCCACTGGCTATCATAAGGTGAATGCACCAATTTGTAAGTCGCTCTGGATAAGAGCGTCTGCTAAATGACGAAAATGTAAATGCTGCTGATGGCCATTAGTAGCCTACCAAACTTGCTAACTGCCTGGTACTCAGCACTCTATTGTCCCTCTAACCACTCTGACATCAATGCAAATCTAAACAAACACTTCATGAGAGCCCATGAGCTCATGTTGCGCAACATTACTAATATTAAGCACATTGCTTCTCGTTACAACAGGAACCACGGGAAAAGCGTCCTCCAGTCACTATGTAAGTGCATAGATTACATGTATTTTTCCCCTGCCCCAGGTCCAGAACAGAGGCTGGGAAACGCACAGTATTAAATAGAGCCATGACTACATTGAACTCTGCCACCCCAGGTAACTAAAGCTAGCAATAAAACCAGTTAAAAAACAGATAAAAGAACACCTTACTGCACAAAGGGGACTGTGAAGAGACACCGCCATTTTATATATATATATATATATTGTATTGTAATTTGCACTGTACTATGTATTAGACCTAGATATTGTGTTTATGTACTGATATGTAGGCTATGTATGATGTTAAAAATTGATGTATTTCAGTCCTTGACTAATAATTGTCTGTACTATGTCATGTGGACCACATGAAGAGTAGCTGATGCTTTTGCAGCTGCTAATGGGTATCCTAATAAATACCAAATTTGGTGTTTTGATAATGGTGGTGGAAAACGCTGTCTCAGGCGCCGCTCCAGAATCTCCCATAAGTCTTCAATTGGGTTGAGATCTGGTGACTGATACACACAATTTAACCCCACTATCACACACACAATTTAACCCCGCTATGCTACTTTGAGACCACTTTTAAAGTCACAGATCTCTTCTTCTAGCCATGGTAGCCAATATAATGGGCAACTGGGCATTTTTATATATGACCCTGAGCATGATGGGATGTTAATTGCTTAATTAACTCAGGAACCACACCTGTGTGGAAGGACCTGCTTTCAATATACTTTGTATCCCTCATTTACTCAAGCACTTCCTTTATTTTGGCAGTTATCTGTATATTGCAGTAATATGTTTCATTCAAAAATGTTTCAAGTCAAATGAACTTGATTTGGTGGTCCTCTGTAGCTCAATTGGTAGAGCATGGCGCTTGTAACGCCAGGGTAGTGGGTTCGATCCCCGGGACCACCCATACGTAAAAATGTATGCTTTGGATAAAAGCATCTGCTAAATGGCATATTATATTATATTATTATTTGGAATTATTGCAATGGTTGTGTTACAATAACGTGGGGACCATTCAATTTGATTGTTTCTGACTGCTATCATTAGTAGCATACATTTCGATGAATGTCTCTTTACGCAAGGCATTGGAAATAATTAAAAGTTGATGAGAAACATAGCTAACTAGGAAAAAACTAACATTTTCAAAACGCTACTGTCTGTTACTATGCACAATAATCAGTTTTCTACAGCCTGCAGCTTACATTAGCAATCAGCAATATGCCACTTAAGCGTCCAAAAGGGAATTATCCTATTATTCATATTTGAGAATGTCAATAAAGGGTTTCCTGTAAATATTTAAGTGCTTGCAGACTGGTTGACTCCCATTTCAAAGAGCAGCGTGTGCTCACTTCACTTTCCTTTTTCTTGTTGTATTTTACCCCCTTTTTCTCCCCAATTGCAATCCAATCTCATTGCTGCAACTCCCCAACGGGCTCGGGAGAGGCGAAAGTCGAGTCATGCGTCCTCCGAAACATGACCTGCCAAACCGCGGTTCTTAACACCCGCCGGCTTAACCCGGAAGCCAGCTGCACCAATGTGTCAGAGGAAACACTGTGCAACTGACGACCGAAGTTAGCCTGCAGCACGATGAGCAAGGTAAAGCCCCCGGGCCAAACCCTCCCCTTCCCCGGACGACGCTGGGCCAATTGTGCACCGCCCTATGGGACTCCCGGTCACGGCCGGTTGTGACACAGCCGTGGATCGAAGCCGGGTCTGTAGTGACGCCTCTAGCGCTGTGATGCAGTGCCTTAGACCGCTGCACCACTCGGGAGGCCTTGGCTTTTTTTTGGTCAACTTTTCACATACATTTTGCCTTCACATTTCAATTTAGAACACATTTGTGAAATTAAAATAGACATTTAAAAATCATTGCCAACCCCAACCCGCCCGACAACCTCAGAACGGTCATAAGAAAAACAACATACTTCTCTTTCTTGGGCTTGGTGTTGATGTCTCCTAGTACGTTGATGTCGGAGAAGTCTATCCTGAACTTGCTGAGCAGTGTGGCCATCCTGAGGAGAAAATGGAATAACAAACGCTTTATAAAACACTGAAGCCACATTTCATGCAACTTACATCCAAGAGCTCCGGAGAGACCGCACAAGCCACTGAGGACATCAAGAAGCCATTTGAAAGGATTGCCGCTGTTTGAAGTAGCACAGCGAACAGGTGCGAGCTGAAGTCGATATTTTGGAGAGAAAAAAAAGCTGTTGTGGCTGTTGAGAGGCTTTCTGTTTATGACAGTCATTTCCCTAGGCTTTTTTAAATCTAGGGATAACTTCTCCTCAAAACATTTTCAGCGTCAGCGACTCCAAACATGTCATGTCTGCCTAGGTACGGCGACTTTTATATCCAACAACTTTTATATCAAAGGGATACTTGAATCCTCAATTACATGCGGAGAGTTTGGATGGGATATTATTGCAATAAAGTATTGAACGAATGATGTCCAAAAAAGATAGATTGCCAATACTGAAACTTTTTTAAATTAGTGAGGAAATGTCTGTTCCTGGTTTTTCAAGTAATGAACGCACAAACATGTGGCTTGTGACACACACACACACACACACACACACTCTAGGGTGGAAGGCCTGGGTTGCCAGTGCGGTGCTAATTTTAGCCAACAAAAGGAGGCAGGAGGCAGCTGTGGGGGACAATGAGAGTGAGGGTCAGGACATTTGCGTTGGACAATAACACTGCCGCCACGTTGGTTTGTAATTTACAGAACACAGAGAGAAAGAGACTGAAAGAGAGAGACAGAGAGAAAACAGAAGAGTGGGAGAAAGAGAGAGATAGAGATGAATAGAATCAGAAATAGTGTGAAAGAGAGAGAGAAAGATAGAGACCCTAACCTGCTTCTGTGAAGCGAATACAACAATACATTGTTATATAAAAAGACATGCAGATTTAATGTGGTGGTGGAACAACGTGGATTTAATCCCGTAGGGCCGTGCCCATGCCAGTCAGTGACTAAGCAGTATTTTTGGAAGGCGATGCAGCTTAGGGCTCTGACGGGCAGCTAAGAGCAGAGCGAGCTCATTCCTCGAACCAGTAACACACTGATCTTATTTAGCATTGGAGGTATTAGGGGTTTGAGAGTTTTAGAGGGAATTTGCCAGACAGACCTAAATCTAGGATGTAAGAGAATATAAAAATGTATTACTCATTATGGAATGGAAAGAATGGAAGAATAGGAAAATGCGTCATTCACTAATACAATGTACAGAACAAGTATTTGATACACTGCCGATTTTGCAGGTTTTCCTACTTACAAAGCATGTAGAGGTCTGTAATTTTTATCATAGGTACACTTCAACTATGAGAGACGGAATCTAAAAAAATAAAATCCAGAAAATCACATTGTATGATTTTTAAGTAATTAATTTGCATTTTATTGCATGACATAAGTATTTGATCACCTACCAAACAGTAAGAATTCCAGCTCTCACAGACCTGTTAGTTTTTCTTTAAGAAGCCCTCCTGTTCTCCACTCATTACCTGTATTAACTGCACCTGTTTGAACTCGTTACCTGTATAAAAAACACCTGTCCACACACTCAATCAAACAGACTCCAACCTCTCCACAATGGCCAAGAACAGAGAGCTGTGTAAGGACATCAGGGATAGAATTGTAGACCTGCACAAGGCTGGGATGGGCTACAGGACAATAGGCAAGCAGCTTGGTGAGAAGGCAACAACTGTTGGCACAATTATTAGAAAATGGAAGAAGTTCAAGATGACGGTCAATCACCCTCGGTCTGGGGCTCCATGCAAGATCTCACCTCGTGGGGCATCAATGATCATGAGGAAGGTGAGGGATCAGCCCAGAACTACACAGCAGGACCTGGTCAATGACCTGAGAGCTGGGACCACAGTCTCAAAGAAAACCATTAGTAACACACTACGCCGTCATGGATTAAAATCCTGCAGCGCACGCAAGGTCCCCCTGCTCAAGCCAGCGCATGTCCAGGCCCGTCTGAAGTTTGCCAATGACCATCTGAATGATCCAGACGAGGAATGGGAGAAGGTCATGTGGTCTGATGAGACAAAAATAGAGCTTTTTGGTCTAAACTCCACTCGCTGTGTTTGGAGGAAGAAGAAGGATGAGTACAACCCCAAGAACACCATCCCAACCGTGAAGCATGGAGGTGGAAACATCATTCTTTGGGGATGCTTTTCTGCAAAGGGGACAGGACGACTGCACCGTATTGAGGGGAGGATGGATGGGGCCATGTATCGCGAGATCTTGGCCAACAACCTCCTTCCATCAGTAAGAGCATTGAAGATGGATCGTGGCTGGGTCTTCCAGCATGACAACGACCTGAAACACACAGCCAGGGCAACGAAGGAGTGGCTCCGTAAGAAGCATCTCAAGGTCCTGGAGTGGCCTAGCCAGTCTCCAGACCTGAACCCAATAGAAAATCTTTGGAGGGAGCTGAAAGTCTGTGTTGCCCATCGACAGCCCCGAAACCTGAAGGATCTGGAGAAGGTCTGTATGGAGGAGTGGGCCAAAATCCCTGCTGCAGTGTGTGCAAACCTGGTCAAGACCTACAGGAAACTTATGATCTCTGTAATTGCAAACAAAGGTTTCTGTACCAAATATTAAGTTCTGCTTTTCTGATGTATCAAATACTTATGTCATGCAATAAAATGCAAATTAATTACTTAAAAATCATACAATGTGATTTTCTGGATTTTTGTTTTAGATTCTGTCTCTCACAGTTGAAGTGTACCTATGATAAAAATTACAGACCTCTACATGCTTTGTAAGTAGGAAAACCTGCAAAATCGGCAGTGTATCAAATACTTGTTCTCCCCACTGTATATACTAAAGTATGTGGACACCGCTTCAGATTAGTTGATTCGGCTATTTTAGCAACACCCGTTGCTGACAGGTGTATTAAATCGAGCACACAGCCATGCAATCTCCATAGACAAACATTGGCATTAGAACGGTCTTACTGAAGAGCCCAGTGACTTTCAACGTGGCACCGTCATAGGATGCCACCTTTCCAACAAGTCTGTTTGTCAAATTTCTGCCCTGCTAGAGCTGCCCGGGCAAATGTAAGTGCTGTTATTGTGAAGTGGAAATGTCTAGGAGCAACAACGGCTCAGCCGCGAAGTGGTAGGCCCCACAAGCTCACAGAACGGGACCGCCGAGTGCTGAAGCACGTAAAAATCGTCTGTCCACGGTTGCAACACTCACTACCAAGTTCCAAACTACCTCTGGAAGCAACGTCTACACATTAACTGTTTGTCGGGAGCTTTATGAAATGGGTTTCCATTTCCATGGCCAAGCAGCCGCACACAAGTCTAAGATCCCCATGCGCAATGCCAAGCGTCAGCTGGAGTGGGAACGCGTTCTCTGGAGTGATTAATCACGCATCACCATCTGGCAGTCCGACGGACAAATCTGGGTTTAGCAGATGCCAGGAGAACGCTACCTGGCGGAATGCATAGTGCCAACTGTAAAGTTAGGTGGAAGATGAATAATGGTCTAGGGCTGTTTTTCATGGTTCTGGCTAGGCCCCTTAGTTCCAGTGAAGGGAAATCTTAACGCTACATCATACAATGACATTCTAGACGATTCTATGCTTCCAACTTTGTGGCAACAGTTTGGGGAACGCCCTTTCCTGTTTCAGCATGACAATGCCCCTGCTCACAAAGCGAGGTCCATACAGAAATGGTTTGTTGAGATCGGTGTGGAATAACTGGACTGGCCTGCACAGAGCCCTGACCTCAACTCTATCGAACACCTTTGGGATTTTTTTTATATTTATTTCACCTTTATTTAACCAGGTAAGCCAGTTGAGAACAGGTTCTCATTTACAACTGCGACCTGGCCAAGATAAAGCAAAGCAGTGCAATAAAAACAACACAGAGTTACATATGGGGTAAAAAACAAAGTCAAAAATACAACAGAAAATATATATACAGTGTGTGCAAATGTAGCAAGTTATGGAGGTAAGGCAATAAATAGGCTATAGTGCAGAATAATTACAATAGTATTAACACTGGAATGCTAGATGTGCAAGAGATTATGTGCAAATAGAGATACTGGGGTGCAAAAGAGCAAAATAAATAACAATATAGGGATGAGGTAGTTGGGTGGGCTAATTTCAGATGGGCTGTGTACAGGTGCAGTGATCGGTAAGGTGCTCTGACAACTGATGCTTAAAGTTATTGAGGGAGATAAGAGTCTCCAGCTTCAGAGATTTTTGCAATTCGTTCCAGTCATTGGCAGCAGAGAACTGGAAGGAATGGCGGCCAAAGGAGGTGTTGGCTTTGGGAATGACCAGTGAGATATACCTGCTGGAGCGCAGACTACGGGTGGGTGCTGCTATGGTGACCAATGAGCTAAGATAAGGCGGGGATTTGCCTAGCAGTGATTTATAGATGGCCTGGAGCCAGTGGGTTTGACGACGAACATGTAGTGAGGACCAGCCAACAAGAGCGTACAGGTCACAGTGGTGGGTAGTGTATGGGGCTTTGGAGACAAAACGGATGGCACTGTGATAGACTACATCCAATTTGCTGAGTAGAGTGTTGGAGGCTATTTTGTAAATGACATCGCCGAAGTCAAGGATCGGTAGGATAGTCAGTTTTACGAGGGCATGTTTGGCAGCATGAGTGAAGGAGGCTTTGTTGCGAAATAGGAAGCCGATTCTCGATTTAACTTTGGATTGGAGATTCTTTATGTGAATCTGGAAGGAGAGTTTACAGTCTAACCAGACACCTAGGTATTTGTAGTTGTCCACATACTCTAGGTCAGACCCGCCGAGTGAGGCGCTGTGTGCTCTAAACAACTATTGGCTAGTTCTTCTGTGCGTGCTGGTAGCTGAAAATTACTTTTATCTGATCACAGATAATTACAACAAATATTTGTGTCATAATCGTATTTTGAAAATTCTTCTCGTTTACTCCAAGTACTCGGTACACCCCTATTGAAAATGGTTGTCTAGCAATGATCAATAACCAACTTGACAGAGCTTGAATAATTGTTTTAATAATAATGTTTTGTACAATCCAGGTGTGCAAAACTCTTAGAGACTTAACCAGAAAGACTCACAGCTGTAATCACTGTCAAAGGTGATTCTAGCATGTATTGACTCAGAGGGTTTGAATACTTATGTAATCAAGATATTTTAGGGGTGTGTTGTCTACCATCATTCACTTCAAAAAAGTATTTTACAAACATATGCGTCCATTACAATCTATGCAAGAATCAGAATGCATGATTTGTCACCAGTACTTGAAAATGTGAACAAAACATTAAATAAAGGAATTATTAATACACAAATCATTTTCTGAAAGTGATTTATTGATTCAAGTGGCCCGTGCCGGTGTTATGATACTGATGATTTGTTGCCACAGATGGTCTGTTTACGTTTCTACTGTTGTGGCTAGATGGAGTAGCTAGGCCTACAACAGCTCTTTCTAGTGGTCGCGTCGGGGACAACAGTTGTTGACAATTGTAGCATTGTAGCTAAGCTTAACCCTAACCCTTATTCTAACCTTAATCTCATTATCTTAACCTGCTACGTTTATTCACCTGGCCTGCTGCGTTAGATCTCCTAATCTGCCACGTTAATTATCCTAACTTGCTATGTAAACAAACCATCTGTGGAGACAATTCATCAATACCACCACTCCGGCAGCCAATCACATCACCCTTGACACTCACTTGGAGCCATTCAGTGTTGTTGTTTATGTATGTAGCTAGTGGGCTAAGCTGTAGCATTAGCATTGTCTTTCAAAAGGAGACTCACAAATTCTGGAGATTTTTGTCAATTCTGACAATGATTCCAAGTATGACAGTGATCAGATTCTGACAGTGACAATGAGGAGCTGCCCCCCAAAATTGTGGCCATTGAGAACCCTGAATCTGAGGACCCCTTGCCCACCGACAAAGTCCCAGGTCCCTCTGAAGATGCTGGTGGTGATGAAGTACAGGAGGTCCGCGGTAGCTTGAAGGCTTCCAGCCATTTCACCCCTCCTTGCCCTGCTGTTGGCTTTGATGAGTCCCAGTCTGGAGTGCAAAGCCCCTTGCCATCTCCCTCTGAGGCAGAGTGCTTCAAGCTGTTTCTGACAGAGGAGCTGGTGGGAGAAATAGTGGAGGAGACCAATCGCTATGCCTTGGAGCTAAAAGAGAAGAGAGAGCCACAGAGAAGGTGGACCACCTGACAGGAGGGAGAAAGATCAAACCAGACTGTGTGCTTGACTATAATCGCAAAATGGGGGCAGTGGATAAGGCGGACATGATAAACAGCTTTGTGGCATGCGCTCGGAAAACCACCAAGTGGTATAAGAATATATTTTTCCCTCTGATCGACACTGCTGTTGTCCTCAATGGCCACATACTGTTGAAGTCGGAAGTTTACATACACCTTAGCCAAATATATTTAAACTCAGTTTTTCACAATTCCTGACATTTAATCCTAGTAAGAATTCCCTGTCTTAGGTCAGTTAGGATCACCACTTTATTTTAAGAATGTGAAATGTCAGAATTATAGTAGAGAGAATGATTTATTTCAGCTTTTACTTCTTTCATCACATTCCCAGTGGGTCAGAAGTTTACATATACTCGAATAGTACATTTTACATTTACATTTTAGTCATTTAGCAGACACTCTTATCCAGAGTATTTGGTAGCATTGCCTATAAATTGTTTAACTTGGGTCAAACGTTTCGGGTAGCCTTCCACAAGCTTCCCACAATAAGTTGGGTGAATTTTGGCCCATTCCTCCTGACAGAGCTGACACGTTTTTTCATTTCTGCCCACAAATGTTCTATAGGATTGAGGTCAGGGCTTTGTGATGGCCACACATTTTGCCACAACTTTGGAAGTATGCTTGGGGTCATTGTCCATTTGGAAGACCCATTTGTCACCAACCTTTAACTTCTTGACTGATGTCTTGAGATGTTGCTTCAACATATCCACATAATTTTCCTTCCTCATTATGCCATCTATTTTACAATTACATTTTAGCCATTTAGCAGACGCTCTTATCCAGAGCGACTTACAGGAGCAATTTGGGTTAAGTGCCTTGCTAAAGGGCACATTGACAGATTTTTCACCTAGTCGGCTCAAGGATTAGAACCAGCGACCTTCGGTTACTGGCACAATGCTCTTACCCTCTAAGCTACCTGCTGCCCTTTGTGAAGTGCACCAATCCCTCCTGCAGCAAAGCACCCCCAACAGCATGATGCTGCCACCCCCGTGCTTCACGGTTTGGATGGTGTTCTTCGGCTTGCAAGCAACCCCCTTTTTCCTCCAAATATAACGATGGTCATTATGGCCAAACAGTTCTATTGTTGTTTCATCAGAACAGACAACATTTCTCCAAAAAGTACGATCTTTGTCCCCATGTGGAGTTGCAAACTGTAGTCTGGCTTTTTTATGGCGGTTTTGGAGCAGTGGCTTCTTGCCGAGCTGCCTTTCAGGTTATGTCGATATAGGACTCCTTTTACTGTGGATATAGATACTTTTGTAACTGTTTCCTCCAGCATCTTCACAAGGTCCTTTGCTGTTGTTCTGGGATTGATTTGCACTTTTCACACCAAAGTACGTTAATCTCTAGGAGACAGAACGCGCCTCCTTCCTGAGCGGTATTACGGCTGCCTGGTCCCATGGTGTCTATACTTGCGTACTATTGTTTGTACAGATCAACGTGGTACCTTCAGGTGTTTGGAAATTGCTCCCAAGGATGAACCAGACTTGTGGAGGTCTACCATTTTTTTCTGAGGTCTTGGCTGATTTCTTTAGATTTACCCATGATGTCAAGCAAAGACGCACTGAGTTTGAAGGTAGGCCTTGAAATACATCCACAGGTACACCTCCAATTGACTCAAATGATGTCAATTCGCCTATCAGAAGCTTCTAAAGCCATGACATCATTTTCTGGAATTTTCCAAGCTGTTTAAAGGCACAGTCAACTTAGTGTATGTAAACTTCTGACCCACTGGAATTGTGATACAGTGAATAATAAGTGAAATAATCTCTGTAAACAATTGTTGGAAAAATTACTTGTGTCATGCACAAAGTAGATGTCCTAACCGAATTGCCAAAACTATAGTTTGTTAACAAGACATTTGTGGAGTGGTTGAAAAACGGGTTTTAATGACTCCAACCTAAGTGTATGTAAACTTCCGACTTCAACTGTAGTTCACCGCCAGCTAACAAGTGAGATGATTACTGAACAAGGTTTTTTGTAATTGGACATACAGTTCACATACAAATCAAATACAGTTCTATCATGCAATTATATTGACAATATCTCACCCACCTCCCCACTCCCTTAGGTATCCACCTTTCCCTTTCCCTCATCCTCCCTACTCCCTCTTCAAACAGTATGTTGCTGGCATACAAAAGCTGTCCTCAATCTTCGGCATTAAAGATGTCCAGTTCCAGTTATGATGTTGGCAAGTTATGTTAAATACTGTGTGTGTGGTTTCTGAAAGTACAGATTAAAGAGGAATTATTAGTAATTAGAATAAAATATCAGGATATAGCAATAAAACAATATTACAAGTAACATAATAACTAAATAGCTCCATAAGGAGGCAGGGCAGAGCTATGTAGGCCAAATGAATACACAGGCCAATGCAATGGTCATGATAAGGCCAGGGCAGCTTCAAAGGATACAACATAAGCGAATACTTATTTGACGCCATTAGCATTGTTTTACAGAACTAATAGAAAAATGTAACTACATAAGCACAATTGGATATAACACCATAAAGGTTATAAAATCAGTACCTCGCGTCTCCGCGATTATAAAGGAATAGACACAGAATACATTATGCTCCATACCACAGGAGGTTGGTGGCACCTTAATTGGGGAGGACGGGCTCGTGGTAATTCCTGGAGCGGAATATGTGGAATGGTATCAAATACATAAAACACATGGTTTCCATGGTTTCCATGTGTTTGATGCCATTCCATTAGTGCCGTTCTGACTATTATTATGAGCCGTGCTCCCCTCAGCAGCCTCCTGTACTCCATACATAAATACGGTGTCCTACAGTAGAAATGACATAACATGATATACAGAAACTGTATTATGATAAGGTAATAAGGCACTTACTTTGATAGGAACGCACAGAGTAATTATTAGTAGGGAAAACAACAATGAAAGCAATGCGAGTGCCAGCCGGAAAATGCACCAGAGGGGAAAAGTTTGGGCAGGATCTGTTCTGATCATATGGTGGGGACGCTATATTGAAGATGTTTGCCTGTTCTGGTCTGGCTCAGAAGATGAGCTTATTTCCTTCCACCAATACCTTAACATTATTAACCCTAACATCAAACTAACTATGGAGTACAGCAAGGATAACATTCATTTTTTGGACCTTGACATCAGTAAAAATGACAAAGGTTATTTGCACACATCAGTCTTTAGGAAGCCTACAGATGGGAATAGCATTCTGAGGGCAGACAGCTTCACCCCAAAAGGCTAAATGAGAACATATACATATGGCCAATTCCAAAGAGTCCGCAGAATTTGGAAACAAACTGCAGTGTCAAATCTGCTGAATTGGAGAATCGCTTCTTGAATTGGTGTTACAGCGCTCAGGTTCTGAAAGATGCAGGTACAGTGGGGAAAAAAAGTATTTAGTCAGCCACCAATTGTGCAAGTTCACCCACTTAAAAAGATGAGAGAGGCCTGTAATTTTCATCATAGGTACACGTCAACTATGACAGACAAATTGAGATTTTATTTCTCCAGAAAATCACATTGTAGGATTTTTTATGAATTTATTTGCAAATTATGGTGGAAAATAAGTATTTGGTCACCTACAAACAAGCAAGATTTCTGGCTCTCACAGACCTGTAACTTCTTCTTTAAGAGGCTCCTCTGTCCTCCACTCGTTACCTGTATTAATGGCACCTGTTTGAACTTGTTATCAGTATAAAAGACACCTGTCCACAACCTCAAACAGTCATACTCCAAACTCCACTATGGCCAAGACCAAAGAGCTGTCAAAGGACACCAGAAACAAAATTGTAGATCTGCACGAGGCTGGGAAGACTGAATCTGCAATAGGTAAGCAGCTTGGTTTGAAGAAATCAACTGTGGGAGCAATTATTAGGAAATGGAAGACATACAAGACCACTGATAATCTCCCTCGATCTGGGGCTCCACGCAAGATCTCACCCCGTGGGGTCAAAATGATCACAAGAACGGTGAGCAAAAATCCCAGAACCACATGGGGGGACCTAGTGAATGACATGCAGAGCGCTGGGACCAAAGTAACAAAGCCTACCATCAGTAACACACTACGCCGCCAGGGACTCAAATCCTGCAGTGGCAGTACATGTCCAGGCCCGTCTGAAGTTTGCTAGAGTGCATTTGGATGATCCAGAAGAGGATTGGGAGAATGTCATATGGTCAGATGAAACCAAAATATAACTTTTTGGTAAAAACTCAACTCGTCGTGTTTGGAGGACAAAGAATGCTGAGTTGCATCCAAAGAACACCATACCTACTGTGAAGCATGGGGGTGGAAACATCATGCTTTGGGGCTGTTTTTCTGCAAAGGGACCAGGACGACTGATCCGTGTAAAGGAACGAATGAATGGGGCAATGTATCGTGAGATTTTGAGTGAAAACCTCCTTCCATCAGCAAGGGCATTGAAGATGAAACGTGGCTGGGTCTTTCAGCATGACAATGATCCCAAACACACCGCCCGGGCAACGAAGGAGTGGCTTCGTAAAAAGCATTTCAAGGTCCTGGAGTGGCCTAGCCAGTCTCCAGATCTCAACCCCATAGAAAATCTTTGGAGGGAGTTGAAAGTCCGTGTTGCCCAGCGACAGCCCCAAAACATCACTGCTCTAGAGGAGATCTGCATGGAGGAATGGGCCAAAATACCAGCAACAGTGTGTGAAAACCTTGTGAAGACTTACAGAAAACGTTTGACCTGTGTCATTGCCAACAAAGGGTATTGAGAAACTTTTGTTATTGACCAAATACTTATTTTCCTCCATAATTTGCAAATAAATTCATAAAAAATCCTACAATGTGATTTTCTGGAGAAAAAAAATCTAATTTTGTCTGTCATAGTTGCTCCTGAGCTCCTGAGTGGCGCAGTGGTCTAAGGCACTGCATCGCAGTGCTAACTGTGCCACTAGAGATCCTGGTTCGAATCCAGGCTCTGTCGCAGCCGGCCGCGACCGGGAGACTCATGGGCGGCGCACAATTGGCCCAGGGTAGGGGAGGGAATGGCCGGCAGGGATGTAGCTCAGTTGATAGAGCATGGCGTTTGCAATGCCAGGGTTGTGGGTTCGATTCCCACGGGGGGCCAGTATAAAAAAAAAATATGTATTCACTAACTGTAAGTCGCTCTGGATAAGAGCATCTGCTAAATGACTAAAAATGTAAAATAAAAAAAATCATAGTTGACGTGTACCTATGATGAAAATGACAGGCCTCTCTCATCTCTTTAAGGTGGAGAACTTGCACAATTGGTGGCTGACTAAATACTTTTTTTCCCCACTGTATAAGGGCCGGACGACTTGACAGAGACAACTTGTTGCTAAGGGGAGTGCCTTGTGATGCACCAGAGAGAGTGTACTTTGTCACAAAATACAGCACTGAAGCAGAGAACATTAAAATAATCATCCAAAGTGATACACTACTACGCCAAGTCTTCCCAGAGGCACCAGTCATAAGCTTTAAGAGATGTCCAACCCTAAATTACAAATTAGTCCACAGCTATCTTCCTAGTGACTCTCAAAAAACTTGGCTAGACCACAAACCCAGAGGTTATTTTAAATGCTACCAGTGCAACCATTGCAGAAATATTGCACAGAAAAAGTATTTTGTTGACACAGCTTCTAAAATGGAGTATCAAGTCAAGCATTTCATTAACTGCAAAACCACTCATGCCATCTACAGATTGGAATGTCCACAGTGCAAGGTGTTCTACATTGGACAGACAAAAAGACACCTTCAAGACTACCATAAGGGTAGGCAATGACGACTACCCCATGGCAAGGCACTACAAGTCCTTACACGATGGCGACCCTGCGCTATGGGTATTGATCATGTTCCGGCCTCAATTAGAAAAGGGGACAATCTTAAACAGCTAAACCAAAGGGAAAGTTTTTGGATTTACAAACTACAGGCCACTAAGTGTCCTGGTTTAAATTAATATATTGATTTCTCACCTTTCCTGTAGGGTCGTGAGAGGTCCCTTTGCTGTCATCTAGTGGGCATTTTGCTGTATTGCCCTCAGCTATGTTTAGACTGTTATGGTCCATGTTTGCTGTGATCTAGTGTACTATAAAATAGATGTCTCTCCTATTCTTAACACTTTGCCCAGCCATATTCAAGGTTAGAACTACCTTTCTAGGGGTTCTGGTGCTTCTAGCCTTGATAAGCATTTTTGATACCATATCTACAGTATTTCACTTTTTAATGTGTATAGAATTGCTTACTAGGTTTTGTCCAATGAATTCTGTAACCACTCCCCCTTCAAATTAGGGTTGATTGGAAAAGCTGTTTAAAAGAGGACATTGTATTATCATATCTTTGTAATCCCTGACGAAGGCCATGCAGCCGAAACGTGTCAGAGTTCATAAACTTTGTTTCCATTGAACATGCCATACAAATCAAGGCATTTTTATTAATGAAGAGTGCCTTGGTCCTCCTTTCTTTTTGATGACCAATTTACCCCTTTTACCAAACAGCACCTTCTGTCTACCAAAACCTACTATTGTGTACCTTAGCAGTGCTTCCCTTCCTTCTTTTTTTTCTTCTAATAGTTTACATGCTATCAATAATCTAAGCCAAGCCTGTCTGTTTTGCCCCATAGTTGTGCACGCGTTGGTTTTGTTGCTAAACAACCAACCTGTCTATAGGCTCCTGCCCTATGGGACGTTCTGGCTCGGACAAGGCCACAACTTTCAATTATACTGAACAAAAATATAAACGCAACATGTAAAGTGTTGGTCCCATGTTTCATGAGCTGAAATAAAGATCCCAGAAATGTCCCATACGCCCAAAAAGCTTATTTCTCTCAAATTTGTGCACATATTTGTTTACATCCCTGTTAGTGAGCATTTCTCCTTTGCCAAGATAATCCATCCACCTGACAGGTGTGGCGTATCAATAAGATGATTAAACAGCATGATCATTACACAGGTGCACCTTGTGCTGGGGACAATAAAAGGCCACTCTTAAATGTGCAGTTTTGTCACAACACAATGCCACAGATGTCTGAAGTTGAGGGAGTGTGCAATTGGCATGCTGACTGCAGGAATGTCCACCAGAGCTGTTGCCAGATAATTTAATGTTCATTTCTCTACCATAAGCCGCCTTCAATGTCGTTTTAGAGAATTTGGCATTACGTCCAACCGCAGATCACATGTCCAGGACCTCCACATCCGGCTTCTTCACCTGCGGGATCGTCTGAGATCAGCCACCCGACAACTGATGAAACTGTGGATTTGCACAACCAAATAATTTCTGCACAATCTGTCAGAAACTGTCTCAGGTAAGCTCATCTGCGTGTTCGTCAATTGCATTTTATCGATGGCAATTTGAATGCACAGAGATACCGTTACGAGATCCTGAGGCCCATTGTCATCACATTCATCAACCGCCACCACCTCATGTTTCAGCATGATAATGCCCCATGTCACAAGGATCTGTACACATTTCCTGGAAGCTGAAAATGTCCCAGTTCTTCCATGACCTGAATACTCACCAGAGATGTCACCCATTAAGTCTGTTTGGGATTCTCTGGATCAACGTGTATGACAGCATGTTGCAGTTCCTGCCAATATCCAGCAACTTCGCACAGCCATTGAAGAGGAGTGGGACAACATTCCACAGGCCACAATCAACTCTATGCAAAGGAGATGTGTTGCGCTGCATGAGGCAAATGGTGGTGACACCAGATACTGACTGGTTTTCTGATCCACGCCCCTACCTTCTTTTTTAAGGTATCTGTATTCCCAGTCATGTGAAATCCATAGATTAGGGCCTAATGAATTTTTTTCAATTGATTTATTTCCTTATATGAACTGTAACTCAGTAAAATCTTTGAAATGGTTGCATGTTGCGTTTATATTTTTGTTCAGTGTAATTGCATTAGTTTTGTATAATTCTCAAATTCGTTCAATCCGCTTAATTTATAGCTTTATAATGTGTATACACTAATTTTCCTTTTATCTTTAGGTCCTGCAAAGGTTTACAGTAAACCCACAGAGATGTCTTCATTGGAGAATGACTCCTCTCTGGGAGACACACATGGACTGAATACAGAGCCCTCACCTAGAGACACTGAATCCAATGTTGAGCAGAGCAGATGAGAGCTGCTCTGCCAGAGGGCACTGGCAACGGGAGAGAGAGGAATAAAAGCCAGAAAAACAGAAATACTACTAAAGGGGCACAATCCAAAGAAACAAAACGCTTCAAGTGTGATGTTTGTTAGAAGACCTTCAGCCGGAAACAAGTGGCTGGTACAACACAAGCTAACTCACACAATACCCTTCAAATGTGATGTTTGTGAAAAGACATTCAGCAGGAAAGGGTCACTGGAAGCTCACAAGCTAAGTCACACAAGTGTGCTGTTTGTGAGAAGACCTTCTGCCTGAACCGCTTGCTGGTACGTCACATGCTAATTTACACAGGGGATAGACAGGCCATTCGCTTGTGGTCAATGTGGCAAAACATTTAGAATAGCCAAGCAGCTCGAACATCACATGTTGCATCACAAAGAAAAAACATTTAGTTGCAAAGTCTGTGGAAATACATTCTCTACAAAGAAAGATCTGAAACAGGGTTTCACGTCAAGGACTCTGTTTATGGTGCACAAAAGAATCCACACTGGTGAAATACCATACAGCTGTGTGTGGAAAGAGTCACAGACAGCGTGGTGGCTTAAGAATTCATTAGTGATGTGCAGTTTGTGAACATTTCGTTATTTTTGAATGACTCTTTTTACTGCCTCGAGAGTCATGATTTGTTTTTCTGAGTGACTCATTAATTTTAGTAGTTTGTTTGACCTGCTGGCCGCAATGAATTCTACTGCAGGATTAGTACGCGCTCCTCCGGTGACTCCGGAGATGTGCTCCGACCAACAACTGTCTGTCATATACAGTTGAAGTCGGAAGTTTACATACACCTTAGCCAAATATATTTAAACTCAGTTTTTCACAATTCCTGACATTTAATCCTAGGTCAGGTCCTCTGTAGCTCAATTGGTAGAGCATGGCGCTTGTAACGCCAGGGTAGTGGGTTCGATCCCCGGGACCACCCATACGTAAAAATTTATGCCCACATGACTGTAAGTCACTTTGGATAAAAGAGTCTGCTAAATGGCATATTATTATTATTATTATTAAAGTTAGGATCACCACTTTATTTTAAGAATGTGAAATGTCAGAATAATAGTTGAGAGAATAATTTATTTAAGCTTTTATATATTTCATCACATTCCCAGTGGGTCAGAAGTTAACATACACTCAATTAGTATTTGGTAGCATTGCCTTTAAATTGTTTAACGTTTCGGGTAGCCTTCCACAAGCTTCCCACAATAAGTTGGGCCCATTCCTCCTGACAGAGCTGGTGAAACTGAGTCAGGTTTGTAGGCCTCCTTGCTCGCACACGCTTTTTCAGTTCTGCCCACAAATGTTCTATAGGATTGAGGTCAGGGCTTTGTGATGGCCACTCCAATACCTTGACTTTGTTGTCCTTAAGCCATTTTTCCACAACTTTGGAAGTATGCTTGGGGTCATTGTCCATTTGGAAGACCTATTTGCGACCAAGCTTTAACTTCCTGACTGATGTCTTGAGATGTTGCTTCAATATATCCACATAATTTTCCTTCCTCATGATGCCATCTATTTTGTGAAGTGCACCAGTCCCTCCTGCAGCAAAGCACCCCCACAGCATGATGCTGCCACCCCCGTGCTTCACGGTTGGGATGGTGTTCTTCGGCTTGCAAGGCTAACCCTTTTTCCTCCAAACATAACGATGGTCATTATGGCCAAACAGTTCTATTGTTGTTTCATCAGACCAGAGGACATTTATCCAAAAAGTACAATCTTTGTCCCCATGTGCAGTTGCAAACCGTAGTCTGGCTTTTTTATGGCGGTTTTGGAGCAGTGGCTTCTTCCTTGCTGAGCGGCCTTTCAGATTATGTTGATATAGGACTTGTTTTACTGTGGATATAGATACTCTTGTACCTGTTTCCTCCAGCATCTTCACAAGGTCCTTTGCTGTTGTTCTGGGATTGATTTGCACTTTTCACACCAAAGTACATTCATCTCTAGGAGACAGAACGCGTCTCCTTCCTGAGCGGTATGACGGCTGTGTGGTCCCATAGTGTTTATACTTGCATACTATTGTTTGTACAGATGAACGTGGTACCTTCAGGCGTTTGGAAATTGTTCCCAAGGATGAACCAGACTTGTGGAGGTCTACAATTTTCTGAGGTCTTGGCTGATTTCTTTTGATTTTCCCATGATGTCCAGCAAAGACGCACTGAGTTTGAAGGTAGGCCTTGAAATACATCCACAGGTACACCTCCAACTGACTCAAATGATGTCAATTAGCCTATCAGAAGCTTCTAAAGCCATGACATCACTTTCTGGAATTTTCCAAGCTGTTTAAAGGCACAGTCAACTTAGTGTATGTAAACTTCTGACCCACTGGAATTGTGATACAGTGAATAATAAGTGAAATAATCTCTGTAAACAATTGTTGGAAATATTACTTGTGTCATGCACAAAGTAGATGTCCTAACCGACTTGCCAAAGCTATAGTTTGTTAACAAGAAATGTGTGTGGAGTGGTTGAAAAACAAGTTTTAATGACTCCAACCTAAGTGTATGTAAACTTCCGACTTCAACTGTATGTGTGCAGGCAAAATAGACCATGCTGCAGGCAGCTTAGAGAAGAAAAATACATGTTTAGAACTGATAATTGATTGCATAGTTCAAGAATGAATGCATGCAATTAATTGATTATTGAATGTTATGATGGACACAGCTTTGTAGAACCAAAACATACATAGTCTCTGCTCAACAAACAAGAGAATGAATAGTTTGGGGTGCTGCAGCTCGCAAATGGTATTGTGCTTATCACCTTCACAGCAGTCAAGCAATGCATTCCGCCAAGAGTTGTTCACAATCTGGTCCAGTTGCGGCCACAACTAGACCTTGTTTCAAATGTACCAATAAATATTATTATTTGTATGCCTAGCAATCAACAAATGTATATTGTTTAAAGCACACTTCTTAAAGTCTCAGTCACAAATGACTGTTCACCCATGACTGCGTGGCCAAGCACGCCTCCAACTCAATCATGAAGTTTGCAGACGACACAACAGTACTAGGCTTGATTACCAACAATGACGAGACAGCCCACATAGACGGGACCGCAGTGGAGAAGGTGGAAAGCTTGAAGATCTTTGGCGTACAGATCACTGACAAACTGAAATGGTCCACCCACGCAGACAGTGTGGTGAAGAAGGCGCAACAGAGCCTCTTCAACCTCAGGAGACTGAAGAAATTTGGCTTGGCACATAAAACCCTCACACACTTTTACAGATGCACAATTGAGAGCATCCTTTCGGGCTGTATCACCGCATGATACGGCAACTGCACCACCCGCAACCGCAGGGCTCTCCAGAGGGTTGTGCAGTCTGCCGAACGCATTACCGTGGGCAAACTACCCGCCCTCCAGGATACCTACAGCACCCGATGTCACAGAAAGGCCAAAAAGATCATCAAGGACATCAACCACCCGAGCCACAACCTGTTCACCCCGCTATCATCCAGAAGGCGAGGTCAAGTACAGGTGCATCAAAGCTGTGACTGAGAGAATGAAAAACAACTTCTATTTCAAGGCCATCAGACTGTTAAATAGCCATCACTAGCACATTTGAGTCTGCTGCTGCCTATTGAAATCCCTGGCCACTTTAAGAAATGGAACACTAGTCACTTTAATAATGTTTACATATCTTGCATTACTCATTTAATACGTACAGTGGGGAGAACAAGTATTTGATACACTGCCGATTTTTCAGGTTTTCCTACTTACAAAGCATGTAGAGGTCTGTAATTTTTATCATAGGTACACTTCAACTGTGAGAGACGGAATCTAAAACAAAAATCCAGAAAATCACATTGTATGACTTTTAAGTAATTCATTTGCATTTTATTGCATGACATAAGTATTTGATACATCAGAAAAGCAGAACTTAATATTTGGTACAGAAACCTTTGTTTGCAATTACAGAGATCATACGTTTCCTGTAGGTCTTGACCAGGTTTGCACACACTGCAGCAGGGATTTTGGCCCACTCCTCTATACAGACCTTCTCCAGATCCTTCAGGTTTCGGGGCTGTCGCTGGGCAATATGGACTTTCAGCTCCCTCCAAAGATGTTCTATTGGGTTCAGGTCTGGAGACTGGCTAGGCCACTCCGGGACCTTGAGATGCTTCCTACAGAGTTACTCCTTAGTTGCCCTGGCTGTGTGTTTCGGGTCGTTGTCATGCTGGAAGACCCAGCCACGACCCATCTTCAATGCTCTTACTGAGGGAAGGAGGTTGTTGGCCAAGATCTCGCGATACATGGCCCCATCCATCCTCCCCTAAATACGGTGCAGTCGTCCTGTCCCCTTTGCAGAAAAGCATCCCCAAAGAATGATCTTTCCTCCATGCTTCACGGTTGGGATGGTGTTCTTGGGGTTGTACTCATCCTTCTTCTTCCTCCAAACACGGCAAGTGGAGTTTAGACCAAAAAGCTCTATTTGTGTCTCATCAGACCACATGACCTTCTCCCATTCCTCCTCTGGATCATCCAGATGGTCATTGGCAGACTTCAGACGGGCCTGGACATGGGCTGGCTTGAGCAGGGGGACCTTGCGTGCGCTGCAGGATTGTGTTACAGGATTGTGTTACGTAGTGTGTTACTAATGTTTTTCTTTGAGACTGTGGTCCCAGCTCTCTTCAGGTCATTGACCAGGTCCTGCCGTGTAGTTATGGGCTGATCCCTCACCTTCCTCATGATCATTGATGCCCCACGAGGTGAGATCTTGCATGGAGCCCCAGACCGAGGGTGATTGACCGTCATCTTGAACTTCTTCCATTTTCTAATAATTGCACCAACAGTTGTTGCCTTCTCACCAAGCTGCTTGCCTATTGTCCTGTAGCCCATCCCAGCCTTGTGCAGGTCTACAATTTTATCCCTGATGTCCTTACACAGCTCTCTGGTCTTGGCCATTGTGGAGAGGTTGGAGTCTGTTTGATTGAGTGTGTGGACAGGTGTCTTTTATACAGGTAACGAGTTCAAACAGGTGCAGTTAATACAGGTAATGAGTGGAGAACAGGGGGGCTTCTTAAAGAAAAACTAACAGGTCTGTGAGAGCCGGAATTCTTACTGATTGGTAGGTGATCAAATACTTATGTCATGCAATAAAATGCAAATTAATTCCTTAAAAATCATACAATGTGATTTTCTGGATTTTTGACCTATGATAAATATTACAGACCTCTACATGCTTTGTAAGTAGGAAAACCTGCAAAATCGGCAGTGTATCAAATACTTGTTCTCCCCACTGTATATACTGTATTCTATAATATTCTACTGTATCTTAGTCTATGCCGCTCTGTCATTGCTTGTCCATATATGTACAATTGAAGTCGGAAGTTTACATACACTTAGGTTTGAGTCAATTGGAGGTGTACCTGTGCATGTATTTCAAGGCCTACCTTTAAACTCAGTGCCTCTTTGCTTGACATCATGGGAAAATCTAAAGATATCAGCCAAGACCACAAAAAAACAATTGTAGACCTCCACAAGTCTGGTTCATCCTTGAGAGCAATTTTCAAACGCCTGAAGGTACCATGTTCATCTGTTCAAACAATAGTACGCAACTATAAACACCATGGGACCACTTAGCCGTCATACCGCTCAGGAAGGAGACGTGTTCTGTCTCCTAGAGATTAACGTACTTTGGTGCGAAAAGTGCAAATCAATCCCAGAACAACAGCAAAGGACCTTGTGAAGATGCTGGAGGAAACAGGTACAAAAGTATCTATATCCACAGTAAAACGAGTCCTATATCGACATAACCTGAAAGGCCGCTCAGCAAGGAAGAAGCCACTGCTCCAAAACCACCATAAAAAAGCCAGACTACGGTTTGCAACTGCACATGGGTACAAAGATCGTACTTTTTGGAGAAATGTCCTCTGGTCTGATGAAACAACAATAGAACTGTTTGCCCATAATGACCATCGTTATGTTTGGAGGAAAAAGGGGGTTGCTTGCAAGCCGAAGAACACCATCCCAACCGTGAAGCACGGGGGTGGCAGCATCAAGCTGTGGGGGTGCTTTGCTGCAGGAGGGACTGGTGCACTTCACAAAATAGATGGCATCATGAGGAAGGAAAATTATGTGGATATATTGAAGCAACATCTCAAGACATCAGTCAGGAAGTTAAAGCTTGGTCGCAAATGGGTCTTCCAAATGGACAATGACCCCAAGCATACTTCCAAAGTTGTGGCAAAATGGCTTAAGGACAACTAAGTCATCACAAAGTGGTCATCACAAAGCCCTGACCTCAATCCTATAGAAAATGTGTGGGCAGAACAGAAAAGGCATGTGTGAGCAAGGAGGCCAACAAACCTGATTCAGTTACACCAGCTCTGTCAGGAGGAATGGGCCAAAATTCACCCAACTTAATGTGGGAAGCTTGTAGAAGGCTATCCGAAACGTTTGACCCAAGTTAAACTATTTAAAGGCAATGCTACCAAATACTAATTGAGTGTATGTAAACTTCTGACCCACTGGGAATGTGATGAAAGAAAGAAAAGCTGAAATAAATTATTCTCTCTACTATAATTCTGACATTTTACATTCTTAAAATAAAGTGGTGATCCTAACGGACCTAAAACAGGGAATCTTTACTAGGATTAAATTTCAGGAATTGTGAAAAATTGAGTTTAAATGTATTTGGCTAAGATGTATGTAAACTTCCGACTTCAACTGTATATATTCTTAAATTCCATTCCTTACTTAGATTTGTGTGTATTGGGTATATGCTGTGAAATTGTTAGATATTACTTGTTAGATATTACTGCACTGTCAGAGCTAGAAGCACAAGCATTTTGCTACACCCGCAATAACATCTGCTAAACAAGTGTATGTGACAAATAACATTTGATTTGATCTATAGGCTATATTTCAACTTGTGAATTTGAAATCATTTTCTAATCATTTTTATTTTCTAATAGAAGTAGCCCATTTCACTGTTGCGGACAATTTATATTTGGGGTTTTGCTGAACCGGACAAACTTCTTCTCTCTTTGATGAGAGCCCAAGCACCTCCCTAGTTTTTCCCCAGATCAAGTATACAGACATTTGCGCAGTCTAGCACAAACTTTTTCCCCCTGGCACATTTTCTGGCTGGCGCTCAGATTGCCTTCATTGTTGTTTTCCTTACAAATAACAAATAATGTGCGTTCCAATCAAAGTAAGTGCCTTATTTTCTGTATATTGTGTTGTTGTGTCTACTGTAGCATACCGTATGTATGTATGGAGCATAATGTATTTACTATTTTATTCACGTTTTCAAGTACTGGTGACAAATCATGCATTCCGATTCTTGCATAGATTGTAATGGGCACATATGATGTGTTTAAAATACTTTTTTGAAGGTCGTACTGATTATGATGAGCTAATGCTAAGCTATTTGCCAGCTATGTGTGGCGCCATGTTTGTTGACATTATACAATGCATTCAGGCTGTCACGTAAACTCTGTCAGACCAAATATGTTATAACAAAATGAGATGAGGGATAGGGCTGTGGCGGACAATCCATTTCGTCAGCCGGTGATTGTCAAGCAAATAACTAATGGTCTCACGGTAATTGACCGTTAATTGACATACACACATTTAGCATCTCCTGGCTTCCACATATAGCCCACAAGCCATTTAAAAAAGTATAATAAATCCATGTAATATAGCCTACACCTTCACAATAAATCCATTATTTCTCTTAGACAGGTCTAAAGAAAAATTATCTGAAAAAAATGTAGTCTATTTCAAAAGAACAGAATAGCATACTCTGAGTTGTCCTTATGTTAGTTCCTGATGTGGCTATGCCAAATGGCTGTGGGCTACACTAGCTCATTTAGCAGACAAGATTTGCTTAGAGTTCCATGGCATTATTTTATAGTATTAAGAATACAAATGAACATAGCTGAATAAAATAGAAAGGATATTAATCTATATTCTAAGTTGAGCAGTTAATAATAATAATAATATGCCATTTAGCAGACGCTTTTATCCAAAGCGACTTACAGTCATGTGTGCATAAATTTTTACGTATGGGTGGTCCCGGGGATCGAACCCACTACCCTGGCGTTACAAGCGCCATGCTCTGCCAATTGAGCTACAGAGGACCACAAAGAAACAGGTATTTTCATATGCTTAATTTAGAGTTATTTATGTAACTTTAGTTGTGATACAAATGTTGGACTATATGTTTATATTTTTTACTTTTACCCCCTTTTTCTCCCCAATTGGTAGTTACAGTCTTGTCCCATCGCTGCAACTCCCTTACGGACTCGGGAGAGGCGAAGGTCGAGAGCCATGCGTCCTTCGAAACACAACCCTGCTAAGCCACACTGCTCCTTGACACACTGCTTGCTTAACCCGGAAGCCAGCCAAACTAACGTGTCGGAGGAAACACCATCCAGCTGGCGACCGAAGTCAACTTGCAGGCACCCGGCCCGCCACAAAGAGTCGCTAGAGCGCGATGGGACAAGGAAATACCGGCCGGCCAAACCCTCCCCTAACCCGGACGAGGCTGGGTCAATTGTGCGCCGCCTCACGGGTGTCCCGGTCACAGCCGGCTGTGACACAGCCTGGGATCGAACCCGGGTCAAGTGGTGATGCCTCAAGCACTGCAATGATGCGCCACTCGGGAGGCCTATATGTTTTGATTTTGTATATACAGTGGGGGAAAAAAGTATTTAGTCAGCCACCAATTGTGCAAGTTCTCCCACTTAAAAATATGAGAGAGGCCTGTAAATTTCATCATAGGTACACGTCAACTATGACAGACAAATTGAGGAAAAATATTCCAGAAAATCACATTGTAGGATTTTTTATGAATTTATTTGCAAATTATGGTGGAAAATAAGTATTTGGTCACCTACAAACAAGCAAGATTTCTAGCTCTCACAGACCTGTAACTTCTTCTTTAAGAGGCTCCTCTGTCCTCCACTCGTTACCTGTATTAATGGCACCTGTTTGAACTTGTTATCAGTATAAAAGACACACCTCAAACAGTCACACTCCAAACTCCACTATGGCCAAGACCAAAGAGCTGTCAAAGGACACCAGAAACAAAATTGTAGACCTGCACCAGGCTGGGAAGACTGAATCTGCAATAGGTAAGCAGCTTGGTTTGAAGAAATCAACTGTGGGAGCAATTATTAGGAAATGGAAGACATACAAGACCACTGATAATCTCCCTCGATCTGGGACTCCACGCAAGATCTCACCCCGTGGGGTCAAAATGATCACAAGAACGGTGAGCAAAAATCCCAGAACCACACGGGGGGACCTAGTGAATGACCTGCAGAGAGCTGGGACCAAAGTAACAAAGCCTACCATCAGTAACACACTACGCCGCCAGGGACTCAAATCCTGCAGTGCCAGACGTGTCCCCCTGCTTAAGCCAGTACATGTCCAGGCCCGTCTGAAGTTTGCTAGAGTGCATTTGGATGATCCAGAAGAGGATTGGGAGAATGTCATATGAAACCAAAATATTACTTTTTGGTAAAAACTCAACTCGTCGTGTTTGGAGGACAAAGAATGCTGAGTTGCATCCAAAGAACACCATACCTATTGTGAAGCATGGGGGTGGAAACATCATGCTTTGGGGCTGTTTTTCTGCAAAGGGACCAGGACAACTGATCCGTGTAAAGGAAAGAATGAATGGGGCCATGTATCGTGAGATTTTGAGTGAAAACCTCCTTCCATCAGCAAGGGCATTGAAGATGAAACGTGTCTGGGTCTTTCAGCATGACAATGATCCCAAACACACCGCCCGGGCAACAAAGGAGTGGCTTCGTAAGAAGCATTTCAAGGTCCTGGAGTGGCCTAGCCAGTCTCCAGATCTCAACCCCATAGAAAATCTTTGGAGGGAGTTGAAAGTCTGTGTTGCCCAGCGACAGCCCCAAAACATCACTGCTCTAGAGGAGATCTGCATGGAGGAATGGGCCAAAATACCAGCAACAGTGTGTGAAAACCTTGTGAAGACTTACAGAAAACTTTTGACCTGTGTCATTGCCAACAAAGGGTATATAACAAAGTATTGAGAAACGTTTGTTATTGACCAAATACTTATTTTCCACCATAATTTGCAAATAAATTCATAAAAAATCCTACAATGTGATTTTCTCGATTTTTTTTCTTCTCATTTTGTCTGTCATAGTTGACATGTACCTATGATGAAAATTACAGGCCTCTCTCATCTTTTTAAGTGGGAGAACTTGCACAATTGGTGGCTGACTAAATACTTTTTTCCCCCACTGTATTGTAAGGCTGCATGATGTGACTCTAATGATGATTTGAAAAAGGTTGCATGAAATGCATGAGCTCTGCTTTGATTTTTGCGCAGGCTGTACACGCTTCATCAGTCTCTCATTCACAGTTTGACAAGCACTTGATAATGCCTCAAATTTCCCGGCTGCATCTCCTTTGTGTGGCTGTAATGCCCCCTAAAACAAATCCATGCCTTTTGCGGCCAGTGCCCTTGTGGCCTTGGGCTGAATATAATAATTATAATTCCCTTCTCCCGGCTGCATGCCAAAGTACCTTTCACTCACATGGCTCTCCATCACATGATCGGGTCTTTCTCACAGGCTACAAGTGAAGACAGACACATCCGGGACGTAACTGCGTGTGTCCTTATCCAATTCCAAAGCGCATATTACTGTCCACATTTACTTTTCGTCAGCCAACAAGATGAGTAGGCCGAACGAACAGCAAAAGCACTAGCCTATGTCAATCTGCTATCCCCCATAGTACAAAAGTTGACATATTCAGTGCAATAAATAAATATTCCCAACATAGTCTGGGACGGTTGTGGGATGCGATAGATTCCAAATTAATACAACCACTAGCACAAAAAATATATATTTTAAGCAATGAGCCTGAATAGATGTTGATAAACTATTAGGCTATTTCTTCACATTCTAAGCGCAGCAATGCACACATGGCAGTAGGCTATAAGCGCAAATGTTCCATTAGCAGAAAACACCATTCTCAAAAGTGACCACAAATGCGATTATGCATGTAATGCTTTTATAATAAAGGTGCATTTTAATGGTGAAAATTATCTTCCCCAAACTTGAAACTCGCGAGCTGCGGATGTATGCCAGTTAGGCTTTATACCCGTTGTAAAGAGGATTCATGTGCTTAATTTTAAGAAGTTATTTGGCCACTTTAGTTCTGATACACACATTATCAAACCATATTGGCCTATGGGCTAGGCTACATGAGGTGTGCGACTATGATTTGAAAAATATTGCTAAAAAAAGCATGTGCTGTTTCCTGCCTTAAACTGGGCATCATTCACAAGTGATAATATATCATTCTATGTCAATCTGCTGTCGGAGCTAGAAGCACAAACATTTCGCTACACCCGCAATAACATCTGCTAAACACGTGTATGTGACAAATAACATTTGATTTCATTTTGATTTGATTTGATAATATATCATTCAAAAGTGATAGGCTAATATTGTCATCCATCACACTATTCTTGATTTGATCTTGTCTTTACACATACTAAATAATATATGTGTGAAATTTGTTTTGATTTAGAATGGACCAATATCTTGCACCTGTCAATACATGTCATCTATGCACTTAAATAGCGAAAGGAGGAAGCTTTTCCTGTGGTTCATTTTCATGCCAGCCAGGTAGGCTATACTCCAGTTGTAAAGAGAAGCAATGTGCTTAATATTAGGAAGGTTGAGAAATAAATATAGTAGGTCTAGCCTATAGAAAGCTGATGGGATCCTCTTCTTTTTAATGGAGGTCATCACTCTGTTTTCTAAAGCAATTGCATAGCCTATAGAAATGTTGCGCAACATGAGCGTCTGCTAAATGACTTAAATGTAAATGTAATGAGCTCATGGGCTCTAATGAAGTGTTTGATTAGATTTTCGATTACATTTGCATTGATGTCAGACTGATTAGAGAGACAATAGAGTGCTGAGTACCAGGTAGTTAGCAAGTTTGGTAGGCTACAAATGACCATCTGCAGCATCAGAGCCTAATTTGACTGCTGTCATGACTCATGACCGCCGGTGTGGTGGTAATACGGTCACCGTAAAAACCCTAGTCCAGACACCACATGATACAATTTGTTCAGGACTATAGGTTACACTCTTTCGTCTCTCTGTGTTTCATAATTTTCCTTCAATTCGAAGAAAGCGAAGGTAACCTGCCTAAATGACTTCCGCCCCGTATCACTCACGTTGGTAGCCATGAAGTGCTTTGAAAGGCTGGTCATGGCTCACATCAACACCATCATCCCGGAAACCATAGACCCAGTCCAATTCGCATACCACCCCAACAGATCCACAGATGACGCAATCTCATTCACACTCCACACTGCCCTTTCCCACCTGGACAAAAGGAACACCTATGTGAGAATGCTGTTCATTGACAGCTCAGCGTTCAACACTATAGTGCCCACAATGCTCGTCACTAAGCTAAGGACCCTGGGAATAAACACCTCCCTCTGCAACTGGACCCTGGACTTCCTGACGGGCTGCCCATAGGTGGTAAGGGTAGGCAACAACACATTTGCCACGCTGATCCTCAACACGGGGGCCCCTCAGGGGTGCGTGCTTAGTCTCCTCCTGTACTCCCTGTTGACCCACGACTGCGTGGCTAAGCACGACTCCAACACCATCATTAAGTTTGCTGACGACACAACGGTGGTAGGCCTGATCACTGACAACGATGAGACAGCCTATAGGGAGGAGGTCAGAGACAACAACCTCTCCCTCAACATGAACAAGACAAAGGAGATGGTCGTAGACTACAGGAAAAGGAGGGCCGAACACGCCCCCATTCATATCGACGGGGCTGTAGTGGAGAGCTTCAAGTTCCTTGGTGTCCACATCACCAACAAACTATCATGGTCCAAACACACCAACAAAGTTGTGAAGAGGGCACGACAACGCCATTTCCCCCTCAGGAGACTGAAAAGATTTGGCATGGGTCCCCAGATCCTCAAAAAGTTATACAGCTGCACCATCGAGAGCATCCTGACCGGTTGTATCACCGCCTGGTATGGCAACTGCTCGGCATCCGACCGTAAGGCGCTACAGAGGGTAGTGCGTACAGCCCAGTACATCCTTGGGGCCAAGCTTCCTGCCATCCGAGACCTATATACTAGGCAGTGTCAGAGGAAGGCCCAAAAAATGGTCAAAGACTCCAGTCACCCAAGTCATAGACTGTTCTCTCTGCTACCAAAAGGCTCCTTAACAGCTTCTACCCCCAAGCCATGAGACTGCTGAACAATTAATGAAATGGACACCCGGACTATTTGCATTGTCAACTTTTTTGAAAATATTTTTTTTTTTTGTAATTATTTTCTTAACTCTATTTTCTTAAAACTGCATTGTTGGTTAAGGGCATGTAAGTAAGCATTTCATGGTAAGGTCTACACCTGTTGTATTCAGTGCATGTGACAAATAACATTTGATTTGATAATCATATGATTTATGAGCAGAATCTAACCTGGGGTGTATTCATTAGTCGGATTCTGTTGCAAAGCATTTTGTCTGTTGCAAAATGTTTTGCAACGGAAATCGTTTACTCCAAACGTAAAACATTTTGCTATGAAAATTAGAGTTTCTATTGAACTAATTCAAGTAAGTTTGCTTCTGTTTGGTTTACCAAACAGTAAACGGTTTCGTTGCAAAACGTTTTGCAACAGACAAATGTTTTGCAATGGAATCCAACTAATGAATGCACCCCTGTGTATGATCAGCTGTTGACCCTATCAGAGAGGGTGGAAAATACAAAAAAATGTCATGGTTTGACTATCCAGTAGCGGTGCGTGGGTAAAATCACTGGGGAAGCCAAGCCCCCCCCCAAAAAGCCATATTACAACCTATGTGTTGTGATAATTGCGTTATCTGCTCTATTACCTATTTGTTCATATGCCTTGCGACCATGATATACAGGCCTAACGGTCTGTGTACACTAGCATGCGGTAAATCACCGCATCCCGCATCGGCTGCCCAGAGTGGCTCGCTTTTGGGTGTGCTGGCAGCATATAGCAGCACTTCGGTTGTGCATCAAGAATTCAGCATAGCAAGTTTGTATGAAGGTCTGGTTATTAAATGTATAAATAGTTTAATCCATTCTCCATTTCATGCACATGCATCTTTCTATCTATCTATCCAATGTTATCATGATTTGTTATAAGATATATTATACTTTAGTCATCCACAATGACCTGGCGATGTAAAAATCTAATAATTACATTATCTTCCATATTCCTGCAGCTACAGTACCTTGCAACTGGAGATTCCTTCAAAACGATTGCCTGCAGTTACTGTGTAGGGCACTGCACGGTTGGGTGACCAGGGGCATCTGGGACTGCCTCGTGGGGGAATTCAGGTGTGTGAAGGCTACCTGTGTCCTGCATAACTTCATGAGGATAGACACGAGGACCAGGAGGGGACCTGCAGCTCGCCGCCGTGTGCCAGAGGAGAGGTCTGCTGCTCTGCAGGATGTTGCAAGGATGGGGGCCAACAACGCAGCAAGGGAGGCAATGCGTGTGTGGGAGATCTTCACCACCTACTTCTTTGAAGAGGGTGCTGTTCCCTGGCAACACCATATACTATACTATGCAAAGGCTCTTTTAAGAACCACCCACATTGCAATAAGAGTATTTTTCCATTTACTTAGCTATGTCAACTGAAGTTATTCAGTTTCCAGTTTCTCTCCCTTTGATTTCTACTTCTCAGGTGAGGGTGCTGTTCAGGTAAGGGTGATGTCTGTACAAAAACAAAATAGGCTCTTTGAAGAGTCACCCATATTGAACAATTAGACACCCTACAACCCACACCTACAAACGTATGTATCAATCTGATTGAGGGATTGTGTTGTGCAATAAGCAGGCTCAGGCCGAGTGGCACAGTGGTCTAAGGCACTGCATCGCAGTGCTAGCTGTGCCACTAGAGATCCTGGTTCGAATCCAGGCTCTGTCGTAGCCGGCCGCGACCAGGAGACCCATGGGGCGGCGCACAATTGGCCCAGCGTCGTCCAGGGGAGGGAAGGGAATGGCCGGCAGAGGATGTAGCTCAGTTGGTAGAGCATGGTGTTTGCAACGCCAGGGTTGTGGGTTCGATAAAATAATGTATGCGCTAACTGTAAGTCGCTCTGGATAAGAGCGTCTGCTAAATGACTAAAATGTAAATGTATAACTGTGGCTCCTTCAAAGAACAGGCAAGAGGACCAACCATGGAGAATAGTAAGACACTATTATTTATATTCATATAACTATGCTATATTGTTTGTCCTCGTGTGTCAATACATGTTTTTTAGTATAAAGTACTCTGCAGCCACTCAGTGTGGACACCAGGTGAGGCCACATACACAGATTCCTGTTGAACACTGTCTCTTTAACTACATTATTTTCTCAATAACAGTCTCTCCTTCACTTCATCCCTCTCCCCCCTTCTCCCTAAATCCTCTAGGTTATATCAGCTGTGTCAGTGAACCCCTCCCACTTCTGAACTGCCTGACACATAGACGGCACAGCATGATCAGAGGTGAGAGGTCAATTGGTCAACAGGAAGTATTATTAAAGAGATGCTTTACATTAAAATACAGACAGAGATGTAGTAGTCCCAGAGTTAATGATCCAAGGTTTTGCATTTCACCTCCTGATGATGATGACTGACAGTGTTAGAATACAAAAAAAACACAAGGCTTAATCATGCGATTTCTGTCTCCATCTGTCTCTTGTCTGCAGGTATGTTTTGATGTGAGAGAGGATGCCAACCTCCAGTCCCGTCATCACCACCTCACCCGCTCTAAGATAACTCTCGGCCAACTGGGGCCTCAAGGCTGGTTATGAGACACCGCTAGAGACACTATTATGTAATTGTGATGAACTGAGAGAATATTAGGGTAGCACTGTAATTCATTAATCATATGCTGTCTTCCCTGCTCCTCTGTTCTTAGCTCTTTCCCTTTCTGTCTTTGACACTCTCTCACACCTCTCTCCCCACCTCCTCTTTCTTCCTCTGTTTTTATAATGCACACCAGATGTGTGTTGAAGTACAGATTGAACTTGCATTTATAATATAATATTACAATTATAATATTTATAATGCATGTATTATGTATTTATAACACTTGGATAATGAACTTCTTTCAATAACGCTTTTCACATTCTCTACTGGAATTGGTTCACATTCTCTACCGGTTGAAATTAAGTCTCTAATTTGATTAAATACTACACATACCCTGTGTCCTCAGATCAGTGCAGATGAAGGAAATTAGATATTGAGATTAGCCTGTTTTGGAGTATTTACATGATGGACAGGAAGTGTAGTGTACTGTTTAAAAAATTCTGGTTCTGTTAATTAATTAATTACAAATCAGCCTTAACTAGGATGGAAGCAAATGTAAGTAATTATAACATCATAACGAATCATTTGAAAAATGTACAGTTGAGAGGAATACACTATCAGTCAAAAGATTGGACACACCTACTCATTCAAGGATTTTTCTTTACTTTTACATTGTATAATAATAGTGAAGACATCAAAACTATGAAATTAACACATATGGAATCATGTAGTAACCAAAAAAGTGTTAAACAAATCAAAATATATGTTATATTTGAGATTCTTCAAATAGCCACCCTTTGCCTTGATGACAGCTTTGCACACTCTTTGAATTCTCTCAACTAGCTTCATGAGGTAGTCACCTGGAATGCATTTCAATTAACAGGTGTGCCTTCTTAAAAGTTAATTTGTGGAATTTCTTTCCTTCTTAATGCGTTTGAGCCAATCAGTTGTGTTGTGACAAGGTAGGGGGGGGGGGGGGGTATACAGAAGATAGCCCTGTTTGGTAAAAGACCAAGTCCATATTATGGCAAGAACAGCTCAAATAAGCAAAGAGAATCAACAGTCCATCATTACTTTAAGACATGAAGGTCAGTCAATACGGAAAACGTCAAGAACTTTGAAAGTTTCTTCAAGTGCAGTTGCAAAAACCATCAAGTGCTATGATGAAACTGGCTCTCATGAGGACCACCACAGGAATGGAAGACCCAGAGTTACCTCTGCTGCAGAGGATAAGTTCATTAGAATTACCAGCCTCAGAAATTGCAGCCCAAATAAATGCTTCACAGAGTTCAAGTAACAGACACATCTCAACATTAGCTGTTCAGAGGGGACTGTGTGAATCAAGCCTTCATGGTCGAATTGCTGCAAAGAAACCACTACGAAAGGTCACCAATAATAAGAAGAGACCTCCTTGGGCCATTAAACACTAGCAATGGACATTTGTCCTTTGGTCTGGAGTCCAAATTTGAGATTTTTGGTTCCAACCGCCGTGTCTTTGTGAGACGTGGTGTGGGTGAACGGATGATCTCTGCATGTGTATTTCCCACCGTAAAGCATGGAGGAGGAGGTGTTACAGTGTGGGGTTGCTTTGCTGGTGACACTGTCTGTGATTTATTTAGAATTCAAGGCACACTTAACCAGCATGGCTACCAAAGCATTCTGCAGCGATACGCCATCCCATCTGGTTTGGGCTTAGTGGGACTATCATTTGTTTTTCAACAGGACAATGACCCAACACACCTCCAGGCTGTGTAAGGGCTATTTTACCAAGAAGGAGAGTGATGGAGTGCTGCATCAGATGACCTGGTATCCACAATCCCCCGACCTCAACCCAATTGAGATGGTTTGGGATGAGTTGGACCGCAGAGTGAAGGAAAAGCAGCCAACAAGTGCTCAGCATTTGTGGGAAGTCCTTCAAGACCGTTGGAAAAGCATTCCAGGAGAAGCTGGTTGAGAGAATGCCAAGTGTGTGCAAAGCTGTCATCAAGGCAAAGGGTGGCTATTTGAAGAATCTCAAAATATATATTTTGATATGTGTAACAGTTTTTTGGTTACTACATGATTTGACGTACAAAATAGTAAAAATTAAGAGAAACCCTGGAATGAGTAGGTGTGTCCAAACTTTTGACTGGTACTGTATGTTAGTTAATATAGAGAGAAACGATTATGCATATTTTTTTGTCATAAAGTTAATTTACGAAAATCGCTATTTAGCAAGCTAGCTGACTAGCTAACATTAGCCAGCTAGCTAGCTAGATTTATGGGCGTGCTGACATGAGTATGAAATTGTAATTTGTGTTGTTTAATGTTTCAGGGACTGTTTCATCCACACACCACCAAAAAAGGAATAACATATTTGCATACACATAACTAGAAAGCATGAATTTAATGCCATTCTTGCTTAAACAATGCATTTCAACATTTCTCATCACCCAATTTCTATTACTTTTTTTTACACAGGAAACCCTGTACAATCTCTATCCTCTATTGCTGACTTTCCATCTAACATTATTTTTCAACATTTCTCAAATCTAATTACCTCTGTTATCAACTAAATTATAGCCACCTCTTATGAAACCCCCAATCTGTCATTGTTTAGAATACAGCAGATATAGGTAACAGTCCTTTCTAAGTAGGCTACAAATAACACCAAACACATGCCATAGTTGACCAGCATATATTGAATTTATCTCCATAGTATTAATATCCAATGTAGTGATTGACGTTCCTTAATGGAAAGCCTAAATTGGCTTTGTACAATATTATATTAATTATGTCTCACCCATGACGTATGTGTACATTTGGGTGAGCAAGTTAATATATAATTATTATTCCAATTATTATTTTATGAAGTCTCTAGCCTCTCATTCAACCCAAATCCCCATCATCAAATATACTCCCAGTAGAACTGAAGAAAAAAAAAAAACAGACTGTGATTTCCAGGACACTGCCCCTTTGTTTCTGGCCTCACTATCTCCCCGAGAAATGGCACTCCCTTAAGGTCTCTCCCGATCTGCTCTTGGTAAACTGCAAACCTTTTAACCTCAATATGTGTTGCTGTGCTTTTCTCCACCCTATCAAAGTATTTTTAATGGTCCTGCTTATCTCTGGTCTCATTTCACTGAGGAACACTATATTTTTAATTGCTGATGGTAGGGCGTATCATTCCCCTGTCTCTGGTCTGGCTCGGGTATGCCACTGTTTGCGTTAAACACATATTTAACCCTCTCTAAGTACTGACTGACAGTCTCACTATCCTCTTGTTTACACTCATGTACTTTAGAGAAGTCTGCATGACGATGGTAATGTTCTCTGAGGCTATTACACAATTCAGTTATTTTCCCAACATACTCTCCGTGATCGGCCCATGGCAAAAGTGCCCTCTGGGCATCCCCTGAAACCCACTGCCCTCTAACATCTAAGGTTGCTGGGGCCACTTCATCCCCTGCCAATAGATTAGGTAAGGCTATCAGTGGGTACTGGCCCCCTCCTACTCTCTCATCTCCTGACTCATAATGACTCCCTCCTGAGCTTAGCTCTGAATCCTCCTGTTCCTCTCTTTTCTGTTTCTTTAGATCATTACCACAATTTACATGCATTTGTTTAATCATGGACTCTAGTTTAATTACTCTCTTTTCTGTTTAATTTCTGCAATGACCATTTGGGTTGCTGCTGTTATTCCAAACATTTCATTAGAACCTAAACTGTACTATCTTCCTTTGCCTTATCCTCAACCCCCCTCTCTGCTCCCTCAGTTTCCCCTTGGTTCTGGTAAGGGGGTGGAAACTCCAAAATGGCAGCCTGCTGTGGCACCCTTCCCCTCACCACTACCACCTCATCGTCTGGATTTATTCCTCCAGGCCTGTTCTGCCAGGGAGGTGTATAGTCTCGATCTAGACCTTTCTACAGGGGGAGCTGTGGGTTCTGTCTTAGACCTCTCTCTCTCTCTCTCTCTCACTGCTTCTTTCTCCTTTACACACCTTATGTATCTGTTTAAGCATGGATTCGAGTTTATCTGCGTCCAGACGTCCCTCAAAACCATACCTCTCCCTCCACCTGGTTACATAATGGAGAATTCTTCTATCCCTGGATTCCATAAATCTCTCATCTCCGGTTGACCCCGGGACCTCCTTGGAGGGTTTGCTTCCCATATTGGCAAGACTCTTTGATCGTCCAATACCCAAAACTTTGAACAATTACTTTATGGCTTTTACCAAATTCCTGAATCTCACCTTTATTTGAATTTAGATTACTTCCAACTCTCTAATAATTGTTTTTGTCACTTTAACTGAGTTGTTAGGTATTAAATAATTTTACAATTTTGCCTTTAATGATTTATTCGATCTTTAATTAATTTCTTATATGTTTCTTCCTCAAAATAGTCAATTATAATTACTTACTTCCTCACACAACCTATTTTGGTCCATGTCTTTGGAATGTATTCTTAGATGTGACTTTTGAGCAAATATTAAGTCTCACGCAAGATTATTGGTTAACACTACCGGCAACTTGGAGTTTGTACTTAGACAAATTACGGCCCCAATTTCATGACGTGGAGTTTGTACTTAGACAAATTACGGCTCCAGTTCCATGACTTGGAGTTTGTACTAAGACAAATTACGGCTCCAGTTTCATGACTTGGAGTTTGTACTAAGACAAATTACGGCTCCAGTTTCATGGAACGGATAGAGTTACTGCTAATCTACAGTTGTTTGTGACTTATAATATTATATTTCTCACACATACTATTTTAATTCCTCCTGGTGTACTTTTGACAACCCTCTTTCACATTGTCTCAACACAAGGCTAGTTTATGTTCGGTAATGGCCTCTCTACCCGGAGTCTATTTCGGAACCCCCCCCCCCACTCCCCCCTCCCCCCTTTGCTACACCACTAGTATTTCCTACTTATTTAGAATACTCACGCGCGGTTTTCTCTAGATAAGCGTCTAAAAACACGATGGCAAGACTTCCTTGAGGTTTTTGGTAATCATTCTCTGTCCTTTACAAGAATTACAACAGTTATTCAGATAATTTCCCCCAAAACCCATGAGTAAAGACTACTGACCTTATTCTTGTAGCTGGGACTCAATTTGGTTGGATCTCGTCACCGTTCCTGTCGTGAACAAGTTCACCGCCGGCCTGGATTAACCCTCAATCTTAGAGGTTAGGACTTTGTCCCACGGATCTTAGATCCGCCCGTGCACAGTTTCGGGGTTCCCTGGGACGACAGACAACGGGTGTTGAGATCCGGCTCGAAGGACCAAGCTGTTACGAGAATTTCTATCCCAATGTTTCAAAAAAATGAATTTATTACTCAGTCTGTATCCCAGAGGTTGTAAATCTCTAATAATCAGACCAAGCAGCCCAGCATACAATCATCAGGGTTTATTCATGAGAACGTTCTAAAACAAAATGGTCGTAAAATAAATGTATATGCACACGTCAGAGAAAAAATCCCTCCCCTCTGTAGGCAGGCTGTAGTTTCCCACTTTATAATTGCTCTCCTGACCATCAGTTCACACACACACACACACACACACACACACACACACACACACAAACCTAACAGTTTCTCTCCTCCCTAAATTCCTCAGTTATCTTGGTTTCTCAGTTGCCTGTAGACAGTTATCCTTGTCCTTTGTTGTCTGGCCTAACTCTTACTCACATTGCTAAATAGTAGCACAATGTCATAATCTTTCCTGGTCCTACACTCACACATTACCAGGTAGTATATTCTAACACATCTCACACAGTTTCAGAGTGTAATAATTAGTCACTACTAAGAAAGTACTAATCATACTTAAAACAATAACATTTCACATCTATATTTAAGGGTGGAACATTTAGTCATTACTTTTAACCTGATTCCTATATCACAGGTGTAGCATATCAAGAAGCTGATTAAAAGGCATGATCATTACACAGGTGCACCTTGTGCTGGGGACAGTAAAAGGCCACTCTAAAATGTGCAGTTTTGTCACACAACACAATGCCACAGATGTCTCAAGTTTTGAGGGAGCGTGCAATTGGCATGCTGACTGCAGCAATGTCCACCAGAGCTGTTGCCAGATAATTTAATGTTAAGTCCCGAGTTGAGCTCACTCAGTTTAGGGCAACGCTGATTGGCTATTATTATATTTTTAAAATAATCAAGGGAGGCCAAATGCTCATAGCTTCCCTTGCATGCCATACAACATGCCATACAACAGAGGCATTTGGCCTCCCTTGATTATTTTAAAAATATAATAATAGCCTTGTGACTGCAGGCCGCCCAACAACCTGCCCGCTTGACCCCATCCCCTCCTCCCTTCTCCAGACCATCTCCGGTGACCTTCTCCCCTACCTCACCTCGCTGATCAACTCATCCTTGACCGCTGGCCATGTCCCTTCCGTCTTCAAGAGAGCGAGAGTTGCTCCCCGTCTCAAAAAACCAACACTCGACCCCACTGATGTCAACAACTACAGACCAGTATCCCTTCTTTCTTTTCTTTCCAAAACTATTGAGCGTGCCGTCTTTAGCCAACTCTCTTGCTATCTCTCTCAGAATGACCTTCTTGATCCAAACCAATCAGGTTTCAGGACTGGTCATTCAACTGAGACTGCTCTTCTCTGTGTCACGGAGACTCTCCGCACTGCTAAAGCTAACTCTCTCTCCTCTGCTCTTGTCCTTCTAGACCTGTCTGCTGCCTTTGATACTGTGAACCATCAGATCCTCCTCTCCACCCTCTCCGAGCTGGGCATCTCCGGCGCGGCTCACTCCTGGATTGCGTCCTACCTGACCGGTCGCTCCTACCAAGTGGCGTGGCGAGAAGCTGTCTCCGCACCACGTGCTCTCACCACTGGTGTCCCCCAAGGCTCAGTTCTAGGCCCTCTCCTTTTCTCCCTATACACCAAGTCACTTGGCTCTGTCATATCCTCACATGGTCTCTCCTATCATTGCTACGCTGACGATACACAACTAATCTTCTCCTTTCCCCCTTCTGATAACCAGGTGGCGAATCGCATCTCTGCATGTCTGGCAGACATATCAGTATGGATGACGGATCACCACCTCAAGCTGAACCCTGGCAAGACGGAGCTGCTCTTCCTCCCGGGGAAGGACTGCCCGTTCCATGATCTCGCCATCACGGTTGACAACTCCGCTGTGTCCTCCTCCCAGAGTGCGAAGAGCCTAGGCGTGACCCTGGACAACACCCTGTCGTTCTCCGCCAACATCAAGGCGGTGACCCGCTCCTGCAGGTTCATGCTCTACAACATTCGGAGAGTACGACCCTGCCTTACACAGGAAGCATCACAGGTCCTAATCCAGGCACTTGTCATCTCCCGTCTGGACTACTGCAACTCGCTGTTGGCTGGCCTCCCTGCCTGTGCCATTAAACCCCTACAACTCATCCAGAATGCCGCAGCCCGTCTGGTGTTCAACCTTCCCAAGTTCTCTCACGTCACCCCCCTCCTCCGCACACTCCACTGGCTTCCAGTTGAAGCTCGCATCCGCTACAAGACCATGGTGCTTGCCTATGGAGCAGTGAGGGGAACGGCACCTCTGTACCTTCAGGCTCTGATCAGTCCCTACACCCAAACGAGGGCATTGCGCTCATCCACCTCTGGCCTGCTGGCTCCCCTTCCTCTGCGGAAGCATAGTTCCCGCTCAGCCCAGTCAAAACTGTTCGCTGCTCTGGCACCCCAATGGTGGAACAAGCTCCCTCACGACGCCAGGACAGCGGAGTCACTCACCACCTTCCGGAGACATTTGAAACCCCACCTCTTTAAGGAATACCTGGGATAGGATAAAGGAATCCTTCTACCCCCCCCCCCCCCCAATTGTAAAGTGGTTATCCCACTGGCTATAGGGTGAACGCACCAATTTGTGAGTCGCTCTGGCTAAGAGCGTCTGCTAAATGACGTTAATGTGCCCTTGAGCAAGGCACTTAACCCTAATTGCTCCTGTAAGTCGCTCTGGATAAGAGCGTCTGCTAAATGACTAAAATGTAAATGTAAATGTAAAATGTCATATTTTTCACCAGACAGCATCAGATAGATGGGCTACACATACAGAGACAAGGGAGCGCTGTTTTGGGGGGGGGAAGCTTGGCTTCCCTAGGCATCCATGAATACACGCCACTGTGACTGAGCTGGCAGAACAGTCATTGCATCCTGTGAATCCAAAATCATAAAGCTGGCTTTTATTTTGAAAAAGGTGAAATTGACCCGGAAGAACATTGCTAAGTAGCCGGAAGAAGGTTTGCCGAAAAAAATTGCAACAAGAGGCATGCATCCATAGAGAATGATAGAGGCCTCTAGTGGCCAATAATCTTTTTTGTATGGGCAGTGTCATTGAGGGCTCCCACCATTTTAATGTAGTCAACTGGGTGGGACTTCCGACTTCATTTGCTGATCCCTACTGGTGACCCTATTGGAGTCATGTCCAACCAGGTCATCAGGAGGGGTAAGCCAATCGTGAAGAAGTAAATTGACTACTTCAAAATGGAGATTGCCTCAGTGGCGCTGCCTATGCTGTCACGGACGCTATTATAGCACAGATACATAAATGAGTCCTCTATCTATCTCTATGGGTGCATCATTACCTTAGTGGATGCATCCATCGAGCTGGATTGGACATAGCTACCTAACGGTAGTAAATGTATTAATCTACGTTTAGGTAAATCGTGACTGTATATGCAATAGTATTGGTGCGTGGAATGCTTAACATTAGATAATCGTTAACTTCGGAAAGAAGCAGATGACCTCATTCCAGTTAGCCAGCCAGAAAAGCTAACGTAACGTTTATTTTCTCAGCTGATAAACTAACGACTTTTTGACATCTAGCAAAATGGACTATTCTGATATTTATAACTAGCGTTCTATTGTTTTGTAGAACGCAAAGAATAACTGGTTTTCCTGTCCGCCTTGGCTAGCTAGCTTGTGAGCTAGCTAGCACAATACCTCCCACCGATACGGGTTCTACGGGAAATGGTAAGTTTTACTACCTTTTCTATAGCTAGCTTTTTACTAATAGCTAGCTAGATCACGTAAATGTTCTTAATGTTGACGTTAGTTTCAGTAGTAAGGTGCATTGTACACAAACGTTAGCTAGCTACTTGGCTAGCTAGCCAGCAACTAACAGTTCAAGGAATGTAACTAGCGTTTGCTAAAGTTAACGTTGCCTAGTTAAGCTAGCTAGCCATCAGCCAAGCTATCTAGCTTAGCTAGACAACGCGTTAACTGTAGCAAACCCTAGTTACATTCCTTGAACTGTTAGCTATTACTTTAAATAAAAGGGGCAAAGCTAGCTAGATAGTCAGAACAGTAGATGTTCTACTCAAGAGGCAGTCTTGTCTCTACGTTAGTTAGCTAATAACTAATGTTGCCTTAAACATGTAACGTTCAAGTAGGTAACTAGCTAGGCCTAAGTAAACAATTGAGGTAGACATTTGTTGGTAGTGTTAATGAAGTCAAAGGTGATCTTTGAGAACAATGTATTTTAACCACGTTTTAAAGGTAAACTCGGCGAAATGACGTTGACACCAACAGCACCGCAGTTATTGAGATAAGCGAGATGTAATGCTTCACTCTGTCACATACATGATCTACCCATGTGCACAGATTCGCTTCACGCTGTTAGTTTGGTAGCCACGGGACCAAAACAATCAAGAACTTTAGCCTCGCGTTTCAACACTCTTAGCTGTTGCATACATTTACCCACTAAGTTGTTTGTTTACTTTCTGCATCTACATCATGTCGCTGAGTCTACCTTTAAACAAATAATAATGGTATGTAGAGAATTATCATAATTACTGAACCCTGTAACCGCAGGTCGACGTTCTCATGTGCCCATGGAGAAGGCGGCCTTTGAGGGGTGGCTGGAGTCGGTCTCCACCTCTTTCCTCACACTGAGCGACCAGCAGCGCAACCAGACCCTGGACCAACTCATCTCGCTGAGCGGTGCTGTCCAGCTTCGGCACCTGTCCAACGTACTGGAGGCGCTGCTCAAGCGGGACTTCCTGCGACTGCTGCCCCTGGAGCTCACCTTCTACTTGCTGCACTGGCTCGACCCGCAGACCCTGCTCACCTGCTGCCTGGTGTGCAAGCAGTGGAATAAGGTCAGGCTCTCTCTGTCATGGTGGTGTATAAGCAGTACAACCAAGGTCTGGGGCCCGTTCAGCAGGACACAATGTTTTGGAACGTTCAGATAGAAAAACATGTTATGTAGGACAAACATGAAGAACAATGAATCATGTTGGCTCTATTCATGGCATTTCTATCTGCAACGTTAGACAACGTTTGGAAACTGAATGTGGCCCAGGCTTCATGTTCTACCCTTTTCACACCATCGTGCTGACCCGAACCATACTGTGCTGGCTTGGTTATTTTCTTTCTACTTTCACCTTTCCAGTGTGGTTCCGGCAACTATTGGTGGATGCATAACCAGGCCAGCACAGTACAACTCAGTATGTGTGAAAGGGGTATTTGTTAATAGCTGGTGTGCAAGTAATTGAATAAGGCCAGGGTCTCCCACATATGACACTAGCGACAGATTTTCATGGGAATATTCTAGAATCCGCATAAAGAAAATGTGCATTTTCCAACCAGTGGTGTTTCGACCAAACTGACTTGTTGTGGATAAAAATCAGTGGGTGACGACATAGTACACTCAATGTACTTTTTGCTTAAGTTTTCATTTACCGGATACAAATCTAAAGTTCTCAATGTGTTTCCATCGTATTTTCAACTGTACCGATAGTTTTGTCACAAACTGTTGCGTTAAATAACAAACGTTCCTACTCTGGTCTTGGCACGTGCACTCTAGTCAACAGCTCGCAGATACAGTGCGGGTAGGCTAGTCACATAGTCCCGTGTAGCTTAGTTGGTAGAGCATGGCGCTTGCAACGCCAGGGTTGTGGGTTCGATTCCCACGGGGGACCAGTATGAAAATGTATGCACTCACTAACTGTAAGTCGCTCTGGATAAGAGCGTCTGCTAAATGACTAAAATGTAAATGTAAAATGAGGTTATTATGGAAATTGAGAATATTTTTATTTGTCAAGCATCGATCATCATGTCACCAGAATAAGACCTTCGATATTTATTGGAAAGGTGCATCAAGATCACCGTGCACTTTCACCACCCTATGAAGTTCATAACTTATTTAATCAGTAGCCTAATAAACTGCATGGTTTTCCCGAGTGGTAGTACCACACATCCATATCATTGTGTGACATCGCGATATGTTGGTTATTATATCAATATTTGCGCATAAAGGCGTTTCCACTGCCATTTCTCGCATAATTAATTTTACTGACACAAAGATCCCACCATGTCGAACAAAAGAGATTCGGTCGGCATTTATAAAATTCTACCGAAACTTCCTGTTTCCATCACAGCTGTTGTGATTTTTTTTAAATACAGTATTACTTTACTCGCATAACTGGATGGAAACGTGTTTACTGATAACATTTTGTTGAAGGATTGAGATAAAAAATGTACTAGTGGTGCAAGTAAGGACCTATTTTAACATGTGTGTTGTAAAATGGGACTTACTCCAACATTACTGAGGTTAACTTGGATATTGGACCTCCACATTTTGAACATTTCCTCCTAAGATTTGCCTCGGTTAGATTTGACGTATGTTTGGGTTTCTTTGTCCTCAGTTCCGGTTTAACTATATAATGTTTTTGGTAACTCCCGCAGGTGATCAGCGCGTGCACAGAGGTGTGGCAGGGTGTGTGCCGGGACCTGGGCTGGCGCATCGACGACTCCATCCAGGACGCGTCCCACTGGAAGGGTGTCTACCTCAAGGCCAAGCTGCGCATGATGCAGTTGAAGGACCAGGAGGCCTTTGAGACGTCGTCGCTCATCGGGCACAGTGCGCGCGTCTACGCCCTCTACTACAAGGACGGCCTTCTCTGCACAGGTGGGTTATAGGCGTATGGTCATTCTGGGGTGTGGTGGAGTGGTCTTCAGTGTTCTACCATAACTTTGACCGGGCGGCCCTCTTACTTTACTCTGTGCCGTCTTTTGCCTCTGTTGGGTTGAATTTAAGGTTTAGGTGTTAGCATCTGTGAATAATGCTTCAATTTGCCCTTTTGTGCAAAATTGAGTATCTGTAACAATCGCTAGTTTGCTGGAGGTCTTTTGTAGTCTGTTAAAATGTTGCCGTTACATTCATACATGTAATTGTTTAATTCCTCATTGTAAAACTCACATTATTTCGTAGGCTCTGATGACCTTTCTTTAAAATACAATTTTAAAGCTGCAACCTCTAATAGCTCCGATGCAATAATTTAGTTCACCAACGTTTCGACAGCCAAGCTGTCTTCATCAGCGTTTCATTGTGTGTAATTCCGCATTGTAAAATTCACAAATTATTTCGTAGGCTCCGATGACCTTTCTGCCAAACTGTGGGATGTTCGCACCGGGCAGTGCATCTACGGCATTCAGACGCACACCTGCGCCACAGTGAAGTTTGACGAGCAGAAGCTGGTGACGGGGTCCTTTGACAACACCATCGCCTGCTGGGAGTGGAGCACGGGGGTCAAGATCCAGCAGTTCCGTGGTCACACGGGTGCAGGTCAGTGTACCGCTGGGGTCCCTACCTTTCCCAGTTGCTGACTTAGGGGTGTTACATCCATTGTTCATTTGGGTTTTAGGAAATAACTTTTGTGAGTTAGGCATTCTTGTGCCTTGTGGTTCCTAGAGACAGCTGGACTGTGCTGATCTGTGGGTTTTTGATTGACAGGCAAATATGAACTCTGTGATTTTATGCATGGGAGCTGCCACTTCAAGTAGCCTCCATAGCCCGGTTGCAGAGACCGTATCAGGGTCTAAATGGCTCTATTTTACAATAATAAAAACATCTTAAGGCTACGAATTATGATGTTCACAAATGGCATAGCCATGTGTGTTGGTGTACTAACGCCAGGTCTCTCTCCTTGGCTCTGGCAGTGTTCAGCGTGGACTACAACGATGACCTGGACACGCTGGTGAGCGGCTCTGCCGACTTCTCGGTGAAGGTGTGGGCCTTGTCGGCAGGCGCCTGCCTCAACACCCTCACGGGACACACAGAGTGGGTCACCAAGGTAAACCTGGCTGTCAACCTCCTGTCCTGGGTTACGTTCAGGATCGCTGCCCAACTGCAGATTTTGAATTGGAAAATGTAATCAGCATGTTTGTGGGGATCCATTGAGGACCTGGGGCAGAATACCACAACACTTTTTTTGCTAATCTTTATCACATAATGAGTAGATATTTGGGATGCAAGGTGATTTGTAGATCAGTGATTGTGCCCATTGTCTTGTGCAAATGCCTGTGAAATGGATGAAAGGAGAAGGTTTTGCAGTGTTGCAATCCATAACAAAGGCCTATCTAGCACATTCACTGTTTTTTTTGTTTTTTTTGCTGGTACGTTTTGTCTACAAACTGCAAGCTGCCCAGTGTAAGAATACTAGATGAAGGACCCAAACCTGTCTCGCATCTTAAGACTATCAAACCTTTTCCCCTGTGTAGGTGATTCTTCAGAAGAGTGAAGTAGAATCCATGGTGCACTGTCCTGGTGACTACATTCTGTTGAGTGCAGATAAATATGAAATAAAGGTAATATGGTTAATTCATTTGTGCTTCTTTGCATCTGCTGCTTCTTCAACTTTCATGCAATAATTGACCCTGTGCTCTGTCTTTTGTCACTGTAATACTTAAGATGTTTGACCACAGTGCTGTGTTATCTCTACAGAGATGCATATATTCACACACCCATTCATTTGTTTATATGTATCATTGGTTATTTCACAGGTTTGGCCTATAGGCAGGGAAATCAACTGCAAGTGCTTGAAGACCCTGTCTGTGTCAGAGGACCGTAGTGTGTGTCTGCAGCCTCGCCTGCAGTTTGACGGCCGCTACATTGTCTGTAGCTCGGACCTGGGGGTCTACCAGTGGGACTTTGCCAGCTTCGATATCCTCAGGTAAAAACTGCCCAGGGCCTTGTTTCCTGATAGAAACAGAACTTTAACCCTCAAAACAACCAGGTTGAAAACGACTTGCTGTGAATAAGCCACAAAATCCTCAGAACTTTGGAGTGAGTATATCACTGACAATATCCATGGTTGCGAACAAAATGAGTTGTGTGGGTGTTCATACATGGAATGTAACGGAGCTCTTTATACCTGCCAACAATCAGTTGCTGAATCTCCTCCTTCTTTCCAGGGTCATCAAAACGCAGGACCCTGCCAACCTCTCCCTGCTCAGCTTCGGCGAGGTGTTTTCGCTCCTCTTCGACACCGACTTCCTGTATGTCATGGACCTGAGGACAGAAAAGATAACGGGCCGTTGGCCTCTGCCTGCCTACAGGAAGTCCAAACGAGGTTCCAGCTTCCTGCCGGGAGTCACCTCCTGGCTCAATGGGCTGGATGGGCGAAATGACTCTGGCCTCGTGTTTGCCACGAGCATGCCTGACCATAGCATTCACTTGGTTCTGTGGAAAGAAAACCGATAGAAAGCTAGCGGCGAAACCTACGATGGCTAGGTTGTCAATTGCTATGTAAACGGGGTGCTCCGACTTTCGAAACCCACCGCCAAGTTAGATAATGCATGGGCCAAAGTTGTTTTTCTACCTTTTTTCTCTCGACACATGCTCTCATACATACATACATACATGCATCATGTGACATGCTGTCAGAAAGAGTATTGGAGATGGCTTCACCAACCACCATAAGACGCACCGAAACGCTGCTATGAATACAAGGGGATGAAAGGCCCAGTTCAGAGGGCCAAGGCAGCAGTTGGTTTTAGTTCCAACCCTGCCATGGGTCCTCTAACTTTGAAGGAAATACAAGGACCGGGAGGGTGGCTGAATGAAGACCGAACTCTCGGAAAACGGCGTGGTCAATGACAAAAGTTGTCTATAACCATTATTGACTGTGACAATTTTACAAAAACATTGCAAAACATGTCAGGCTCTACAGCTGTAGACATTTCCCCTGTATTACCATGTATCAGAATTTTTTAACTTCGGGCAGGGTTCTCCAAGCAGCAACGAGGCGGGGAGTTGCCTTAATAACACAGTACTTCTTTACAAGGAAGTACATCTATGACTTTGGCACAGTGTGGCCTAGGTTTTTCCTAGACTGTCACCAACCATCCCCATGAGAGTTTGATGTTGAAATGTTCAAAGTGGTTTGGTGCATCGGATTTGTACCATATGAAGCTTTGTTGGATATTCAATGTAACTCCATAGTTTGATAATGCTTTTCTTAGGGGTGCTTGTTTTTAAAGTCAACTTCAGACATTTAGTTGTGCCTTTTCATTTGATTTGAATATTCACCTAGGTGTGACAAATCAAACTAAAATTCAATTATTACTAGGCACATTGCAATAAGATAATGACTGCGTTGTAATTGTATATCTTTTTTTATCTTTTGTACTCTCCATACTATAACCAACGCATATAATGTATTTCTAATCTTACTAGGCTTGTCACGATACCAACATTTTACAAATGATACCAGGCCAAGTATCACGATACCATGTTGGAAAAAAATCAGTGGCCTAGCATCCTGTTTGCCCCGGACGCTTGTTCACATTTTCTAAACGTTCTCCAAAAACCTGTCACTGAAATTCACACTTCTACTCAATACAACACATTGAATTTAACTTCACACTGTTCAGTGTATAATATAATACTGCATAGAATGGCTAATTTGCTCATTTGCAAAGGCCTACATGGAATGGGAGGAAGGAATATACATACATAATGATCTGCATGACATTGTCATTAAGTGGACAACACTCTGTCTCCCTCACACTCATTCACACACACACACACCACTCTCCCTCCCACAAACACACATACTCCCATGCTCACAAGTTTGAAAAGGATAGGCACCAAACAGAATTTAAGGAGCACCAGAAAGTAATAGATTTTTGATATAGGTTAGGCTTACATTAGGCCTATATTAATCCTACCTTTTGAAGCACATCTCATGAGTAGCAGACCCTTTTCCTTTCTTCCTGTGCCAATCAAATTAGCCTAAACCTACTGTCAAGTTACCAGGTTGTTAGCTAGCTAGGGAACATGACTGAACAACGTTGTTTGTTATCAAACCAATAATTAAAGAACCGGTATTAGTTTAAAAAGGCCCGCGACATGGTTTGTGAAATTATATAAAAAGTTTGCGAATCCCGATAAAGAAAAAAAGGCATCTCCGGTAATATGGGTCATATTTTTTGAACTGTTTAGCCTAGCTCGAGATGATAAATTTTTTTGCTGTAAAGCTGCAAGCATGCCTGTCACGAAACGGTGCTCTGTAGCTCAATTGGTAGAGCATGGCGCTTGTAACGCCAGGGTAGTGGGTTCGATCCCCGGGACCACCCATACGTAAAAATGTATGCACACTTGACTGTAAGTTGCTTTGGATAAAAGCGTCAGCTAAATGGCATATTATTATTATTATTATCTCTCTGACACTAACGCTGCATGACGGTGAACTTGCAAAGTCTACTCGGACTGGTCGATGCGCTTGGTTATAACAGGCGATAAATTATACTATGTATCAACATTGCTCGCTTTGCGCGCTACTCCAATGTAACAAATGTACACATCTAACAGACTCATCAGGGCTAAATTATATATTTTAAAACTGACGGAGGAATAGACTCGCATGAAGAGCAGACAGAGAGAAGCATGTGAGTGAGGGCTGGTAGAGGATGCAGCGCACTGATTACAGCTGACACCTGATATGAAAGTGAAGTGGATATCATTGGACCTGCGCATACAAGAGACTAGTGGCTGTTCCTTAAATTCAACTGAATTTATCAACAAAACTGACTTTATAAACATTTTATAACAGGCACCAGCAGGTTCTTTAGATAGGTAGGGCTGAAAAAGTCGGTAGTATCATGAAACGGTACTACGGTATTCTAAAATGTTGGTATCGTAAGTATCATGCCATTTTGGTACCTTGATATTACCGTGGTACTGGTATACTGTGCAACAAAATCTTACCACAATTTACCCTACAGGATTCACTTGAATATTTATTGTGAATTGCAGTATTGAAGTATAGAGAAGGTTTCTTTTTCGACAGGCTTTGAAGTTGCACGTTTGCACAATGTAGTGATTGAGAGTGAGCAGGTGGTTATCAGCTTGGGAGTCAATGCAAGGCTTGACTCGCAGCTATGTATTATTGTGACATTAGGTTCAGCAGTGTACTTGGCAGACCCAGAGGAACCGAGTCCCTAATTTCAGAGCAAATCCCCATCCATGCAGTTTTTAAATGTCCATTTCAACACTATTACATTATTTGTGATTTTCTCAAAAGATCACATTGGTTGCTCTTAGGTGAATTTAGCCCAAAGATTGTTTCCATACTCAGAAAGAAACTTCAAACATATTAGGAGTCTTCCCAGTTCCCATGCTGTGACAAGACAGCAGCCCATGATAAGTGAAAAGACGGGATAGATTTTACACCAAGGCTGTTTCTGAAAACGTTAATAGCTGTTAAATGCATGCTTCGTTCATCCTTGTTTTGTCAATTCCTTGCCCTCCCTCTCAAAGCTCATTGGAGGAGATCCGAGGGAGGGACCTAGGATCTTCTCCTCCAATGCACTTTGAAAGGTAAAGAGGTGGTTGAGGAAACAAGGACGGAGGCAACAAGGATTTGACAGCTAGTAACATTTTCAGACATAGCCTATGCTTACCTTCTCCCAAGGATTCCTGAACCCCACTTTGAAGTTCTGTAATCTGTACAGACAGGTAGCTCTCTTGCCATTCTGTTGATGCCTTACTAAGCAGATGGTAAATGGTCTGGTAAACCTAGACATTTTTGCTGATACATCTGTTTCGAAAGGATCTCATGTTTCATTAGTTCAAACAAGAAGGCCTCTGAGGTCAGACCTCACTAACCTGTATTGCACTGTAACAGCATCACACATCCATCCACAATCATATTTTTTCACTTGCATACATCAGTCAGCTTAATTCAGGTCTGTTGGTTGTATATAACTGTATTGCAGTCTTTCAAATAAATGGAAGTCGCTAACCCTAATGATAGTTTTCCACCCTGTGTTAAATAGGGAATAGGGTTTCCTTGCCTTGAAAGCCGTCTATGTACAAGGAGAGACAGCAATCCACACTTTTCTCTTTAACTTTCTTAAAGTACAGTGGGGAAAAAAAGTATTTAGTCAGCCACCAATTGTGCAAGTTCTCCCACTTAAAAAGATGAGAGGCCTGTAATTTTCATCATAGGTACACGTCAACTATGACAGACAAATTGAGAGAGAAAAAATCCAGAAAATCACATTGTAGGATTTTTTATGAATTTATTTGCAAATTATGGTGGAAAATAAGTATTTGGTCACCTACAAACAAGCAAGATTTCTGGCTCTCACAGACCTGTAACTTCTTCTTTAAGAGGCTCCTCTGTCCTCCACTCGTTACCTGTATTAATGGCACCTGTTTGAACTTGTTATCAGTATAAAAGACACCTGTCCACAACCTCAAACAGTCACACTCCAAACTCCATTATGGCCAAGACCAAAGAGCTGTCAAAGGACACCAGAAACAAAATTGTAGACCTGCACCAGGCTGGGAAGACTGAATCTGCAATAGGTAAGCAGCTTGGTTTGAAGAAATCAACTGTGGGAGCAATTATTAGGAAATGGAAGACATACAAGACCACTGATAATCTCCCTCGATCTGGGGCTCCACACAATATCTCACCCCGTGGGGTCAAAATGATCACAAGAACGGTGAGCAAAAATCCCAGAACCACACAGGGGGACCTAGTGAATGACCTGCAGAGAGCTGGGACCAAAGTAACAAAGCCTACCATCAGTAACACACTACGCCGCCAGGGACTCAAATCCTGCAGTGCCAGGCGTGTCCCCCTGCTTAAGCCAGTACATGTCCAGGCCCGTCTGAAGTTTGCTAGAGTGCATTTGGATGATCCAGAAGAGGATTGGGAGAATGTCATATGGTCAGATGAAACCAAAATATAACTTTTTGGTAAAAACTCAACTCGTTGTGTTTGGAGGACAAAGAATGCTGAGTTGCATCCAAAGAACACCATACCTACTGTGAAACATCATGCTTTGGGGCTGTTTTTCTGCAAAGGGACCAGGACGACTGATCCGCGTAAAGGAAAGGATGAATGGGGCCATGTATCGTGAGATTTTGAGTGAAAACCTCCTTCCATCAGCAAGGGCATTGAAGATGAAACGTGGCTGGGTCTTTCAGCATGACAATGATCCCAAACACACCGCCCGGGCAACGAAGGAGTGGCTTCGTAAGAAGCATTTCAAGGTCCTGGAGTGGCCTAGCCAGTCTCCAGATCTCAACCTCATAGAAAATCTTTGGAGGGAGTTGAAAGTCTGTGTTGCCCAGCGACAGCCCCAAAACATCACTGCTCTAGAGGAGATCTGCATGGAGGAATGGGCCAAAATACCAGCAACAGTGTGTGAAAACCTTGTGAAGACTTACAGAAAACGTTTGACCTGTGTCATTGCCAACAAAGGGTATATAACAAAGTATTGAGAAACTTTTGTTATTGACCAAATACTTATTTTCCACCATAATTTGCAAATAAATTCATTAAAAATCCTACAATGTGATTTTCTGGATTTTTTTTCTCAATTTGTCTGTCATAGTTGACGTGTACCTATGATGAAAATTACAGGCCTCTCATCTTTTTAAGTGGGAGAACTTGCACAATTGGTGGCTGACTAAATACTTTCTTCCCCCACTGTAACTGTCCAGTGAAAATCTCACTTTTAAAAGTTCATATTCTGTTAACTCATACCCAAATAATGTTGTTGACTCGTCCTATACTCGTATTTGTGGCCAATGCATAAATTGGAGAAAAAACACTTCAAAACCCCACCTCAAACTTGTATCTCATACAGACCATTTCAAAAATGCTTGCTATTTCCTCATAGAACATGTCATATTGGCTCATTGGCTGAGCTGGCCAATCAGCGGTCTAGTGGCATTAATATTTTTTATAGCTGGTATACGCCCATACCATTCTGTTGTTGGGGTACACCCACACCATTCCAACACAGAAAAGCAGATTTTTAACATACTTAATTACTTCTACGATACGGATTGAATCCAGCTCTTAGTTCTAAAACTCCATAAAACGGTCGTCTTTTCTCTGTTGTTAGATCTGCTTTAAAAGTAGACCTCTTACAGAAATTTTGGAAGAACTGAAAGAAGTGACAATTTCGTGGAATTTAATAAGCACTCTAATAAGAGAAGATTCTATAGAATGTCACAGTTTTTGTTGACTTGAGGGTAAGGAGCCAGAAAGAGGAAATAGGGGTAGGTTTAATAAATTACTGCAGGGCAATTCGCGGTAATGGAATTAGCAGATGCTTTTGATATGTTCTTCCAAGAGTAGGTGATCCTAGCGAATCCCCCATTGTAAAATATCTAAACAAATATTTGAAAGAGAACCATTGATTGACTACCGCCCTGAGGCACTCACGTCGGTAGCCATGAAGTGCTTTAAAAGGCTGGACATGACTCACATCAACACCATCATCCCGGAAACCCTAGACCCACTCCAATTCGCACACCGCCCCAACAGATCCACAGACCACACAATTGCGCTACACACTGCCCTTCCCCACCTGGACAAAAGGAACACCTATGTGAGAATGCTGTTCATTGACTACAGCTCAGCGTTCAACACCATAGTGCCCACAAAGCTCAAAACTAAGCTAAGGACCCTGGGAATGAACAACTCCCTCTGCAACTGGATCCTGGACTTCCTGATGGGCCGCCCCCAGGTGGTAAAGGTAGGCAACAACACATCTGCCATGCTGATCCTAAACACTGGGGCCCCTTAGGGGTGCATGCTTAGTCCCCTCCTGTACTCCCTGTTCACCCACGATTGTGTGGCCAAGCACAATTCCAACACCATCATTAAGTTTGCTGACGACACAGCAGTGGTAGGCTTGATCACCGACAACAATGAGACAGCCTATAGGGAGGAGGTCAGAGACCTGACAGTGTGGTGCCAGGTCGACGACAACCTCTCCCTCAATGTGAGCAAGACAAAGGAGCTGATTGTGGACTACAGGAAAAGGAGGACCGAACACGCCCCCATTAACATCAACGGGGCTGTAGTGGAGCGGGTCGAGAGTTAAGTTCCTTAGTGTTCAAAGACTCCAGTCACCCAAGTCATAGACTATTATCTCTGCTACCGCATGGCAAGCGGTACCGGAGTGCCAAGTCTAGGTCCAAAAGGCTTCTTAACAGCTTCTACCCCCAAGCCATAAGACTGCTTAACAATTAATGAAATGGCCACCCGGACAATTTTTCCAACAATTGTTTAGACAGATTATTTCACTTTTAATTTACTGCATCACAATTCCAGTGGGTCAGAAGTTTACACACACACAGAAAATGATGTCATGGCATTAGAAGCTTCTGATAGGCTAATTGACATAATTTGAGTCAATTGGAGGTGTACCTGTGGATGTATTTCAAGGCCTACCTTCAAACTCAGTGCCTCTTTGCTTGACATCATGGGTAAATCAAAAGAAATCAGCCAAGACCTCAGAAAAAAACATTGTAGACCCCCACAAGTCTGGTTCATCATTGGGAGCAATTTCCAAACTCCTGAAGGTACCACGTTCATCTGTACAAACAATAGTATACAAGTATAAACACCATAGGACCACACAGCTGTCATACCGCTCAGGAAGGAGACGCATTCTGTCTCCTAGAGATGAACGTACTTTGGTGCGAAAAGTGCAAATCAATCACAGAACAACAGCAAAGGACCTTGTGAAGATGCTGGAGGAAACCGGTACAAAAGTATCTATATCCACAGTACAACAAGCCCTATATCGACATAACCTGAAAGGCCACTCAGCAAGGAAGAAGCCACTGCTCCAACACCGCCATAAAAAAGCCAGACTACGGTTTGCAACTGCACATGGGGACAAAGTACTTTTTGGAGAAATGTCCTCTGGTCTGATGAAACAAAAATAGAACTGTTTGGCCATAATGACCATCGTTATGTTTGGAGGAAAAAGGCTATTGCATGCAAGCCGAAGAACACCATCCCAACCGTGAAGCAGGGGGGTGGCAGCATCATGCTGTGGGGGCTTTGCTGCAGGAGGTACTGGTGCACTTCACAAAATAGATGGCATCATGAGGAAGGACAATTATGTGGATATATTGAAGCAACATCTCAAGACATCAGTCAGGAAGTTAAAGCTTGGTCGCAATTGGGTCTTCAACTGGACAATGACCCCAAGCATACTTCCAAAGTTGTGGCAAAATGACTTAAGGACAACAAAGTCAAGGTATTGGAGTGGCCATCACAAAGCCCTGACCTCAATCCTATAGAACATTTGTGAGCAGAACTGAAAAAGCATGTGCGAGCAAGGAGGCTTACAAACCTGACTCAGTTACACCAGCTCTGTCAGGAGGAATGGGCCACATTTCACCCAACTTATTGTGGGAAGCTTGTGGAAGGCTACCCGAAACGTTAAACAATTTAAAGGCAATGCTACCAAATACTAATTGAGTGTATGTAAACTTCTGACCCACTGGGAATGTGATGTGCCTGGTATAGAGGTCCTGGATGACAGGAACCTCGGCCCAAGTGGTGTACTGGGCCGTACGCACTACCCTCTGTAGCGCCTTGCGGTCGGATGCCAAGCAGTTGCCATACCAAGCGGTGATGCAGTCAAGATGCTCTCGATGGTGCAGCTCTATAACCTTTTGAGGATCTGAGGGCCCATGCCAAATCTTTTCAGCCTCCTGAGGGGGAAGAGGCGTTGTCATGCCCTTTTTACAACTGGGTTGGTGTATTTGGACCATGATAGGTCCTTAGTGATGTGGACACCGAGGTACTTGAAGCTCTTGACCGTCTCCACTACAGCCCTGTCGATGTGAATGGGGGTGTGCTCTGCCTCCATTTCCTGTAGCCCACGCTGCAAAGCTAACTTGGCTAGCTCGCTAAGAGGCCAGCTAACCTCACTAACATACCCTGCTTGTAACACGGTAGCATTGCTAGCTCCCTTCTTTCGTCTAGTAAAACATACGTTCACCCGTTTTGTGTTAACAAAAACGTCTCAAGGCTCTTTCGGTCGCGGAATACACTATCAGAAGGCTAACTCTCCCTTATGTGGTTTCCTTCAGCCACCACTGAGCTAGACATGGCACAACTTCACCACGAGGTAGCTGCTAATTGTTTACGCATTACTATGCTCAACTATCTAGCATTAGCGGTGAGGCTTCTAACTAGCTAGCTTACAGTGGCTAGCTCGCTGGAAAGCAAGCTAACCACACTAGCACATACCTGCACATACGGCTGCATAAGCATGGCTAGATAACTTGGAAACAAGTTCCCTACCTGCCAAGATGGTAGTATTGCTAGCTCCCTTCTCTTGTTTAGCACAACCTACATACACCCGTTTGTGTTTACTAGACTGACCGGTTTAGTCTCATGGCATTACGGTTATGGGTGATTTTCAGACCGAATTCGAACAACGCACCACACTGTTCCCTTCGGCTTGGACTGTGCTAGCTATAGCTATTGCTAGCTAGCTAACACCTACTCTGGCCTCACGGCTAGCGTTCATGCACAGTGCTCACTTCAGCTAGCCATTAGCCGCAAGGCATCTAATGAGCTAGCTCATGCCTGTCAAGGCTAATTCACAGCAATGCTGAAAAGCCAGCTACTATTGGCCAGCTTGCTACTTTCGTTTAGCACACCTATTGTTCACTAGTTTTTTGTTGGCTAAACTCAGGGGAGAACGACTGCCCCCTCTCATTGAAGCCATGGAAGTTCAAGGCCGAACGCAGTACTGCAGGCATAGTCATAATACCCATAAAACCTAGCGGTCAAGCAAGGAAATGGTTCCAATCGTTTTTCCATCATTCATTTTTCCCATAGGGGATTTTAGAAACACTTAAAATAAGGGCTGTGTTTCATGTAGACTTACCCTGGTGTAACATTTTGATAACTGTGTAAATCTCTCTAGGACAATCTGTCTTTCGCCATTCACTGTGGCTCTTTTCCCCTTGCCTATGGCCTTTTTGCCTCTGACTTATTGTGCGAGCAAGCAGTCAAGCCATCTCTGAGACGCGCCGCTCCGGCTTTCCCACCAGAGGGCGCTGCCACTCTAGACAACAAGGCAGGAGAACCCTAACCATATTCGCTTCCCCATTCTACGGGAGAACAGGTTTCCAGGGCACACTGTGAAACCACCTTAGCCCTTTTTAGGTTCTGAGGGGCGTTTTTGTTCTACATGGCAAAGGTGACTTGGTTCTATTATTAAGGAGAACACCCTCGATTGAGCTAAACGTCAGTCAGTATAGTAATTCTTTACGGCGACCTCATCAGGCTTCAGAGCCCCAGACAGCTATCTGGTACTCCTCAGTCCACAAAGCTTCAGCTTTTCCTCATCCCGGTATTACTGCGCTTGGTTCACGCAACCGGGCCACTGCCTGCTCTGCCTCCCTAACCTACAGGAGTGAGTGGCTGTATGGTGTGAAATCCGATTCAAAAGTCAAACGAGGACGAGATGGCGCGACACTAAGAGTCGAGAGAGAAGGAAATGGTAGAGCGAGCAGAGGACGGGTCCCGCGGGTGCACAGCCCAGTCAAGAGCGCAAATTAAACTTGAGAGCTTGCAAGTGTGACTTTGAGCGAGCATAACATCATTGTCATATATCAAAAAGAAAAAAGTATTAAACAGTACATACGTGTAAAAAATTAATGTGAACGCATTAAATTGTCCACCGGCAATAGTCACTTTTTCGTTCTCAATTTATCAAACTCCTCCCTCAAGTCTTGGCATCTTTGGGTTTGGATTTCAGGCAGATGGGGGGGCGGGATTAAGGCAGGTACGTGTTTAGAAACCTTAGATTGGTAACTTTCACTGGAATGATGGAAGAACTTACAAATTACTGCCGTTGGCCAGTCCAGTGTTGTGATTGGCTATTACGAGCTTTCTGTTTGCGACACACTGCAGAGCCGTCTGTTTAGCTAGCTAGCTGGTTTGAGCATTACAGTTTTTTACAATCACTTTGGCACTAATTTCAGAACCTTGACGTCATTTTTCAAAACTCTAGACACAAAACTCAAAACGGTCATCACTTGTAACACAGGCTGTCCAATGTTCAAAACATTGCATTGTGCATTCATATCTTTAAAGAAATCTTGCACTTGCACAATCATTGGTTCAAAAAACAAATGTATTGTGAAATACCAATGAAACATTAATTTAGATCACCCACACACAAGCAACCAATAGTTTCGCTGTGTCATTGTTCGTACAATCATTAAATATTGTAGTACAAAATAGGTGATACATGTTTCATTATGGTACTACATGTAAATACATCCCTGTAAAAGTACTGCAGTAGTAGAGAGAATACTACAGACACAGTTGAATCATTGAACAAAATCTGAAATATTGATGAAATACAATACAGTACTGTAAAACATCAAATGCAGTGTTCCTCAACTTGCTTACTTGTACTGTAAAAAGCAAAACATAGGAGTGATTACTGTACTTCTACATTTTCATCAACTCTGTCTTGTGGATTTGGCCACAGGTTCTCATCTACATCACAATGGATGTTTTCATTAGCCAAACATCTTGGAAAAAACCTTTGGGCATGGCGAATCCAGACCTGACACTGGTCTGCCGTGATGTCATTGCATGCGACATCCATGGCCTGGAGAAGAGTGACTTGTTCATGAGGGCGCCTATCATAAACCTTCCATCTCCATGTGGAGAAAAATTCCTCAATCGGGTTAAGGAAAGGAGAGTATGGGGGTAAATACAGGGTGGTAAATTGTGCATGGGCCTGAAACCATGCTTGCACCATATGAGCATGGTGGAACCTGACATTATCCCACACAATGACATAGGTCACGCCATCAGCTCTACAGACCTGATCGAGCTCATCAAGGAAGGTTACAAGGAGAGCTGCATTATATGATCCAATACTAGGTCTGCGTCCCACCACACCATCTTCTGATATAGCCACACACATGGTAATGTTGGCCCCACGTTGTCCAGGTACATGGATGGTTGCCCGCTGGCCAATGAAATTCCGACCTCCCCTCCTTGTCTTGGCAAGGTTAAAGCCTGCATCATCCAAATATATGAATTTGTGATGGTTGTCATCAGCATCCAGCTCCATCACCCTCTAAAAATACATTTTGGAAAGAGATTACAACAGCCATCTTGAAACTGAACATACTCAGTCCTCATTTGCTTCACTCTGTCTGCATTTCTTTCAAAAGGCACACGGTATAGTTGTTTTTAAGACACCTGGTGCCTTTTCAGCATGCGTGCAATAGTCGGCAAACTTATGGATTCCACATTGTTCAACATGTCTTCATCGTCCAAGATATGCTGCTGAATTTCTGTAAGGCGAATATCATTTCTGGCCCGACCCAAATCGACCACAGCCTGCTCTTGTTGGTCAGTCAGAATTTTGCCTCTGCCTCCCCTATTTGGCCTAGTCTCAATTCTACAGGGAACATTACAGTAAGAAGACACTTACTCTGTGATACACATTGGTATGCAGTCATTTGACAATTGAGAGTAGCATAATGTTTAGTGCATGCTGACGACTTACCGGTTCTCATTGCGGAAAGTTCTGATTATTGAGGCCACGGTTGACCTTCTGAGGTTTGGTTGTATCATTGTAGCCGCCTCAGTCATTGTCATGCCATGATTTTTGACATGGTCTACAACTATTGCTCTGATTTCTTTGAACACTCTTTGCTGTTGCTGCCGCTGTCTTGGTCCGTGTCCTTGTCCTCTACCACATTCCCCCACACCTCTCAAACGAGGCCCACGACCACCTCTCAGAAGGGGTGCTTGTCCCCTGCCATTCCTTTGACCAACACGTCTTCCTCCCACCACTGCTTGACCTCTTGTGACCTGGATCACCTGCCGGCTCCATGTTACAGTACTTATCGCTATGTTGTTGCAAGTGGATTCCAATCAATTCTTTATATACTCGTTCCACAATGTGAACTCAATCATCAGTAATGAGTTGGCAGAATTGGACAAGCAATTACAAGGGCCTGCATCCATACAGTGCAATACTGTCAATACTGTAAATAGTCTGAAAAGGTGGTACATGGGACCATAGAAACGGTGTCTGATAAAGAATGATGAAATATTACATCCATAGATAATGTAGTCTAATTGGTTCATGCTCCACGCTAATTGGTGACAATGAATCTCGTTATCTTGAAACTTTCATGATCTAAACATGGAATATTGTTTGTCTGTTTCCATACAACTATGCATTAAGAGTAATGCAACAGTTACTTATCATTTTGAGCAGTTGTATCAATTGATTGTTGGATAATTGTAATGAAATGAGTAGACACTCATCTGAAATGTAATGTGTGAATTGCCTTTTGAAATAGTAGTACCTAGATGTTAAGTTGTCATATTGAACAGGTGATTTTTTAAAAATGAACAAATGATCTTAGTTATGTGTATTGTATCCAAGCAATTGAAAAAAGTGTTAGTTTTGAAAAATGTGCATTTTGATCATTGGTTGTGAGTTTTGTGTCTAGAGTTTTGAAAAATGACGTCAAGGTTCTGAAATTAGTGCCAAAGTGATTGTAAAAAACTAAGCGCTGAACGTCTTGGGGATAACCAATTGAATGGAGAAATACATTTTAATAGTTATACTATACCTTGAGTTGAGTGGAATCTACTTGCTACATTTAGCTAGCTTATTACTTGTTAGCCAGCAACGTTACTTGTTAGCTAGCAAACACCATAAAACGAGTCCAGTAATTGCAGGCAGGAGCCAATATGTAGGGTATTAAGCCCAAGGACACACACAGCTCATGGGGGATTTTGAATTATATGAAGACACAAAGGGGAGGATCTGCTACTAATAGAATGTAAACTGACATACAGTATGATAAACCAGCTAAACTCAGGTTAGCATGTCATAATCAGCTTTATTCGCACTTTACCCTAATTGATCCTATACATTGCTCTGGATAAGAGCATCTGCTAAATGACTAAAATGTAAAAAAAAAAAAAAAAAAAAAGCTACATTATAATTTATGCATATATGAGATGTGCAAAGGACAGTGTGCAGTTCTGGGATGATAGTGCAGGGTACATAGTCTATGGATGCAGAGTCCATGGATGAGAGGACCAGGTGGATGGTTGTTTCTCCCACGACAAGGGGGAGAAACTGTTCAGGTCGTGATTGATCTGAACCGTTTGCCAGAGGGGAGTCTTTGGAAGATGTGGTGGAAGGGGTCGGCAATAATCTTTCCTGCATGCTTCCTTGCCCTGGAGTCGTGCAGGACCTTGATGGAGGGCAGGTGGCAGCCAATGACCCTCTTAGCAGACCGGACAATCCGTTTCAGTGATGGAGGAAGTGAGGATGGACTGATGGTAATTTAGAACTGAATCAGTACACACAGCATTCAAAAGAGGACTGAGGACCAAACAACACCATGCATTTACCAAACATTGCACTGAGGAAAACATATTTTGTTATACTAATTGTCTGATTGGGAACTACCATCGTCTATCAATTACAAAATCCCAAATTATTTATATTTGACAAGTTTTATTGAATAGAGTCAGTAATAGTAGTCAAATCGCATAGGGAGTCTCATCAGATCAGATGTTGTCAGCAAGCCAGAGCAATCTGTGGAAAGAGCACAAGTAGAACAAATAAGTGCAAACAGAATAAATGTATCATTCAACATAAGATTGCACCTAAAACAATGACATGAGCTCTCTCCCAATTAATCTCTGCTGAACTCCTCACTTCCGCTCTACTCGCATCCTTCTCAAAACCCATTGGAGGGGCGAGGAACCTTGGGTTGTCTCCTATAATGGGGTTTTAGAAGGAGGCATGATGGTCAGTCCTTGCATCCATAGCTCTGTCTATGAAAAAAAAAATGTGAGTGGTTACATTTCTCCAGCCCCATCCCTCAGCCTTTTACGAAACGGGCGAAGAGAACGCTTTGTTATTGTTTCAATTGCTGATTGCCGCTTTAAGAAACACAGAAATTAGCATACAAGTATGTTTAAGCATACATGACTGTTGGAAGTGTGGTGCCATACCTTTAGCTCCCAGGTGCAGCAGAGCTGACACATGAAATATTAAGTTGTGGCAGATGTCTTGACCACCCTCTGGCTGTTCTGTAGACAGCAGTAGCGCTGGAAGGTGTCCCAGGCACTGTTTATGGCCACGACACCTCCCTCAGAACCAGTGAAGATCTCCGGGTTCTTACAGTGGGGCATCAGCATAATCTATAGAGAGGGCAGAACAATACAGAAGATGGAATTAGATTTAGTACCAACTTAAAATTATTGTACAATCCATAAACATTGGTAAAAAGGTAAACAAAAGTATGGCAATGGAGTTTGAGGAAGGCGGTGTGATACATATGTGCTGAGTTGTCTAAGGCATAAGATGAGTGGGTGACTCACTGGTCCAAACTTGAGGTCCTATGCATCTTTGGTGTTGTAGTCCAGGGCGATGAAGTAGAAGCCTGACTCCACCTGATCAAATGTGTTTTCTCTACACACACTGACCTCTCTCCTGAGAACAACTGAAGTGAGAGAGAGGAAAAGTCACAGACAGAGTTCAATTGGAGTTTAAATGTTTCAACATCTTTAATGTTGCATTCAAGATAACAGTCCATTTTAAGACTGCTGTGGCCGTATCAAAAGAGGAAACTATGGTTAATCATTTAGCCAAATAAGTGATAAGATGTGGGACTGAGCCGAGCTGTAGGGCAATCCACGCAACTTGTCAGTCAGCATGACTCAGTATTGAACAGCATGCTGTCAGTTCATGCCCAACCCACCTAGTGGGGGAGCTAACCTCCTATAGGTTCACTTAATCCCTTACCTACACTACTCATATTGTTTAGCAATGACTATCACATACATTCAGTATAGAACTATCTTTCTAACCAATAGACCATGTGGTTAAACCACATGGCATAATGTTTGTTAGTTAGCTAACGTTAGCTAGCTGACGTTCACCTAGCTTGCCTCATCAAAAGCCTGCTTTAATAACAGAAGACAAAATAACTACCTACTTCAATTTCAATATTGAAATCATAGTTGATTAGTGTTGGTGAAACCATAAGGAGAGGAAGTACAAAACCATCGACGCTAGACAGAGAGGAATATGCTTAAGCAAAAGGCAGTTTATTAAACACAGAGATAGCTGGTACTGCTCAAGCTACATGCATGGGCCCAATGCATGGACCCAATCAATTGCCTCTTATGGAGACAGTTGAGAAGGACAAAAAACAGAGTTTACAGCATTACTTTATACAATGTAACATAGAGGAAGGGGTCCTTCTTCTAGTCCCTTGATTGGTTCCCGAGGCGTAGGAGGCGGGTCTGCTCTGTCCAGAGCAGAAGCCCCATTGGTGCACGGCAGAGTCCTCTGCCCTTGGCACCCGACCAGTAGAAAGAAGTGGAGTTTGTGTGTGCGTAACTCGTGAGGCATGAGAATGAGTGTGCGTATGCATGGAGATGTGTGTGTGAATGTGTGTATGTTCTCAAGGGAAAACTCGTGGGGAGCCACATAGATTGTGGCCTGTGGCGTGGGTGTTGTCCTTGACAAGATATGGTCCTCTGTCCATTGTACTTGCATAGGAACAGCATTGATTGAAAACAAGCTCCTAACACAGAATGGGTCATGCACAACATTTTAGTCAGACCAAGCTATAACATTTTATATTTACTACGACATTAGCTAGCTAGTTTCTCTACTTAACATCTATCGAACTTACCTCTAATTTTGTCAGCCATCGTTCACCTATCACTGTCCCCTATGCTCATAAATCTGGTTAGAGAGCAGTGAAGCTGTGATTGGTCCAAAAACCTGACCAATTGCGTTTCAGTAGACTGCTACTGGCTATGTTCATTGGCATACTATGACAACAGTAATTTCTGAGTCTTGACATGTAGTAAGTATTTCTTCAGGCGAACAAAAATCTCTGCTCTCGGATTGATTTACTGCGTGAGGAAATGCAGTTCTGCTCGTTCAAGCCCTCAAGTTTAATTTGTGCGCACCACACTGGCCTGAGCTTGCGGCACACATCCTCTGCTCGCTCTCGACCATAGTTCTCTCTCGACTCAAATGTTTGTTCGTGCAATGATGTTTTGTCTAGCTCGCGCACGCCATCTCGCGTCCGTTCGACTTTTGAATTGGAATTGACACCATACGGCTGAGGATATATCTTCGCTCTTGACATTTACATTTACATTTTAGTCATTTAGCAGACGCTCTTATCCAGAGCGACTTACAGTTAGTGAGTGCATACATTATATTTTTTTATACTAGCCCCCCGTGGGAATCAAACCCACAACCCTGGCGTTGCAAACGCCATGCTCTACCAACTGAGCTACACCCCTGCCGGCCATTCCCTCCCCTACCCTGGACGACGCTGGGCCAATTGTGCGCCGCCCCATGGGTCTCCTTGACAACCCTCCTCCATGGAGCAAGGCCAAGACATACCAGTTACGTAGTTGTTCTACATCCCAGGATTAGGAATAGTGCACTGCAGTCATTTCCTTCTTCCTCTGGATATATTGCCTGACGTCTTGCCGCTGGCTGCTTTGTCCGGAGAGAGCCTGCCTCCCGCATCTATCCGTACTGACTTGCTGCAGCCTGGTAGAAGCGATGACTGAGGGCCCTGGAAGAACCCTTCCCCAAAATAGTGACCACACCATTTGGGGTGGGAGAGCTGACACACCCATGAAAATTGCGTGATGCCATATGCTTTTCCTCCTATGTTGCCTACCCTCCCTTTTCCGTCTACATTTTAAAGTGAAAAATCTGAGTCTTACCATGGAGCTGCGTTAATAAAGCTGTAGTTCAATTGAACAGTAACTGAATGCCTCGATGCCTGTCTGCCTGCTTTATATAGCAATGACTCACTGTCTGTAGGAGCGAACGATTATCGTGAACGTGGGGATGTACCTAATAAACTAGCCACTGCTTGGACATAAAACACAGGACAATCATGTTTTTGACTGCACTGGGCCGTTAGGCAGTTTTAGTATAGGGCTCTACTAGGCCCCGCACAAACCGCAATGGATGAGATGATCCAAGCCCCCTGCGCTGCACTATAACACACTTTCCATTGAATCTCGTCCTCAACCGTGTCCTATGTGCTCTGCCTCCAGGGCACTGGCAGAATGATTGTGATTGGTTGGATGAAAGCTCAGTAATCGGCAGAGTGACAGGTCAGTAGGTGGAGTTACAGGTGAGAGTCAAATAAGGAAAAGGCTCACAGTGAGGTAGGTTGGAGGTGGACGGAGGGTGTTAAATGTGGGTTGCGTGTTCCAATCCTAATGCTTTTGTTTTCCAACATACTTTAATAATCACAACATTAATCTACTGACATTCTAAATGAGTAACTGACCGAATAGCTTTATATATGTGAAAAAACACGAGTGGTGTCTTCACCCTGCTGACACAGTGGGCTAGGCACTGCGATTAACATAATTATAACTCTTAAATATAATTTGCCTACTACACAATCACTCAGCTGTTCTGGTGGTTTAAAGGTATCTCCAGTTATAGGCTGTCAACTTTGGGATTGATTCGATCTGTATCTCTGAAGTGTGTTACAGATTGCGCAATCAAAATGTAAAGGTCATTTCCGATTAAGCCAACATATGCACCTTCTTGTTTTGAAAACAACCTATGTGGCGTCGATATGAGTAAAACTTTTATTCTAGTGTCAAAATTGACTACAAAGTGTAAATAGGATAATTTGGTCATGAAGTCAGTCTGATCCAAAACGGAGATTTGCAAGATAGGAAAAAATGGTATGTCGTGGAATGAAGGGTACCGTAATGGTTTTCTTTGGGTTGGGTTTATTTAAATTCTGCTGGCAGCTTCCAAGTAATCATCAATTTGGAGCGGATTGTAATGCCCATGGTCAATTTGGTTTAACATTCGATATCCCTATGAGGCTAGTTGGGACCACCAGTAAATTACACAAGAGGTAGCGAACTTCCGGTAGAGGGCAGGTATACAAGATGGCGTATTGAATACACAGCGGTACAAATCACCTCAAGATAAAAACATAATATTCAATATCAGTAATTTAGACTAAATATTAACATTTCATATATTTGAGGGTAATAACATTCAATCTGGATAATAACACAAAACAAATTATAAGGCTAGAGAAATGTATCGACAAATATTTCAACACGCAACACCCAAACATGACGGAAGATAAACGAGGAGAATCATTCTCCAAGAGAAAACGGGACTCCTCGACTGATACAGATGATTTATGCTTTTCACCACTGGGACTGGTAAGTGTGGAAAGCGACCTGTTGAAGTCGATAAATGACAAACTGGGCATACTAAAGTTGGTCAGTAATGATGTAAGAGTTGAAGGCGAGTCTTGAAATGAGTGACGGAAAAGCTGCGATAATGGAGAGCGATACAAAAAAACTAAAAGGGGCAGTTACTAGGATGGAAACGAACGTTAAGGAACTTAAAAAGGAGAACAACTTTCTGAGAGAAGCCTTACTAGATATACAAACTAGATCGATGAGAGAAAATCTAGTACTTACGGGTATCCAGGAAAAAGAGGGAGAGATTACAGAAAAAATAGTGAGGGACTTCTTTCTGACAGCGCTTTAAATTCCACTCGCGGCTGTCGACAAAATCCAACTCGAACGTGTACACCGTTTCGGACAAAGAGGACAGAGATATGAGCATCCAATCGTTGCCAAATTTGCTTTTTTTAAGGATAAAGTAATGGTTTAAAGGTAAAAGACTTGCTGGCACGAAAATAGGCATGAATGATCAGTTCCTGAGGGAGATTGCAGAACGGCGCAAAGTTCTGTACCCAATCTTCAAGGAAAATAGATTAAAAGGGAAGCGTGTTGCTCTTGTTGTCGATAAACTGTATATTGACAACCAAATGTTCCGCGACACAAAGACTACTCCATGGCTATTCTGAAAGTTCTAATAGAGGAGTCGAATAATAGAACACCCAATACTAGCCAAGGTAGGGATTGTAATAATAAAGCACATTTATAGTAGGTATAGTATTTTCTAAAGGGATAAGACGGTATTACAAGAAATGATAACAAGCAAAATAATACATCTTCAAATAGAACTAAATTAGAACACAAGTACTCAATCAACATAGTGGAGATAAAAACATAGCAAACAGAAGACATAGAAGGCACAGTATGTGGGTATGTGTGGATGAATTGTGATGGAAGGTGTGGTGTGCGTTTTTGTGTTTGAATAAGTGTGGCGTTAAGTGAGTGAGAAAGGAAATGGTTGCATATCCCAGAACCAACGTGTGTCTCTGAGCAGGGGTTGTGAGAGAGAGCTTTCAATGAGGGATATACATTTTTTAATATAGTATACATCTAATATTTTTTGATTGAACTCCTGAGTGGCGCAGTGGTCTAAGGCACTGCATCGCAGTGCTAACTGTGCCACTAGAGATCCTGGTTCGAATCCAGGCTCTGTCGCCGTCGGCCGCGACCAGGAGACTCATGGGCGGCGCACAATTGGCCCAGCGTCGTCCAGGGTAGGGGAGGGAATGGCCGGCAGGGATGTAGCTCAGTTGATAGAGCATGGTGTTTGCAACGCCAGGGTTGTGGGTTCGATTCCCACGGGGGGCCAGTATAAAAAAAAAATATGTATTCACTAACTAAGTCGCTCTGGATAAGAGCGTCTGCTAAATGACTAAAATATAAATGTAAATGTCTATCATGATGGAACGATCCCCAACCCTATATCATAGACACCCACCTGAGCGACCCATACACCAAAGAGAAGTCCCCATCGTTTTATGGACTTGCTGTGAGGTCCCTATATGCAGCCAAAACAGTAAAATAAATGCGGTCAGAGACATACTTGAGCAGCACTGTCCCCTCAAGATTCTGAGCCTGTCTGGCAGGGTTGGTCCTACAAAGCCAGAGCCCCCTGATGGGAAAGCATAATATACAAGGAAATTCTCAAAGCTGCTAATGAGAACCTTGACGACCTTGTACCTAGCCGGTGGGTACCCCCACCCAGGTAGTGGCAGTGCTGGCAACACTGGCTGCAGTAACCCATGGGGAGGGGGTCACACTCGGACAATCAGAGAGGGGGCTTATCATTGTGGCCCAGGTGGCACAAAATAATCAAAGGTCTGATTGCACGGAGATACTTGGGAAAAATGGTTACAACGGGGGACCAGAATGTTTGTGTCTCAGGTGAAGAGGGTGGATCTGATCTCCATCACCTAGGACTTCACATAGATTAAATAGAAAAATCAAATCTCACATTGTTGTCAATTTTTTCTCAATCTTGCATGCTTTCTCAAACAGCTGTAACTGAATATGCATTCGTAAATCAGTTCCTTTCTTGAGTTGGGCTCTGGGGTGTAACAACCGTTGAGCATCTGATTTTATGGTTGATTGTGGAGGAAAGGGGTTGAGTGTGTTAGAGTATGTGCGTGTGTGTTTATCCCACATCTGTTGCAAGGGGGTAAGGATGTTAGGGAGAATATAGGATGAACCACAATAATTGCTTGGTAAAATAAGAATTGCTTGTCAAACATGTAATGTAATACAATGGCAATCCGGGTTATAGGTTAAAATCCTATGCATGAACTGCCGACATTATTACACATATTAATTGATAATGATGGAAAATAAGATATGCAAGATATTTGAATATATATATTTTTTTAAATAGCTATATTTGAATAGATATATATTTTTAAATAGCTATATATACAGTGAGGAGAACAAGTATTTGATACACTGCCGATTTTGCAGGTTTTCCTACTTACAAAGCATGTAGAGGTCTGTAATTTTTTATCATAGGTACACTTCAACCGTGAGAGACGGAATCTAAAACAAAAATCCAGAAAATCACATTTGTATGATTTTTAAGTAATTAATTTGCATTTTATTGCATGACATAAGTATTTGATACATCAGAAAAGCAGAACTTAATATTTGGTACAGAAACCTTTGTTTGCAATTACAGAGATCATACGTTTCCTGTAGGTCTTGACCAGGTTTGCACACACTGCAGCAGGGATTTTGGCCCACTTCTCCATACAGACCTTCTCCAGATCCTTCAGGTTTCGGGGCTGTCGCTGGGCAATACGGACTTTCAGCTCCCTCCAAAGACAGTTGAAGTGTACCTATGATAAAAATTACAAACCTCTACATGCTTTGTAAGTAGGAAAACCTGTAAAATCGGCAGTGTATCAAATACTTGTTCTCCCCACTGTATATGGAGGCTTAAATATCCTGATCTAGTGAGATATACATGGCAGAGACTCAATCAAGCTAGTCGTCTTGACTTCTTTCTTATGTCATTCTCGTTGGCACCAAAAGTTTAAAAAAGTATTGATAGGGGGAAAAAGTATTTGATCCCCTGCTGATTTTGTACGTTTGCCCACTGACAAAGACATGATCAGTCTATAATTTTAATGGTAGGTTTATTTGAACAGTGAGAGACAGAATAACTAAAAAATCCAGAAAAACACGTCAAAAATGTTATAAATTGATTTGCATTTTAAATGAGGGAAATAAGTATTTGACCCCCTCTCAATCAGAAAGATTTTTTCTGGCTCCCAGGTGTCTTTTATACAGGTAACGAGCTGAGATTAGGAGCACACTCTTAAAGGGAGTGCTCCTAATCTCAGTTTGTTACCTGTATAAAAGACACCTGTCCACAGAAGCAATCAATCAATCAGATTCCAAACTCTCCACCATGGCCTAGACCAAAGAGCTCTCCAAGGATGTCAGGGACAAGATTGTAGACCTACACAAGGCTGGAATGGGCTACAAGACCATCGCCAAGCAGCTTGGTGAGAAGGTGACAACAGTTGGTGCGATTATTCGCAAATGGAAGAAACACAAAAGAACTGTCAATCTCCCTCGGCCTGGGGCTCCATGCAAGATCTCACCTCGTGGAGTTGCAATGATCATGAGAACGGTGAGGAATCAGCCCAGAACTACACGGGAGGATCTTGTCAATGATCTCAAGGCAGCTGGGACCATAGTCACCAAGAAAACAATTGCTAACACACTACGCCGTGAAAGACTGAAATCCTGCAGCGCCCGCAAGGTCCCCCTGCTCAAGAAAGCACATATACATGCCCGTCTGTAAGTTTGCCAATGAACATCTGAATGATTCAGAGGAGAACTGGGTGAAAGTGTTGTGGTCAGATGAGACCAAAATCGAGCTCTTTGGCATCAACTCAACTCGCCGTGTTTGGAGGAGGAGGAATGCTGCCTATGACCCCAAGAACACCATCCCCACCGTCAAAAATGGAGGTGGAAACATTATGCTTAGGGGGTGTTTTTCTGCTAAGGGGACAGGACAACTTCACCACATCAAAGGGACGATGGACGGGGTCATGTACCGTCAAATCTTGGGTGAGAACCTCCTTCCCTCAGACAGTGCATTGAAAATGGGTCGTGGATGGGTATTCCAGCATGACAATGACCCAAAACTCACGGCCAAGGCAACAAAGGAGTTGCTCAAGAAGAAGCACATTAAGGTCCTGGAGTGGCCTAGCCAGTCTCCAGACCTTAATCCCATAGAAAATCTGTGGGAGGGAGCTGAAGGTTCGAGTTGCCAAACGTCAGCCTCGAAACCTTAATGACTTGGAGAAGATCTGCAAAGAGGAGTGGAACAAAATCCCTCCTGAGATGTGTGAAAACCTGGTGGCCAACTACAAGAAACGTCTGACCTCAAAGGGTTTTTCCACCAAGTACTAAGTTATGTTTTGCAGAGGGGTCAAATACTTATTTACCTAATTAAAATGCTAATCAATTTATAACATTTTTGACATGCGTTTTTTTTGATTTTTTTGTTGTTATTCTGTCTCTCACTGTTCAAATAAACCTACCATAAAAATTATAGACTGATCATGTCTTTGTCAGTGGGCAAACGAACAAAATCAGCAGGAGATCAAATACTTTTTCCCCCTCACGGTATATATATATATATATATACACACACACACACACAGTGTCTTGCAAAAGTATTCATCCCCATTGCCGTTTTTCCTATTTTGTTGCATTACAACCTGTAATTGAAATGGATTTTTATTTGGATTTCATGTAATGGACATACACTAAATAGTCCAAATTGGTGAAGTGAAAAAAATTGCTTATTTCAAAAAAGTATACAAAATAAATAACGGAAAAGTGGTGCGTGCATATGTATTCACCCCTTTTGCTATGAAGCCCCTACATAAGATCTGGTGCAACCAATTACCTTCAGAAGTCACATAATGAGTTAAATAAAGTCCACCTGTGTGCAATCTAAGTGCCACATGATCTGTCACATGATCTCAGTATATATACACCTGTTCTGAAAGGCCCCAGAGTCTGCAACACCACTAAGCAAGGGGCACCACCAAGCAAGCGGCACCATGAAGACCAAGGAGCTCTCCAAACAGGTCAGGGACAAAGTTCTGAAGAAGTACAGATCAGGGTTGGGTTATAAAAAAATATCAGAAACTTTGAACATCCCACGGAGCAACATTAAATCCATTATTAAAAAATTGAAAGAATATGGCACCACAACAAACCTGCCAAGAGACAGCCACCCACCAAACTCAGGGACCAGGCAAGGAGGGCATTAATCAGAGAGGCAACACAGAGACCAAAGATAACCCTGAAGGAGCTGCAAAGCTCCACAGCAGAGATTGCAGTATCTGTCCATAGGACCACTTTAAGCCATTCACTCCAGAGCTGGGCTTTACGGAAGAGTGGCCAGAAAAAAAACATTGCTTAAAGAAGAAATAAGCAAACACATTTGGTGTTCGCCAAAAGCCATGTGGGAGACTCCCCAAACATATGGAAGGTACTCTGGTCAGATGAGACTAAAATTGAGCTTTTTGGCCATCAAGGAAACGCTATGTCTGGCGCAAACCCAACACCCCTCATCACCCCGAGAACACCATCCCCACAGTGAAGCATGGTGGTGGCAGCATCATGCTGTGGGGATGTTTTTCATCGGCAGGGACTGGGAAACTGGTCAGAATTGAAGGAATGATGGATGGCGCTAAATACAGGGAAATTCTTGAGGGAAACCTGTTTCAGTCTTCCAGAGATTTGAGACTGGGACGGAGGTTCACCTTCCAGCAGGACAATGACCCTAAGCAACAATCGAGTGGTTTAAGAGGAAAGTGGTAGGCATGTTGTGTAAATCAAATGATACAAACCCCCCCCAAAATCCATTTTAATTCCAGGTTGTAAGGCAACAAAATAGGAAAAATGCCAAGGGGGGTGAATACTTTCTGTAGGCACTGTATCCTGCTTTGCAAATCAAGCACTTCTGAAGGTGATATCTTGTTTAAAAACAATTTGTAATGGATTGAATGCCAGTCTGGCGCAACTAAGAAATGCATGAGATGCTAGTTATAGGTGGATAAAGGAAGAACCTAAACAAACATAAGTTTAAAAAAAAAACACCCAAGTTCTTCAGTGATGATTGATTGATTTATTGCAATAAACATGTACAAAGTATTGGTAACCTTAATGTCAAAATGTTAGAAAAAAGCATATCTGTGACAGTTAACAGTACAGCATATCAATATAAATACAGAGGATGAAGACGTCTCAACATGGCTTGGCCACAAGTTACAGGCAACATGTTTTGGTCTCTTGGACAGAGCACAGTAGTGTCAGGTTTCGGCTAAATAATGACGTTTTGAGGATGTTACAGTATTCCACTCCTCACACTTATACATAGATGAAAAAAGCAACACACACTCACGACAAAGATCCCCGGTCGGTTGTATTGACATACATTTTCTTATTTATATATTTAAATATAAATGTAGAGTAACCCGTGTTTTTGTTTGTAACATTGTTGCTTTGTATAGTAACTGAGGGTTGAGTGGTTTACTCACCGGTACACAGAACAGATCTTAGTAAGATTGTACCATCTGGTTTCTAAAAAGCTTTACAATCCCCCACCCATTTAAAAAAAGATAATTACATGCTTTGCACATATTTCAAAGAAATATAATTTTATACACTAGTATATTTACACTATATGTGTATATAGACACATTCATAATCACATGGCGTAGTCATTCTCTAGATAAAGGACACAGAATGGTGAGATGCAGTCATGTGGGTGGTAATAGTTAATTGAACCTGAAATACAAAGCACACTGCACTTGGATTTCCATGTGGGACTGAAATCTAAAAGGATGTAGCTTATAGCGAAAACATTGAGAAAACTCGGCACTGCAGAAGTAAAAAATAAAAGCAACTCCCAGCAACTTTAGTGTTTATCAGATTTACATTCAACTGACCCAAGCCTCTTGCCGAAAAAGTCACATTCTTTTTTAGAAATTGCATAAAGGATAAGAACTAGGGAAGAGAGGGGCAATGACGTGGTTGGCCTTAGATGCTATGACATATAGACAGCG